>NW_018743783.1:0-600000 GCF_001683475.1 Chenopodium quinoa
TCCTGGAATGGAAGTAATTTTCAAGCGTATACCAGGCGCGCCCGCGAAGAAACCAGGCGCGCCCGCACCTTACTGCTGTTGCGGATCGCGCTTCAGCCGCGATAAAATCGCTCCAACTCCCTGGAATTGGAGAAATTTTCATTCATAAAAATTGCGCGCCCGCGACGAAACCAGACGCGCTCGCGCTTTAATGCTGCTGCGGATCGCGCTACAGCCGCGTTCAAATCGCGCTGAGGTTCTGTTTCTTTAGAATTCATCCGAGCACAAATTTCAAAATTCCTCTCTTTTTTAATTTTTCTGCTTTGCTCTTGCCTTTCTTCCTCGTGGACACACGCAATCACGCCTGCATCAGAATTGATTGGGAAGAGCGTTAGGTGGATTAGTTCAAGCGATTTGAAAGAAAATAAAATCAAAGAGGTTAGAAACCGGGTTGCCTCCCGTAAGCGCTTCTTTAACGTCACTAGCTTGACGTACTTCACACGGAATCATGGTGATTTGGAAACATCAATGAGAGATAAATTTTCTGGCTTCTCAATTAGCTGACCCTCATAGTATGGCTTGAGACGCTGCCCATTCACTTTGAATGGAGGGTACTTGTCATTGAAAATCTCAACCGAGCCATAAGGAAAGGTTTTGGACACTTGAAATGGACCGCTCCATCTAGATCTCAATTTCCCGGGGAAGAGCTTGAGTCTTGAATTGTAGAGCAGGACCTTTTGTCCTTCCACAAATTCCTTCTTGGAAATTCGAGCATCGTGCCATGCCTTGGTTCTTGCTTTGTAGAGGCTTGCACTGTCATATGCATTCATTCTCAACTCTTCCAACTCATGAAGCTCTAGAAGCCTTTGCTCACCCGCACTGTGGAGATCAAAGTTGATTTGCTTGATTGCCCAATGCGTTCGGTGCTCCATCTCTACGGGTAAATGGCAATTCTTCCCATAAACAAGCTTATAGGGGGTAGTCCCTATAGGAGTCTTGAAGGCGGTCCTATATGCCCACAATGAATCAATGAGCTTACTGGACCAATCCTTCCTTGTTCTAGCAACAGTCTTCTCTAAGATGACTTTTAACTCCCTATTTGTGACCTCCGCTTGACCACTTGTTTGGGGGTGGTAAGCAAGGCCTCGCTTGTGAGATACACCGTACTTTGAAAGAAGCTTGTTGAATGCATGGTGCTTGAAGTGTGAGCCTCCATCACTTATGATTGCCTTAGGAACACCGAATCTTGGGAAGATGACTTTCTTGAACAAATTGATGACCACCCTTGAGTCGTTGGTGGGAGATGCCACGGCTTCCGCCCATTTGGAGACATAATCAACGGCAACTAGAATGTGCCGGTTTCCTTGGGATGAGATGAAAGGGCCCATGAAGTCAATTGCCCAAACATCAAAGATTTCAAGTTCAAGAATAGGATTTTGGGGCATCTCATCGCGCCGTGATATGTTCCCTGTCCTTTGGCACCTATCACAAGTCTTAACAAATTGCCAAGCATCTTTGAATAGAGACGGCCAAAAGAGCATACATTGCAAAACCTTGGAAGCGGTCTTTTGAGCACTCATATGACCACCACAAGGGGATGAGTGGCACATTGAGAGCACATCTTGGAATTCTTCATTAGGAACACATCTTCTCAAGAGTCCATCCACCCCTCTCTTCAACAACATGGGGTCATCCCATATATACTTCTTTGCTTCATGCTTGAGCTTTCTATGTTGTTGAGGAGTGAAAATCCGGAGGTATGGCACTACAAGCCAAGTAGTTCACAATATCCGCATACCAAGGCTCCGATTTTGCCTCAAGAGCATATAAGACATCATCCATTAGGGCATCTTCAATTGGCAAATCGTCTTCATGTATTCTTGCAGCTCCTAACCTAGAGAGGTGGTCCGCCACCACGTTCTCGGCTCCCTTCTTATCTCTCATTTCGTAATCAAAATCTTGAAGGACCAACACCCATCTCAACAACCTCGGTTTGGCCTCCTTCTTACTTATCAAATATTTGAGAGCCGAGTGATCGGTATACACTATTGTCCTAGAACCAATGAGGTAGGTTCTAAACTTCTCAAATGAGTGGATAACCGCCAAAAACTCTTTTTCGGTAGTTGTATAATTTCGTTGGGCATCATTGAGAGTCTTGGACAAATAGTATATAACGTGAAGTTTCCCATCCTTTCTTTGTCCCAGAACCGATCCAATGGCCCCGTCGCTTGCATCGCACATTAGCTCGAATGGTAGAGACCAATCCGGTCCTCGGACTACGGGGGCGGTGCAAAGGGCCTTTTTCAACCTGCAAAATGACTCATGACAAGCTTCATCAAATACAAATTCTTTATCCTGTTGCAAGAGAGATGTGAGAGGCTTAGCAATCAAAGAGAAATCTTTGATGAAGCGGCGGTAAAAGCCGGCATGACCAAGGAAGGACCTCACTTCTCTCACATTTGTGGGAGGAGGAAGCTTCTCGATCACATCAACCTTCGCACCATCGACTTCGATGCCCGCTTGGGAGATTTTATGGCCAAGAACAATGCCGTTTTCCACCATGAAGTGGCATTTCTCCCAATTGAGCACCAAGTTGGCACTCTCACACCTTTCTAAACAACGAGATAAATTCATTAGGCACTGCTCATACGTGCCTCCACCAACGGAAAAATCATCCATAAAAACTTCCATTTCTTCCTCGATCATTTCACTAAAAATTGACATCATGCATCTTTGGAAGGTGGCCGGGGCATTACAAAGACCAAAAGGCATCCTACGGTAAGCAAAAGTTCCGTAGGGACAAGTGAAAGTGGTCTTTTCTTGATCTTTTGGGTCAATTGGGATTTGGAAGAATCCCGAATAACCATCAAGAAAGCAATAAAAAGCATGCTTTGTAAGCCTCTCAAGCATTTGATCGATGAACGGTAATGGAAAATGGTCTTTGGAAGTGTTGGCATTTAATTGGCGGTAATCAATACACATGCGCCAACCCGTAACAAGCCGAGTTGGGACCAATTGTTGCTTATCATTGATCATTACCGTCATACCTCCCTTTTTCGGCACTACTTGAACCGGGGATACCCAATCACTATGAGCGATTGGATAGATGATCCCTGCTTCAAGTAGCTTGGAAACTTCCTTTCTCACAACCTCTTGCATGGAAGGATTAAGTTTCCTTTGCCGTTGCCTACACGGCTTAGCACCCTCCTCTAAATCGATCTTATGCATGCATAGGGAGGGGCTTATACCTTTGAGATCATCAAGAGTATAACCCAAAGCCTTCCTATGCATTTTCAAAACATTAAGCAATGAGGAGGTTTGCTCTTCCGTGAGGTTAGCATTGATAATGACCGGAAAAGTATCATTAACATCCAAAAAGACATACCTCAAGCCCGAAGGTAGAGGTTTCAATTCTACCTTCGGAGCTACCTTACAATTGGAGATTTCCTCCTCTTCTACTTGGAAGACTTCATACGGTTGGGGCATCTCTTGGTCGGGGGTTGTCTCTTCTTTCTCATCAAGCATTTCCTCATATAATTGCATCTCCTTTTGATCACCTACCTCATTCTCATTCAACAAAACATTCTCAAGTAGATCATTAGAAGCATGCATATAAGGGTATCTAAACTCATTCATCAAGTTTTCAATTGTATCTATTCTAAAACATTCATTGTCAGAGGAAGGTTGTCTCATCACCTTATTCAAATCAAATTCGATAGAATCATTGTCAACCTTCAAGGTCATCTTGCCTTCTTTGACATCAATAATTGCTTTAGAGGTAGCTAGGAATGGCCTACCCAAGATTATAGGAATTCTTTCATCTTCATCCATTTCAAGAACATAAAAGTCCACCGGAAAAGTGAACTTACCGACTCTAAGGGGTATGTCCTCTACTTTCCCTATAGGCAATTTTGTGGACCTATCTGCTAATTGGAGGGTGATGTTTGTAGGTGAAAGGTTTCCCACATTAAGCTTTTGGTAGACCGAGAAAGGCATTAAACTCACACTAGCACCTAGGTCACACAAAGCTTTCCCCAAATGAACTTCATTGATAGAACAAGGGATGGAAAAACTACCGGGATCTTGCAATTTAGTTGGTAGCTTACTGGAGAGAATAGCACTACAATTTGCGGTTAAGCTAACGGTTTCAACTTCTCTCCTTCCATTCAGGAGGTCTTTTAGGAATTTAGAGTAGTGTGGCATCTCTTTCATAGCATCCACAAAGGGTATAGAAACATGCAAGCTCTTTACTACATCTAAAAATTTTCCAAATTGGACATCAAGCCTAGACCTAGCAAATCTTTGGGGAAAAGGTAACCTCTCATTCCTAGGTTGGAGATTAAGGGGTAAAGATGTTTGATCTTTGGTGCTCTCCTTTTCGAGTTCCTTCTCTTTCTCTTTCTCACCCTCTCATTCTTTCCGGCACTTCCCTCTAGAATCTCATTCTCTCTTGATGATTCATCCTCAACCTCAAGTCCTATCCTCACATCGGGACTCTTCTCAACATTTAGTTCACTCTCAAGGATCTTCCCACTTCTAGTAGTAATGGAATACATAGACTTGGGGTTGACACCTTGACTAGGTAAAGAAGAAGATGAAGAAGGGGAGGATGAAGAACTTGGTTGGGCAATTTGAGAGATTTGGGTCTCAAGCATTTTCATGTGTGCCTTGATTTGTTTCTTTTCTTCCTCTTGACTCTTATTATGGTTTTCTTGATTTTTAATGAAATTTTGAAGCATAGCCATCATAGGATCAGGAGGGGCTTCTATTTGGAGGGGTTGAGTAGGGGGAATTTGAGAATGGGGCCTTACTTGGTCAAAACCGGGGGGTCTACTATTTTGTGAGAAAGTAGAAGCATTTTGAGGTCTATTACCCCCGGAACCCTGATTGGAATTAAAACGTTGTTGGTTGTTGGAATAGTGTTGTTGGTTTTGATTCCAATTGGGTCTTTGGTTTGAGTAACTTCTTCCATTGTAATTGGAAGAGTTTCCCCTACCTTGGCCTTGGTTATCATAACCACCACCACTTTGATTCCATTGACTTTGATTCCAACCTTGGTTTTGATTCCAACTACGGTTTGGGTTTTGATTCCAATTTGGTCGCATTCCATTATTTCCCTCACGGGGCACAAAATTCATGGCATTAACATCTTCAACATTATCATCATTTTCATGGGGAGGGGGACCTTCACTTATGGACATACATTGTTGAGAATTATGATCATAGCCTCCACATATATCACAAAACATACAACCAGGAGGCATGGCATTGTAATTAGAGGGAGAAGAAGTAGAAGGATTCATACCATGGCCTCCCTTGGGAGAAGGGGAGGAAGCATTTTGGGAACTTGATTTCATGAACTCCTCCATTTGTTTCGCCATCTTTGCCATTTGGTTGGAAAGATTTGTGATGGCATTGGTTTGCTCGACGGAATGTACCGTTCCTTTGCTAGAAGTGGCTTCCCTCTCACCTTCGTACCAATCCTCATAATTGCGCACAACTTCTTCTATGATACTCTCCACTTCATCTTCCCTTTTGTTCATGATTGGGCCTCCGGCTCCGGCATCAAGGCTAGTCTTACTTTGAGGGGAGAGTCCTCCGTAGAATGTTTGGAGAACTTGCCAATTAGGAATCCCATGGTGTGGGCATTGCCTTTGTAATTCTTTGAATCTCTCCCATGCCTCACAAAGAGACTCTCCACCTCTTTGGCGGAAACTTTGAATCTTTGAGCGAGCCTCGGCGGTTTTCTTGTGATTGTAAAACCTTCCTAGGAACGCCGTAGTTACCTCATTCCAAGTCGTGAGGGAACCGGGAGGAACATCCTTGTTCAACCAATGTTCCGCCGCTCCCATGAGTGAGAACGGAAACATCTTCAATCTTATGTACTCTTGGGACACCCCGTTGATCTTGATAGTGTCACAATACTTGAGAAATTCTTTGAGATGCTCATGGGGATTCTCAAATTTCCCACCGGTAAATTGCCTCTTCTCTATCATTGAAATGAAATTAGGCTTTATCTCGAAATTGTTCGCTTGAGTGGTGGGGGCTAAGATCCCACTTTGTGAGGCATAAGGTTCGGGTGCTCCAAGTTGCTTTAGTGACCTTTGATCACCCATGCTTTGTTGATTATGGTATTGGGCAAATGGGTTGGGAGTTAAACCTGCAAATGATTCACGATCCTCACTAGAAGAGGGTGAAGGAGTAGGAGAGCTACTAACTTCCTCTTGGAAAGGGTTTTCCACACTATCCCTAATTTCCCTCCTCAATTGAGCAAGGGTGCGCTCCAGCTCTGGGTCTATGGGCGCCAAAGGACTAGAACTTCGTTGCCTCCTGCGCATATACAAAGCTAAGTAGAAAGTGAGCACTGACAAGCAAGGAGTAGTAGGAAAATTAAACAAGTGAACTAGTCTCAACGAAGGGATAAACGTACAATGGAAACCGTCTCCCGGCAACGGCGCCAATTTGACAGGCGGTATTTTAGGTCGTCACTAAGACACCTCTATCAAATGATATTTGTAGTCCTAAACATGCAACTAAAAGAGTATAGAGGCAAGTTAAGGGTCGAACACAGGGAAACGATTAAGCACCGCTATTTATCTCCTAATGTTAATCTAATTCGATCAAGAAGTGTGGTGGGTAAAGTAATGACTAAAGGGGATAGAACAACAATTAAAATAGGTACTAGGGGGAAGGATCAAACATGCTTTGATTTCAACGAAGTTAGGCATCGGAAAATAGGTTTACATGTAACCCAAGCGACTCATACAAGGCAATATCAAGAATACTCTCTAATCACCTATCGGGATTAAGAGCCTTCCTAGCTAACATACGCTCACACTATCGTCGTAAGGCATACAAGCTAAGGTCATGCAATAATCAATCACCTAATGACTATTCCTAAATCGCACTATCGTCACGATTTAGTTCACGTCATTCAACCACAACATGCATATGGCCATAAACATGGAGTGACTAATAAGTATAAGCACAAGGAAGATTTAATCACAAATATTCCAAATTAACCTAGCCTAACATACATCAAACTCAAAGTATATCTTCACCAAACCCCTAGCAACAAGAAACTACTCACTAGTCATAACTACAACTACAATCATGCTAAGCAACATTATAACCAATGAAATGGTAAGAAAGACAAAGTTTTTATCAACTAAATTAACAAGAGTAGAAGCTTTAATCATAAAAGCAAGAGACAATAGAGAAATATACCAAAACCTTCATTGAAATCCAAATAAAGAGCCACACATCATTCAATCTTCAATCTCCAAGCTTGACCATACATCAATGTTGCAAAATTACTTCTTCAAAAACTAAAAGTAAAACTAATGTTGATAGACAATGAGAATTACACTAAAAGCTATATGATTGTTCAATACAAAATTTTTCTAAAACAAAGACCTAGAAATTGATATTTTTGAGCTCTCTCCTTGGGTTTCTATGCTAGTTTTTTTTTTTTATCTTTTCCTCCCCCCCCCTAGCCGTTTTTGCTTTTCTTTCTTTTAACTTGGGCTGAAATCGGGATTTGAATCAGCAGCAGAGAGGCGCGCCCGCGCCCAACAGTGGCGCGCCCGCGCGTTAAATGATGGCGCGGCCGCTCCTAGAAATGCGCGCCCGCTCCAAAGAGGGTATTTAATGGTTGATCCCGCTCATCAGCGCGCCCGCGCTCTATAGATGCGCGCCCGCTCCTTTGGTTGCGCGCCCGCGCCATTCGTCTGGTTTGGATTTCTTCCTGTTTTGCCCTTATCCCTTCCATCTCTGAATCAACAGCATACGCCTGCAATCATGGAACAGGAAGGCAAGGCGTGATACAACGAAAGGGGAGGGGAGTATAGACTACCTAAACCACATGAATACACATTACGCGCCACAAAGGTAGAATACTCGAAATAGGAGGATCATAGCAAAAACATACTAAAATGAACTGAATTATTACTAAAACTACTAGAAAAGACTATCCTAAGAGCGACATAAATGTCACTCATCAATCATCCGTTGGAAAGTAGCAGGCGCATTCTTCAACCTAAACGACATCACCGTGTAACAGAACAACCCCTGATCAGTGACGAATGTCGTCTTCTCCTGATCCTTTTTCCACAGGGGTATCTGATGGAAGCCTAAGTAAGCGTCCATGAAGCTCATCAGGGCATGACCGGCTGTAGAATCAATCAGACTGTCGATCTTTGGAAGTGGGTAGCTATCCTTCGGACATGTCCTATTTAGATCTGTGTAATCTACACACATCCGCCAGGTACCATTCGGCTTTTTCACAAGAACGACATTAGCTACCCAATCCGGGTAGTAGCACTGCCAAATGAACCGAGCATCTAGCAGCTTCTTGACTTTGGCAGCTGCCGCCTGAGACCTTTCCTCGCCATGATCCATTTTCTTTTGCCTAACCGGCTTCTTTTTCGGATTCACAGGGAGTTTGTGGACAGCAAGATCTGGGCTGACGTCTGGCATATCCTCAACTTCAAAGGCAAAAATGTCTTTGAATTCTTTTAGTAGTTGGAGTAAGTCGGCTCCCAACTTTTCAAAAGCAACCGTCCTAACTTTCATGGTTCTATCGGGCCAGTTTTCATCTAGGACGACATCAATGCTTTCACCAGATGGCTAGGACAGAAGTCATCCGACCTTTCCCCGGTAAGTGATTTCTATTGTTTTTCTTTCTTGACGGGTGCTCGTTGGTCCGCCTTTCTCTTTTTACCGGCTAGCCTTATAGCCGGCATTGCTTGATCGCAGTTTTCAAGTTCTTTGGGCTCCTCGCCATGATCGGCTGAGACCATAGTTGGTTTAACGTCTGAGAGGTAACACTCCCTTGCCGTCTTCTGGTCCCCATTTAGGGAACCTACTAACCCATCATCCCTCTGAAATTTTATCAGCATAAGAGACGGGATGATGACTGCCTTAGATTCATTGAGGGTTGGACGACCCAAAATTAGATTGTAGGAAATCAGTTCCTCAACTACCAAGAACGTGCAGTGACGACCATATGCCGCCCCTCCCCCTTTTCTCCTAGCCGGATGGGTAGGTCAATCCTTCCACCGGATGCACCACTCCTCCCCCAAAGCCCACTAGGGGGTACGAGACTTTGTGCATGCTGCTAGGCTTGTACTTGAACTTCGTCAAGCACTGATAGCTTATCAGGTCAGACGAGCTTCCGGTATCGATAAGGATCCGGCCCACCCGTTGATTGGCAACCTTGCATTAGATGACTATGGGGTCATCGTGGGGCCGCCTAACCTTGTCCCCGGTCCTTCTCAGAAATGAGGACTTTCGGGCAAGTGTCCTTCGACGCTTGGCCCTCATCCACTGGTACCCCGGATGGTACCCCGCCTAACCAGCTTCCTAATATTGTCCTTGGTACCCCGGATGGTAGGACCACCACCTGCAAAACCACCTGCTATGGTGAAGATCTACTCTTCATCAATTTCAAAGCTGACATCCGGTTTTTTAGACGATTGTCCATTGTTTGCTTTGGGGTTACCCTTGGACTTCGGCATGTAGGACTTTAGAGCCCTTTCATCAGCCAGACATTCCAATAACCGCCTGAGGCTATAGCAGCCATTGGTGTCATGACCGACATCCTCATGGAAATGACAGTACTTGCTCTTGTCCCGGCTGTTAATGGGACTCTTCATTGCGGCCGGTTACTTAAGTGACAACCGATTTTTAATCTCCATGAGGATAGAGGAGCAATCCTTGGTGAACTCATACTAGAGAACGTAAGGCTTCACCTCTCTTCTTTTCTTCTAGGACGGCTAAGCAGGAGTATCTGCCGCCCAGACTTCTTTTCTTCTTTCTTTGCCGGCTAAGTAGGCCGGCTCTCTCTCTTATCGAACCTTTTAGGGTCCGACGGATGCTTGATGGCACAAAGCTCCATCGCTTGTATATAGGCTTCAGCTTCCATGAGTGCTTCTTGGAGGGTCGCAACCCTTTTTCTGACCGGGTCGAATTTGAACGTCGACCCGTCTTTCTGACCCTTGAAGAAGTCTGTGTATGCAATCTCATCAGACAGGCCTTGAATTTGAATTCTCATCAGATTGAACTGTCTGACATAGGACCTCAGTCCCTCCTTCTCTCCGTGCTGTATAGCCCCTAAATCGAGACTTGTCTTTTTGGCAGGGATGTTCATAGAGAAGTTTGACGTAAACAGGTACGCCAACGTCCTGAAGTTGTTGATGCATCTGGCTGGCAGGTTGCCAAACCATCGCTGAAATATGCCCTTCAATGTTGTCGGGAAGCATCGACACCATGTGGCATCATCCAACCCCTGTAAATACATGAGGTTTGTGTAAGCCATCAGGTGGTCTTCCGGGTTAGTGGTACCGTCGTAGGTATCGACCAACACGTTCTTAACCTTGGCCGGCTGAGCCGCCTCGGTTATTTCCCCGGAGAACGCCGAAGGCTGTTCCCCAAGGTTTAGCAGTCGGAGCTGCCAGTCCATGGGCTGGACCGGCTATGCCCTCTGACCGCCAAAGGGAGCCTTCTGCAAGTATGGTGATCCATACGGCATGTATGACTGTTGATGCACATACGGTGCTAGTTGGATAATTTGAGGGCCAGAGCGTGCTGTCCATCCGCGCGACTGACTATATTGGTTTGTTTCTGAATACCTCATTGAAGTACTCCGAAAACTGTCTAGGTAAGTCGACGTTGAAGCCGACTCAGACATTTGATTACTTCTCTTCTCCTGGATGAACATCCGGGCGTCTGAGTACGTCTTTTTTTATCCATCCGGGTGAACTTGCCGGATGGGCTTCCTTGGCCCTGATTCAGGGAAACGAAGCTTGGAGAGGTCAATCACGGGCACATCCTTCCCCTTTGGTTTAGGGTGAGGAGTAGGCACCCGGTCTTTCAATGGCTTATTCCCGGAGACAGGAAGCTTCTTAGCCGACCGACCCTTGTTGGTGTCAGCGGACCTTATCAAATTCTTGATTTCACCCTTGAAACTCATCATGAATTTCATAAGTTCGTCTCTGGTGACGGGAGCAGCGCCCTCTTCCGCCTGGGTTTCCCCAGCTGCCTGGGTTCTCCCAGCCGGCCTGGCGGTTGGGTTACTAGGACCTGCTTGTTCTTCGCCCCGTTCCTTTCTTTCTTTGGAATGAGTGTGCTTTGTTCTGAATGACCCGTCTGGAGCCACATAGGTGTCGACTTCAAAGTCGTCACCACTATCTTGGTCCGTGTAGACCTCAGTCTCGGCCAAGGGCCGGTTACCTTCAATAGGTTGTTCAGACCCTGATGCCATCTAAGAAGTACTCTCCCCACAGACGGCGCCAAATGTTTCGGGGTTTTTTATGTGTCCTGCAGGAGAGTTACAATTCCTAGCATGCGCGTTTCCCGTCTGTACCTTCAAAAGCACGATGACTCTGGTTGGTGGGAGCTCCGCCTCTGACGATCAAGTTAGTATCCGTCTGAGTTGTAATACGTGCGGAAAGGTACTTCTCTCTGATTCAGGGAGAATTCTGCAATTAATATTGCTCAAAATTTGTGTTTGTATTTATGAATGCCCAATAAATGAGGACTGTCCCACCATTTATAGTGGGAGGGGATCAGTTCCCCTTCTAAGGTTTAAGGGACACGTGTCAATAGAGGATTGGATCCCTTTGGGCCTCTCTGGGGTTGACACGTGTCATCAGGCCATTTGGCCACGTGTCTAGGGTAATTTTTACCCTAAACAATTTCCGACGAATTTCCGGTACCGGAAAAGTCAGTCGAAAATTTCCGACCAACACAATTTCGCTGGAAAGTTCCGACGGAAATTTTGTTGGAAAAAGCTTTTAAAAAATTAAAAAAAAAAATCACCCCACCCTACCACCCACCACCACCACGTCTAACCCCTTTTCCCACCAAACCACCAGCCTAACCCGTTTTCCAACCAAACCACCTGCTTCGACAAACCCACCCACCACCTTAACCCTAACCCGTATCCAAGAAAATAAATAAAAAAACCACCCACACTACCACCCACCACCACGTCCAACCCCCACTACCTAACCGCAATACCTAGTAGCCCCACCACCACCCACCGCATCATCTAAACCAACCAAACCCTAAGCCACCACCTTAACCCTAACCCAAGCCACCTAACCAGAACCCACCCACCAGACCCACTCCCTTAACCAACCTAACTCTAACCTACCACCTTTCCCCACCTAAAACCACCCAGCTAACCAATATATATAACCTAAACCCACCCACCTAAAACCACCCAACTAACCCAAATCTATCACCTAAACCCACCCAAAACCCAGATTTATCACTACCACCCACCACGACTGCCAAAACCAGAACCACAACAGCTAAATTTGGCTTTGAATATTATCGAAAATTACTAAAACAAAACAACAAATTACCCAAACAAAACAACAAAATTACCCAAAACAATTTAAAGAAATAAATATACAATTACTAAACAAAATTTATAAACTAACATTACAATGACATCAAAAATTAACTATTGTCAAAATAAAAAAATAAAAAAAAATAGAACTGGATATTGTTGAGCCGTTGTTGTTGTTGTTGTGCGCTATTTTTGTGGTTGTGTTGTGGTTGTTGTTGCGGTTGTGTTGTTGTTGTTGTTGCGCCAGTATTGTTGTTGTTGTTGAGCCGGTGTTGTGGGCTGTGGTGTTTGAGATCAGAGGGGAAAGAAGAATTGCGCCGTTGTTGTTGGTGTTGATGTTGGTGGTGGTTGACGTTGGTGGTGGTTATCGTTGTTGATGGAAAGGAGGACGGAGAGAGAGAATAGGAGAACGGAGTGAGAGAAGGAGAAGAAGATCGAGAAAAAGGAGGAGAATGAGGAGGAGTGAAGGAGAGATCGAGAAGAAGAGGAAAGAGAAGAGGAGAGGAGAGAGAAAGAGAAGGGGAAAGGGGAAAGAAGAGGCGGAAATGAAGTGGGGGGGGGGGGGTTTGGCTGTTTTAGGGTTAGGTTTTTTTTTAAAAAAAAAAATTAGAAGAGGCGGAAAATTCCGAGGATATAAATTCCGTCGGAGAATACATATATTCCGACGGAATTGTTAAATCGTCGGGAATTTTGAATTTTCGACGGAAAAACATGTCTGTCGGAATTCGGCCTAATTCTAGTAGTGTTGACTAATGTTTGTGATTTATACATAAGAAAAAATATAGTCTTGTGGTTTGGAATCGTCTCAATGAATAGATTATTCATTTTCAATTGTTAGAATTTATACTTATTGTTATTTAAATATATTATTGATCAAAAATTAGTATCGGCATACGTGCCTAAGAGAAATGGAGCAAATATTTAAAAACGGAGGGAGTATATACTAAAAATGACACGTGTTATTTTTTGGTGTGTTTTTTAGTATAATTAGCGTGTCATTTTTTGTATGTCTTTTAGTACTCCCTTCGTCCCATAATATAGTTCTCGTTTGTATTTTTTCACAGTATTTAAGAAATAGGAGGAAAAAGTGGATGAAGTACATTAATAAAAGTGAAAAGTACAATTATAGACATAAGTTAGAAAGAGAAAGTGGAAAAAAGTACAAGCCATGTGCAAATTCAAGGGTAATTTAGGAAGTACAATGAATAAAGTTAATAAGGTTATGATGGTCTTTACATTCTATCCAAAAATAGAAATAGGAACAACATTTTGGATCTTCAAAATAGGAAAACAGGAACTATAACATGGGATGAAGGGAGTATATAGTTATTATTGATTGAAGAGACGTTTATTTTGAAGGAAAAATTGATAAAAATAATCCCAACTTTCGCCGGTTCACTCAAAATAATCACAAACTTTGGATTATTTTTAAATAATCCGAACTTTGGGGGTTATTCGCTCAAAATGGTCCAAAGTGACCGGTAACCTGTTAAGGAGGTAATTTTTTTTTGTGTGTTTAAGTGACATGTGTCACTACATGAATGGTTGAAAATAATAAAAAAAACAAAAAAAACACCCAACCCCAACCCATGATAACCCCACCACCACCCACGTCTGGCACACCAGCGTCCCTCCTCCCACCGGCCCAGACACCCTCCCCTATCGCCGGCACTCCTGCGTCCCTCCTCCTTCCTCCCACCACCTAGACCCCCTCCCCTACCGTCGGTATCCCGATGCCCTTTCCCCCAAAACCCCCCACCGTGAAACCACTTAGTGTAAACCCGAAACCCTTAAAAAAAACTCAGCCCACCGCACAAACCACCCAAATCAGCGCTCCCCCACCCTTAGAACCCTAGTGCTAGGGTTCCGAGGGTGGGGGAGCAGCGATTTGGGATTTTGCGCGATGGTTTGGGTGTTTTTAGGGTTTTTGGTTGCGGTGGCAGTTTGGTGATTTAGGGGGAAGGAGGAGAGAAGTGTCGATGCCGGCGTGAGGGAGAGATGGTCTAGGTGCCAGCATCGGCGTGAGGTGG
Organism: Chenopodium quinoa; assembly: GCF_001683475.1. NCBI lineage: Eukaryota > Viridiplantae > Streptophyta > Magnoliopsida > Caryophyllales > Amaranthaceae > Chenopodium > Chenopodium quinoa. Next base: position 14,368 of record NW_018743783.1, read on the forward strand.
GGTCTGTCGCAGTGGTTGAGGGCTTCGGAGGTGCGACGAGATGGGGAGAGGGTGGGGGTAAGGTGGTCGGTGGCTGAGCTGATTTTTTATTTTGTTTTTAGATTTTTTTTAGGTTTTTTTTTTATTTTTTATTTTTTAACTAATCATGTGATGACATGTGTCACATTAACCTGATATAACAAATTGGGTGACCGATTGAGATCATTTTGGGTGAATGACCCCCAAAGTTCGAATTATTTAAAAATAATCTAAAATTGGGAATATATTGATTGAACCGGCCAGAGTTGAGATTATTTTTATTAATTTTTCCTATTTTGAAATGGAGGGAGGATTAGTTTAACAAATTTTTCTTTATCTATTCACTACAGAGTAATATATAAACTCCTTTTCACTTCACTTTACGCTGCACCCTCTCTCTCCTCCATTGAAGCCCACTCCAATTCCCCTGACCTCTATTGAAGTATACTCCGTGTTCCTCTGTTGAAGTGGCTTCTCACCTTTTTCTCCTCCATTGAAACAGCTTCTTTGGTAAAATATTTTTCTCTCTCTCTTTCCTCTATTCCCTTATGAACAGTAATTCTTTCAAAATAATCGAATAGCAATTTCACAATATCTACTTTACTTTCATACTATCCTTAATTCAATTGTCATTATAGTCAATTCAGAGTTCTTCTAATATAGATTATACATCTATTAATTATAAATTACTCAAGTTATGAACAATTAACTAGCTATTTTGTTTCTATAACTTTTTTTTTTAAATTCAACTTAATGCAATTATATGTTGAAACTCTTAAGCTAGATGAATTTTATGTGATTTTTGAGCCTAATTTGATAATTGAGTAATATTTGGTTGTTAATGTGTTGCAGAATATTGTTTATTATCATTTCATCTCACTAAAAAAAAAATAGATTATTCAAAAGAAATTGTTCATATTATTTCACCCAAATTTTCTTGGAAAAATTGATGGGTATAATCCCAACTTTGCTGATTCGCAAAAAATAATCACAACTTTTGATTATTATTTAATAATCCGAACTTCGATATGAATTTGTTTTCAATGGTTCCAACCGGTCATGTAACTTGTTATAACAAGTTACATGACACGTGTTGGCATATGATAGGTCAGAAAAATTAAATAAAAAACCTTTAAAAAAATTAAAAACTCAAACTTAACAGTAGCCCCTACCACCACCGGGAGGCTGCTACCGCTGACACCCCTCCCCTTCCCCATCCCATTTCCGGCTCCATCCCTTTTCCCACCCATTTTCCGGCCCTCTTACCCTTTCCCCATCCATTTTCCGGCCCTCCTACCTTTCCCCCGCCCATTTTCCAGCCCTCCCCCCTTTCTCTGTCCATTTTACGGCCCTCCTCCTCCCCCTTGCCCTGCCCATTTTCCTGCCTTCCTCCCCTTCTCCGCCCATTTTCCGACCCTTTTCTTTCCCCCTCGCCCCGTTTTCGGCCCCTCTCACTCACCCTCCCGTTTCAGATCTGGGTAGGTGGGTGGTTTCAGGTTTGGTTTGGGTTGGATGTGGTGGTTTTGGAGTCGGGAAGGGGTAGTGGTGATGGTTTCGGGGTCTGGATGGGGGTGGGGGTGATGGTTTTAGGGTCTGGGTTCGAGTGTCGGTGGGGATGTGGTGGCTAAGGTGGTATGGCTAAGGTGGACAGGTGGTGGTGGTTTTGGTAATATTTGATTTTACTTTTTTTTTCAATTTGATTAGTTTTTTTTTATATTAACCAACCACATGGTGACACGTGTGCAATTAATCTCAAATCACAAATATTAACCTACTTAACCGGTTTCAAGTCACTTAGGACCATTTAAAATTAATAAGGTATAAAGTTGGAATTATTAATAAATAATCGATAGTTAGGATTAATTTGGGCGAATGAGGAAAAGTTCGGATTATTGTGGGCAATTTTTCCAATTTTTTTACTTTATATTTAATTATAATACCAGTCTAAAATATGATCATATGTATTTCTTGTGATGTTCATTATGATATTTAATAATACTTTCTATTTTTTATCAAAAAAAATTATGTGCTTTATATTTGTTTGTAATTTATGATTAATTATCAACAAAATGTTTTTCGGTATAGTCATGGTTATATTATATAACCAGTTTAGGACTCGTGCCATGCATGGTCTATTTAAAAATTATTCGAAAATTGACAAAACATACACAAAAAATATAAAGCCCGTGAACAAACAAAAAGTTGACGTAATATAATGTTGCAATGACCATTTTATTATTGTTAATAATAAAGTATTTATCAAGGAAAAAAAAATCATTAAAGAAATAAATTAAAACACAAAAACATAGAGAGAAATAATAATGTTGAATTGCACATGTGTTATCATTTGCTTTGCCTTTTATTTCTATCATCTCCAGTAGTTGTTCTAGAAACATGAACAATTATTATTTAATCAAGGAAGATAGCAATTGTATGAGATTGCCCGTCTACATATGATCATTGAATAAAAAGGGTAAAGATCAGTATATCTTACGTAAAATTACATAATAAAATAATTATAAATGTACAGTTGAAAAGTTTATTAAAAAAATGATATGTCAAGATTATATAGTATATATGTAATAAAGTTATAAAAAGCTATACTAAGTTAAGGTAATAACTTCTCATATAGTATAGATAGGATATACATAAAATAAATTATTAACATATTTATGAGAGTGTTTTACGTTATTATTTTTCTAAATCTTTGAATTACTTAAATTATATTTAGGAATGATTGTTATACTAATTTTGCATAGCATAATAATTTACATATTTGGGGATATGTTTACATAATAGTGCATATGATGATTATGATACTTATTTTAAACAAATATCTCAAATTTCTATTATGTGGCATAAAAGTACTAAATGCCTTCTTTCATTAGATTTACGAAGGAACATGGTCTCCATGATATTATTGACTTTAATTGACCTTCTCTTATTGACGTTAATTGCTTAAATTATATTTAGCACCGAACTACTAATTGTTTGTTACCAAAAAGAGAGTCAACTATAAAGTTAAGTATAAAATTATTTACTATTATTTATTACTTACTTGTTAAAAAAAAATTGCATAGTTAATATTTATATTAACTGACCTTTTATTATCTTTATTAAGTCTTTTTTTGAAGGGTATCTTGGTTTAATTAAAGATTTTTTTTAAGGGAAGATTGCATAATTATATATCACCGTAATATATATGTTAGGACACTCATGGTATATTTAGTAGATATTTACTTGGTGATTATTATTGTTTCCTTAAATCTAGGAGATAATTTATGGTGGGAATATTTAGTCATATAATTTCTCAATACACCGTAAGATTTATATTTATTTTTATATATGCAAAGTATTTGCTTCTTTATCTTTGTTAAGTCTATGATTGCTTTTTTTGAAGGGTATCTTGATTAAATCAAAGATTTTTTTTTTTTTAAGGGAAGATTGCATAATTATATATCATAGTTATATATATGTTAGGACAATCATGTTAATTTAGTATATATTTACTTGGTTATTATTATTGTTTCCTTAATTCTAGGAGATAATTGATGGTTGGAATATTTAGTCATATAATTTCTTGTAGAAGACCCTCCCATACGTCCCGCAGACTCAATATTTCTTGCAGCCTACATACTCCTTTTGGAGGGCAGGAGGCAAGGAACGTCCAGCCCTTGGACTGGCAACTTCGGTTGCTCCAACTTGGAGAATAGCCATCCGCCTTCTCCAAGGAAATAACAGAGGCCGCCCAGCCGGCCAAAGTTAAGAATGTCTTGGTAGGGGCCTATGACGGCACTACTAACCCTGAAGACCACTTGATGGCATACACCAACCTCATGTACCTCCAAGGGTTGGATGATGGCACCTGGTGTAAGTGTTTCCCGGCTACATTAAGGGCCTCGCCCAACAATGGTTTGGCAACTTGCCAGCCGGGTGTATCAATAACTTCAAGACGCTCGCCTACCTATTTGCGTCTAACTTTTCAATGAACATCCCTGTTAAGAAGACCACCCTTGACTTGGGGGCCATACAACAGGGAGAGAAGGAGGGATTACGCTCCTACATTAGGAGGTTCAATCTGATGAGAATTCAGATACAGGGACTACCTGATGAAGTGGCGTACACTAATTTTTTCAAAGGTTTGAAGGACGGGTCGAACTTCAAATTCAACCTCGTCAGAAAGAGGGTAACGACCCTCCAAGAGGCAATGATGGAGGTGGACGCCTACATTCAGGCAATTCGACCTCTGCAATGTTGGAAGACAGTTGGACTACAAGAAGTTCGAGAGAAAAGAGAGCCGACCTCAGCAGTCGGCCAATAAGGAAGATAAGAATAGAAAAGAAGTTTGGGTGGCTAACTCCTCTAACCAGCCGTCCCAGAAAAAGAAGAAAGAATTCAAACCATACTCCCCTAAGTATGAGTTTAACAAGGATAGCTATGCCATCCTAATGGAAATCAAGGACCGGATCTCTATTGAGAAGCCGGCCGCCATGAAGAGTTCCGTCAGCTATCAGAACCAAAGTAAATATTGTCACTACCATGAGGACATTGGTCATGAAACTAATGAGTGCATCAGTCTCAAACGCCTCCTGGACCGCCTGACAGACAAAGGAGACCTCAACTCCTACGTCAAGAAACCAAAGGGTACCCAACAACCCAAGCAGAAACAGGCGGCCAGGAAGAGGCCACATTCTACTGATAGCTCGTACACCGACAAAGCGCCCATCTATACCATAGCAAGCGGCTTCGCAAGTGGAGGCCCCACTATCCGGGGCAACAAGGACAACATCAGGCGTTTGGACGTTAACTCCGTCGACCAGGGACGGACCTCCAAGAGTTAATTTCCTGAGGTAGTTATCATCGAAGAAGATTTAGGAGGAATCAGGGGGCTGCATGACGACCCCATTGTGATTGAATGCAAGGTGGCCAACCAAAGAGTTGGTCGGATTCTTATTGATACTGGGAGCTCATCTGATCTCATCAGTCATAGGTGCTTGACTAAGCTCAAGTACAAGTCTGAGAGCATACAACCGGTCTCTCATCCCTTAGTGGGATTTGGAGGAGGAGTCGTACACCTACTTGGGCGGGTGGACCTACCTATCCGCATGGGTGAGAAAGGGGAGGGACGCCACATGGTTGTCTGGTTCTTGGTTGTTGAAGAACTGTCGGCCTACAACATGATCCTAGGGAGACCCACCCTCAATTAATAAAAAGCTGTTATTATTCCACCCCTCATGCTGCTCAAATTTGAGAAGGATGATGGAACAGTTGGCTCCCTAAGGGGAGACCAGAAGATGGCCAGGGAGTGTTACCTCTCTAATGTCAAGCCCACTGTGGCGGCAACCGGCCCTAGTGGAGAAACCACTGACCTTGAGCAACTCAAGGAAGCAGCGCCTGCCCAGAAGCAAGCAGCAAGAAAAGAAAGGCCACCTACCTGGAGGTCGAGAGAAGAGAAAAGCAATAGCAATCACTCGCCGAGGAGCGATCAGACGAGTTCCGCCCTCAGCCGGCTAGTGAGCATGTAGACCTCGTCCTGGACACCTCTCGTCCTGAGAGGACAGTCAAGGTCGGGACGACTGCTTTTGCTAAACTTGGTGATGATTTACACCAACTCTTGAAAGAATTCAAAGATGTATTTGCATCCGAAGTAAATGAGATGACAGGCATCAATCCTGACCTAGCAGTACACAAGCTCGCTGTGGATCCCAAGAAAAAGTCAGTCAGGCAAAAGAAGAGGAACCATGGCGAGGAACGAAGCCAAGCGGCCGCCGCCGAGGTTAAGGAATTACTAGACGCAGGGTTCATTCGGCAATGTTTCTTCCCGGACTGGGTTGCGAATGTTGTGCTAGTGAAGAAGTTGAATGGTACCTGGCGCATGTGGGTGGACTACACAGACTTAAATAAGGCATGTCCCAAGGACAGTTACCCGCTTCCAAAGATTGACAGCTTGGTCGACTCTACAGCCGGTCATGCCTTGATGAGTTTCATGGACGCCTACTCTGGCTTCCATCAGATACCCCTATGGAAAAAAGATCAAGAGAAGACGGCCTTCGTCACGGATCAGGGGTTGTATTATTACACGGTCATGCCGTTTGGTTTAAAGAACGCCCCAGCAACCTTTCAGAGAATAATAAACACGGTCTTCTTCAATCAAATCGGGAGGAATGTGGAGGCGTACATAGATAATATGATAGTAAAATCTAAACTCCAGACGGACCACCTGGCCGACCTCCGAGAAACGTTCGCCATACTCAGGCGGCACCAGGTCATGCTCAATCCCAAGAAGTGTGTTTTTGGGGTTGAGTCTGGGAAGTTCCTTGGCTTCCTGATAAATCAAAGGGGAATAAAGGCCAACCCCGAGAAGGTACAGGCGGTCATAGACATGCAGTCGCCCCGCACTGTCCGAGAAGTTCAAAGACTGACGAGTAATCTGGCGGCACTGGGGATATTCCTCAGCCGGGCAGGCGACAAGTGCCTTTACTTCTTTCAAGCCATTAAAAAGAAGACAATGTTTGAGTGGGGGCCGGATGCTGAGGCGACCTTCAAAAAGTTGAAAGAACACTTGCACTCCTTGCCAAGGCTGGTCATCCCTCTGCCCAAGGAAGTGTTTTACATGTATTTAGCGATCTCTGACCATGCTCTTAGTGCCGTCTTCCTTGCTGAAAGGGACGGCTGCTAGCTCCCGGTCTATTTCATTAGCCACGTCCTGAAAAATGTCGAGTTACGGTACCCTATGGTTGAGAAATTTGGCCTTGCCCTCTTCATGGCAGTTAAAAAATTGAAGCCCGATTTTCTGGCACATCCGGTCGTGGTATACACTGACCAACCAATCAAACGGCCCCTGACAACCATGGAGTCGTCAGGCCGGATGATCAAGTGGGCAATTGAAATTCAAAGTCTAGAGATTACATTCGAGCCAAGAAAAGTAGTGAAGGGGCAAGCATTTGCTGATTTCATAGTGGAACTGACCAGGCCGACTGATTCTGAAAATTTTGACCAAGTCTGGAAGGTCTATTAGCCGGCATCCGCATGTGTAAGGCGGCCGGGGCAAGGAAGATATCCGCTTGTTTTGATTCAAAACTGATCATAAGCCAATACCATGGCAACTACGAGGCTACCCATCTGGCCATGATCAAATACCTACAGGCGATAAGACAAGCGGCTGGGACACTTGAAGAGTTTCATCTAAGTTAAGTGCCCTGGTCCGAGAATAATCAGGTGGACGCACTATCTAAGATGGCATCATCAGCCTCCTGTGACACACCTAGGACTGTCTTTTGGGAAGTAATGGACAAACGAAGTATTGAAGAGGAATCTATTGGGATCCTTGACATCCTGGCCTACTCAACAGACGGCACCCTGCCGAGTACCACCCCATAATCGGTCCTACTGAAAAAAAGAGCGTCCCATTTTGAAATGCATAAGGGAGAATTATTCAAGAGGGGCTATCTCCAACCTCTCTTGAAATGTGTCACCCCAGAAAGAGGCCAAGAGGTCTTGGAAGACCTGCACTCAGGTTTTTATGCCTCCCATGTAGGCGGCAGGTCCCTCGCTTAGAGAGCCCGGCGACAGGGTTACTTCTGGCCTACCCTAGAAGAAGACGCCATGGAGATGGTGAAAAAATGCGACAAGTGTCAAAGATTTGACAAGCTAATCCACCGTCCGGCCACTGACCTGACGACCATTTACAGTCCCATACCATTTTCTAAGTGGGGCATGGATATCCTAGGTCCCTATACGCCTGCTAAAGGCGGACGGAGGTACATATTGGTAGTAGTTGACTTCTTCACCAAGTGGGTAGAGGCAGAAGCAGTTAAAGGTATCAAGACCAAGGATGTCATCTCCTTCATTTGGAAGAATGTTATTACTCGGTTCGGGGTGCCCATGTCTATGGTTTTTGATAACGGTCCCTAGTTCGAGACGCCTGTTCTCAAGAACTGGCTGGGAGACTAAGGGATATCATATTACTTTGCATCAGTTGGTCGTCCTCAAGCAAACGGCCAGGTAGAAGCTTTCAACAAGATCATCTTTGACGGTATCAAGAAGAAGATTGAAAAAGCAGGCGGCCTTTGGGCAGAAGAACTACCACATGTTCTCTAGGCCATAAGGACGACTGAAAAAGGGGCGACAGGAGAAACCCCATTCTTTATGACTTATGGGGCAGAAGTTGTTCTACCCATTGAACACTACGAGCCGACTCTTCGTGTCATGCTATATGATGAGGAGGCCAATTGGGAATCCATGCGCCTAGCATCGGACTCACTCCCAGAGCGTAGGGGCAATGCAGCTCTACGCCATGAGATCTATCGTCTGAGGATGACAAGGGCATATAACAAAAGAGTACACAGGCGTCCACTCAAAGTGGGGGACTTTGTGCTACGGAAAATGGAAGTAGTCGGTGGGACCCTACCGAATCTATGAAGAGGTCAGAGACGACACCTACCGCTTGGAAACACTAGACGGCCGGCCTCTTCCTAGAACATGGAATGTAGATAATTTAAAGAAGTATTATTTCTGAGTAATGTAATTGCCAAGAGCTATCAATAAAACTTGCAATTTCTTCAATATATTATGCTGTAAACAGAGGGGCACGCCGCCTGATTACAGGCGACTACTCTTCATTATGTATCAACAGAAGGGCATGCCGTCTGGACAAACAGTCAGCTACTCTCCATGATCAGCCCAGGCGCCTGGCCAACTGATCATATCATAAAATTAAATTAATACTACCTGTCCCAACATCATAGCAGGCGTTCGGCAACATCCCTCCGGATGAGATTCGTCGCAGAGAGGAGCTCCCTTTTGGGTGGAATAATGCTCTATAAACTAAACACACGGCCCCTAAACGACTGTCCCCAAGGACAACCACATAACCGTTTACAATTGAGACAAGGATAACTATACCACTAATCGAACCAGTGGTAGCCAGTTGACATCTGAGTCAGAAGACCGCCTGTCATTACTTGGGATAAATGCAGGAGGTATCTCTTGAGTTAATAGCCTCCGCCGCCTGGTTTCCCTACTACTCAAACAAAAGAGGCGGTGCTTGACAAACCTAATAGGTTAGCCAGTCGCCCCCCAAGTACGGAACCTAAAAAGTTTGAGAGGGCCGATTGTTTTTTTGGCAATTAAGGGCCCTCGACCACTATTCCTACTTGATCAAACAGGAATTACTGTCGACTATCTCTACAGGCGCAGTACTCCAAACAGGCATCCCATTTACAGACAGCTTGTTCCCTTCTGGTGAATAATCAACACTAAAAAACAGGCGCCCAACCACCTAGGTAGCGCCCCGACGAAGGCAAGACATGCGGACCACAGGAAAGCCGACTGTTCCCGAAACTAGGCGGCTTTCCACCGTTGCCTGACTTAAATACCGAACACTCTAACTCACCTAAAATTCAAGTTTAAAGATCCAATCTGAACAAAAACATGATGGAACGTCTACCATAGTTGAACTAGTCGGCACCTAGCCACTACGACTATTAGGCGGCCTAGGAATATTGACATACCAGCCCAAGGAATGGAGGTCTATTAGTGTCATCGAAATCTCACATGGCTACCTAATCCAAGGGATGCCAATGCAGGCGGCTGTAAATATAATCTACAAAACACAACAAGTCTTAAAGTACTTGCTATCCTACGCGCTGGGGCTCGACTGAAATCATGGCCGACTGGCCGCCAATACTATGAGAAAGACGATCAGTCGCCCAGGGGCAATAACAGTCAGCACAGATAACAGGCGTCCCCACAAAGGAGGCGTCCATTATACTAGCCTACTACACTTAAAACAGGAAAATTTGAGTTAAACAGGAAGACAAGTTAAAACAGTCGGTATGGAATACAAGCGGTTATCAAAGAACCCCCCATACTTGACAAAATCAACAAAATAGCAAAACGAAGAGTTGACACAGACGACAGAAACAGTCGCCAAATTCATATTAAAAACAGCCGGCAACAGACCGGCAAAATATTCATAAAACCCCGACCCCATGGTCGGGTAAAGAGAATTCGGAAACAAGCGGCACGTAGGCCGAAGAAAAGATACAAAAAGATTACAAAGGCTTAAGCAGTTGGGGGAGGAGCCTCGTCTTCAGTAGGCGAGTGGTTCTTCTCAGTGGGGGCGCCTGCTCTTCCAGGATATTCTCCTGTTCCTGCCCGTTACCAGGCGCCTGTTCCTGGTTGGCCTCCTCCTCACCATTCTTGGCAACCTCTACTTCCTCTTCCTCCTCCTCGCCAGAAGACTCAGAAGACTCTGCACCCTCCTCTTTGCCGCCTCCGCCACCACCTATGATTTTTTCATCATACTCCCTTGTGCAGGCGGCGAACTGGTCTGCCCATTCCTTATAATCGGAGCCAAGGTAAAGGGCTGACCAAGTCATCTTCATGATGGCACTGCAGTCGTCCATCATTTCCTTTACAATGGCCGCCTTCTCCTCGTCGGCTCGGGACTGGAACTTCTGAGACAGCTGAGTCTCCTGGTTGGACAGTCGCTGTTTTAGCTTAGACACCCGACTCTTCAAGGAGTCCGCCTCCTTTGCGGCATCTTGAAGAGAATCGAGCTTGTCCTTGAGGTGCTTGACCTAAAGATCTAGCTCAAGGACCCGCTTCTTGGCCGCCTCCAGCTCAGTCTTGACTTGCTGGTTAGTAGTCGCCTGCATATAAAGGATATCAGTCGTGAGTACTTCGTTTTGGAAAATTAAGAACATAGCCTTATCTATGGTGGAGGCGGCGTGCTCCTTTGCAGCCTCTACCTCTTTGGACTTCTCCAGAAAAGGCTTGCGGAGGCCGTGTACTCTCAGCATTGACTGCAGGCGCAAAAGGCAAACGTTTGTCAGAAAATAGGCGCCAACACTAAAGAATAAACAAAATAAAAAGACAGTCTACCTCGGCCTGGAGGACGAGGATGCCATCAATATTAAGGGAGCCGTAACCCCTAACCATCTCCCTCTCATCAAGGGAACGGCTCACAACATGTTCTTGGTCATGTGAGGGAGGTCTGGCCTTTGGGGGGCGCCTGCAAAAGAAGAATACTAGTTAATACAAACGAAGGACGACTAGATCAGGAAAGAAAAAGAAAAAGAGTTACCTTCAGTAGGCCTCTCCCTAGGAGGCCGGCTACTCTCTGGAGTAGCAGCAGCTTTCGATGCAGAGGTAGTAGTCGGCCGACTGGGCGACTGTTTCCTAGCCCTGCTAGGAGTTCCAACATCGCCAGTCGCCTGCCTCCTGACCTTTGAAGCAGGCTCGGACTGGGGGGTGGTTGGGTCCTGCGATTACCAAAAGTGGTCAGAGTGATAAATACTAAAAAAATTGAAATTTAAACTGCTAAGGCCAATGAGTATACCTTAGCCGCTTGAGAAGCAAGCGACTCCTCAACAGGGCCTGCCCAGGAGAGTCGATCGGTACTGGTCGTCGCCTTCTTTGAAGCTGAAATCTTCTCTATTGCTTTGTCTACACTAGACATCAAAGATGTTAGTAATATGCAAAAAGAAGCAAACTCTAAGTTCTATTAAGCAACTAATATACAGTCGGACAGCTACCTTTCGTCATCTTAGTACTAAGGCCACAGGCGGCCAAATACGCCCCATCGTACAACCAATTGTACTTGGGGATGTATTTTTGAGGGACGAACTCCCTCAGCTCTGTCTCAGGGTTCGCCTGTATATCAACTTTGAACAGGCCCACGTCCAGAATCTCACGCCTGGCCCTCTAAGGAATAGGCGGCAAGTCTTGACCGCCTGCTAGAAACGGTGGATCCCTATTCCACCTATTATATTTTTTGTTTCTAACCCTATCTGGGCTGGTAACAATGTAGAAGGTATTGCGCCAGTCCTTCCACTTGTTTTCTTTGCCAAAGGGTCATCATGTAGCCCTTATGGCAGGATACATGATACCAGCCGGTCCCGCTTGACTTTGGGGTCCAGCTGAGATAATTCATTTAGGCGAACGCCTCGAAACAGGCGTCCACCCCATACATCTCGCATCCGGCAACGTACCCTAGTATGTTAAACTAGGAGTTTGGGGCAAGTTTCCAGAGCCCAATCTGATAGCCGTCTAAAATCCGTTCTACGGCCGGATGTAAAGGGAACCTAAGGCCCGCCTCGTAATAGCCGAAGCACTGATCCCCATAGTTGGTCGCCTCTGGCCATACAACCGTGTCCTCCCTATCTAGGACGGACAAAAGATAGTCATTTCCCATGACATGGTGGTAAAGGAAGCTCCCAAACTTTTCCTCCATCACCTTCCGCCTACCATTGGGAACGTGATGGTAGTACGGGGTATGCGACTCCCTACGGGAGGCAGACGGCTCCGCCCATTTCTCCCCTATCTCCACAGATAGAGACTCCCTTGCTATCTCCATCCGAGAATATTTCTCCTCCGAATCAAGGGAATGTCTACTGGCGCTGCTAGATTCTGACTCGTCACTTGAGTCAGAGGCAAGATTTATTTGGGAGGTTCCAGTAGGGACCGCCTCTTTTTCTGATGTCTCGTCCCCAGATTTGTTCTGTGAAGTTTCAGCAAGGGTCGTCTCCTTTTCAAGAGACTCGTCCCTAGAGTCATTAAAGATAGAGTCACTGAGGGTACTGGGGGTCCCAGGCGGCCGGTCCGGCAGCTCGCTAATGGGAACCCGGAATAAGGAGTCGTCTGAACTATCTATTCTTGCTTTTCTTTTGGTTCTGGCCATACTGTCCTGCATAGACACAAAGATAGTCGGATTCCGAAAAGATCGCAAAGTTTGGTCTGTCGTAGGGCAGTCGGCACCCCTAGTCCTAGACTCAATCGTCCCCGGTGACCGACTGATTACTAACCTAGGCCGTGCCGGATGCTTTCGAGATACCATTTTCAAAAAAGAAAGAAAAAAGCAAAAAACAAGGCACAGACGGTTACTTTTAACTTTAAAGTTCTGAAGTGAAGCTTGATCAAACAGGCGTCCTAGCAAAAACAGGCGGTCTGTAAAAGCAATCGTCCAGAAAATCAGAGCTCAAGATCAGGGGTCTGAGAGTTCTCTTTCAAAACTTGCAAAAGTGTGAACAAGACTTTCTGGTCAAGGCCCTTATATAGAAAATTTGTGGAAGTTGAAGGGTCACTTCTCAAATTCAAAAAATAGTCGGTCTATCAAGAGTCGACACCTGTCGCAGGTCGTCGCCTGTTACAGGCCGACACCTGTCACAGGCGTCACGTGACAGGTCACGTGCCACCTGTGAGGGGCAAATGATTAGAGGATTTTCTCGCCCAATCAGAGTCCGCCACGTGGACCGATCAGGTCTTGCCATGTGTCCGCCATGTGGACCATTCAGAGCCTGCCATGTGTCACTCAGTGAGTGGTCCAACATGGACCAACCATGCCACGCCACGTGGCCCATGAACCAGCCAACCTGGAAAACGGCCATCGAGGCCCGATTCCCGAGGAAAGCCCAATTAGTCCTAAGTTTACCTAAAACCTAGTATTGGGCACGCACTTCAAGGCTATAAATATAGTAATTAGCCTCCATTAAATACATTCAGAAATTAATTAAGCATCTCGCCAAGAGAAACCTATACCCACGTGCATACTAATTGCTAGACCAGACTTAGCATTAATTGCACACCTCTGATCACTCCTCCCCTTAGAGGAGCTAGATCACCCTTACTTTTCTGCACCTTTTACTCCACATACAAGTACTAACTTGATCGTCGGAGGCGGAACTCCCATCACCCGGAGTCTCCGTTGTTTTGCAGGTACAAGCGCAAGGATCCAGTCCCGAAATTGTAACTCTTCCGCAGGACATCAGAAAACCCCGAAACAACACGTGTCATGGCTGGTGTGTCTTTTAGTATATAGTTATTGATGTTCTTTAATACTCCCTCTGTGTTTTAATAAGTATGACACTTATTAAATTCAGTCGTGTTTTCATAAGTGTTACATTTTCTTTTTTGGCAAAAAACTTCATTTTAATATTATGTCTTTTATTTTCATGATCCCTACTCAAACCCATTAATTATTATTTTATTAATATTTTTCTCTTAATATTGTTTAATATTGTTTATTAATATTAGCTGGAAAGGGGCGGCTAGCCGGCAGGAATAAGCGGCAGTCTGGGCACGGGCTGGTGGTGTTAAGGTGGGTCGGTGGGGAAGGAGAGGTTGGTGGTGTTTTGTAATTTTTGGGTTTTTCTTGTTTATTTATTTATTTTTTTAGGATATTTGTAAATTACCACCCAAAAATAATACTTCCTCCGTTCTTTTTTTATTGCATCATAGGGGTTTGGAGGCAAAATTTGGTAGTGGAAAAAAGTAAGAGAGATAAACGTAAAAATACAAAATTGTCCATGTAATGTAAAGATAAAATAAAAAGTAAGTGTGAAAAAGTAAGGGTATTTGCAGTGTGAACATAGATATTTTTTGTCCTAAAATGGAAGTGATGTAATATTTGTGGACTTCCATAAAAGGCAAGTTAAGCGATATTAAAAGAACGGAGGAAGTACCATTTTTGATATAACCACCCAAAAAAATTTCTTTCTATTTTACCACCCCTTAAATTAAATAACCGCTCAGATTACCACCCATTTCAAAATTCCGGTGGATTTTCCGTCTCTGGGCCCCACCTAACGACTATTTTGACCCTTATGACTGATTCCCCCCCCCCCGATTTTTTCTCTCTCCATCTTCCTACCCTCTTCAACCTTCTCCTTCCAAATTCCTTTTTTCCCTTTCTTCTTCTCTTTTTTCTACCTCCATGCACTAGTAGAAAATTTGAAATAGGCACCCCCCACTTTAGCACCGGTTCTTAAAAACCGGTGCCAAAAGAAATGGGCGGGATTGGAAAATTCAGAGTTGGCACCGGTTCCAACCAAAACCCGTGCCAAATCATTTAATTAGCACCAGTTCAAACCGGTGCCAACTTTAAAAAAAATAATAAAAACAAAAGAATGCAATAGAGTTGGCACCGGTTTGTCTTAAACCGGTGCCAACTATTGTAATTAGCACTAGTTTAAACCGGTGCCATTTAAAAAAAAAAAAAAACCCCGGTTTATAACGTCTTTCTTCTTCTTTGCTCCTTCGATTTTCAATTCATTCCCACGTTTTTCCCTCTTCTCTTTGCTTCCACCCCTAAGCTAGCTAGGTTTCACTTACTCCATTGAAGTGGTGTTCGAGCTTTCTCACTTCCATTGAAGCAGTTGCCGCCGAACGCACCATCTTCTCTTCACTCCATATCCATCTCTCCTCCATTGAAGCAGCTTCGAGGTAAGTAACGTACCTAGGTTTCTCTTACTCCATTGAATTCCTTACCATTCTTGGGTTTTTTTGTGGATTTGCTTTTCAGTTTAATAATTATAAGTTTCTTGTAATCTAAGGTTTGTCAATTAAACGTGCACGGCTCCCCCTCCACATACTTGTATATGGTTATGAAATTTAAGTCCTTAGTGTTATATGTATGGAGAAATTTATACTGACTATGTCTAGAAGCTTATGGTAATGTTTTTGTTATTTTTCTGCTAGTTGGGGTTGCTGCTTGGCTGCTGTTTTGATGTTGATTTCCTGTGCTGGGTGGTTTTGTTAGCTTTTGTAGCTGCCAGGTGATTGGCCTGTTCCCACTTGCTCGCCTGTTCTGCAGGTAACTGTTGCTACCAGCTGCATTGTTTTTGCGATGCTGTGATATTGTGATACCGTGATGCTGTGTTGCTGTAATATGTCCAAGAAACTATAAGCCTGCTTAGATATGTTGTTTGTTGTAGCTTGTAGTTGTTCTTTTTGTGTTTTCCCTTTTGTGGTTGTTGTGGTTTGTTGCCCTAGTCCGTTTAAAGAGTACCCACCCTAGAAGGTGCATTTTTACTTGAGTCCAAGTTAGGTTTTTCCCCCTCTTGTTTTATGATCCCGTCCTAGAAGGTGGCCTTTAAACAGTTTGAGGTTGTTTGGGGGTTACAATTTAGCTAATTTTGTAAGTTGTAACTGTTATTCTTTGGTGTTGTTAGATTGATCTTTCGAAAAGATCCTAGCTACTTGTTATTAAATGGGTGAAAATTTGTTCATCTAGACTAAACTTGCCAAATGCCAGTGCGTGGTGGCTACAATTTCTAGCTTTTGCATAATCTATCCTTATTTTCTCTCTCATTCCTTAATCATATGCCCCTATTTTTTTTCTTATTATCCATTTCTCATACTTACTAACTTATGATTTTTGTTTTGTTTTTTCTTTTTGTGTTTTTATAGATTCATACGTGAATTGAAGTTCAAGTTTAGCTTGAAGACTACATATTTAGCTCAAGTGGGAAGTTAGAAAGAATACATCCATTGTATTGGTATGAATTATAAACTTCTCTAAGCTATATATATTTCTTTCTCTTTATTGTTTTAATAAAAGTTTTTTTCATGCTATTACAACTTGTGTATTATTTAATGACAAATAAGTACAACAATATATGAAATGCTTGCATCATCATATGCCTAGATACCTGTTCAAGGCTTTCTCATTAGGAGAAAGTCTTGAATAGTCCCCGGTTGGGACTGTTCTTGAACGTTTACTCTCACTTAGGTGGTAAATGTATGTCTTTTTTTTCAATTTTAAGGAACATATTGGCTTACCATTTCCTCACCATGTTCTCTGGGTACATATGTGGGTAAGTTATGTTAGTAACCTGAGGGAGACAAATATGAATATGCACTACGGTTCAAGTTTCAAGCTTCAAATAATGAAGCTGAGTATGAAGCCTTGCTAGCCGGCATCCGTATGTGTAAGGCGGCAGGGGCAATAAAAATTGAATACTATTCCGATTCTCAGTTGGTTGTAGGCCAATACCACGGTGACTGTGAGGCCACCCATCCGGCTATGATCAAATATCTTTAGGCGATCAAAACTAAGGCTAGGACACTTGACGAATTTCATCTAAGTCAAGTGCCTCGGTCAGAAAACAATGAAGCGGATGCTTTGTCAAAATTGGCATCATTCGCCTCCTGTGATACCCCTCGGTCGGTCTTTTGGGAAGTGATGGAAAAACGGAGCATCGAAGAGGATCCCATTAGTGTACTTGACCAAAGTTCAAACTAGATGAATGGCATCCGGGCCTACCTGCTAGACGACACTCTGCCGGATACTTATCCAGAAATGGTCGCCATGAAAAAGCGGGCGGCCAACTTTGAAATCCAGAAAGAAGAGCTATTCAAGAAGGGTTTTCAAAACCCACTCTTGAAATGCATCACCCCAAAAAGGGGGCATGAAATTCTGGAAGACTTACATTCAGGCTAATGTGCCTCACACATAGGCAACAGAGCCTTAGCAGGGAGAGCCACTCGGCAAGGTTATTTTTGGTCGACCATTAAAGCAGATGCCATGGAGATGGTGAAGAAGTTTGACAAGTGCCAACGGCTCGGCAAGCTTATACACCGTTTGGCAACTGATTTGAAGAAAAATCATAGCCAAGTACCATTCATCAAATGGGGCATGGATATCTTGGGTCCATACACACCTGCGTCAGGCCAGAGGCGGTAATTACTAGCTATTGACTACTTTACCAAATGGGTTGAAGTAGAGGCGGTCAAAGGCATAAAGATAAAGGATGTCATCTCTTTCATTTAGAAGAACATCATCACCCGCAACAGGATTCCTATGTCTATGGTCTTTGACAATGGTCCTCAATTTGAGACGCCTACCCTCAAAAATTGGCTGGGAGATCAAGGAATTTCCCACTGCTTTGCATCAGTCGGCCGACCCCAAGCAAACGGCCAGGTTGAAGCTTTTAACAAACTCATCTCAGATGGCATTAAGAAGAAAATCGAAAGAGTTGGCGGTATGTAGGCTGAAGAGTTAATTCATGTACTCTGGTCCATCAGAACAACGACAAAGGGGCAACCGGCGAAACCCCATTTTTCATGGTATACGGCGCAGAGGTCGTCCTACTTAATGAGCTTTATAAGCCGACTATTCGAGTCATGTTGTATGATGAAGAGGCTAACTAGGAAGCCATGCGGCTGACATTGGACTTCCTACCAGAATGCTGGGGCAATGCCGTCTTACATCATGAAATCTACCGTCTGTGAATGACAAGAGCCTACAACAAAAGAGTACACAGATGGCCCTTGAAAGTGGGGGACTTTTTGTTACGCAAGATGGAGGCAACCGGTAGGGCTAATGAGCAAGGCAAGTTGACACCCAATTGGGCCCTTACCGGATATGAAGAAGTTAGGGGCGGCATCTACCGCTTGGAAACTCTAGACGCAGATAGTTAGCCAGAACTTAGAATGTAAATAACCTGAAAAAGTATTACTTCTGAGCTACGTAAATTTTGTAAATGAAAAGCTTAAGTAATGAGAACCGCCTTTTGTTTCAAACTTGTATTACATTATTTTATTTGTAACATTAGATACATCTCCAGATGGGAGAAGTACCGTCTGTGCTATGTACAGACGAAAAATCTAATCCAACCGTCTACTCTGATAGAGTAAGACAGTCGGCGACATCCATTTGGGTGAATTCGCTCAAAGAGAGCATCTCTCATTTGGGTGGTACATTGCTCTATAAATTCGCTCCTCAAACGGCCTAGTCGACTGCCCTAATTGGAACAGTCAATGGACGTTTGTAATTGCCAATACGATTCAGCCAGTAAATGAAGCCGTCTGCCCTATGGGATATCAGACGGCCTCTTACCGCCTGCATGTCTAATTTACGCTTAATTAACTTGGTTTGATTTCGCAATAGTTGAACCAACTAAGTCAAGCGGCCTTCTCGATGAGAAGGTGACTAACTTCAAGTGTCTTATCACTATAGATGACTAGGACCATACCGCTTGTCATAAGTTGTAGAGGCGGCCCATAGCTGTTTGTACTTGCTTGTATTCTGACCAATCGGTCTTTCAAGATACAATCTCAAAAGACTAAGTCGAACTTAGAAATAATAGTTGATCTTAGCCCACTAAAGACAGACTTAGTGATGTTGTTTGATTCTATTAAACACACGCCTGTCGTGTGGATCGGATGCTACCGATGGCCGTCTGATAGCTGAAAATCTTACCGTTTTCTTAATGGACAACTGTCCACCTGGTTTGGGGAAATCACCATAGTGATTGATTGACTTAGAAATTAGTCATACTCTCTTTGAGTATCAAAAATATCCAAGTCAATCAACCCACTTTTAAAACCAACTGCACAGCCGTCCAGGGGCAAGAACATCCGGTACACTATGATCGCATGTATAGAATAAGTCGAGTTAAATACTTAGCCAAATTCGAATAGAAAAACGATGGCAAAAATTCAAAAAATGACAGCAAAACCGACTGCTCAATCTGCATATTTATAAACAAATAAAAGTTAACCCGATCCCACGATTGGCACAAAGAAATGTTAGCCGGATTCATCTGGTGAAATTGTTGAAACACGACCCCACGGTCGGCAAAGATACGTTCGGCTTGCAGGCCACAAAAGCAAAATATTGGGCCATTCGGCCAAAAGGAAACATAAAAAGCTTAATTTGTTGGAGGTAGTAGTTGTTCATGTACAACCTGGCCCCTCATCATCATTGGCCGGATGTTCCTCATTATGCTAAAGCTCCTGATTGTCGGCCATATCCTCATCTTCAGCCGCCTCCTCCACCTCTTGCTTCAGCTGCTGGGCATCAAGTTCATTCGTGGCCGCTTCATACGGATACGCCCAGACGGAGTAGTCGCCTTCCGGGTAAAGAGAATGAAAGGTTATTTTCATGAGGGTAGCACAGTCGGCCTCGTTCTTAGCAATCAACCGTGCCTTCTCCTCTTCGGCCTTGGAAGCTCTGCCCGCAGCCGGATTTCCTGGTTGGCTAACTCACCCCTAGAGCCTCATTCTTAGTGCGGAGGTCTGTTTGCCTTTTGATCAACATTCTCCAGGGCTTTGAGGTGGGACTTAGACGTTTTAAGCTCGGCCTCTAAGTCAGCCACCTTCTTGTTAGCTGCATCTAGATTGGCCTTGACCTACAAGTTGGCCTTTGCCTATGAATACAGGACATCTCGAGTTAGTATATCATTTTTCATGGTGTAAAACTGAGCTCTGTCAAGTGCAGAGGCGGCCCGATCGTTGGCGCATTTTACCTCTTATTGCTTGTCGACAAACGACTTTTTGAGCCTGTCCACCTGCAATATAGCCTGCATCCGGCAAAAACAATTTGTTAAATGACAGTCGACATAAAGGTTGGAAAAGTTAGACAACCTAAGTCAGTTTACCTCAGCAAGTAGAGCAGTGATGGCGTCGAAATTGAGGGTCCCAACCCCCCTTACAGACGCCCTCTCAGCTGGGAAGACGGCCTTCAGCATGTTCTTGGTGAACTGTTGTACATCCGACCTCTAGCTGACATTTGCACATTGAACACCTTGGAATTAATTATCATAAGCTCGACCCACAGACGGAGAATCTTCAGAGCTGCTCGGCGACTACTGATAGTTATTGACCCTACAAGGGTAGTGCAGAGAGTTAAAGGCTGTGATACCTTGAGGGCCAGCAATCTCCCGGCTTTTTAGGCGCTTGTCACAATGCACGCCTGTTGCTGCTGAGCCGGTAGTAGCGTTGAGTGGCACGCCACTCTTCGACACCTTAGAGGCGTCCGACTTCTTTAAAGCTTCAAGGGAGGCAGGAGATTTGCCGCCTATAGTGGGGTGAGAGTCGTCCCTAGACTTGGCGAACGAAGGAGTTCGATGAGCCACAGTCTTCCTCGACTTAGTGGACGTTCGGCAATCAGCAGCCGAGCGCTTCTACAGCTTATGGCCCTAGTGAGGAGGCATAGGTGGTTTGTTTTTCCCCTTCTGCAAAATGGGAAGCAAGACATGTTAGTGTCAGGCGGTAAAAGCCGCTTGTAAACTAAAGAAAGAAATTTCAATGGTTGAGAACGTTACATGAGCCAACTGGTCCTTCTTGAACTCCTTAGCCTTCCGCTTGTTGATCTGGCGATACATGGCCGCAGTTTTGGCAGGCTTTTTTCTTGAAGAAACGTGCTCCATTGCTTTGCCTGCAAAGAATAAGCTGGATGTAAGAAGCAAAAAAAACAAACAAACAATACTTAGGCAATTGCATGGTTAAAGTGCGCATTCGACCATCTACCTCTAGGCTTTTCAGTACTAAGGCCATAAACGGCCAAATAGGTGTCGTTTGTCAACCACTAAAATTTTAGGATTTAGCTATGGGGAACTATCTCCTTCTCCCCTTCTACAACTTTGGTGGTGACTTTGAAAAGGTCGAGTGTGAGGATCTAGTCCCAACCTTTATCAGGGACAGGCGATTGTAGGGAATTTTTCAAACTCATCTTTGAGCCTTACTGTGGTTCACGCTTTTAGGCATGGCGGCGTTCCAAAGAAAAGAAGCTAGAGATAAAAGAGGCGCAAACAAGTTTTATAAACTTGTAAACCGTTCACGAGTGTGAAGGTTACACCCCATTCACGATCACTGATATCGCTAACTCTATAGTGGTCCGGAACCATGACTAGATATTCGAGGATGATGGTACGAATCGAAAAGAGATTGAACCCGCCCTAAATAGGCCTCTACTTATTCTTATGATATTCTTGTGCACTTTTGGATCAACGTACATACATCGAGTTAATCCTAAACCTGTTTAATCTACGTTGGTTGATTATTAATGCACAATAAAATCTATTATTGGTGATCAATTGAATTAAAATCATATTTGAAAGGAATGGTGTCCTTCCAACAAGTGTATTATTCCGATAGAGGATTCAGAATTATTAGAAAGCTAATTTTTCAGTGAGGTCAAGTGATCGGAATGCCTAGGTGGAGGCCGCTTCCGATTAGTAATATTAATGAATAATAAATTTACGGCTTAATCTTGACTGAACCCTTCGGGTCGCACTCCAATCGAATAACCGATCCGAGACGACGAATCAATCCGAAAGATTAGATTAGTCATTAGAGTATTACGAACAAAGACGTTGGATGTCGAGCTTAGAGCGTCGAAACCGAGCATCACAAGTCGAGTCGAGTTTAGAATCATCAAGATGGAAAATCAAGCAAGCGACAAGTTCGAGCTAGGCCGTAGCCTCGCATTGGCCTAGCCATGCGAGTGCTAGGCTAGCCTAAGCTACCAAGCGCATCGCAAAGCATGCCGCAAGCCTAGCATACATTGCGTGCTAGGCCGTATGCTAGGCCAAGCATGCTAGCAGGATGGTGCTGCTGGCCGCAAGCATGCTAGCAGCTAGTGCATGCTGGCGTGCTACTGTGCTGGGCCACGCACCCAGCCGCAAGCAATGCAGCAGCAGCGCACTCGCTAGCACGAGCATCACAGCAGCGTGCTATGCGTGCTGGGCTATGCATGCTTGCTAGCGTAGCAACACCAAGAAGCAGCGCCTGGCCACGCCTCTCGCACATCAGCACGCACCAAGCAGCAGCATTGCAGCAACGCATGCGTGGCCTGCTAGCTGCACGCATGTGTGTGTTGGCTGGTTGGGATGCCCACCCTTGGTGCTAGGCGCCAGCTGTCAGCCAGCCATGTGGCGTGGTCAACCTGGTCAAGGGAGAGGACCATTTGCTTGGTGGTTAGCTTGGGGAGCAAGGTGTTTTGGTCCCCCCCTTTTGGTGGTCCTCACCAACCCTTGCTCTCCATATGACACTTGGAGCTTGTTGATTGCTTTGCATTTTAATTTGTTTTTGTTTAAAATAATTTGGTGGAAAAATGCAATTCTCCCACATTGATGGGACAAGGGAGATCAAGGCTCCCTTCCCTATAAATACCCATTTTTTGGGTTTGGGAAAAATTACTTGAGTTGAATTCAATAAGCTAAGGCATCTCATCATTAGTGAGAAAACCTTTAAGTTCGTAATACTCTAGTTTTATTTGGTCAAGTCCTGACTAACCTTCGGGATAAAGACCGCTGGGGTCGGGTCGAGGGTGCGAGCCGTCGGAGGCCTTCGCACTTGCGAGGTTAAGCTTTCAAGTAAGAGCTCGTTATCGAGCGAAGCACGCTTCAAGGGTAAGATAGTCTTTTCTCTTTCTCTCTCTTTTGTTGTTTAATTATGTGATTGCATGTTTAGTTGCTTTAATTAGTGGGCGGGTCTTGGGCGGGTTTCTCTTCCGCGTAGTGTCGAACACTACGAAACCCATTAGCGGTATCGGAGCCGCGCTCACTTTAATTATTGAAACTAATAATTAATTGAGGTGATTTAAAATGGATTTAAATTCTGCTTTTGCTTTCTAATTAGATTAGAAGCTCGTTTTAATTAGTTTTAACCTCGTATTTTTACTAATTTTGGCCAACGAACCCAGATTTCGACTCAAAAATAGTGATTTTTGGGTGGAATTGATGTTCTAAATCATTTTTTATTCTCTAAGAAAGATGTTCAGAAGCCAAAATTCACCCAGAAACATGTTTTTCGAGGGGTTTTTCGTTTTTGACGAAAAATTTTAAATCTTCAAACCTTGATTAATTATGGCATGTTAAAGGTAGATTAAATGTATGGTTGCATCAATAATCTACTGCAATTATAAACCTTATTAAGCATGTTTATGAAGTCATAATTAGTGTTTAATTTGGTGAGTTCATTTTTCACATAAACTTGAAATTTTCACATTTTTGCAAATAAATTGCTTCAAGTGTGAATATTTATGGTGAACTTGTAATTTTGAAGTCCCTAATATGTTAAAGATCCAATCTTTAATTGTTTACTTGGTTGGAACTTTGATTGCTAAATTCCATGTTGAACTAATTTTTAGATTTAATTATTTTTTAGTTGATTAAAGTCCTAAAAGTTCAAAACTTGTGATTGAAACACTAGTAGAAAAACTTAAATGGGCACCGCCAAATGCGCACCGGTTTTTAAAAATCGGTGCCAAAAAAAATAGGCGGGATTGAGGGAAAGAGTTTTTGCATCGGTTCTAACCAAACCGGTGCGAAAAATGAGTTAAACGCATCGGTTCTAACAAAACCGGTGCGAAAAGTAAGTAAATCGCACCGGTTCAGTTCGAACCGGTGCGAAAGCTATTGTAAAAAAAAAAACCGGTTATAATCTTATTTCTTTCTCTTTCAATTCCTCGATCTTTCCTCCTCTCTCATCTCCCTCTCTCTCCTCTCTCTCTCCTCCATTGAAGCATACTCGACATTCTCCATTGAAGGGGCTTCTAAGCTTTCTCTCAGCACTTTCCTCAACCTCTTTTTCTCTCCTTCGATCTCCTTCTCCATAATCGCCACTTTCCATTTCCTTTCTTCTCTCTTTCGATCTCCTTCTCCTTCTCCATAACCAAGCACAACCACCATCGTCGCCGCCGTCAATGTGAACCAAATACAACAACAACAACAACAACAACAAACTTGAGTCAATTATCGATTCAAAAATCACAAATTCGAGGTACGTGCTCTTCGATTTGAAATCTAGGTTTTAGGTTTTGTAATTAGGGTTTCTAATTTGACTCTGAATCTCTGAAATTATTTTGGGGATGATATTGTAGAATAATGCGAATACTCTTCATGGTGGCGTAATTGCGTCTTTGGTGGATTTGGTGGGTTCGGCTGTTGTTTTCACTGTTGGAGCTCCGTCTAACGGTGTTTTTGTTGAGATCAATGTTTCCTACCTTGATGCTGCACTTCCTCATGTATGTTGAGGGTATTTTTGGGGATAATTCGTAATTTTGTTGGATTTTTATTGCTTTATTGATGTTGATAAGTTGGAATTTGTATGTGTTCTGTATATTATGATGTTTTTGACATACTAAATTGTGGGAATGTTGGGGTTGAGCTTGTTGAAGTGATTTTATAATCTATCACTGTCATGTATTTGGACTTTAAATTTTCTTTGATATGTAATTTGTACTTTTGTAGCAGTTAGCCAATTAGTTTGCATTTTGCAGGTTATTTATAATTTTATTATTTTGTTTTTTCTGAAAATTAGTTGGTGAGTTTCCTTTTCCCTTCTATTTTAATCGTGGTGCTACGAGGTTAGTTGTTGCGCGTGTGGTGTTGTGCGTGTATTGTTGCGTGTGTGGTGCGCTGCTATTGCGTGTTGTGTGAGTTGTGTGGTGCTCTGTTGTGGGGTGTTGTTGTTGTTGTTGAGTGTGGTTGTTGTGTGCTAGGTTGTTCTAACGTAGTGTTGCGGTGCTCTGTGTGCAAGGGTGCTAGTGATTATTATCATATACTTGTGGCAATGTTTTTTCTATGTTGATGATGATTACTATTGTTGTTGTTTAGTGATTCTTAAATATTATCACATATAAGTTGTTGTCACATATTTATTGCTCATTAGTGATTCTTATGTTGATTAATCTAATGGAGGTTGCCTTTTGTTGATGATATGGCTGCTGGCAATAATATATTGTTGCTGGCCAGGGGATAGATTTTGAATGTGAAGAATGTTAGTTGTTGGTTCTGAACTTGTTGTTGTTGTTGGGTTGTGAATTAATATTGTTGGTTATGTTAGTACTTTTGTAGCTGGTAACGTTGATGATGATTACTACTGTTTCTTGGCTTTTGCTGGTATTGAAGTGATTTTTATGTTAATTGTTCTGATGGAGGTTGCCTTTTGTTGATGATATGGTTGTCAACAACTATATATTGTTGCTGGCCAGGGGATAGATATTGAATGTGAAGGATGTTGCTTGTTTCTGAATTAGTTGTTGTTGTTGTTGGCTTGTGAATCTAGTTAAGAGTCCCTGTGTGTGTCT
Source organism: Chenopodium quinoa (assembly GCF_001683475.1). Lineage (NCBI taxonomy): Eukaryota > Viridiplantae > Streptophyta > Magnoliopsida > Caryophyllales > Amaranthaceae > Chenopodium > Chenopodium quinoa. Next base: position 39,986 of record NW_018743783.1, read on the forward strand.
TAATGGGAAATTGTGATTGTTGGATGATGATTGTCCTGCAGCCTATTTGTGTTAGTTCTCAATGACCAAGTGTATAGAGAGAACTACTGTTACTTGCTATAAGTCAGTTCTTAGTTATTCATAGTTAACCAAATGATGAGAGGACTCATTTTGAACTACTAGTAGATTGATATGTATGATTTGTTCGTGTGTTGCGTGCGCTAGTGGTTTTTTGAAATTCGTTGGACATACAGTATACATCTGGGAACATAGTTATCTTAATGATCTGAATATATGTCCTATTCTTTCTTTTGCTTTCTTGAAGACCATATAAGATTGTTGCTCGAGTAAGCTTAAGGCCAATTTGAATTTCTTTTTTTTTTTTTTTTTTGTATGTGATGTTTGATTTTGTCCCTCTTGTCCGATGGTTATTGTAATTTTGATATCTAGGTGTTTTCACTTAGTTTAGATTATGGGTTTAATTGGGTTTTAGTAGCCTTAGCAGACTTGATAGTAAGTTTTGGGGTTTGAAATCAGATTTCACAACTTAGTTTTATTTGCGATTGATCTACGGTTTTGTTGATTTGTTTCAATAATTGCGATTGATCAAGCCCCTCTCTTTATCATTCACTGTCATTGATTGACTAAGTAGACATTAGGATTACTGTTTACATGGTCTTGAGCTTTAGGTAACCAAAAAATTTTATACTTGGGACCTTGAGCTGTTAAAACTTAAATATAGAAGAATCCTTTTAAACAGTGCAAATTGGCATAAAGCAGAGATGATATTGTAATTCTATTTTTCACTTTTCATTATTCTACAGAATGATATACGGAAAAACCCGACATTCACAGCTCAATTTTATGAGATGTGCTCTAAAGTAGGGGTGGATCCTCTTACCTCAAACAAGGGTTTTTGGGCAGAGCTTTTGGGAATTGGTGACTTTTATTATGAACTTGGTGAGTGTCATGATGTCTTAGCTCTTTTGTATGATTCATTTGTCGATTATTCAATATAGTATATTTACTGTGGCTTTGCTAAATTTTACAAGTATATATTATAATGCTTTGCCTGCTTGCCTTTGCTTTTGGTGTGATGCATTTTTATTCATGTCTAGTATTTTCTGATACATCTTGTTGCCTAGAAAGGGGTGCAAATTGTTGAAATATGTTTGGCCACCAAATCGCTCAATGGAGGCTTGATAAACTTGCAGGAGTTATTATATACCTTCTATGTTTGAAGCGTAAAAATGCCCGTGAACCAGTATCAGAGGATGATTGTTTACGTGCTATATCAGAGGATGACCTTCTACCTCTGTTGTTGCTGCTACTGCCTCCTATCTATGATTGTGTAGTTTTTTTTTTTTTTTTTTTTTTTTAGTTTTTTAGTTTTTTAAAGTGTAATATTACAAGTTATTGAGGAAAATATATGTGTTTTATGTAAATTTATATTATATAGAAGTATTTGGTACAATTTAATTGAAAAAATGCAAAAAAAAAATTTATTTTTTATTTTTTTGGGGCATATTTTGCACCGGTTTTGAAACAGAACCGGTGCTAAAAGTTTTTTTATTTTATTTTTTTACAACATTACAGCCACAATTGCATAAATGTAGAAGCTTATTGTCCATTCAAAAGTCGAAAAAAATGTGAAGGGAAAATATGTTGTACATAGGAATGGATACTTTGACAGTCCATGTAAGATCGTAGTCCATAATCATGGAAAGTTTTCATTAAATAGCCAGGTTTGATACTGGGACAAAAGTTTGTAGCCTTGTATCAACATGAATTCTTGAGTCCAGGTGATTGCAAAAAATAATTTTTTAGGCATGCTTCTTGACATTAATTCATGTTTGTGTATAATCTGTGTACAAACACACAATGTTACACTGCCTTTTCATTCCAATTTGATTTACTTTGCTCAAGCTTCAAAGAACTACTTGTTTATGCAATGAAAATTTTCTAGCTTGAAATTAAATTTTTTCACATTCCCGAGATTTTCACGTGCAATCAATCCTTGGCTCAAAGTCTAAACAATATATTGCAAAGTATAAGGTGTGTGTAGTCAATTAGAGGGTAACAAAATATATTCTAGAACCAAGTTCAAATAGAATGCAATGCGAATCAATGTCCTATCAAATACGTATTTTTTATCTTTTCATTGATCAACAAAAGGCAAACTTTTTACCATCCTTTTAAACTTATTATCTACTTGTTTACCCAATATAACCCATCAGACCGTCCATCACTAGAATTTGTCATTAGAATAATCAGTTCTAATTAAAATCAATTTCAATTGCTAAAACTAAGCTTTTATCAGGTAAAATCATTGCAATTCGAAAACTTGGCCTAAACATTCAAGTATGATTAATCTTGAAAAGAACTTATACCAAAACAGACTCAAAAACATTTTGGACAGGACTAAATTTAAAAGGGTAAGAGCCAAACTGCAAAAATGAACCACGCGACTTGGATCTCTCTCTTCTTAGTCTTGAATGCCCAAACATCACTGTCAGAGACAAGAGCGTGCGTATTTTCTGAAGACCCACGTCAAAAAAAAAAAAAGGATTTTGCATTATGTTTCTATAGTTTGATTGATATATGCATTTTATACCATGTTTTATCCCGGTTTCACAACATGGTTTTGAGCTCTACGGAGCTATTTCTCATTAACAATCTCTTCTTTAGTGTGTTCGATCTATTTGAATGAGTTTCACAGGAATACGAAGATTTGTTGGATGTTTCGGACTTGTTTTGGATGATCGATAAGAGGTTGTTAAGTGGAAGAGGAAAATTCCCCAATGCCCTACCGGGCACCCCATGCCATGGCTGCCAAGGCGAAGAAAGAAGAAGTTAGTCTATGAAGAATCACCATAAACCTCCATTGCCCGACCGGGCATGCAAAGCCCAGGCAGACCGGGTGGTGAGGACATGCAGTGCAAAGCTATATTTTGACGTTGTTACGCGCGCCCGATCGGGCATGCAAAACCCGGGCAGACTGGGCGGAAGAAGAAAACTGCAAAATCTGGACTTACCCCGTGTGCCCGACAGGGCATCCTTCGCTCGGGCAGACCGGGCACAGCTTCGAAGTTACCCGCTTTTAATTATTTTCAGATTTTATCTTTCTTAGGGGTATAAATACCCATTGTAATCATAATTAGAGGACAACTTTTATTTTCCCTAGTATTAGAACTTCATTAAACCCTAGTTTTTCTCTCTCTACATAGTTTGATTTCTACTCTTTAATTTTGCATTATTGTTCATCAACAATTCGAGCTTTTTCAATTGAAGTAATTGGTATTCATCTACTCTCTTTCCTTTACCTTTTTATTTCTTATTAATTATGTCTTCTCCATTGAATCTTGTTTTTTTTTTTCGTTATTATGTGTGAGTAGATCCATAATCTGGGATCTTGCAAAACCCGAATATGATTGATACATGAATTGAATCTTTAAATTCTCCAATAATAATCCCAATTGACATGCTTAATTGATTGTGTTTATGCCAATTCTAGATTAGGAATAATTAGTATTGTTATCATCCCTTTGTTCTTATCGCAACGGAAGTTGGGTATTAACGGGATTTGGGTATTTCAATTAATGGTTTGAAGATCATCACGGAAGTAGATGATTGGATGATTAGGAAGTTAAGTATTGTGTTTAATGTCCCTTATTTGCTTGATTCCATGGAAATAGGCTTGATAGTTGATTTGAGAAGCCATTGATAACTCGGAAGAGACCTTTGGTATTGTTTAGTGAATGATTTTCCTCTTGTCAATTGATTTGTTATTAGGGGTAGAATTATTAGTGCATTGATTATATTCGTGGTAATGCTTGATCTTGGATGTTTTAGTTCATTGATTGTGTTATTTAGTATATTAGTTATTAGTATTCTTCATAATTGAATTGGTTACATGCTTAGTGATTGCTTGAGTCTAATTAATTAGGTGAACCTTAGTCTCTTGAAATTCGATCCTTACCTGCCCGTCTACATAGTTAGGAGGAATAGTTAGGTTTATTTTTGTTAGGTGTGCGACATGCCTACCATTGATCACCATAAGCTTAACCACATGGCACTCTTTAGGCCACAAAAAATAATGTGGCCCCTCTATTTTTTTTTTTTTGCCAAAATTTACTTAATTGATTTTCTAAATTGCTAATAACATTTTATAAATTAGCATTTAATATTTATGGAAATTGGAACCTCAACCACCGACCACCGCCTCTAGCTGCCGGAGACCGCCGACCACCGCCTCTTACTGCCGGCGACCACCAAATTTGCGCCTGAATCTGCCGACGACCACCAATCAAGAACTCTAACCTGCCGGCGACCCCCCAAGACTCTCCCTTTCCTCTTTCCCCTTACCGCGAAACCCCCGCCGACGCCCCAGCTAAACCGCGAACCCCACGAAATCGGGCCCATCATCGCCGGCGACCCAGCCGTACAACTACCGACAATGGTAGGCCTCTCCTTTTCCCCTTACCGCAAAACCGTCTGCAAAGAGGGGTTGGCTGGACGGTGATTTTGGTGGTGTGTCGCCCGCAAAATCGCAAATCAGCCGAGGGAAGAGAAGGGGTGTGTCGCTGGCGATGCATACAAGTCGACGGCGATGTGTAGAGATTTCTGGGCGGCGATCTAGGGAGAATTCTGGGCGGCGAGGGTTTAGGGTGGGCGGTGATTTTGGTGGTGGTGGTTTTTGCTTTTATTTTTTTAAAATTTTTTTTAGGAACTTTAATCAATTAGTAGCATTATTAATTAATAATTATTAGATTTGTTATTATTATTAATTGTTATGAAATATATTTGTGGATGCCCATTATACCCTTGTATCATTCCGGAACTTTCTAGATTTTAGGGTTTATTATTCTCCAAGAAAACTCTATCAATTGTACTATATATATAGATGTATACCTCCATCATATGAAATACAAGTAAAATACACATTTTATTCTCTCTCAATCTCTGATGTTTCATGAGTAAACGGAGACAAAAAAACCAATACTATCTGATTAAGTGGACGAAAATATGAGGGAAATCAATCATCATCAAGGTTAGTGTTTTGTATTTATTGGATTAATTAGTATGAAATTTATCATGAACTCATCACCCTTTTTGTGTTACGATTGAACAATGCTCCGATTTTATATGTGTTGTATGGAGTTTTATTGATGTTTAATTTTATTAAAATTAATGATTAAATGATTTATCTTTGTATAATCTTCTTATATGCTTGAAGAATGCAATTTGATAACCCTGCATTGAAGATGTTGCAAAATGCTAACAGCCCAACACTAAGTATTATTAGTTTATTCCTTATGATTCCATGATTATTATGCTTGATTGTATGCTATTGATTAGGATTTCATTGCTACCTTATTATAATAAAATATGGAGTATTATATAAGCATTATTAGATGATGGTGGATATATTAGTCAAAGTTTTTGATGTCTCATATTATTTTTACTCTGATAGACTTTGGTAAACAATAAATAAATTGTGTCATAATCATTGTCAGTCCTTCGTACCACTACTACACAACAAGCAACTCTGGTGAACCTATTAGTAGATAATTACATGAACTCAATTTTAAGGTTGTTAAATTATGATGTTAAGTTCTGCTTTTCTTCAGTACGTAGTATTGAGACGCGGCTTGAAATATTCATATTAGTAATATGATGATTGATATTATTATTTGTGTTGTAGTATTTCAACTTGATTTTAATTGTTAGTGGTATTGGTTGCCTTTGAGATTAATGAAAAGTTGAGTATATATAGATCAAACTATTGAAGTAGAGTATACATCATTATGCCCTTTTATAGGTTCAATGATATTCTTAGTAAGGAGCATTAGTTTTAAAGATTTAACATAAGTATAATTTTTGGTTTTCAATCTTACTTTTTTTGTTTCAATCTTACTGGTAATGAAGAGTTAAAGTATTATACTAGTACTAACCAAGCTGTCTATAATAAGAGGAATTGCAAGTCACTAGAAGCATGACGTTAGATTAGGACCAATAAATTTTGTTCAATTGTAAATATATGTTTAAAAATCTTTTATTTGGATTATTTTTGTTGGATCAATAATTACAAGTCAAACTATATATGGCTGAATAATTTATTGAAGTAAAACAACCGTGAATAATTATCATCATAATTATTTACATATGATAAGTCTTGTACAGTCAACTATAGCTAGCATTCTTATCTCCTAGCATTCTTTAGCTAGCTAGGTTGTTCTCCTTATAAAGTCTATATAAAGCATATATGCCAGTTTTCTATTTCACTAGAAATGAACATTGTATTTTTCCAGGAGTATATGTATATATTTGTGTTAGTTACAGATATAACTTTGGATCTATCTTGATTGAATCAAGTGATTACCATGTTAATGTCGTTCTTGGTTGAAGATTGTTTCATAGTTAAATAGTCAAGTTGTGTAGTGAAGTGCCAAATAGTGCTATTATATAGTAATATCGAAAAGAGTTATAATAAAGAATAATGAAATTTTCATATATATATGGATTTAAAGTTCCTTAAATTTTATTAAAAAAATAAATAAATAAATTATGTAATCTCATATGCAGGATCCAAAGAAGAAATAACTAAGAATATAATAATAGTTTTTATATTATGTTAATGCAATTCCTCTTGCTTCACATGCATGGATATGTGATTAAATTTGATTATATACCTATATACATGAAGTTGGATTATAGGAATGATAAATAAATTATACAAGAAATACTTATGCATATGGACCTGAAGTTCCTTTTGAATAAGAGTTCATGTGATTGAAACGAAGCATGTTTGCATGATGTTTTCATGATTACAATTCATTGAAAAGTTCAGTTAGAATTGCAAACATGATTACTCGTACATATCAACTATTTGACCAAGAAATGATGCTTATGAGTTTATAAATATTACATCACATTGTGAGAAACTTAACATAATCAATATTTTTATAATGCCCATAAATATATATAAGAGATTTCGTTTTTAAGATGAATGTAATTGGGCAAGAGGAACATGATTAAGTGTTCAATATGTATAATTTTATATAAGCATGCTTTTGCTAAAAGGGAACACATTACTTGATACATGATATTGTCAAAAGAATTAATGGCTTAAAAAAAGTGCAGAGATTTTAAAGGTTGTTGGATTGATTCCATACCCCCGCCCATATGCAAGGATTACCCATATGCAAGGATTAGGGGGAGATAGTATTTTTTTCATTATTTTATGTAATCCTTGCACATGAATAATAAGATACAATGATGGTCAATTTGGCTCATACATTAGCTTTAGTATTAGTAGTTTACTTAATAGAAGCGACCACATAATTATTAAACATCTAGAATTATACCATCTTGAAGATCGATGTGAATAAATGCCATTGACTAAATATACTAGTTGTAAATGCTCCAAATAAAATTGATGTCAGAAGGACAACATCAGTTACTAATGAACCTATAGCACGCCTAAAGCGTGGTAGCCTAATAGATTCAAATTATAAGAATTTTCGGGGAAAAAAAAAAAGGAAAGGAGCAACTATTGGCAATGGCAAATTCAAGGGAGTGATACATTCTGATAGATCTCTAGAAGAGATTATGTTTAGTAAAATTGATTTATATCATGATTATATAAAATACTCCAGAAGAGTATAACATGAGCATGTATCAAGATTATAATCAATGCTCCAGCAGAATATGAGTTATTATAGATCAATTATTAGTTAATTGTCTTGTCAGATGTAAAAAGAAATACATATTATTATTCTTATATCACATTATGTTCATGGCCATGTGATAAGTGTCATTTATGTCGCTATTTTTAGGAGTTTTCTAGTTAGTTTTTCATAGTTTTTCTATCTTTTTACTTGGTTTTAATAACGTTTTACTACATTTGTCATGTTTATGTGTGAAATGTCGTTATTGCTCAATTTTGGCTTTTCTTGCATATTTGGTGGCTTATGACATTAGATTAAACTTTATTGGTTTACTCTTATGTTTAGGAAAACTTGGATAAGTTCATTGCTCAAGATTGAAGAAATATAAAGCATAAAAGAACAAGTAATGAAGAAATGTGCACTTGATTTGCAAAGATCATACTTCAAACGCCTATATCTTTTGATCTACAAAACATTTTGGGGCGATTCTAACTGGAGATGAAAGCTTATCTTGAGAGCTTTCCAACGACAGGTCATATGCTCAATTCCGATGTAAAACGTGGGAGATATGCTCATTTGAAGCTGAGCAGTTTGCCCAGTCCGCAGCCAGGAGCGCCCGCTTCTCAAGGCCGCACGCCCGCTCCTCACAGGGTGTGCAATTTTGAAGTTTGGCAGAAGGTTTGACAGAAAGTTTGGAGCGCCCGCTCTTGAGGGGTGCACGCCCGCTCCTCTACGCGCTGCTCGACTTTTTGCGGAGCTTCCTAGGCAATTTAGTAAGGGCTATAAATAGATTTTTTGCTCATTTTAGAGGAGAGAATTCATATTTTCAGTAGTTTTAGGTTTTTAGAGAGAGAAACTCTCAAATTTTGGAGAGAGAAAGTGAGAGAAACAATGGTTTTCATGGATTTTGGATAATCAAAGGAGGAATTTGATGATTTGAAGATCTCTATTGATAATCAAAGTGAGAGTAAGAAATGCTCATTGATATAAAATGGAGATCTTCAAATCATCAAATTCCTCCTTTGATTATCCAAAATCCATGAAAACCATTGTTTCTCTCACTTTCTCTCTCCAAAATTTGAGAGTTTCTCTCTTTAAAAACCTAAAACTACTGAAAATATGAATTCTCTCCTCTAAAATGAGCAAAAAATCTATTTATAGCCCTTACTAAATTGCCTAGGAAGCTCCGCAAAAAGTCGAGCAGCGCGTAGAGGAGCGGGCGTGCACCCCTCAAGAGCGGGCGCTCCAAACTTTCTGCCAAACCTTCTGCCAAACTTCAAAATTGCACACCCTGTGAGGAGCGGGCGTGCGGCCTTGAGAAGCGGGCGCTCCTGGCTGCGGACTGGGCAAACTGCTCAGCTTCAAATGAGCATATCTCCCACGTTTTACATCGGAATTGAGCATATGACCTGTCGTTGGAAAGCTCTCAAGATAAGCTTTCATCTCCGATTGGAATCGCCCCAAAATGTTTTGTAGATCAAAAGATATAGGCGTTTGAAGTATGATCTTTGCAAATCAAGTGCACATTTCTTCATTACTTGTTCTTTTATGCTTTATATTTCTTCAATCTTGAGCAATGAACTTATCCAAGTGTTCCTAAACATAAGAGTAAACCAATAAAGTTTAATCTAATGTCATAAGCCACCAAAATATGCAAGAAAAGCCAAAATTGAGCAATAACGACATTTCACACATAAACATGACAAATGTAGTAAAACGTTATTAAAACCAAGTAAAAAGATAGAAAAACTATGAAAAACTAACTAGAAAACTCCTAAAAATAGCGACATAAATGACACTTATCACCATGCATAAATTATGTCTCATAATTTAAAGTGATCACTCGTGTTGGAAAACTGACCATAATCTAAATTTAAATAAACGATTGGATGTGATAATTAAATTAGGTCATCCGGGTTTAATAATTACCCGTTATGGAAACCTGAAGTTTCATTTGATAATATGTTGACGCTCTCTTAATGTTAGATATATGAAATAAATTGAAGGGCAAGACATAACATTGAGATTGAGCTATATTTGGATTGTGATTTATAATAATTTGTGTTAATGAAAATTTCAAGAGTTAATAGGTTTTTATTTATTTATATATACGAAAGAGTAATGGGTGACCAGAAATTCACCAGAATAACTTATACATTATTGTCAACTATTAGGTGACCAGAATCTCACCAAATACACTCTTTAAGTCTTTAAAGATCCAAAAGATCACCACCTAGTAGAATTACAAGCAAGTGATATATGCTTGTATAACAATTCTTTTGATTGGGGCTATTATATGTCAGCACACAAGAAATAGGAAAAGAAGGAAAAACGCACCACAAAACAATTAATAAGAATAGGCAACATGTAAAATTGCAACAGTAGTAAAATTGTTACTTTTGATAGTATAAGGCAACAATTCATATCTGTTACTTTGAAATAAACCATTAATACTAGATTGCATTGCAACATTTATTAAAGTGTTGTTATAGACTATATAAGACAACAATTGCTTAAAGTGTTGCCTTTCTATCATCTATGGCAAAATTCATAAAAACTGTTGCATGAAAAGATAACAAAACATTCATAAACACTAGTGTCACATGTAATAATTTTCTCGTGACAAGCATACACTTATGCCACGATTTTTGCTACAACAACAAAAAAAATCTAATAGCTAGATTTGCTCATGCCATTGAAATGGAGGAAATTATAGCATACAATAACTTTACTAAATATATATTTACATGACAATTAAATTAGATATCATGAATTAGCCATGTTACTTCGTTTTGCTTTAATTCTAACCTTGAAGATATTTGAAATACCATAAGCACTGATTGATACAAAGTATAATTTTAAATATAATACAAGTTAGAGATCGAATATATTTGAAATATGATCTACTTCTAATAAACACTTAATTTTTTTATACAAATATGCTTTATTTTTTTCCAGTGCAATAACGCCAACAATACAAGAATATATCAGTAGTTATTAGTAGAAATATTTTAAAAGACACCAAAGAAATGCATTAGTTTTATAAAAATCTCGACCCCTATAATTAGAATAAAATAAAGTAAAACCCATAATAAGATGCACGATAATTTTTTATTTTTTTTTAATTTTTCCTTATATATGATTTGCTTCTAATACATTAAATTTATGTTATAAAATTAAGCTTAAATTTTTAGTTTTGTTTGGTGCAATGCGAATGAGTACATATCACTAATCACTAGTTACTACTCACTACTCGTAGTAGAAAAAATAAAAATTAAAGACTTAAGAAATGCACTAATTTTATAAAAATATTAGTCCTTGTAATGTATAGTTATACTCCGTATTAAAACAACATAATTAGAGGCACGTTAATTTTACAAAAAATCCAAGTCCCAAATTCCCTCCCCCACTTCTCAGTTCTCACTAATCATCTACCATGTATAACCGCTACACTGATTTCCCCTCCATCGCCACTGACTCCGCGCCCATGCTGCCTCCATTGAAGATCGGCGACTTCCCTTCTCCATCGCTGTAGAATTCCACTTAAGTAAGTCAACTCCTTCTTTATCTCTTCCATTTCAACAATTGAGCAAGGTTAGGGTTTCAATGATTTTTACCTAGTTTGTATCTTTAATCTTCAAATGACCTCTCACCGACATTTGCCGCCGACCAAATATAATCCTCTTCGTCCCTCTCTCCACATCAGAAAAAGTAATTACAACCAACAGAATATTATGAATTGAACATTAAAAATGATGAAGAATCGAAGTGAAATTCGATGATTTGAAATGAAATTGGGAAATTAGGGTTGATATCAGGAGGTATTTGGGGGAAATTGGGAAAAAAAGGCTCAAACCATATCTCAGTTTGTCAGTTTCACGCCTTTCACAATAAAGTCAGTTTTTTAATTTTCAAATTTCCAATGTTTCATCCATATTCATTCTACTTTTTTCAATATTTAGTTTATATTATCTAGTCGTTAGATTAATTGATTATATAGCTTATGTATGGTTGAATTAGTTTTAAATTTAGTTTTTTGAAGTGATTAGTCGAATTAGTTGTTAGATTTATTGAAAAATGTTTGGATTTCAATTAGTTTGGTAACATTTTGAACCAATGAGGAGCATTATGTCATTTTGTTGGTTGAATTGATATAGAAATCATGAAACTCATTGTAAATGGAGGGTTATGTATTGTAGGGTCTGAATTTGTTATAGCTAATTGAAATTAAGCGTGTTGTTTAGTGGAGGATCCATGCATGTAAAGTGTTAGTTTATTTTACAAGTAAGATACTATATATAATAAGCCTATAATAAATTTTTATTATCGTTGTATACTTGTATTCGTGGAAATGTCATCAATATATGCATTTAGGGACAAGTGAAGCTCTTTGATAATATAAATCCAAGGTTTATATTTATTCAATATAAATAGACTTCGGCTTTATATTATTAAATTGTACTATGGAGTGGTCGACACTCGACAAGGAATTCGACTTTTCTGGTTGTGTCTAATTCTGATAACTGTATAGCCTTTGTAGGTTAATTATTATAACTATGGAGGTATTACATGTCGTTTGATTAGTATAAAATGTGTACCATAAGACCTCTTTGTGGTACGTATTGAAATTTTTGCTAGTATTGGTTTAGCTATTAAAAGTCTCACTTGTCTGATTTTTCATGGTTTATGATTGGGTAAATTCGATGTTGGTCCAACAAGAATCCTAGAAGAATTGTTAAAGTGGGGTTAATTCAAGCTTTATGTTATGTGAAATACTTATGGGTTGTCGTTTGCTTTGATACATTAGTTTTTTTTTAGTTATTGTGTTGACACTTGACAATTACTTTGATACTTAAGTTTATTTTTAGTTCTTGTGTTGACAATAACTTTGATACATAAGTTTATTTTTAATTCTTGTGTTGACAATTACCTTGGGCCTCTTCCTGGCTTGTGCTAAAAATCAAAGGCATTATGCAATGTATACAAAAAAAAAAAAAAAAAAAAAAAAGGGAAAAAAAAAATTAAAAATTTCATTTATTAGTTTACTATTGCAGTTCCAAGATGATTATTGCTTTAGTTGCTCTTTTTTTTTTCCATTTTTTTTCTTGTTGCTAAGTTAGCGAGAAATGGGAGATTCAAATGATAGCAATAGGGGGATGATCAAATTGGAGCTACATTATCTGAAGAATATAATGTAGATGACATTTTAATCGATTACCTGAACAAGTGTTGTTTGAGTTGTTGATGAGTCCCATATAGAAATCAATGACAAATCTCAACTTTATTCTTAAGTTGAAGGTGGCAGGTCAACTCCTAGTTCTAAACAAAGTTGTTGATATTATTCTTCCTGTCCAAACAAGTTGATGATGTTGATATCCCTTTGCCTTCCCTTATTTCCTTTTAAATTTTTTCAGATTTGATTACAATTGGAGGTGCAACTTAAGTTCCAAAAGTTGATGTTATAACTTTAACTAGAGTGAAAGCCTAGTCCTTTGATTACCTTGGCTCTTTTTCTTTGATTATGTGATTGAGGTAAAATAGTGTGTACGTGGGAGTTGATTGGTAGATGTTCATTTTGGTTCATTTTTTCTGTCGTGGTTTAATTAAAAGTTGTTGAGAGACTTTTTTGCTGATAATTAATTAAATAATGTTATACCGTCTAATTTTATTAAATTTAGTTCCCATTGGTTGAAATTTGCTTATGGGAAAAAAATTATTTACATAGCTTAGGGTTGAGAAAATTAAGACTTATTCCATTATACACTTGCCTTTTGTGTTGGTACATGCTTGTTATATGGTTCTCATTTTTTATTATTATCATTATTTTCTTGTAGGAACGAGAACTGTTGGTTTAATGAGTAAAATAGATCAAACCATCTCAAAACCTAAAGCTCTTGCTCTTGTTGCAATCCAAGCTGTGTGTTATTGACTAAAAATTACTGTTGATATCCCTCCATGAGTTGCGTTAACTTGTTTCCATTGTTAATAGGTACCACTTTTGGAACAGCTAGATTCAAGAACCTATTAGAAACTTTTTGGCGAGCTGAAGCTGATAGCCTAAAGTCAATCTTATTTGGGCTCCTCAAGACTAGCTTTGGTACGTAGTTGAGCAGCATAAATAAGTTGAGTATTTGGCTGCATAAATACACAACCGCATAACAATTGGCTTCTAAGTCTTCTTGGTATACTCTTTCATCCATTGGTTATGTTCTATCTACAAAGCAACAGAGTTTCTTAAATTGATATTCCCTTACCTTATGTGCACAAGTTCTTTGTTGATGCAGCTGCTGGTTGCTGTTGGTGCTCGTCATTACTGGTGTTGCCGCTCGTTGTTTCTGTTGCTGCTATGCTCAGTTGCTAGTTGCTTGTTACCTTGTTGCTATTCTAATGTGTATTAACTTTTTTTTTTTGGTACACATGCTACTAATTATATTACTGTTGTGATGTAAACATTACAGTCATTTAATAAATTAAATTTTAATATTTTATTTGCATATACTAGTGTATGTATATCATTAAATTTTTGAAAGGCATCTTATTACTTGCAATAATTATATTAAAAAAAAAAAAGTAGTCAATTCATTTTAGTTTGTTTGATTCGTACTGAATAAGTAATAATTCTAAGCTGTTGCCCTTAAGCTATTTGGCAACACTTTTGCATTATTACTAGCATATAAAACAAGTGAAAAGGTTGTTACATATTATGACATAAGGTTATAATTTTTAATTCTCCTAAGGTGGTAACAATTTTCAGTTGTTGCCTTTGTAAAAGTGTTGCCTTAGGTATCGTTATACCTTGACTTTAAAAACTGTTGCCTTTGAACTAAAATGTGTTGCCTTATAAATTGACAACGGGGGCATAAACTACACTTCATATGTGTTGCCTTAGCTACAAGGCAACACTTTTTTATTAATAGGCAAATGATTTTTCACTGTTACCTTTGCTTTATTTTGTTGTAGTGACGTACAACTGCACCACACATGTCTCCCCATTGACATTGATCTCTAGAAGAGAACATATTATGGAAAATGTAATAATAAATACACATGCAATGTAAAGTTAATAAAGAAATGATTCTTCATTGAATTATTCTCCAAAAGAGATAAAACTTGTTTAATACAAATCTTATAAGAGTTAAATTTTGATTGTGATCCTCCGAATGAAATGAATTTTAACGCTAAGTTGGTATAGAATTAGACGCCCCTATAAATGTGATATTTTACCAACTTAGGGGAAGAAGAATTAGCAAAAGTTGGAAAAAAATCAAAAAAAAAATAAATAAATAAAATAAAATTGATGATCCCCATAAAGGTAGTTTGAAAAGTTATATGCCAACTTTTGTCAATATATTATCAATATATGTTGCACATCTATGATTTGATTTGTATTCAGTTATGACTCATGTCGCATAGCGTTGAAGATACATTTTGGTCATATTATGTGTATATATTAAGATAAAATCTTGCCAATTATACTTGAATCACTACACCTGAAGTGTAAGTTGTATGATCGGTTCCAAAACAAAGATATGTCCAAAATAAAGATATGATATATGGCAAGATAGTGCAGTTAACATTTTTAATAGTGTAATAGTATATAAATACCATAGTGTATGAAATACCCCAAAAGTGGTATAGATATCTGAATTATTACAATAGATGGCCTATGATGTAAGAAAATTTATGATGGTACCAATGAGAAATATATTCAGATATCATTGTCAAAATAGCATGCAAATTAAAATTGTATCTTGAGGAATTATATGATGATACCAGTATATGATGGAACCGATAAATAATACGCATATGCATGATAGAATGGACTAGTGAATAAGGGATCTAAAATATATGTCTATTTTGATGTCGACATAATGATAATCATCAAAAGTTTATCATGGACCAGAAGTCCATGGAATATGGATTTTTAAATCCACATTGTATAGTGTCTTGCATTACTTTGAGTCTTATGTTCATGTGCATGTGTGAGCTATAGGTTAATGGATTACTTATTGCATGCGTAGGAAGTTGTTAGTTGCATTACTCATTGTATATTTTTCTTAACATCTTATCATGATTTTTATATCTCATATTGCATGCACTAGTTTCTATGCAATAATTGTGTTATATTTGAATTTTTGTCAAGATAGTATAGTAAGACGAATTTACAACTTTGATGGAAAATTAGAAAGAGATATTTATATTCCAGTGGCTGGGCTTATAATTGTGATACAATTATATATGACGTCGATCTAATAACATGTAAGAAAAGTTCCCAAAGAACTTATATATGACATATTTAAATATCCAGCCCTACAAATTTTATATTTTAATATTACAATTATTATCAAACTTCTGAAAAGTCTATGTGACTAAATCATTGACATCTCAACTTGAAGTTTGAGCATGTGAGAGTTAGTGAAAGTTACTAATTGTATTCGCAAGAGAAATATTCATATTTTAATATTACAATTATTATCAAACTTCTGAAAAGTCTATGTGACTAAATCATTGACATCTCAACTTGAAGTTTGAGCATGTGAGAGTTAGTGAAAGTTACTATTTGTATTCGCAAGAGAAATATCGTGTAGATTATAAAACGTCTAAATAATAACAAGTAGTTATGCATGAGAATGTTTTATAATGGCCCGAAAGAACCATAATTAAACTATTTAATTACTAATTCACATAAGATAGAACAACAACATTGATAATATGATGATATCACGTGTTGCCATCAAATCATTATTAATTAATCTTTGATCAAATATTGATCTTAGTTTTACTATACTTGATATGACCTCCGGAAGAAGGCAATGTTTCAAGCAATTTTAAACAGATGTGTTGGCATGATGTAGAGATAAACACATGTATTATAATCGCAAGTATGGAGAATTGAAGACATTTCACATATTCACGTGAAGACTTGAAGGAGCAAATTCAATTTAGGAGGACCGAAGATCAAGGAATGGTATTATGCTACATATGAGGAAATACGACCACATTGGATTTATTGCTCTAGAAGATCTCATGTTATGTATTCATCAGGAGGAGAAAGTACGCACTGCACTCTATTTTCCTTGACCACGGTTTTGTCCCACATTGGGTTTTCCTTGTAAGGTTTTTAATGAGACAACATCTTGAGTGTAATCCCCCGTAATTTTGTGAAATTTAAAATTATATTTTAACATATTATGTGAATATTTAATTATGATTATTTATTTACATAGTTTATTTTACTATGATTTAAGCAAATAAATTTAATGTTTATAAAGTTAATAAAATTATTTCACTACCGATATTTTAATCATGAATTATTATGCAAGCCCAACTCATTAATTACTAAGCCTATTCTTTTATTAAAACCCACTCACTTTAAGCCCAAGTAACAATCCTAGTTTTATTAGAACTAGGAAACTCAAAACCGCACTTCTTATTATTTAAACCCACCTAAAATTTTCCACCTTTTCACTCCAAAAATCTCACATTTAAGTGTTGCATGCTTCTACTGCCTTCCTTCTTGTTCCTCCTATTTCACGATCAACAAAAAAAAAAAAACGCTGCTGCTACACCAGCCACCGAGCACTACCACCACCGGCGTCCGCCTGCTGCCGCGCCGCCCAGCACACCTCCAGCAACCCCCGTGCTGTTCTTCTTCTTCTCTTTTTCCTTCTCCCTTCCTTCTTATTTTTCCCCTAATCCTTCATTGTTTTGATAATTATTTTTATGATATTGTTAATTGATATTAATGGTTTAATCATGTGATAATTTATCTTAAATTATGAGTTTTATGAATCTTATTATACACTTTAAAATTTCAGAAATTTTGTTCATAAAATTAGAATGTTAGTTTTCATGTTTTGGGGTTTTAAACTATGTTTCTTAACAAGTTATATAATTAAAGCATGATTATATTGTAATTTACTATGACCATGATGATGTTTAATTCAAAAACAAATTTTCAGTTTTCTGTAATCAACTTCTGATCTCCGTTCTTAATTTTTTTTTATCACGTTTAGATTCTAACTCGTCCGATTTTTACAATAAAATAGTGTTTTTCGTGTGTAAACAACGTTTTAATCACGTTTGGTAGTGGGTACCACACTCTCGTGGCCAAATTCAGCCTCTAAATATGATTTTCGGGCAGTTTTTGATTTTTAATGAAGGTTTAATATTTAAAATAAATTTTCAGATTATTAAAGTTTTAATCTTGGGTTTAAATTGTATTGATTTCATGTGTTTCAGGTCTTTAATTTCATTAAACAAAGGTTGTGGTTATTTTATGATTATAAAGTTTGAAACTTTAAAGTTTAATTGCAAGAATAAATTTTCAGATTTTTGGTTATTGTTTTTGGAGTCTTTAATTACATTGAATTGAGAAATTTTTGGGTTTAAAGTCTACTAACTTTCTATATAATTTATGTAGTGATAAAGATTTCTATATTTTCAAGATTTCATGTGTAAAATAAATTTTCAAATTTTTATAAAGCTCTAAACAAGCTGTAATTTCATGAATAAGTATGTATTTTAAGGTTTTTATGTAGGAAACTTAAAGAAGTATATATAAGCTTTTAATTCTAGTAAAAGGGAAGGTTTTAAAGTGTTGTTTAATTGAGTTTTGAAGGTTTTAAAGTAAGTTAGTATTGTTGTAAATTTAATTGGTTGGGTATTGATTGGACTATTGTTGTTTGGTTTAGTAGAGGACTTCGTAGAAGGTGATTTCTAGTTCCTAAAGTGGCCAATCAACTCATTTACTCAAGGTACGTACAAGGATACGAAAACCTTGACTTTAGAAGCATGTTTAAGGACTTGGAAAACTTAGAATCATGTTAGGAAACTTGTAGATTGGATGAAATTGTTTGGTACTGAGTTTGATTGATGATTAATGTGATGATTGGTTTGTTTCGTGTATGAGAAATGCATATTGATTTTTCTTGTAAGTGTTATTTATGCAATAACTTGCAAGATGAGCTAAGAGGCTAAGGTACATAAATATGTGGAATGAATTATCTTATTACTCGTTCATGTTTATGAATTGGAATATAATGGATAAAGGGAGAATTAAAGTCTTATGAGACGAGGTTGATGATTTGAGGTGCCTTATGCACTTAAGGTGTTTATACACCGAGTTAGTTAAAGGATTTAATAATATATATTGTTTGTCACTAATATATCAAGAATTGAATTGGAAATCTGAATTGTTTGAATGATTGATGTATGATTGGTTGTATTGTTTTGCATTTGAGTCATCACCAAATTTAAACTTGTAAATCACGTAAAGTGCAAAATGGATGAGCAATAAAACTCTGGATTTGTGCACATCTAGAGTATTGACAATCAGGGGTTGGGGTTTACGGGGTATTAGCCGTGTACTTTCTAGAGGCCGTCTGATCTACGAGTCTCTTGTTTACAAATGCTTTTTAAAACTATAAGGAGTTAGATGAGATCTCATACTAGCTATGGCCACGGAGTCGCGCCTTTCTGCCATTGGATGTTTATTGATGTTTCCGAAAGGAGGCATGGGGTTTTTCTTTTATTGATGTTCCGAAAAAGAGCATGGGGAGACAACCTTGTCTATTGCTAAATCCAATCAATGAATGAAATGAAATGAATTATTGCTAGTAATTAGTGAAGTCTTGGTAATGACAACAGTTGAGGAATGTGTTTGAGTCAATAACTAAATTGTGTGTGTTGATTGTTTATTAGTAGCATGCTAGGAATTCTTTGTTATACTTCGTAGTTTGTATGTACTCAGCGTTGCTGATTGCGTGCTTTTGTGTGTCTTTTTCCTGGTCATGGCCTTCGCCTTTTCAATGACCCTGTAATGATCCAATTTTTACACTTGTAATATTGGGGAGCAGATTAATCACAGGTTTTTACATAATCAGATCTTGCATCAAGGTGGTGGGATTTTGAGTGGAGTGTTGGATATTTCCACAGTTTATTTCATTTCATAAGTTTGGATTTAATTTAACTCTGGTTGGATTTATTTACTACATTTATTGGGTTATGAATAAGGGCCTTAATGGTTCCAACTTGTAAGACTAAATTTGGTTTTGATTATTGGTTTTGAAACTTATTGATAACTGAGTTAGTTTTTCCGCTGCTAAATTCTGAACTAGCCTTAACGTTTGAACACGTGGTGGTAGCACGTCAGTAATTCTCTCGCAGATTGTTAAAGGTATTTACAGGTTTTTAAGAGAGAATTATTGGGGTGTTACATTAAGTGTATTACGAAGAATGTTGTACTCTTTTTCCTTTATTAGGTTTTTATCCCACAGGGTTTTTCCTAATAAGGTTTTAACGAGGCACAGTCTTCGATAATGGACATCCAAGGGGGAGTTGTTATGAAATATATTTGTGGATGCCCATTATACCCTTGTATCATTCCGGAACTTTCTAGATTTTAGGGTTTATTATTCTCCAAGAAAATTCTATTAATTGTACTGTATATATTGATGTATACCTCCATCATATGAAATACAAGTAGAATACACATTTTATTCTCTCTCAATCTCTGATGTTTCACCTTTATTTCACAACATTGATGTCATTATTATTTAAATATTAATGTTATTACTGTTGTTTATTTTATTTTATTTTTTTGAAGAAAGTTGATATTATTATTATTATTATTATTATTATTATTATTATTATTATTATTATTATTATTATTATTATTATTATTAGATTTGTTAATTAGTGTTTTTATTGTTATTTATTTTCATTATTTTTTTTTGAAGAAAGTTGATATTGTTGTTATTATTATTATTAGTGTTTTTTTTACATGAACTTAATTAATATGGATATTACCATTCAAAATTGATTAGCAAAACTCTTGGGATAACTAATCAACTTAAATTTAAATTCATTATCAAAATTTTATACATTTTATTTTTTAGATAATGGTTATGTAATAAGAATTGTAATTATAAATTAATACTTTACCCTATTACTGTAATTAGTTACTTTTTTTTTTTTTTTGAAGACTGAAATTAGTTACTAACATTAATGATACTTTATAAATTTTTTTAAAGCAACTAATATTATCACTAGAGGTGTTAATCGAGTTTAGCAACTCCAGGTTGAGCAACTAATATTAATAGTAATGTTTATATATTGCCTATTTCTATAAGATTCGATAGTAATGTTTATATATTAAAAAATATATATATTAACCCATTATGTATAATGTTGAGATCCTATTTAAGGCTTGGGTTATTCAACATTGGCTCAATTTAATAAGTTTGGGCCCAAGTTTGTTTGGGCTTGAATTTCATAACAATATCTAGCCCTTTTTATTTTAGCTATATATAAGGTTACGAGAAAAACCCAGTCTTTTTTGTAATTACCAAGATTGTGGTTATACACTACAAAAACCCAGTTTTCTTGGTAATTACCAAGATTGTGGTTGGACATTAAACTTAGTTTTCTTGGTCAAAACACGTCTCTAGTTGCCTAAACTCGAGTTGAAAAAGCTATAACTCGACTCGATAAGCTCGTGAGTTAAAAAATATTTTATGTGTCCTCTAGCACATTCTAAAATTTTATGTGTTTCTTTTTATTATTATTATTATTATTATTATTATTATTATTATTATTATTATTATTATTATTATTAGGGTATTTTGATTTTTACCACCTTCAAATAACCAAATAATTGAATTTACCACCTCCAAAAAAAAAAAGATTTACTTTACCACCTCATAAAAAAATTAAACATCAGTTTTACCACCAATCACCTCCAACTAACGGATTCCGTCCAAAAATCCGTTAGTGGGGCCTACCTTGCACACGTGTCGCCATTTTATTGGTTAAGTTTTAAAAAAATAAATAAAAAAACAAAATAAAAAATAAAAAATCCCCATCAAGCAACCGATGGTTGCTGCCACCGTCGGGACCCCCACCGCCGGACCGGCTACAACCAGCCCCACCACCTAACCGTTACAACCAGCCCCCACCACCTAACCGCTACCAGCCACCGTCGGGACCCACAACCACCACACCGATTTCGACCTCAAAACCCTAGCCACCACCTAACAGCTACGACCAACCCCACCACCTAACCGCTACCACCGCACCGCACACCACAGCCGCGCCGATTTCGACCCCCTTTCCACCAATTTCCGACCTCAAAACCCTAGTCAACACCTAATAGCTACGACCAACCCACCACCTAATCGCTACCACCGCACCGCACACCACAGCCGCGTCGATTTCGACCCCCTTTCCACCAATTTCCGACCTCAAAACCCTAGTCAACACCTAATAGCTACGACCAACCCACCACCTAATCGCTACCACCGCACCGCACACCACAGCCGCACCGATTTCTACCCCTTTCCACCAATTTCCGACCTCAAAACCCTAGCCACCACCTAACAGCTACGACCAACCCCACCACCATCCAAACCCAGACCAGAAACAACCGCCACCCAGACGCGAAACCACCCCGACTCAAAACCACCACCACCCACCAGAAACCACGCCAGCCAGACGCGAAACCATCGCGACTCGAAACCGCCACCACCCAGACGCGAAACCCACACGAAATTCCGACCAACCGAGGTAGTTGATTTCGTTGCTGGTTGGTTGACATGGAAGATCGGGGAAGATGAAGAAGAAACGTCAAAAATGTGGGTCCTACTAACGGATTCATGGACGGAATCTGGTAGTTGGTGGTAAATTCGATTTTTTGGAAATTTTGGTGGTGGTAAAGTAAATCTTTTTTTTTTTGGAGGTGGTAAATTCAATTATTTGGTTATTTGAAGGTGGTAAAAATCAAAATACCCTTATTATTATTATTATTATTATTATTATTATTATTATTATTATTATTATTATTATTATTATTATTATTATTATTATTATTATTATTATTATTATTGTTGTTGTTTCGGGGTTTTCTGATGTCCTGCGGGAGAGTTACAATTCCGAGACTGGAACCGGACGCCTGTACCTGCAAAACAAACGGATGCTCCGGATGATTGGAGATCCGCCTCCGACGGTCAAGTTAGTACTTGATTAAGGAGTAATTAATGCTGAAATTAAAGTGATTGAGTCTCTCTAGGTGAGAGAGTTTAATGTGTGTAATCTGCGTAATCTCCCTTAATGAGGATTAAGGGAGGTATTTATAACCTCGGGAAACGTGCCAATCTAGGTTTAGGTTAACCTTGGGCTGATTGGGCTTCCCTCGGAAGTTGGGCCTGGGTGGCCGACTTCTCCATTAGGCATGGAGTATGCCACGTGTCATGACATAATAGGTCCAAGGCGGACGAATAAGCGTGTGCCACGTGGCAAGCCCTGAGAGGTCCAATTGGGGAACACTTGGCAGGACCTGATTGGCCCACGTGGCGCATTCCGATTGGTGGGAGCAAAATCCCCTAATCATTTGCCCCTCACAGGTGGCACGTGACTGGTCACGTGTTACCTGTGACAGGTATCGCCCTGTAACAGGCGACGGCCTGCTACAGGTGTCACTCGGCGAGAGGCCGAGAGATTCTCCCGCCAAAATTTTGAATTCTGGAAGTGACCCTTCGCCTTCTCACTTCGCCTATATAAAGGAGTGTTGACTTCGGTCATTTTCACACTTGAAAACTTTGTGAGAGAACATTCGGACCCCTGAACTTGCTCTGACATTTTGGACCCTTTCTACCTACCGCCTGCTCTGACAAGCCGACTGCAAAGGATTTTCAGAACTTCATCAATTGTCACTCGTTCAGGTAACCGTCGGTTCTCTTACTCTTAATTTTCTCTTTACTTTATTCTTTTTTGAAATGGCACCACGGAAGCACACGACACGACCTAGGTTAGTGATCAGCCGGTCACCGGGGACGGCTGAATCTAGGACTAGGAGTGCCGCCTTCCCTTTTCTGGACCCATCTTTGCCCTTTATACAAAGTCCAACTGTATCTGTGTCTATGCAGAGCATGATGGCCAGAACAAAAAAGACTGCCAGGATCTCAAACTCAGACGGCTCCTCCCACAGGGTGCCGATTAGTGAAACATCTGACCAGGTGCCAGATGTGGAAGTGAAACAAAGCGTCTTGAAAGCCGGCAGTTCTGAGGGAGGAGTCAAAGTGACCCCTTCCCATTTTACAGTTGACAATTCTACATTCTCTCCTGCTCCTTTTAAAGGAGAGGAGGCGGGCCCCTCCGGGAGAGGGGAGGAGTCGTCCTCTTCGGACTCGTCAGAGGACGATTCCGAGTCTAGCTCTTCTGGCCATGCTTCTCTGGACACAGAAGAGAAAAACAGTCGCCTACAAGAGGCGAGGCTTTCTCACGCAGTTGAGAAGGGGGACGATTGGGCGGAGCCATCCGCCTCTCACCGAGAGTAAAATACCCCCTACTACTGCACGGTACCTCGGGGCCGGATCACAGCCATGAAAGAGAAAGTGGAGAGCTTTATCGCAAAACACACAATGGGCCCCGACTTTTTAGTGTTCGTGCCGGATCCAGAAGACACAGTCGTCTGGCCGGCTGGGAACAGTTATGATGGCGCCTGCTTTGGCTGCTACGAGGCGGCCATCAAGGCTGGGCTGCGCTTCCCACTACATCCAGCTGTTCAGCGGATCTTGGATGGGTATGAGTTGGGGTTATGGCAGTTAGCCCCGAACTCCTGGGTCAACGTACTCGGCTATGTGGCCGAGTGCGAACTGCACGGGGTAGAGCCGAACTTCGAGGCTTTCGCCCACATGAACTACCTCAGCCGGACCCCTAAGGCAGGCGGTACCGGCTGGTATCAATTGACGAGCCACAGGGGCTACCTCATGACGAGAGGTAAAGCAAACAAATGGAAGGACTGGCGGAGCACCTTCCTTATCATTGAGAGTTCAGACACAGAGCTGAACAAGCGCTTCAACAGGTGGAACAGGAATGCGCCCCTTCTTGCAGGCGGCCGCAGCATGCCGCCTGTTCCCCCCAAGGCTAAGAAAGAGATCCTAGATAAAGGACTCTTCAAAGTGGATTCGAGGGTGAACTCTACTTCAGGGGTACGAGAGCAAGTACCCTGCACTGCGTCCCGAGCTTCAAATGGCTCTACGACGAGTACTTTTTGGCCGCCTGTGGCCTCAGCAGTCGGTGCTCAAGAGGTAGCCGGCCTGTCGAATACTTTGTTGTTCCATGCATTTCTTGTTATGACTTTTATTAACTTTGCTATTTGTTTTTGCAGCGGACGCCATGAGCAAAATTACCGCCTCCAAGATTGCGGCGGCCATGTTGCGGGCCTCCATCATGCAACAGTCTTCAACCGACTCCCCCAACAAGGGGGCACCCTTGGTGGGCTTCGAACCTTTCACCCTCTTTTTGGAGTTGTGTTTATGCATATACTGACTCTTTTCTTCTTTTTTAGACGGGCGCTCCAAGAGCTTCTTCTTCCCAACAGCCGGACCCCAAGGCCCGGAGGACGACTGTTGCGAGCTCTCCTGGTTCTGCTAGGAAACATGCGGCGGCTGAGAAACAGCCGACCACTTCTTCTAAAACTCCAGCTGGGCCACCTAGAAGTATGAAATTATCCTTGTAAATTTTAGACTTGTTCCCTTCTTTACTAGATCTAATCCGTTTGTTTATGCTTGATGCAGCCGGCCCTCAGGAGCCTGACTTGGTCGAGGTGGCCAAGTCTATGATCAAGGTCGTTCCTCCAGCTGAAAGGGAGGCGGTCAGGGGTGTCGGCACCCTTGACCTAGACGGGATTGCAGGGGTCCTTGCTGAGGTATACTTAGCATATTTTTGAGTATTTGAATTCCAGGACGCCTGTTTTCTTTTTTGTTTGGAAACTGACGCCTGTTCCCCTTTTTACTTAGGCCCTGCTCCGAGTGAACGGCCTTCGCAAGCCGCTTGACCGGAAGAACAAAGAGGTAAAGGCTGCAAAAGCTATGGCCGCCTCTGACTGTGATAAGGCAATGTTTCAAATTGCCCAAAATGAAGTTCTGACCATTGATATTCTTTATTATCAGGCGCAGGCTACCGCCGCTATCCGGGCTCAGTTAGAGGCGGCCCAGAAGAGGAATAGCGAGCTGGAGGCGACCATCAACAACCTCAAGGCCGAGCTGAGACCTCTTCGCCAAAAGATGTCCTCATACGAAACCTTGGAGAAATCCTTGGCGAGCGTAAAGGAACTGTTGAGTCCCTTAGGTTTTGATTGATAGTTTTGAATGATGACAAACAGCTAAGGGAAACAGGTCTTTGAAAGTGTTCAATACAGTTGGGGGAACCAGCTAAAATAGAACACTGTTTCCCTAGATAAGTTATTACTTATATGAGATATTTGTTGAACTAACTTATCTTTATACAGGGAACAGTTAGATGATGAATGAGCTATGCACTGGTAGGAAACCAGTATAAACTGTTTTCTCAAACTGCTTTTATGAAAGGCAGTTACTTATTTAGTATTGTACATTAACTTTGTTGAATGTGCAGTATCTAAGTTGATTTCTAAGACTGGAAGCTTGAAAGAATTTTCGATCAACTTAAAGGAAGGTCCTTTGGTCAATAATTGAGTTCATTCATGGAAGCTTTCAAGACTTAACGAATGCATGAAGGAAGACTACACTCAAAGAGTTATTTAGGAACTTCATGTAAATGCTCCGTAGTATAACTTATATAATTGAGTATATAAAGTGCTTTTAGTATATTAAATATCGTTATGAAATTTGGTACAAGGTTTGGAACAAATTTCATAACATATTCAATTCAGGGAACCAGGCCAGGGAACCAGGTTAACTGAACAGATTATTCAAGCTGCCGTTTTTACAAAGATTTTATAAAAAGATATTTTCCGAAAAATATTGATTTAAAATATATCCAAGCAGCTAAGAATAAAGATGATATTTTTGGTTAGCTAAAAACTAGGAAGTATTTTATCTTAAATTGATTTTATCTTGTGATCAAATCAATTAAGATAAATACTTACCATAAATCGTATATATCTTATATGCATGATTTAAGGTAACTAGGGTTTAGCTAACTAACCTATAAAATACATCTTATTCTGAATAATCAGATACGGCTCTCACGCATTTTAATAGAGTTTTATTTTTGAGAGCTAAAAGCACTAATTCAATTATTAAGTGATACACAAGAGCATAATAGTGTTTTAACGTTTTTCTCTATTTGACTTTTGAGAGTTAGATCATTAGAGAGTTCTTGATCTTGTATTAAGTCTTTGACAGAGGGGTTGAAGACTTGGTGAGTGTTTGTGAGTTCAAACACACTAGGAACTTACGAGGGTAAGTTTAGAGCACATTCGGAGTAGAGTGTGGGGTTTACTGGTTCCCGGAGTAGGGAAACAGTAGAGTGTTCTTTGTCTTTATTTTTCGGAGTAGATTAATAAAGGACTTAGGATAGGAGGACGTAGGCCAGAGTTGGCTGAACCTCGTTAAATCTGTGGTGTTCTTTATTGCTTTGTTTTATTCCGCTGCATAAGGGAACCAGCACAACTGGTTCCTTACACATAATCCGAAAAGAAGCAAAAATCGCTAACGATTACTTAACACTCAATTCACCCCCCCCCCCCCCTCTTGAGTGCCCATTGAACCTTCAATTGGTATCAGAACCTAAGCTTCTCGAAAGAGTAACATCTAGAGGAGTTAAGAATGAGTACTCAAGAATTAAGTGCAATTGGTTATGACAACAAGACACCAAAGTTTAATGGAAATAATTATGCTTGGTGGAAGAACAGGATCCAGAATGTTATCATGGGTATTGATTATGAATGCTGGCTCGTAGTTAAAAATGGTCCTAATATCATTCTCAAGACAGAAGCTGATGGGAAACAGGTTCCCAAGAAGGATAGCGAATTGGTCACTGCTGATTACAAGTTGCTGGAGAAAAATGCTAAGGCAATGTCAATTCTACAACAAGCAATAGGTGAGACCGAAACAAATCGTATCTCTGGTTGCAGTAGTGCTAAGGAGATATGGGACACCCTTGAACTTGCGTTTGAGGGAACCAGTGAGGTAAAACGATCTAAAATTGATTTAATCATGTCTAAATACGAATTGTTTGCCATGAATAAAAATGAAAAAATCAATGATTGCTTTCGTAGGTTTATGACTATTGTTAATGATCTTAGATCACTTGGTAAAAAATTTTCTGATGAGGATCTTGTGAGAAAAATTTTGCGTAGTTTAACAGATACATGGACAACTAAGGTAACAGCAGTATATGAAGCAAAGGATCTGTCAACCTTGTCTTTGGAACAGCTTATTGGTTCCCTTATGACTCATGAGATGCTGATTGACTCTAAGTCTGACAAGGAACCAGCCAGAGGCATGGCACTGAAGGGAACAGTAGAAGAAGAAGAAGATGAGATCAGCATGATTGCAAAAAGATTTGAAAGATCTCTTCGTGATCAAAAGAGGAATTTCAAAGGTAAGAGTTTCAAAAATACAAAAAAATCTAACTCTTCCTCACCCTCAGGTTGCTTCAAGTGTGGTGAGAAAGGACACATCATTCGTGATTGTCCAAAATGGAAGGACAAGCAATCTCAATCTGGAGATAAGAGGGCTTTCAAGAATGCCATGATAGCATCTATGTGGGGAGAATCTGACTCAGGATCTGATGAAGAGGAAGATACACCTAGTTCTGATGTTTGCTTAACTGCTTTCACAAACATCAAGGAGAACAGCACTGGTCCGGGAACCAGAGGGGGAACCAGTACATTCAAGAAATGCTTGATGGCTAAGAAGGATGTACTACAAAAACATAAGGTAAACCTTGAACAAATTAGAATAGATATGCATGAATATGATAGAGAAAATATGCTCGCTTGTATAGATTCTTTATTGGATGAATGCTATAAATTAGGTGAAACTTATATAACTGGCAAAAGAGAATTAAAAGAAAAACGTAATGAATGTAAAATTGCTATTGCTAGTTGTGATCACCTAGAGATGGTTTGCCATAACTTGAAAAATCAAGTTGCTGAACTAGAAGTTGAATTGGACAAGTGCAAGGTAGAACTAGGAAGGGCAAGATCTTCTGAACTTGACTATCCGAGTGATGGTGAAGAAGATTTGATCTCCTGGTTCCCCAGAGACTTATCAACTACTAGTGAAGTCCTTGATTTTTCAACAGTCATAAGTAAAGCAAATTCTTGCAATAGAACTTCTCTGTTGAAGGCCTTTGAAACATTGGCTTTCAACTTAGAAAATTCTCACAAAGAAATTGCTTCACTTAAAGCTGTTCAGCCCCCTGGTTCTCCTACTGGAACCAGCATTGATGTCAGCAGTATGATTAATGAATATGAAAGTACTATCTGTAAGTTACATGCTGAATTTAATCAACTAAAAAGTGAAAATCAATCAGTAGTTATTGACATGTCTAATGACCCTATGGTTTTAGATCTTAACTTACAACTTGCAACTTTAAAAAGTAACTTTGAGTTTTTGAAAGAGAAAAACGAGTTGTTAGTTAAGACACTTGAAACAAAAGAAAGGGAATTGCATGACAGTCATAGACATGTGGATAAGCTACTGAATGCACAAAGAACCTTGGACCATCTGACTTCATCAGGAGGAAACAAAGGAAAATTTGGACTTGGTTATACTAGACAGAGAACCAGGACTAACTGGTCTCCCAGAGAAACCACCTGGATCAAAGAATATCAGCGAGGTAAGTATGTCATGACTAAAGAGATGCACGTGTGTTTTCATTGTGGTAAGAATGGACATAAGATACATGAATGTCCAGCTAAGAAAATTAGTGCTAATAAGAACAACAAGAGTGTAATGTATGTGTGGAGAAGAAAGGATCAACAAGATGTTAATGTTGTTGAAAAGGGACCCAAGTGTGTTTGGGTTCCTAAAACTAATGTTTGATTTACTCTTGCAGGCTAGAGTGAAGGGAGACACCTATTGGTATTTGGACAGTGGTTGCTCAAGACACATGTCCGGGGATAAAGATCAATTCCTTTCACTAGTGGCCTTTGATGGAGGAAGTGTCACCTTTGGGGATAACAGCAAGGGAACCATCACTGGTTTAGGTAAGGTTGGTAAGACACTTTCTAACGCAATAAATGATGTTTATTATGTTGAAGGCTTGCAACATAATCTCTTGAGTATTTCTCAATTATGTGACAAAGGTAATAGAGTTGAGTTTCAAGCCAACCTATGTCACATAGTTAACTCACAAACAGGAGAACTTGTATGTGAGGGAACCAGGAAGCATGATGTCTACATCACCTTCTTAGATAAAATCCCTCAAGACAAGTCCATCTGTTTGAGAGCTGTTTCTGACAATAATCAATGGATTTGGCATAAGAGGTTTGGACATGCTAGCCTAACACTTCTAAACAAACTTAAAGCACATGACTTAGTGGTAGGTCTTCCTAACATTAAGTATGAAGCTGATAAAGTTTATTCTGAATGTGTAAGGGGGAAACAGGTCAAAATCTCTTTTAAGCCTAAAACTGTTTTGAGTACCAGCAGACCCTTCGAACTTGTACACATTGACTTGTGTGGTCCCATGAGAGTACAAAGTCGAAGAGGTCATAGATATGTCTGTGTTATGGTTGATGATTATTCCAGGTACACTTGGGTAATGATGTTACACACAAAGGATGAAACGTTTGAAGAATGGGTAACATTGGTGAAACAAGTGGAGAACCAGCTCACCCACAAGCTGGTCTCGGTAAGATCAGACCATGGTACTGAATTTGATAATGCTAACTTTATTGATTATTGTAGGGAACATGGAGTTAATCACAACTTCTCAGCCCCTAGAACACCTCAACAAAATGGTGTTGTAGAAAGGAAGAATAGAACTCTTGAGGAGATGGCGAGGACGATGCTCATTGAGAGTGGTCTCCCAAAGAGTTTTTGGGGAGAAGCTGTTGACACTGCTTGCTATATATTGAATAGAGGTCCCATTAGACCAAAGTTAAATAAGACTCCCTATGAACTTCTTAAAGGTCGAAAGCCCAACATCACATACTTTCGTGTCTTTGGATGTAAATGTTATGTGCATAATAATGGGAAGAATCAACTTGATAAGTTTGATCCTAGAAGTGATGAGGGAATCTTTCTTGGATACTCTTCTCACAGCAAAGCATATAGAGTCTTCAATAAAAGGACTCTTTGTGTTGAGGAGAGTGTCCATGTCATTTTTGATGAATTTAACATGTCTTCTGAGATTGCGCAGGTACAACCTGATGAAGTGATTGGATTGATGGATTTCACGGGGAACCAGTATACTGGTCCCACAGATGAAGTGCAAGCAGATCTAGGCCTACCAAATACTCCACCAGATGATAATGATGAAGTGCCTAGAGAAGAAAATGAAGATAATGAGGACTCTGAAGGGGAACCAAGTCCTGATGGTTCCTCAAATAATAGACAGGTAATGAGTTCAGGGGGAACAGAAGAAGGTACCACCCCTGAACCTGAGGTAAGTAATGATAGAGGAAACAACATGAATGTGAATCCTCCTGGCTCCTCAGAAGAAGAAGAGATTCATGAACATGCTGGTTCCCAACTTAATGAGAAAGCACAAAACAATCTTAATTTCAAAAGTTTTAGATATAAATCTTCTCATCCCGCTGATCAAATAATTAGTGATATAAATAAGGGGATTCAAACGAGAAGAAGTGTTTTTCAAAACTTTTGTGCCTTCTATTCTTTCCTGTCTAATGTAGAGCCTACTGACTATAAAATGGCATTGACTGATCCTGATTGGGTACTAGCTATGCAAGATGAGCTAAATCAGTTTCAGAGGAACCAGGTTTGGCACCTGGTTCCCCGTCCAAAGGAAAGATCAGTCATTGGTACTAGATGGGTCTTTAGAAACAAGTTAGATGACCTTGGTACTATAGTCAGAAACAAAGCAAGGCTAGTGGTGCAAGGGTACAATCAACAAGAAGGAATTGACTATGATGAGACGTTTGCACCAGTAGCTAGGCTAGAGGCTATTAGGATTTTAATTGCTTATGCTGCTCACATGAATTTTAAGCTGTTTCAGATGGATGTGAAGACTGCCTTCCTTAATGGCTATTTGAAGGAAGAAGTATATGTGGAGCAGCCACCTGGTTTTGAAGATGCACTGTTTCCCCAGCATGTATACAAGTTGGATAAAGCATTATATGGCTTACAACAAGCTCCAAGGGCTTGGTATGAAAGACTGTCCAATTTCTTGATGGCAAATGATTACAAGAGGGGAACAGTAGACAAGACCTTGTTCATAAAAACCAGGGGGAAACACTTGATTGTAGTACAAATTTATGTTGATGATATTTTATTTGGTGCTACTAATCAAACTTTGTGTGATGAATTTGCAAATCTTATGCAGAGTGAATTCGAAATGAGTATGATGGGAGAACTAGGGTTCTTCCTAGGGCTGCAGATTAAGCAAACAAATGATGGTATAATGATTCATCAACAAAAGTACTTAAAAGAGCTGCTGAAAAAGTTTGGCATGGAGAACAGCAAAGCTTATGATACACCTGTTCCCACATCCACAAAGTTGGATGCTGATCTTAAGGGAAAAAATGTTGAAGCTACGCTTTATAGAGGAATGATTGGTTCTCTACTTTACCTAACAGCTAGTAGACCTGACATTGTGTTTTCTGTTGGTTTGTGTGCTAGGTTTCAAAGCAATCCAAAGGAATCTCACTTGAAGGCTGTTAGAAGGATACTTAGGTATCTTGTGGGAACAGCAGATCTGTTTTTGTGGTACCCCAAAGGCAGTACCATTGATCTCATTGGATATACAGATGCAGATTATGCTGGTTTCCTAGTTGATAGAAAGAGCACATCAGGTATGGCACACTTCCTTGGCTCTTGTCTTATATCATGGGGTTCTAAAAAACAAAATTCAGTGGCCCTATCCACAGCAGAGTCAGAATATATAGTTGCAGCTTCATGCTGTTCCCAGCTACTGTGGATAAGGAACCAGCTGAAAGATTTTGGTGTTATTTATAAAAGTGTTCCTATTTTTTGTGATAACACTAGTGCAATCAATATTTCAAAGAACCCCGTGCAACACTCCAAGACCAAACACATTGAGATAAGACACCATTTTCTAAGAGACAATGTGGAAAAAGGATTGGTGGAGATGTTGTTTTGTAAAAGTGAAGATCAAATAGCTGATATCTTCACAAAGCCTTTATGTAGAGAGTCCTTTTGTAGGTTAAGAGTCCTTTTAGGTCTAGTTAGATTTTAGGAGTTGGCTTCAATTATTTCCTTCAATGATTGGCTAGAATAGGTATGCTTTTGTACTGATTGTGTATATAACTATGTTGCTTACTTACAAATATTGTGTAAATAACCTAAGTGGATTATTGTTGTATAAGAACAGGAGAAGTTATTTTGAAACATGCTGAGAATAGAATGACTGGTTCAGTACAGGTACCAGCAAGAGGAAACAGCAGTTCAGCTCTGATATGTCATCCGAAAATATTTTATTTTTGGAAGATTACTATAAGATAATTTCTTTTTGCAAAGAATTATCTTATTTCAGTTATTCTTATCCTACAAAGAGGCAAATATATTTAATTGCCTAATTTATAGTTGGTTGATTTTTTTTTTGGTAAAAAGATAATTACCATATTTTAAATTTTCAATTTTTGAAATTATCTTTTCCGTTTATTTTGATTCTCAACCGGCTAGTTTTTGGAATTCATATGTTGTGCAATTAATATAAATACACACTAACACATTGATACAGTTTCACATCACATCATCATTGAATTCATCCTCTCTCTCGTTCAACAGTGGTACCCTAATCACTGTTCACTCCGTTTTCATCTCTCTCAAATTCCTACTAAATTTTGAAGCTTGTTTGCTACAATGGTAAGGAAATCAGCCAAGGCTTCAGCTAAGAAAGGAAAGGAGAAGACTCAAGCAAGTGAGTCCACTCAATTGAAGGAGACCACCATCACTGAAACTAACCCTGCTCCGACTTTATCGAGCAATTCACTTCCTACTACCACAAAGAACCCATCACCAACTCCGTCTCCATCTTCTAAATCTCCCTCACCTTCACCTCCCAAAAATGCACCTTTACCCAAAACCCCTGAGGCTGATGATTCCATCATCAAAGAACCTGCCTCATCTCAGGGGGACCAGCCCAAAAGCGCTGAAGAATTCTTCAATACTGTTGGAGAAAGGGAAGAGGAGGAAGTTAGAAGTGAAGAAGCGGATCTATAGATTATTGGGCAGAAAAAGGGGACTTCAAAACCCTTGGTTCACAGCAGAGTGACTAGGTCTTCCCTGAAAAACATTGGCGAAGTAGTAGTGGAGGAACAATCGATGGATTCTGCTGGTACCAAACGAAAGAGAACAGCACGGAAGTCTACAAGAGGTATGTCAGTAGAATCTCCATCTGTTGGTATGACTGATTTAGGTTCTAGGGTTGTGCTATCTGGTTGTAAAACAGAAGTTGGTTATTTTGATGAAAGTGCCTTAAGTGATGTGAAAGAGTTGTTAGAATATCAAGGTTGGATGGCTTTGTTTGATGTCTGTGATGCTAATATTGATGGTGTTAGAAAGTTTTATATAAATTTGAAACAAATGGTGGATAGGTCGTTAGGATCAGCTGTGAATGATGTTGAAGTAAATGTGTCTGTTGCAAGTTTGGCTGGGTTGTTGAATATACCCAGAGATGGTTTTGATGAGTATTCTGGAGATGGATGGCCCACACTTATTGGGGTCAGTCCAGATGAAGTGCATGACTTTGTGTTTGGAGGGAAAGTTCCAAAGAAAGCTGGAACTTTTAAAACTGGTAGCTTGAAGGAACCAGTGATGCTGGTTCTTCATTCTCTGTGTAACAAGATGATTATTCCTCGAGCACAAGGTAGGGGTTTTGTGCGCATCATGGAAATGGTGCTTATATATTTGCTGATGAATAAGATTAAGATAAATCTCTCTTCCCTAATGATAAACCATATGATGAATTGGTATAATTCCTCCCACCATTCTCTTCCTTATGGTTCTTACATAACTAAGCTTCTTAAAGAGAATAATGTTTCTCTTAGTGGATCAACTACTCCTGTAATAGTGTTTACCAAAGGTATTCTGAAACAAAAGGGGTTGATCATAAGTGCTGGGGTGTTGAAGTTTAGGGAGGAGGAACCAGTAGAGACTCCTAAGCCTGCCAAGAAGAAACAGAAGGCAGAGGAACCAGCAGGTCAGAAGGTTATTCTTAAGAGGCTGGAGAGTCAGGAAGAGAAGATGAGTGCTGTAGGGGATCAGCTTAGCAAGTTAGTGACCTTAGTGGAAAGTTTATCTACTTCGTTTATTATGAGGATGAGCAAGTTAGAGAAACAGGTTGCTGGTAGTTCTGGAATTGAGAAGGAACAAGTTGAGGAGGACCAGCAAACAGACCAGCAGGAAGATGACAATGAAGAGGAGGAGAATCAGGATGAAGCAGTTGAGGAGGCTGACACTGAAGAAGAGGAAGAAGATGATGAAAATGATGATGATGATTGAATCTGTTTTCTTTTTCATTTAGCCTACCTTTATTATATTATATTCTGAATAACTGATTCTGTTGGACTGTTTTTATTCCTCCCAATCCATGAATTTGTTTTGATATGGATTTGGGCTCTATCGTTTACTTTTGATGGTTTGTATTAAACTATGATCTTTATTGTTGGCATGGCTTTACTTTGACTAATCTGACCTTCTTTTGCAGCACTTTATTTGTATAATGGTTGATGCCATTGGATGGTTTAGCACGTTACTTTATGCATAAGAGGCTACTTTTGCATATCTTTTTAATGATGCCAAAAGGGGGAAAATAGTTGAAGTTGAAGCCTATAGTCTTCACTAGTTTAGATTGAGTCGTTTTTGAGTCTTTTTACTTTTACTTTGACTTTATTTTATTTTTTGTTTCTGTTTAGGGAACCAGTTGGCTTAACTGACTTGTTCCATTGAGTCTTGAGTCCTTGAAGTTTTTGACTACTTTCTTTTGAGTATGTTCACAGGTGCAGAAACTTCAAATGTTTGTCATCATCAAAAAGGGGGAATTTGTTGAGTCCCTTAGGTTTTGATTGATAGTTTTGAATGATGACAAACAGCTAAGGGAAACAGGTCTTTGAAAGTGTTCAATACAGTTGGGGGAACCAGCTAAAATAGAACACTGTTTCCCTAGATAAGTAATTACTTATATGAGATATTTGTTGAACTAACTTATCTTTATACAGGGAACAGTTAGATGATGAATGAGCTATGCACTGGTAGGAAACCAGTATAAACTGTTTTCTCAAACTGCTTTTATGAAAGGCAGTTACTTATTTAGTATTGTACATTAACTTTGTTGAATGTGCAGTATCTAAGTTGATTTCTAAGACTGGAAGCTTGAAAGAATTTTCGATCAACTTAAAGGAAGGTCCTTTGGTCAATAATTGAGTTCATTCATGGAAGCTTTCAAGACTTAACGAATGCATGAAGGAAGACTACACTCAAAGAGTTATTTAGGAACTTCATGTAAATGCTCCGTAGTATAACTTATATAATTGAGTATATAAAGTGCTTTTAGTATATTAAATATCGTTATGAAATTTGGTACAAGGTTTGGAACAAATTTCATAACATATTCAGTTCAGGGAACCAGGCCAGGGAACCAGGTTAACTGAACAGATTATTCAAGCTGCCGTTTTTACAAAGATTTTATAAAAAGATATTTTCCGAAAAATATTGATTTAAAATATATCCAAGCAGCTAAGAATAAAGATGATATTTTTGGTTAGCTAAAAACTAGGAAGTATTTTATCTTAAATTGATTTTATCTTGTGATCAAATCAATTAAGATAAATACTTACCATAAATCGTATATATCTTATATGCATGATTTAAGGTAACTAGGGTTTAGCTAACTAACCTATAAAATACATCTTATTCTGAATAATCAGATACGGCTCTCACGCATTTTAATAGAGTTTTGTTTTTGAGAGCTAAAAGCACTAATTCAATTATTAAGTGATACACAAGAGCATAATAGTGTTTTAACGTTTTTCTCTATTTGACTTTTGAGAGTTAGATCATTAGAGAGTTCTTGATCTTGTATTAAGTCTTTGACAGAGGGGTTGAAGACTTGGTGAGTGTTTGTGAGTTCAAACACACTAGGAACTTACGAGGGTAAGTTTAGAGCACATTCGGAGTAGAGTGTGGGGTTTACTGGTTCCCGGAGTAGGGAAACAGTAGAGTGTTCTTTGTCTTTATTTTTCGGAGTAGATTAATAAAGGACTTAGGATAGGAGGACGTAGGCCAGAGTTGGCTGAACCTCGTTAAATCTGTGGTGTTCTTTATTGCTTTGTTTTATTCCGCTGCATAAGGGAACCAGCACAACTGGTTCCTTACACATAATCCGAAAAGAAGCAAAAATCGCTAACGATTACTTAACACTCAATTCACCCCCCCCCCCTCTTGAGTGCCCATTGAACCTTCAGGAACGCCTGGTGACCCAGGAGAAGAGTCTTACTCAGGAGCTCTCGGAAAAGGCCGAGCAAGAAAAGAAAGAGCTGGTCCGGGAGATGATGGAAGACTCTGCTCAAATCCAGCGCATGACTTGAGGCCGCCTCTTCCCCAATGCCGACTTTGCCTCATGGGAAAAAACGTACCGCCAGTGTTCTGATAGATATAATCAAGAGATCCTGGCGGCTGCTGAGGAAGAGGCGTTG
Source organism: Chenopodium quinoa (assembly GCF_001683475.1). Classification (NCBI taxonomy): domain Eukaryota; kingdom Viridiplantae; phylum Streptophyta; class Magnoliopsida; order Caryophyllales; family Amaranthaceae; genus Chenopodium; species Chenopodium quinoa. Next base: position 77,246 of record NW_018743783.1, read on the forward strand.
GAGGAGGAGGAGCAGGCGGTAGTGGCGCTTGTGCCGCTTGGGGGTAATGCATCAAAGAAGGATGCAGCTGAAGCCGAGTCCAGCAAGAAGAGTGCTGACCAGGCGGCAGCTGCTAATATTGAAGATCTGCCCCCTTCTTAAGCTTTATGTCTTCTTTCCACGGCCTGCGTGCCGTTTGTTTGTATTTACCCGGCCAGGGGGCCGGGGCTCTGAATATTTTGCCGGTCTTTAATGACCGGCTTCTTTTTAATGAATATTTTTGTTTTGCTTCAAATTTGTTTAAGTATTGAATATTCTGATATCCAATTGTACACTATACCGACTGTTTTACATGGCCGATAGTTGTAGACAGGTACGGATAGTTAGTCACGCCGCCTATGCCCCTGGACGACTGGTTGTCTGTTTCCAGGCTAGACGATCAGTCGGCCATTTATCCAATCGGTATTCGAACCATTTTAAAGACTGGATCCCCTTTAGGCAGGCGGTCCTGTCATTTGTAAAATTAATCAAGTAGGAAAGTTGTTTCCTACTTGTCATGCTTTTAGGCTAGAGACTTTAGGCCGTCTAGGCCGACTGTTTCCCGCCATATTTAATCTAGTGTGAACAGGTGCTGTATGAACACCTTTTTAGTTTCATACTAAATTTTTAAGGAGTGACCAAGTAAACATGATTGTTACCTAGTCGCCAAGTAACTGAGTAGTAGAGGTATCAAGCGGTGGGTACCGGTTGTTCCCCTTTATTCGCCAATGTTTGTTGGCTTTTAACTCATAGGTTGTTAACCTAGCAGGAGTAGTGGTTGAGAGCCCCTGTTTGCTAAAAACAGGCGGACGACTCATACCTTTTAGGCTCCATACTAAGTTTGAGGGAGTGACTATGAGTTAACTTTGGTGTTACTCAGTCGCCGTCACTCCTGCTTGAGTAGTAAAGGTACCAGGCGGCGGAGGCCGGCTGAACCTTTTGATTCGCCAATGTTTGTTGGCTATTAACTCAAGAGGTACCCCCTGCATTTATCCCAAGTAATACAGGCGGTCATCTGACTCAGATGCCAACTGCTACCACTGGTTTGGTTAGTGATAGAGTTATCCTTGTCTCATAAACGGCTACGTGGTTGCCCTTGGGGACAGTCGTATAGGTGTCGTGTAATTAGTTTATAGAGCAATGTTCCACCCAAAAGGGAGCTGCTCTCTGCGACGAATTTCATCCGGAGGGATGCCGCCGGACGCCTGCTATGATGTTGGGACAGGTCGAATTAGTTTAAAGATTGGATCAGTTGGCTTGGCGCCTGGACTGATCATTCGGCTTGTGGAATTGGTTAGTTCTTGGTGAACGTAGGTGCTAAGTAAGAGGAGGGTAGTCGCCTGTTTAGGCACAGGGTCGGCCAGGCCCTGATCATTTTTAGCTAAGTATAAGGGGGGTGGCTGTGTGCTTTGGAACCAGTCGGCCCTCTTCTATGGAGAGTAGCCGACTATATATCCAGACGGCATGCCTCTATGGTGATAGAGTAAAATATTCAATGGAGAGTAGCCGACTGTAAAGGTACAGGCGGCATGCCCCTCTTAAGATGAGTAAAATACTCAATGGAGAGTAGCCGACTGTAAAGGTACAGACGGCATGCCCCTCTGAAGATAGAGTAAAATACTCAATGGAGAGTAGCCGACTGTAAATGTATAGGTGGCCTGCCCCTCTTAAGTAAGAATAAAAATTAAACATGGAGAGTAGCCGACTGTTTGTCAGTAGGCATGCCCCTCTTAAGTAAAAATGAAAACTGAGTATGGAGAGTAGCCGACTGTTTGTTAGTAGGCGTGCCCCTCTTAGTACAAAATTGAATATTAAGTATGCAAACTTTTATTAAGTAGCCCTTGACTATTTATATCATTCAAAAGAAATATTTCTTAAGATTATCTGCATTCCAAGTTCGAGGCAACAGTTGGCCGTCTGGTGTTTCCAGACGGTAGGTACCGTCTCTGACCTCTTCACAGATTCAGTAGGGTCCTTCCCAGTTGGGAGTTAGTTTGCTAGACTCATTAGCCCTTCCAACTGCTTCCATTTTTCTAAGTACAAAGTCCCCCACTTTGAGTGGACGCCTGTGTACTTTTTTGTTGTATGATCTAGTCATTCTAAGGCGGTAAATTTCATGGCGCAAGACAGCATTGCCCCTCCTTTCAGGAAGTGAGTCTAATGTCAGGCGCATGGCTTCCCAGTTTGCCTCTTCGTCATATAGCATTACTTGAAGAGTCGGCTCGTAGTGTTCTATTGGAAGAACAGCTTCCGCACCATAAGTTAGGAGGAATGGAGTTTCTCCAGTCGCCCCTTTTTCAGTCGTCCTAATGGCCCAGAGAACATGTGGTAATTCATCCCCCCATAGGCCGCCTGCTCGTTCAATCTTTTTCTTGAGACCGTCTGAGATGATTTTATTAAAGGCTTCTACCTGGCCGTTTGCTTGTGGACGGCCGACAGATGCAAAGTAGTGTGCAATTCCTTGGTCACCCAACCAGCTTTTGAGAACAGGCGTCTCAAATTGGGGACCATTATAAAAAACCATAGACATGGGAACCCCGAACCGAGTGATGACATTTTTCCAAATGAATGAAATTACATCCTTCGTCTTGATTCCCTTTACAGCCTCCGCCTCTACCCATTTAGTGAAGTAGTCGACGACAACAAGTATGTACCTCCTTCCGCCTGTAGCAGGCGTATATGGACCCAGAATATCCATGCCCCACTTAGCAAACGGTAGTGGGCTATGAATGGTAGTGAGGTCAGTAGCCGGACGGTGAATTAGTTTGCCAAACCTTTGGCACTTGTCACATTTTTTCACCATCTCCATCGCATCTGCTTCTAAATTAGGCCAAAAGTAGCCCTGCCGCCTTGCCCGTTGAGCAAGCGTCCTACCGCCTATATGGGAAGCACAGTAACCAGAGTGAAGATCGTCCAGTATCTCTCGCTCCTTTTCTGGAGTAACACACTTTAAGAAGGGTTGAAGGTACCCCCTTTTGTGAAGTTCTCACTTTATTATTTCAAAACTGGTTGCTCGTTTTTTCAGTGCTGCCGCCTGTTGATGATCATCCGACAGGGTACCATTTGTCAGATATGCCCTGATTGGATCCATCCAGGTTGAGCTTCTGTCTAAGATTCCAATAGGTTCTTCCTCAATGCTTCTCCTCTCCATTACTTCCCAAAAAACAGTTCGAGGAGTATCACAGGAGGCGGATGATGCTAATTTTGAAAGTGCATCCGCCTGGTTGTTTTCTGATCTCGGCACTTGGGTCAGATGGAAATCCTCAAGGGAGCCGACTGCTTGTCGGACCGCCTGTAAATACTTGATTATGGCCGGATGGGTTGCTTCGTATTCGCCATTGTACTGACTCACTATCAATTGTGAATCGGAACAGGCGTCTATTTTTCTTGCTCCTGCCGCCTTGCACATGCGGATTCTGGCTAGTAAAGCTTCATATTCTGCCTCATTGAACTAAAGCGTAAAGCATACTCGTACCTGTCGCCCTCTGGCGACTTACATATGACTCCTGCTCCACAACCATTTGAAGTAGAGCTTCCATCCACATATACCTTCCAGACTTGGTCTGTAACTTTAGAGTCAGGAGGACGAGTCATCTCAACAATAAAGTCAGCAAAGGCTTGCCCCTTCACTGCTTTTCTAGGCTCGAAAGTAACTTCGAGGCTCTGTATTTCTATGGCCCATTTGATCATTCGGCCTGACGACTCCATGATGGTCAGTGGCCGCTTGATAGGTTGGTCTGTATACACGACGACTGCATGTGCCAAAAAGTAGGGCTTCAATTTTTTAACAGCCATGAAGAGTGCAAGACCAAATTTCTCCACTAAGGGATACCTCAACTCGGCATTTTTCAGTACATGACTGACAAAGTAGACCGGGAGCTGACAGCCGTCTCTTTCAGCAAGGAGAACAGCGCTTAACGCATGATCAGAGACGACCAGGTACATGTAGAGTACTTCTTTGGGCAAAGGGCTGACCAGCCTCGACAAGGAATGCAAGTGAACTTTCAATTTCTGGAAGGCCGCCTCAGCATCCGGCCCCCATTCAAACCTTGCCTTTTTCTTAATTGCCTGGAAAAAGTATAGGCATTTGTCGCCTGATCGGCTTAGAAATCTTCCCAAGGCCGCCAGACAACCTGTTAACTTCTGAACCTCTCGGATGGTACGAGGCGACTGCATGTCGATGACCGCCTGCACCTTCTCAGGGTTCGCCTCTATTCCTCTCTGATTGATAAGGAATCCGAGAAATTTCCCAGACTCAACTCCAAAGACACATTTCTTGGGATTGAGCATGACATGGTGCCGCCTGAGTGTGGTGAAAGTTTCTCGGAGGTCCGACAGATGATCTTTCTGAAGTTTAGACTTGACAATCATATCATCAATATATGCCTCGACATTTCTCCCAATCTGATCAAAGAACACAGTGTTTATCATTCGCTGGAAAGTGGCCGGGGCATTCTTAAGACCAAACGACATGACCGTGTAACAGTATAACCCCTGATCAGTGACGAAGGCCGTCTTCTCCTGATCTTTCTCCCATAAAGGAATTTGATGGAAACCAGAGTAGGCGTCCATAAAGCTCATCAAAGCATGGCCGGCTGTTGAGTCGACCAGGTTATCAATTTTAGGCAGAGGGTAACTGTCTTTGGGGCACGCCTTGTTTAAATCTGTGTAGTCTACACACATTCGCCAGGTGTCATTCGGCTTTTTAACAAGCACCACATTTGCAACCCAGTCTGGGAAGTAACATTGCCGAATGAACCCTGCATCAAGTAAATTTTTAACTTTGGCGGCTGCCGCCTGACTTCTTTCTTCGCCATGGTTCCGCTTCTTCTGCCGTACCGGCTTCTTTTTCGGATCCACGGCCAAATTATGTACCGCCAGATCAGGACTAATGCCTGGCATTTCATGGACTTCGAATGCAAAGATGTCCTTGTATTCTTTCAATAGTTTGTGAAAGTCGTCACCCAGGTCCCTTAGAGCAGTCGTCCCAACCTTGATTATTTTGTCAGGACGCGAGTCATCTAACATCAGGTCCGTATGCTCACCAGCTGGCTGAGGGCGGAATTCATCTGACCGCTCCTCTGCCAATGATTGCTATTTTCTGTATTTTCTTGCGGCCCCTGTCTGGGATGCCTTTCTCTTCTTGCCGCCTGCTTCTTGAAGAGGCGCACTCTCCTTGACATTGTCAAGGTCTATTTTTCCACCGCTCGACATAGTGGCCATAACAGTGGGCTTGACATCCGAGAGATAGCACTCTCGGGCCATCCTCTGATCTCCCCTTAAGGACCCGACTGTTCCATTATCCCTCTCAAACTTGAGCAACATAAGAGGTGGGATTATAACAGCCTTGGAATTATTCAGGGTTGGTCGTCCCAGAATCATGTTGTAGGCCGAGAGTTCTTCTACTACCAGGAACCGGACTACCATGTGTCGTCCTTCCCCTTTTTCGCCCAGGCGGATGGGTAAATCCACTCGTCCCACTGGGTGGACGACTCCTCCTCCAAACCCTACTAAAGGGTGGGATGCCAGATGTATGCAATCAGTCTGATATTTTAGTTTCGACAGACATTTGCTACTGATGAGATCTGAGGAGCTTCCGGTATCTATGAGGATTCGGCCAACTCTCTGGTTGGCCACTTTACATTCAATAACGATAGGGTCGTCATGCGGCCCTCTTACCCCTCCTAGATCTTCTTCAGTGATGAAAATCTCAGGAAATGAATATTTGGAGGGTCGTTCTTGGTGAACGGAATTTACATCTAACCGTCTGATATTGTCTTTGTTGCCCCTAATAGTAAGGCCGCCTCCTGAGAAGCCGCCTGCAATGGTGTAGACGACTGCATCATCTGTATCGGAGCTGTCGGCCTGTTGATTCTTTTTGGTCGACTGCTTTTTCAAGGAAGTGTTCCCCATAGATTTCTTGACATAAGTGTCAAGATCACCTTGCTCAGCCACGCGGTCCAGATGCCGCATGAGACTGATGCATTCATTGGTGTGATGACCAACATCTTCATGATAATCACAGAATTTTTCTTGGTTCCGATTGTTTGCAGAACCCTTCATGGGGACCGGCTTCTCAATTGAGATCCGTCCCTTGATTTCCTTTAGGATAAATTGGCTATCCTTGTTAAACACATACTTTGGGGAGTATGGTTTGAATTCTTTTTTCTTCTTCTGGGACGGCTGTTTAGAGGAATCAGTTGCCCAGACCTCTTTTCTCTTCTCGTCTTTGTTTGACGACTGCTTCTGTCGTCCTTCTCTTTTGTCGGACCTTTTCCCGTCTGACTGTTTTACCGTACTACAAAGATCAGTCGCCTGTATATAGGCTTCCGCTTCAATCAAGGCCTCTTGAAGAGTCGCCACCCTCTTTCGGACCAAATCAAATTTGAAGGTCGACCCGTCTTTGAGACCTCTGAAAAAGTCAGTATAGGCTACTTCATCCAGTAACCCTTGAATCTGTATTCTCATCAGGTTAAACCGCCTGATGTAAGAACGAAGCCCCTCCTTCTCGCCCTGCTGAATCGTTCCTAAATCAAGGGTCGTCTTCTTCGCAGGGATGTTCATGGCGAAGTTGGAGGTGAATAAGTAAGCAAGCGTCTTGAAGTTATTTACACAACCAGTCGGCAGGTTGCCGAACCATTGTTGTGCGATTCCTTTGAGAGTCGCTGGGAAACACTTGCACCAAGTGGGATCATCCAACCCTTGAAGGTACATCAGGTTGGTGAATGCCATCAGATGGTCTTCTGGGTTAGTAGTGCCGTCATAGGCGCCTACTAATACATTTTTCACTTTGGCCGGCTGAGCGGCTTCAGTAATTTCCTTGGAGAAGGCCGACAGCTGTTCACCAAGTCTAAGCAACCGTAGCTGCCAGTCCATAGGTTGGACATTTTTTGTTGCACGTCCACCAAACGGAGGTGGCTGTAAAAAATACTGTTGTTGTTGTACAAACGGTAAGTTTGGTACCGCCTGGTCGCTATGAAAGCCGGACTGACGGGAGGTGCCGCCTGACTGACTCTCATGATACGACTGAGTATGCCTCATCGAGGTATTTCGCAGACTGTCTTGGAAGTTTGAAGTAGAGGCCGACTCTGACAATCGGTCACTCTTCTTCTGTTCTAGCAGTAGCCGAGCGTCTGTGTATGTTTTCCTCGACCCGTCCGCCTGAATATGACGAACAGGTTTCCTATTTCCTGGAGTAGGAAAACGGTATTTTGTGAAATCAAGGGCAGGTGGCTCCCACTTCCTAGATTTAGGATGAGGGGTCGCCTCTCGCCCTTGAACTGGCTTCCTCTTCCGTGAAGTGGAGGGTTTCTTAGCCGACTGCTCTTTGTCCAGAGCAGGCGGCTTCTTGTTGATCAACTCTTGAATTTCTCCCTTGAAGTCCCTCATGAAGGTCATGAGTTCGTTTCTTGTGATGGGAGCAGACCCATCAGTCGGCTGCTGCCGAACAGGCGGTGCGCCTGCTGGCTCGCTTCCAGTTTGAAGATGTTCCCGTTCCCTCCTTTCGGTATGACGGGTACGTCGGGCCCTTAGGGTCCCGTCTGAAGCTGTGTGAGCTTCAACTTCAAATTCATTCTTAGTATCGTGGTCCGACTGAACTAGAGGGTCGTCCAGGGGACGTCTCTCTTCAGGAGCCGGTACAAACGTGGATGCCATCTCAGAAGTACTCTCCCCACAGACGGCGCCAAAATGTTTCGGGGTTTTCTGATGTCCTGCGGGAGAGTTACAATTCCAAGACTGGAACCGGACGCCTGTACCTGCAAAACAAACGGATGCTCCGGATGATTGGAGATCCGCCTCCGACGGTCAAGTTAGTACTTGATTAAGGAGTAATTAATGCGGAAATTAAAAGTGATTGAGTCTCTCTAGGTGAGAGAGTTTAATGTGTGTAATCTGCGTAATCTCCCTTAATGAGGATTAAGGGAGGTATTTATAACCTCGGGAAACGTGCCAATCTAGGTTTAGGTTAACCTTGGGCTGATTGGGCTTCCCTCGGAAGTTGGGCCTGGGTGGCCGACTTCTCCATTAGGCATGGAGTATGCCACGTGTCATGACATAATAGGTCCAAGGCGGACGAATAAGCGTGTGCCACGTGGCAAGCCCTGAGAGGTCCAATTGGGGAACACTTGGCAGGACCTGATTGGCCCACGTGGCGCATTCCGATTGGTGGGAGCAAAATCCCCTAATCAATTATTATTATTATTATTTGTAAGGTAACAAAATGGTTTTCATTTACTTTTAATACAAAAAAGGTAGATATGCCCAGAACATTCGTTTGTCTAAGGCTGAAACATTTGAGGTTTTTGTTTCTTCGCAAAATTATTTAAAATATATATAATACTTTTATTATTAATATGTGATGCTCGAAGCATTGCCTCAATGATATTCAACTCTTGCTTAAAACTCTACAGTGCGTAGTCGATCTAGGCTTTGATTTTCCACGAGCACAAAGCTGAAATTTTCGAAATGCATCTTCAACCCCTTTATTTCGTTCTGAAATGCCTGAAGAAACGAAATTTGTTTTTTGTAGGAATGATAATGGCTATCATTACTAATACTTAGAGAGAAAGATGTGTGAGAAAAAGCTAGTATAGAGTAATTTTGTTGTGCAAAGAGATTTCTCAAATCACATTGAAAAATAAAAAAAGAAGAGTATCAATTAAAAGTGGTTATAAAAAGAAAAATTCTTGTCAAACTTTTACTAAAGTCCCACATTGAAAAATAAATGAGGACTATGGACATAGAGAAGTTATAAAAAGAGATACCCATGTCTCTTTTGATAAAATATAAGTAACTTGGATCTTTATTGGGTCTTGAGTTATTTAAATATGGGCTTTAATTATTAATTTTGGGCCCAAGTTAGTTTTGGACTTAAAGTCAAGTTTAGCTGTTTGATTTGATCTTATTGTCAAATTACAAAAAAAAATCCCAGTTTTGATGGTAATTACCAAGATTATTGACGGTAGTTACCAAGTTACGGAAAAGTATGATGTTGGTAATTAGTTACCAAGATCTCTTGTTATTGCTAATGTTATTGTTATTATAATAATTATTATTGTTCTTGTTGTTGTTGTTATTATTATTATTATTATTATTACCTCAAAAAGACAAAGTCATACAACCTACAAAAAATTAGTGGGAAGCCGAGATACAATCTGGGGCCCCACTCCTCTAACTATAGCAAATCCTATTCTAGTGAAGATATAAGCAGCAGCATGTGCTCCAATCTCTTGAGTCTTCGAGTACTTCTGGATCCGCTTCAACAAAGCAACCGCCTCCTTTTCTAATTCCCCAAATGTAGAGAAAGAGAAAGGAAGAAAGCCATATCCAATTGCCCAACAACTGGATTCGTACTTGACCCGCTTCCGACGAGCTGCATCAGTCACAACCCGTCCAGGAACAAAACCAGATAACCCAGACTGTGTCAAAGGAGAAGACCCTGTCAAGTCAACACAAACATCGCGACCACGATCCCAAGAATAAAGTAACACAAAGTCATACAACCTACAATAAATAAGTGGGAAGCCGAGATACAATCTGGGCCCCCACTCCTCTAGCTATAGCAAAGCCTACCCTAGTGAAAATATAAGCTGCAGCACGAGCCCCAATGTCTTGCGTCGTCGAGAACCTCTAAATGCGCTTCAGCAACGCAACAACCTCCTTTTCTAATTCCCCAAGCGAAGAAAAGGAGAAGGGAATGAAACCATATCCAATCAGCCGACAACTAGCTTCATACTTCACCCGCTTCCGATGAGCCGCATCAACACAACCTGTCTAGGAACAAAGTCAGATAGCCTTGTCTGTGTCAAAGGAGAAGACCCTGTTAAGTCCACACAAACATCGCGACCACGATCCCGGGAATAAAGTAACACATCAACAGGTCTGAGGGCCCCGTCATTCCCTCCAGACAACCCTATGTCAACCTCCTTTCTTGCTGAAATCCCAGATCTGTAGCAGATATTAACAAGGGTACCCCGGACAGCATTATACCGATGTTTAATACCCACAATACCAGCACACGACACCGCGTGATCACCGAAAATACCCCCAGCAAAAACCCGAGAACAAGCAGAGCATGGCGTTGAGATAGAGAACAAAGGAACACCCATCTGGTAGCACAACACATATCGGTAGGTCTTTGGGTTCATCGTCGGACCCAACCCCGAAATAGGGACTGCCTGAAGCCAAGCAGAGGTGTGATCTCCCTGCTGCGATTTCCACAATGTTGATTGCCGATGAGACAAAGAAAAGGTGGATTCTGCAGAAGCGGTAACCTTTGTGAAATATATATCTGTCAATTTCTTCATGAGTTTAGGGGCAGCGACTTCACTAGGATTACTCATAATGTCAGACTCCACTATTCCATTAAACAGACTCAACGCTTCTTCAAAGGCTCGTCCAAGACCAACAATGCCAGCATGTCGTAAAAGCTTTGTCTGCAACCCGGCAGACTGTAACCGAGAAGAAAAAAAGCATAATGACGAACATCACCTGCGGAATATACCCCGAGCCCTCCAAACGCAAATGGTAAGGTGGCAAGCTGCCATTACCAATCGCCAAACCCAGGCCCCGAAGCAATAACAATACGCTCCAAGGAAGATCGAAGAGCCCCGTCGAAAGTGCGTTGTGCCGTCTCAAAAGCATTAGGGGGACAAGTACGCAATGCAAAGTAGAGTTTAGAAACCCCGTTACAAGCCCTAAGTAACAACAGCTCACACTAAGGATCATCAAGCATAGCAACCTTATCCATAAGCGCAATGGTCTTGGTCACCCTCTGCATCACAAGCTCACCACTAAAACCGTATCGGAACTAGCAGGACCACCAAGCAACTTAACACCACGCAAAGGTCGAGCAATATTAGGTGGAAAGACACCCACAAGCTTGCTTCGAGGGTCTTCTATAGGCCAGAAAACTTCAGTTTTTTCCACGTTAAGATGTAACCCAAAATCAGGCCCTTCTTCCATAATCAACCGCAGAACCTTTCCCACCACCAACGTGTCACCAATAACAGTGTCGTCATCCAAATACCAGGCCTGAAGACATACATCAAAAGTGTCTCTGATTTTACACACCAGGGGTTTTAAAACTAAAGCAAAAAGAAGAAGACCAAGGGGATCACCCTGCTGCACCCCCTGAGACGACCATAAGGTGTGGTCCCCATAATACAACCTAGCTGGATTAGAATAGCAGAATTCAACACATCGCGAAAGACCCGGACAACGACGACGAATTTCACGTAACATGACTGGATGATCAACTAGATTGAAGGCATTTTGAAAATCCACCAACAACATAGAAAGACCAACATCAGAACCACGATCCTCAATCAACCGATTCACAACATGAAGAATCGCCTCACCACCCGAGAAACCCCAACACCAAATTGGAGACCATCAAAATAACTTTCTAAAGACTGCCCAACCATAACAGCACTGACCTTCGAAACCAGACGCCGCCACACAGTACCCACAGCTATAGGACGAATACCACCACCAGGCTTGACAAGTGGTGTAAGAGGAGCACTAGCAATATACTCTCCTAGTTCCAAAGGACATTTTCCAGCTAGAAAGAGCTAGATTAACCACCCCGGAAATAGATCCTACTAACTCATCTGATACAGCCACAGCAGTACCACTCAAGCAATCCATATGGTGCCGAGCACATAAACCATCCCTACCACAAGATGTGCCACGAGGAAAATCCTAATCCGATCCAAAACAACATCAGAAGTAGTAACGAGATGAAGGTCATCAGGTATATCAGGAAAGGATGGAGGTGGAGAAGCAGGGTGTTTAGATTGTAAACTCGCGAGAGTGGCGTCATTATAAGGAGCAACGCCTGAAGAAGAAAGAACCTGGACTGCAGCAGTGTAATGGCCGCCACAAATCTTCCTACGACACTGCCTGACATTACAATCCTCCAAATCAAGATCCTCATCACCAACCACTGAAAAAGTAGGAGAATCCTCTGCCAAAGTATCCCTCACAAGCTGTAAATTACCACCTGGTGCACTCCAAGAACAAATAGCACGGGAAATACACTCGTCTTGATGCCGACGTTTTACCGAAGACCTAGACTCAGAGCTGCTCCGCGGGCAAAATGTTTTAAGGGTGCAAAGAGGTAACACCAACAAAGAGACCCAACTAGAAATGTCATCAGGCCTAGAGATCACCTTATAAAGGGCACCTTTGAGAACCCAAGAAAACCCCAGACGACACTTGGGAGGTATAGACTTCACAGTTTGAAACCCCTTGGAGAACAAACAGTCAAGAAGAGCCACATCAAAAACACAATGTTGATCTTGCACCAAACCACCTATGTGCCCAAGCTAAGCCGGAGAGGAGGGAGCTTGCGGCTTGGAGAAACCATGAAGCACAAAACGAACAATACCATCTCCTTCATCCGGGGGTGACACAATCTCACTCGGACTATGACGACACTTAGTTCGAAGCGTATGCGTTTTGAAGCAAACCCCACACAGCCAAATCCCCATACGCAAAAAACTAACTTCAGCCTTAGTATAAACAGCCAAATTAGAAGTAAGAGAATGCCGAGTGATATCCCGCGCACCGATACAACAATGACGATCACAAAGATGCTTGATCAAAGAACTTATAGTAAGGCCATTCCCACCCCCCATCTTGACAACCACTAAAACCCACAAAGGGACAATGAAACCTCGCGGACATAGCTTCACCACCACCACAACCAAAAACCACAGCCATAAGCACCTTGAAACACCAACAAAAAACCTATACAAAACCACCAAGAATTGCACCAAAAATAGAAGGTACAAATAGACGCTACACCACAAACCCACAAAACTACACCACAAACCCACAAATGCACCAAAACAGAACTCAAAATTGCTCACCAAAATTGCAGCACAGTTGAACACCCGAACAGAAAACTTTGGAAAATGAATACCGAAAAATAGCTCACCAGATATTGAACACCGATAGAAATAGTAATCACCGACAGTAATAGTGATCACCAGAATTGATCACCGACAGAAATGGTGGACACCGACAGCTGATCGCCGAAAAATGATTATCGCTGAATATATTGCAAAACCACCAGAAATATGACTTACGAGCTTGAAAATATCGCAAAATCACTGCCATAGGACGCCGGAATGTTGCCTGAAACACGTCGGAAAGCCACTTGAAACAGCACCTGAAACACGCTGGGAAATTGCGCCTCGAAACCCCCTGAATTTCGCCTAAGTAAAAACCCGAAACCCCCTAAATTTCGCCCAAGTAAAAACCAAAAACCCACCTGACCTGAACTCGCACAACCTGAAATCCGGTAAGCCGCTTGAAACCTGTTGGAAAGACGCCTGAAGTAGCCTGGAAAACGGAAGCTTACCCTACCCTAATCACCCCTAATAGAATCTATTATTATTATTATTATTATTATTATTATTATTATTATTATTATTATTATTATTATTATTTCATTAATTTTAATTATTATTATTATTATTGAGAAAATCAATGTTTATAAATATATACTAATTAACTTGAGCAAATCGAGATCGATTTGGTCAAAACTCAACTAGAGTTATCTCGTTTCAAACTCGTAACCTTTATGAGCACGAGTTTAGCAAGCTAAAAGTAACTCATCTCGCTAATTTTTTTACCATTAATAACACTTAATATCATTAGTAATGACTATCATTACTATCATCACCTCGTTGAGCAAACTAATGACTATCATTACTAATAATTAATATCTTTTTACCACAACTGATATTATTACTAGGGGTTTTAATCGAGTTGTGTAAGTCGAGAACAACTCGGTCAATGCTCCGTCAAAACTCGACTTGAGTTGCCTAGACTCAAGTGGAGCAAGCTATAACTTGACTCGATAAGCTCATGAGTAGCTCGATAATTATTTATATTAATAATTAATAATAACAATAACCACTCTCTTATTAAAAAAATGGGTTTAGGTAATATCCAATCACAATCTTGGTAATTACCAAGAAAACTAGGTTCAAGTAATGTCCAACCACAATCATGGTAATTACTAAGAAGACTAAGTTTTTTTTCGTTACTTTATATAAAGCTAAATAAAAAAAAAAAAAAAAAAAAAAGGGCTAGATAATGTCATAAAGTTCAAGCCCAAACAAACTTGGGCCCAAACTTATTAAATATAGCCAATGTTTGAATAACTCAAGCCTTAATGGAGACGGGTGAAATAGAGACAGCGGAAAGCGGTGAAAAGGAGCGATTGTATACGTAATTTGACATTAGGGTAAACTAAAAAGGCTAAATAAAGTGAAGTTTTAGCCCAAATAAATGTGGGCCCAATATTATTGAGTAGAGCCAATATTAAAATAAACTAAGCCTCAAAAAGGGGCCCAAATTATTTGTGTTTTTGTAAGAGAGGCTTAATGTCCCTTTTATAACCTCTCCATCTTAATATTCCTCTTTTTTTTTCAATGTGGGACATCTTGGTAAGACGTCAGTTTGTTCTTTGTTTTATTTTGCTGGGTTGTTCTTCGTTACTGTTTTTTGTGTTCTTTTCTTTTTCTAATGGATTTATTCCTCTTCTGGATCAAAAAAAAAAAAAAAAAAAAAAAAAAAAAAAAACAATTATACGATACTATCAAAAATAATATTCATAATGAATCTTCTATATACTTTCATGGACCACCTTACATGTATTTTAGGGGTTCATCAGCATACATAATAGCATACACGAGCTTATAATATGCTTTGATTAGATACTATAATTACTGGAAAATCCTAAACTGGAAACCAAAAGAAAGAAAGAAAGAAAGAGCACTAAGGTGATAAATATTATGTTGCGGAAATACCACAACATCCTGCTAATTAGTTTTTCTTTTTAGCAACCCCTCTAATTTTTTATTTTTTTTTTGAAGGGATAATCCCTCTTAATTAATACTATTCATTTACTTTTCAAAGTTAAACTTAAGCAAATCTTTTTTCTTAACAAAAGTACTTTATGCTAGCTCTTTCTCACATATCTTTCTTCATCCTCTTTTAATTACATTATTTCATTTGTTCAATTTTAATCAATATTGTCTACTTTTTACAATAATATTTTATCATCATTGTATTAATTTGCCTTTAAACTTAAAATGGGGTGAGTGATAGACATAAGTTCTAACTTTTCATAAAGGAGGTACCAAATTATTTTTTAACTATTGATATTTTATTTTCATAATAATAAAAAAAATTATGAAGGTGGTTGCTAAATTGGATTAACATCCCTAGTGATAATCTTTATTGCTTACAAAAATTTATAAAGTAATATTAATTTTAGTCAATAGTGAGAACCAAAGTGAATAATAAGAACTAGAAATCAATCTCAGCCTTTAACCATGCTCTATCTAACGGGTCACTAGTTACTCACGAGCTTATCAAGCCGATTTATAGCTTGCTCAACTCAAGTGTAGACAGCTCGAGTCGAAACACTTAAACATTGATTTTATTAGTTGAGTTATAACTTGCTCAACTCGTACTCATTAAGGTTACGAGTTTGAGACGAGACAACTCAAGTCGAGTTTAGACCAAATCAATCTCGATTTGCTCAATTCAATTAGTATATATTTATGAACATTGATTGTTTACTCAACTTATGGCATGCCAATATATAAACGTTGTTTTGCTCATTAATACTTAATAATAATAGCAATAACAAGAAGAATAATTATAAAAAGAAAAAGAAAAATTCATGACAATAATCCGACCTTTAGCCCATTCTTTTTAATAATCCGACCTTTCGATTATTATTTAATAATCCGACCTTTGGGGGTCTTTAACTTTTATTGGTCCCAATCGGTCATGTAATCTGTTATAACAGGTTATATGACACGTGGCGGCCTGTGATTGGTCAAAAAAAAAAAATTAAACCAACCCCCCATCCCTGGCAACAGCCCCTGGCAGCCACTTCCCTTCTCAGCCCCACCTACAAAACCACTTCCTCCCTCTCCCCACCGCCAAAATCGCTACCCCTTCCCCGTAACCCCCTCCCATCCCCCCACACAGCCACCACATAAACCCCTCCTCCACGCCCATAAACCTCAAGCCGCCCTTCCCCCCCACCTAGAAACCCTAGCGGTTAGGGTTTTTGATGGTGGGGGAGGGGTGTTTGGAGGTATTCGGGAGTGATGGAGGTGGTTTAAGGGAGTTCGACCATTTAAGGAGATGCGATGATGGGGGAGTTCGATAAAGGAGGGAATTGAAGGAGTGCGGTGGGAGGGTGGGTCGCGTCACCGGCGTGGGGGGGGGGGAGGAAATCGACGCGCAGGAGAGGGGGCAAACCGGCATAGGGGGATGGTGGTTCTGGGGTTTGGGTGGTGGTTCTGGAGTAAGGCGGTTTTCGTGGTGGTGGTTGACGATGGGAGTAGGCTAGCTGGTGGAAGGTTATGGCTGGGGTGGTTTTTGTGGTTGACCTTGATAGGATCAACGATTTTGGTGGCTTAGTCGGTGGTGGGGGTTGCTGCCAGGGGAAGGGAAAATGGAGTAGGTGGCTGGTTGGTGGTGGGGGTGGTGGTTTGGGTGGTGGTGGGGATGGTGGTGGGCTGCCAAGGGAGTGGCTGCCAAGGGATGGTGGTGGCTGAATTATTTGTGTTTTTTAATTTTTTTTTTTTTTTTTTTTTTTACCAATTATGTAGTGACACGTGTATTTTAAAACAAAAAAAAAAATTTACCTCTTTAACCGGTTTCTGGTCAAATGGGACCAATAAAAATTAAAGACCCCCAAAGGTCGGATTATTTAAAAAGAATGGGCTAAAGGTCGGATTATTGTCATGAAATTTTCCTTAAAAAAATGGTGTGAAGGGGGCATTATGTACTTGATAAAATTAAATCCTAGGATCTAATGCGCTGAATAAAAGTTTTAAGCATGAATTAAAATGTCATTGGGAGAATGCTTTGACCGTGATGTATTTGTAACAAAAATGATATATACTCTGTATAATGTTATTTGAAAATGTCATTGGGAGAATGCTTTGACCGTGATGTATTTGTAACAAAAAAACTAATGATATTAAGTGTTAGTAATGATATTCATTAGTTTGGTAAAAATAATTATTAAGGTGAGTTACTTATATCTTAGGGAACTCGTGCTCATCAAGGTTACGAGTTTAAAACGAGACAACTCAAGTTGAGTTTTGTCCAAATCCATCTCAATTTGCTCAAGTTAATTAGTATATATTTATAAACATTGATTTGCTATGAGCAGAATAATTATAATAATAATAATAATAATATGAGAAGAATTTAATAATAATATTATTAATAACAACAACAATAATCATAATAATAATGACACTAATAGTAATAATAGTAATAACAACAATAATAACAATAACAAGAACAATAATAATAAGTATAATAATACTCCGCAACCAATATTACCAAAACTTTTGAGATAACTAATCAAATTTAATTTAATATTTTTATCATAATTTATACATTTTATTGTTTAGATAATGGCTATGTAATTATATGTTAATACTTTACTCTAGAATTGTAATTAATGACTAACATTAATGATACTTAAATTTTTTTGTAAAACAGCTAATATTATCACTAGAGATGTTAATCGAGTTGAGCAACTCGAAGTCGACTTGGACAACGCTTGGTCAAAACTCGACTTGAGTTGTCTCGACTCAAACTGTTAACCTTAACGAGCATGAGTTGAGCAATACTAATACCAATAAAAAATTAGTTATACCAATACTGATACCAATAAAAAAAAATTAACAAGGATATTTTATTTTTCGCAATTAAATAAAAATATTATTGAACTACTCATGAGCTTATCAAGCCGAGTTATAGCATGCTTAGCTCGAGTATAGGCAACTAGAGTCGGGTTTAGACCAAGAAAACTGGGTTTGGGTAAAGTTCAGCCACAATCTTGGTAATTATCAAGAAAATCGGGTTTAGGTAATGTCCATCCACAATCTTGGAAATTATCAAGAAAACTGGGTTTAGGTAATGTCCAACTAACCATAATCTTGGTAATTACCTAAAAAACTGGGTTTAGGTATGTATTATCCATGGACATAAGTACTAATTGATAAATTCTCTCTACGGAAATACAAAATTAATTTATATGATTTTTGATTTTCATAATTAATAATAAAATTACCAAGCTATTCACGAACTTATTGAGTCGAGTTATAACTTGCTTAACTCATTCTCGTTAAGGTTAACAGTTTGAGTCGAGACAACTCAAGTCGAGTTTTGACCAAGTGTTGTCGGAGTTGACCTCGAGTTGCTCAACTCGATTAACACTCCTAGTAATAATATTAGTTGCTTCAAAAAAAAATTATAAAGTATCATTAATGTTAGTCACTAATTACAATTATAGGGTAAAGTATTAATATATAATTACAATTGTTATTACAAAATCATTCCCTAAACAATAAAATGTATAAAATTTTGATAAATAATTTAAATTTAAGTTGATTAGTTATCCCAAAAGCTTTGCTAATGAATTTTGAAAGGTAATATCCATATTAATTAAGCTCATGTAAAAAAAATATACTAATAATAATAATAACAATATCAACTCTCTTCATATAAATAAAAATAAATAACAATAACAAAACTAATTAACAAAACTCATAATAATTAGCTCGAGTATAGGCAACTGGAATCGGGTTTAGACTAAGAACACTGAGTTTTAGTAATGTTCAACCACAATCTTGGTAATTACCAAGAAAACTGGGTTTCAGTAATGTCCATCCTCAATCTTGGTAATTACCAAAAAAACTGGATTTTTTTTCGTAACTTGATATATAGGTTAAATAAAAAAGCTATATAATGTCATAAAGTTAAAGCCCAAACAAACTTGGGCCCAATGCTTGACTAACCCAAGCCTTAAGTAAAAGCTAAGTTATTCTTACTACTGAAAGAGAGGCTAAGTTTCTCTTTTTATAACCTCTCTGTGTCAATACTTTCTATTTATTTTCAATGTGGTACATTTTACTCAACACAAAATTACTCCATATGAATAGTTTTTTCTTCCTCCTTTATCCCATTACATTGTTTCATTTATTCAATCTTAATCATTCTTGTCTACCTTATACAAAAATATTTCATCACCATTTAATTAATTTCACATTAATTTAAAATGTGTTAGTTGTGAACATAAGTAATAGCTTCTCTCTATAGAGGTACCTATACAATAAAATTTATAAAATTATTAAATTAAGTTGATATATATCTATCCCAAAAGCTTTGTTAACCAATTTTAGATGTTAATATCCATCATTTTTCTATCTCATCTTCTTATTACATTATTTCACCTCTAGTGATAATATTAGTTGCTTTAAAAAAGTTTATAAAGTATCATTAATGTTAGTGAGGACTTTAGTAAAAGTTTGACATAATTTTTCTTTTGATAACCACTTTTAATTGATACTCTTTATTTTATTTTATTTTCAATATGATTTGAGCAAATCTCTCACACATATTTCTCTCCACTCTCCCCATTACATTGTATCACTTGTTCAATTTTAATCATATTGCCTACTTTGTACAATAATATTTCATTAATTTTCCTTAACTTTTCTCTAAAGAGGTACCAAATTATTTTTTAACTATGATATTTTATTTTCATAATTAATAACAATAATTATCAAGCTACTCACGAGCTTATCGAGTCAAGTTATAGCTTGCTCCACTTGAGTCGAGTTTTTACGGAGCATTGACCGAGTTGTTCTCGAATTACACAACTCGATTAAAACCCCTAGTAATAATATTAGTTGTGGTAAAAAGATATTAAGTACGGAGTATTAGTAATGATAGTCATTAGTTTGCTCAACAAGG
Organism: Chenopodium quinoa; assembly: GCF_001683475.1. NCBI lineage: Eukaryota > Viridiplantae > Streptophyta > Magnoliopsida > Caryophyllales > Amaranthaceae > Chenopodium > Chenopodium quinoa. The sequence continues at coordinate 97,079 of NW_018743783.1, forward strand.
TGATGATATTAATTATTTAAGGTTAAAAAAAACAAAAAAGGTTAATTAAATCTTTAACTATGATTAGAATTTTACAATTTAATTAATAATTAAAAATAAACCACCACCAACACCATCATCACCACCGCACAACCAACTCCACCGACTGCGAATTCCCACTGGCGATCAGCCCCACCTTCCCCTGCCGGCAGGGCGTTCATCGCAGCCCGTCGCAGGCCTGAGAAGAACAACACCTTCCCCATCGCAGGGTTCCATGGTCGTGGGTTTCGGGTTATAATTAGGGTTTAGGCGGGTCGCCGGCGGTGTCGGGGTAAGGGGAAAGCCGATCTGATGTTCACCATGCCGGCGGTGGGAGAGGGTGGGGCCGGTTTTGCTTTTAGAGAAGGTTTTGGGGATCGCCGGAGATGGCGGAAAGCAGGGAAAGGGCGGTGGTAGGTCGACGCCGGCAGAGGGGGGTGGTGGGTTGGCTGGGGAAGAGATTCGATCGCCGGCGGTGGGTGGAGAAAGCTGGTTGGTGGTTGCCGGCGTCGGTGGTGGCTGGGATTTCGTTCATTTTTTTCCAGAAATTTTTTATTTTTTTTCTGATTAATTTCTATTTTTAAAAAGATTTTAAAACATTTTCTAAAATCATTTAAATGATTTTTGCTAAAAAAAAACAGAGGGCCCACATTTTTTTTAATGGTGTATAGTGTGCCACCTAAAATAGCTTAGGGTGATCAAAACTTATTTGATCACCTTAGAATTTTCATTCTACGTGGGTTGGGCCTCACGTAATATAAAAAAAAAAACGGATTTTGCATTTTCTATGGCTTTTTATCCTAAAAAGCTGGTCTATTTGCTAAGTAACAGCCATACACTGATTATATCAATTATCACTATAAACAGCTAATGCTAAGTAAGTTAACAGACATTACTTCTAACTCTAGAAAATGTCAATGAATCAATCTGAATGAACCGTGTGAAGAAGCAAGATAGAAGTCCTTTCAGAGTATACATATTGCTAGCATAACCTGTAAAAATTATTTCACAGCATAATCTGTATAAAAACACAGAACTTATTCGTGTAAAGAAACAAGAAAGAAGTCCTTTCAGAGTATACATCACTTTGACTTTTATACCATTCACATATCATGTTTGACTTAATTTTTTTATTATTATAAAATAAATAAATAAATGTTAATATATAATATATCATTAGATTAGTCACAATATTTATTTTCATAATTTAAGTTTGTTACAATTTTTGCTAATAACCAATTACAGATATTAATGGTTAAATTACGTCTCAGCAAATTTACCACTCAATTTAAATAAAAAAAAACAAAAAAAAAAAACAGAGGGAGTAATATATTCGAAAATGTCATGCTCTTAGTTTAATGTTAATAGTTTGTGTATAATCGTATAAGTAGTTAAGTACCAAGTACTAAGTAGTATTGTGTCAAAAAAAAATAAAAAAAAATGTACTAAGTAGTAGGCTTAAGCTAGGTTGCACGGACACGCCACTTGGCAGGCGTGTCCGAGTCGACACGCGTGTCGGATACGGACACGCGGTGACACGTGTCCGACACGCAGAAAACCGTGTCCGTTTTTTTAAAAAAAATTCTGATGCACGGACACGGACCGTATCTCCCCAGACACGGTCCGTTTTGTAATGGACACGCACAAATCCTTTTCAAGCCCAGCTTCCTTCATTCTCTATCACATTCTCACAAAAATTGAAACCCTAACTCCCTAAGAAATACCCAGCGACAACCACACAGCCACTCAGCCCGTTAGCTGTCGCTTCACCGTCGCCGGTTACTTATCACCGTCGTCCGTCACTCGTCACCTGCTGCTTGTGCTCGTCTTCTCTCACCGTCGCTAGTCACAAGGACTCAGTGATTCACAACTCAGAACTTTCTTCGTCCGTTCGTCGCCGCTCGCCTGCTAACTTCGTCGTCGCTCGTGACCGACATTGTTCGTCCTCAGTCACCACCCACAGTCTCATTGTCGCCCGTCGTCCGTCATCAGCCACCAGGTATGGTTCTCTACTTTGTTTTTTTTTTTTAAAATTCAATTAATTTTCTGAAATTTAATTGCTCCTTCATGTATACATTCAATTTATTTAACTTTAATTTGATTAGAATCAGGAACAAGTGTACATAATTGATCCTTCATGTATACATCCTGTATACTGTAATGTAATTTGGGAATGAACAACTGAAAATTTGATTTTTGATACTTTGATGTATACTGTATAATTGGCTAGTTGCTGGACTTGTTGGACTCATTTAATTAAACTTTAATGCATTTGATATGATCATGAAGAACTGAAATTGTATTGTTGTCTTGCTGATATTGTCAGGAATGTCTTCTAGTTCCTCTGCTTCATGCAATGTCAGTGGTAGTAGTAATTCATTTGAGTCTATGAAAGACCCCTACCCTTTGTGGAAGTTTGTTGTTAAGGGTGATAGAATATTGGGTGGTGGAGGAAATTATAATTGAAAATGTAACTTTTGCGGCGAAGTTAAAAATGGTTCATACACTAGAGTGAAAGCTCATTTGCTAGGTGAACAAGGGAAAGGGATTCAAACTTGTAATAAAGTGAAAATTGATGACCTTGCTAAACTAAGAAAGCTTCATCGTGAATCCGAGGATTATAAAAAATCTTTGTTACCAAAAGTTCCACCTTTTTCAAATGAACGCATATCTTCTCACACATCAACTAAAGCTACATCAGTGAGACTAGGTTCAGCTGATAATGTAAAGAAGAGGAAATCAAACAATACAATTCCCGATGCTTTTAATATGAAATCTCTTGACAAATTGGATTCTGAAATTGCTAGGATGTTTTACACAGGGGGGTTGCCTTTTAATCTTGCTAGAAACCCTTACTATGTTAGTTCATATACAATTGCTGCCAATTCTAATCTCTCTGGTTATAAGCCTCCTGGATACAACAAACTTAGAACAACTTTGCTTTGTAAAGAGACAGAAAATGTGGATAGGTTATTACAACCTATTAAAGCCGCATGGAAAACAAAAGGTGTTAGCATTGTTAGTGATGGGTGGAGTGATCCACAAAGAAGGCCTTTGATTAACATTATGATTGCTTCTGAAACGGGTCCTATGTTTATGAAAGCTATTGATTGCTCGGGTGAGATTAAGGACATAGATTTCATTGCTACCTTATTAAGTGAGGTGATTGATGAAATTGGAGATCAAAATGTTGTTCAAATAATCACAGATAATGCAAGTAATTGTAAGGCTGCAGAGGAATTGGCTGAGGGTAGGTATCCTTATATATATTGGACACCATGTGTTGTTCATACACTTAATCTTGCAATGACAAGCATTTGTGCAGCTAAGAATGTGTTGAATAATGTTGAAGTATATGATGAATGTCATTGGATAATAGAAGTTCATGCAGATGCCTTGTTCATTAAAAATTACATAATGAATCATTCGATGAGGCTTTCAATGTTCAATAAGTTTTCTCCATTAAAACTACTTTGCATTGGCAATACTCGTTTTGCTTCAATTGTGTGCATGCTTAAAAGGTTTAAACTCCTTAAAACATCACTTCAATCAATGGTTATTAGTGAGAATTGGTCCTTATACAAGGATGATCAACGCGGGCAAGCCTCACATGTAAGGGAAAAGATTTTGGATGAAATATGGTGGGAAAAAGTTGATTACATTCTTGATTTCACATGCCCAATCTATGATATGATTAGGCTTTGTGACACCGACAAATTTTTCTTGCATTTGGTTTATGAAAGATGGGAAATTATGGTTCAAAAGGTGAAAGATGCCATCTTCAAGAAAGAGGGTAAACTAGATTATGAAGAATCTACCTTCTTTAACGTAGTTAAAGGGATTCTTAGTAGTCGTTGGAGTAAGGGTAGTACTCCACCCATTCATTAGCACATTCTTTGAATCCAAGTAAAGTTTTACTTATTTAATTCATCTTTATTTATTTTTCCTTGTTTTTTATTTAATTTCTTATGGCTAATCTTATTTTGTTGTTAAAGATTTTACACGGAAAAATGGCTTAATGAGGTCTCGGGACGAGTTGCTCCAAATGCCGACAATGAAATTTCCACACAAAGATTACAATGCTTTCGAAGGCTTTTCCAAAGTCCCGATGAAAGATTCAAGATCAACACGGAATTTGCAATATTTTCACAAAAATCAGAGAGGATCTTTCTCAACATTGATTGTATGCATGATATGGCTTTGATGGATGATAAAAATTGGTGGGCAACTTATGGTTCCCAAGTGCCTATGCTTCAAGGTTTGGCTTATAAGCTATTAGGTCAACCTTCTTCCTCTTCTTGTAGTGAAAGGAATTGGAGCACCTATAAGTTTTTCATTCTTGCACTAGAAATAAGCTTACTCCTAAACGTGCTCAAGACTTGGTATACATTCATAACAACCTTCGATTACTTTCTAGGAGAAGTGAAGAATACACCAAGGGGAGATCTAAGTTGTAGGATGTGGGTGGAGATGAGCATGACAACCTAGGAGATGTTGGTATTGTAGAGATGGCCGAGCTCTCACTTGATGAACCCGAGATGGAAAATATGATTTTTGATGATACTTGGTGATGGTGAAGAATGAAAATATTAGTACTTATGTTTATTTTATTTATGATTTGTAAAACTATTATTAAGACATGTATTTGGTTTGATGGTTTCTTGATATGTATGCGACTATGTTTGTACACTTTATTTATTTACTTGTTCTAACAATATTGTGTGTTTTGAGGCTAATTATTTAGTGTTTTATTGAATAGGTTGTCAAATTCTTGTTTTTTTTGATATATTATATGCCTTGTTATACGCCGTAGTCGTGTCCCTATCTTAGGATTGCCGTTTTCCCGTGTCCGTATCGTGTCCGTGTCGGTATCCATGCAACATAGGGCTTAAGTGCTTTTAGCAACTTGGTGGGCCTGGTGGTTCTCGTTTCCTTTTGTCCTGGTTTATTCTTAGGCTTTTGTCTCCTGGTACTACATTTTAGGCTTGTATTAGTACTAGAAGCTCGCTACTTTGGACTGTTGTAAAAATGTTTAAGGCCTTTTAGGAAATTGTTATTACCTACACCCCACTATAGTTAGTAGTACTACCTACACCCCCCTTCCCTACCTTTTCATGTAACTACTATCTTGTTGAACAAAATATTTTTTTGAAGAAAAAACGGGGAATAGATTAGGTTAGAGTAGTAGAGTTTCAGACTCAGGTTGGATGCCCGTAGGCGATCCCAAAATATAGCCATGGCTATTAGTTTGGTGTTCAAAAGAAGCTAAGTCATGTTGTAGAGCATTAATACAGACATTTGGAGGAGTTTCTAAACTACAAATCTGATACATTTGGAATTGATCTCCTCTAGCATGCTTAGCAAGGATGTCAGCCACTTTGTTCTTTCCCCGCTCTCCATAGTTGATGGTGACTTCATGGAGAAGCTCCAGCTGCTGCCTGCAGTTAAGAATAAAAGACAATAAAAGATTAGCATTATGGGAATTAATGTCTTCTACTGCTGCCTTGAACAAAAAAATTTACTCACATTTTCTCTCTCCTCAAAATTGTACCTACTACTACATTTTCTCTCTCCTCAAAATTGTACCCACTTTTCACTCCACTTTCTCTCTCTTAAACTACTAAAATCTCTCAAATTTCTCTTAAAAAAAAATCAAAATTCGCTTAGATTTCAATTAAAATATTAGATTTAAAAGATGAACAAATCTAGGAAATTTCATCAAAAGAAAGGTCAAAAATCAAATTGTAAGTTATTTTTGTTTATTTTTTGAAGAAGAAAAAGTTGTAAAATCCTAACTTTTTGCCTTGTTTTTCTAGTTATTCTCTCTACATATACTATTAAATTTCAGTAATAGTAGTTCATTATTCTTATAATTTTTATCTAATAATGATTTCTTATGATTATAGTAGAATGATGTTTGGTATTATCTATTTCAAGTTGATTGAACTTGTGGTGTGTGTTATTAGCTTGTAAAATTACTGGACAAAAAAAATTAAAAATATAGTTCAATTGCCTTAATATAATGGACAATTTGAGCTATTTAGTAGGATCATAGAAATGTAAATTTAGTTCGTCGTGGAATTTTTTTTATTTTCTTATAAATGTTCATTTTCATTTTAGTAAATATTCATTTATATATTAGTATATGTTCATTCACATATTAATAGATTATCATTAAAATCTTCATAGATGAAATAAGAAATTTCAATTAGAGTTTGTGATTTCTCATAGTTTTAATGGAAGTGATTCTTATTATAACTATTAAATTATGTTATAAGAATTTTTCATAATTATAACATAATTTAATTAAAATTAAAATTGTTATTCGGTGAATTTTGGCTAGTACATTTTATCTATCATAAATGTTCATTTTAGAGACTTATGTTCATTTGTAGAAGAATTAATATTCCAATTATAATTGGCAAAAAAAAATATTCAAATTATAATAACTAAAATTAAAGACAAATTATCAATTAGATTTATGAAATTGAACCATCAATAATCATTTATTATTACTTATTTTGTCACTAAAAACTTTTATATGACTAATTTTGGCTAGTAAATTTTAATCTATCTATTGTACATGTTCGTTTTAGATAGAATTCATGTTCATTTACGATCATTTTCTTAATATATATTCTTTAAATTTGATACGTGTTCATTTTCGTTGCATTACATGTTCATTCTCATATTGAAAAATGTTCATTCTCATATTGAAAAATGTTCATTTGCAATTTAATACAATATTAATTTTTATATCTAAGCATATTCATTTTATACTTATTCATTCTCATATTAACAGAGATATATTTGTTAAAAATTTTAATACTTGTTTGTTATTAATAAATTGTTCGTTCTCGTATTGAAGATTTTCATTGGACTTTTGGTAGATGTTCATTTTTATGTTGAAAGATGTTCATATAAATTGTAATAATTGTTCATTATCATATTGAACTATGTTCATTTTCTGGCAATGTGTTCATCTTTGTTTTTCTAAATGTTTATTTAATTATCCTGTTTTATTTATAGTATATTTTGATTGTTCCTAACATCTTTCTTTACAATACTTTGATCTCTTATTACATAGGATAATGAAATAAAAAAAAAAGGTGAAGACAATTATGTATATATTGAGGAAAAGATATGTATAAGTTAAAGGAAAACACAAAAGTATCATAAGAGTAAAAAGGGTATAACTGTATGACAAGGACGATGATTCTATATACTTTTTATTTATAATAAATGTATAGATTGAAAGACAATAATCATTTTGTAAGGCACATAAATATGATATGTATACTTTTTAAGTTTAAGATTTTCACTTTTTTTTTATTGTTTTTAAACTTAAGCATGTGTACATTTGAAAAGTTAAAAGAGTTCTTTTTAATGCTTAAGAAACAATGACTATATATTGATTTAAAATGATATTATTGTTACATAATATATGTATTTAGTGGATGCCCATTATACCTCTATGATTATTCTAGGATATTCTAGATATTAGATTTATTATTCTACAAGAAAACCTAATTGTGTGTGTGTATACATACATATATATATATATATATATATATATATATATATATATATATATATATATATATATATATATATATATATATACTCCCATATCATTCAGTAAAAATATAGATCTATTCTCTCCTCAACTTTCTTCCCTTTCTCTTTAATTTTATAACACGTTATTAGCACCAGATCTAGCCAACCGAGCAAATTATCAAGGGAACTTGATAGTCTCAATATTAGCAATATCAAAGCAACCATAAAACTCAATACGACGGATTCATTTGATTGATACCGCAAATATAGATGTTGCCAAAAGGTACGCTTATATCCCTTTTGACGATATGTTAAAGTCATAGTAGTAGTTATATATGCACTTTTTGTACATAAGCCACAATCAAAATTAGATGATATAGCGTTAATCGATTGAGTGGATCACCTAGAGAGTTAGTTCTCATAGTCAAAGTTCCACATATGATTTATAAGTTCTTCAATTAAATTGTTTTAAATAATTTCTTGATTGATAATATCTACAATGTTAATAATCTTCGATCTGCTTTAAGCGATATTATATACGGACAATGATATTCATCCATTGAAATTGCATAATAATGAGTTAATGACCATTAAGCCTCCTCATATCTACTTATGTTTGTTGTTTTGTTTTGCTCCACATCATAATCTATTTATGTTTGTTGTTTTGTTTTGTTTTATATATTTTTCCTGAGCATATTATATAGTCAAACACAATTAATTTCATATACTATATTTAATTGACTCGATGTTTAAGATTAAAATAGTTTTGTATTATTCCAATTCACCTGCCTTCAGCCTCATATAAACAACAATATTTATTTATTTATTTTGGTGTCTTTCAAATCATGTCATAATCTTGATCTCATTGATACTCGTATTTGATAATTTTTCATAATTGATGGCATCGTTGAATGATCAATTGTTTAATTTCTTTTACTTATTTATGTTAATATTAGCACATAAACATGTAATTGTATTTCTAATTAGTTTTTGTAAATACTTAATTTGTGGTCAAAGTGGTTAGCACACCTTAACAATAACTTCCAATATTTTTTTTCCACCTATATTGCAGCTTCTGTTATTGCTACTTACGGTTTGCACTATGTTTATAAATACATGTGATACTTCTCTAAATAAAGTAATCAAAATATATACTTTTCTATCTACTTTATCTTTCTATCCTATTCTCTTAAATCTTATTATAGATCCATAATTAATCAACTTATGAAAAGATTAATTTGGTTTTGCGATTCTATGATTTCCTTGATTTAAGTTTTGATCATAAAGGTAGAATTGTTGTCAATGTTTTGACTTGACTTGATTGAGAGTATTTTAGGAATGAGAGAATTAAAGTGTTTGCTTATGATCTATATAAAGTTCATTAGTTCAATATTTGATACAAGTATTAGATTTGTTTATGTGTGAATATTAAATTTCAAAAAAAAAATATTTACTTATTTTGTGCTGAATTTACATGACAATACATGAAATATAGCAGTCGATTTGTTACATGGTAGAGATGATTGTTTATAACGAGGGCTTGCTTTATTAAAGTGTATTTCTCAGTTTAGAGTAATTAACGAAATAAGTTGGCACGTAGTTGCTAACAGTAACAAACATGTTCGTTTGATATTAGTGAAATAGTGGCCATGTGATTATAGTTGCTTATGAATGAAGATTTTATTGAATATGCAACTTATATTATACATACTGTGATATAGCATAGCCTTAACCATAAAATAAGAAGGTATATATTTATAACACTATTGACAAACATGCAATGAGAGAATCTTCTAAATATCTATTAATATATAAGTCAAAATATAGTCATGTGGGGTACAAGAATATCTAATTTTTATAATTTTTGCTAATGTATAATTAAAGATATTATCAAAATAAAACGTGCATTGGCATGCGTGCTAAACTGATATGGGTAGAACATTATTTAGAAACGGAGGGAGTATATAATATTTAATCAGTATAAATTTTATTTTAGTTTGATAAATATTTTGATACTATGATAATAAATTGAACATGAAGTACTCGAGCAATTGTATAGGCTTGAAGTTTCTTATATTTTAGAAGGATCAAAATGACCTATAAATGTCCAATAGTTTCTAAAGTATGTTGATTTGTTTTTCTATCATTTACGAGACTAATTATATGAAGGGAAAGAATATACAAAAGTTTTTTTTTAGTAGTTAATATATTTTTTCATTTGGATGGATATTAAAGATAATGAATCCTAGATGAGTGTTGATAAATAACTTATTTACTCATTATTTCCAGAAGTGAATGAGAATTTATATGATTAAAAAGAAAATGTTTGCATGATGATTATAATTCATGTAATAGTTCATAAGGATTGCAAACATGAGTAAATAATATTCATTTTAGAAAATAAATAATTTTATGAGTTTAATAAGAGGTTGAACATATCATTATATTGTGAGAAACTCAATTGAAAATGTATCGTCATATATGCCCACATTTTTTATATGAAGATTCCATAATTGGGCAAGAGGAACAAGAGTTTTATATGAATAATTTTACTCTGCTTGATACATGCATGCATTACTAAAAGAATTTATGACTTAAAATGTGCAAGAGATTTAAAGATTGTTGGGCGAACATTATACCCCATATTGCAAGCATTAGGGGGAGATAGTAGTTATTCGATTATTTTATGTACTTACACATGAATAATAAAATATATTAATGGTCAGTTTCATATATACATTAGCTTAAATATAGACGACTTATTTAATAGAGTGGCCACATGTTAATTAAATATTATTGTGAAATGATACCATCTTGAAGATGGATATAAATAAATGTCATTGATCATATACCAATTGTAAATGCTCCGATTAAAGTTGATGTCCCAGAAGGACAACACCAAGCCAATTGCCGATGAACCTATATCACGCCTGAAGCGTGATGATCAATAGGTTCTAAAGATAGTTCAATATCTTTGAAAAAAAAAGGAGCAACTATTGACAATGACAAATTTGAGGAAGTGATACATCCCATTCAATTTCTAGAAAAAAAAAATCACTTTTAGAGAAATTCATATGTTCCATGATTATACTAAGACTCCAGAAGAGTATGAAATGCATGTCCAACAAGGTTAGCATGTATCAATATTATACTTAATACTCCAACAGATCGAGTATGAGTTACTATTGGATCAAATATTAGTTGATTGTCTTGCCAAGTGTAGAAAAAAAAAATATATGTTAGTATTCTTATATCACATCATATTCATGGCCATGCATAAATATATCTAGTAAAGTGATCACTAGTGTTGGAAAACTGACCAGAATTTACATTTGAAAAGGTGATTGGATGTGATAATTAAATAGGTCATTTGGGTTCAATAAATACCCATTATGGAAACTTGAAGTTTCATTTGATATGAAAGAAATAATGTGCTGACGCTCTCTCAATGTCAGATATATGAAATGAATAGCAAGACATAACATTGAGATTGAGCTATATTTGGATTGTGATTTTTAATGATTTGTGTTGAAGAAAATTTCAAGAGATAATATATTCGTTTTGAATAAATTTTCATACGAAAGAGTAATAGGTGACTAGAAGTTCACCAGAATAATTAATATGTTGTCACATGTTCGTGACCAGAAGCTCACCAAATACAAGTTGTATGTGGAAATTCTGAATATTTAATTAGTATCATATTTAATTAGTATCATATTGTCAAGGTTTCTAGTGATCCAAAAGATCATCACCTAGTAAAATTACAATCAAGTTTATATTTGTATAACAATTCTATTGATTGGGGCTATTGTATGTCAGCACATAAGAAATAGGAAAAGAAGGAAATTCAGCTGCACAACATATGTCTCCTAATTGATATTGAATTATTGATCTCCTGAAGAGAACAAATTATGAAAGATTTAATAATAAATTCATATGCGTTATGCAATGTATAGTTAATGAAGAGATTTTTCTTTAAAATTGCTTTCTAGAAGAGATAAAATCTTGTTTAATATAATTCTTCTAAGAGATAAATTGTGTTGATTATGATCCTCCCATGAAATGAATTTTATTGCAAATTTGTATACTAAGTTGGTGAAGAATTGTGATGCCCCTATATATGAGATATTTTACTAACTTAGGGGGAGAATTGGAGTAAGTTGGAAAGAAATTAATTAAACTGATGTTCCCTATATATATAATGGTAATTTAAAATGTTTTCAAGCCAACTTTCGTCCATATGTTATCAAGATATGTTGCACATGTATGATTTGATTTGTATACCGTTATGACCCTTCTAGAAGCATACAGAGATACATTTTGGTCATATCATGTGTATACATTGAGATAAAGCATACCAATTATATATACTTGAATCACTACACCTGAAGTGTAGATTGTATAATCGATTCCAAAATAAAGATGTGATATATGGCAAGATTGTGCAGTTGACACTTTTAATAGTGTAATAGTATATTAATATCGGGTATATGAAATACCCTTGAAGTTGTGTAGATATCTGAATTATTATAATAGATGACCTATGATGTAAGAAAAGTTATGATGGTACCAATGAAAAATGTATTCAGATATCATTGTAAAGTAGCATGCAAGTGAAAATTGAATCTCAAATTATATTATGATACCGGTATGTGATGGAACCGATGGTTATTATGCATATGCAGAAGGGGTGGACTTAAAATAAGGGATCTAAAATTATTGTCCACCTTGATGTCGACACATTAATAACAATCAAAGCTTATCATGGACTAGAAGTCCAACGAAATGTAAATGATGATGATCATAAGTTTGTCATGGACCAGAAGACCAAGCAAAAATATTGATTTCTAAAATCCACACTGTACAGTGTTTTGCATTTTGAGTCTTTTATGTGCATGTTGAGTCATAGGTAAATTATCATTTATTGCATGTGTAGGAAGTCATTAAATGCATAATTCATTATGCATAGTTTGTTCAATTGCATCATCCATATATGTCATGAATTATACATTTCATATTACATATTCTAGATTTCATACAATAATCGTGGTATATGTGAATGTTTGTGTAAAATATGGTATGACGAGTTTACAATTATGATGAAGGCTTACAAGAAGAAATTTATACTCAGATGCGCTTATAGTTATGATTAAATTCTATATGATGACGATTTAATAACATGTTATGAATCATGCTTCAGAAGTTCTCGAAGAACTTATATACGATTTATTCAAATATCTAGCCCTTCAGTTTTTATATTTTGAATATCATAGTGTTGAAGTTATTTTCAAACTCCCGAAGAGTAATGATAACTAAATTATTGACATCTCAACCTGAAGTTTAAGTATGTAAAAGTTAATTAGATTTTGTATTCATTAGAGAACACTATTACAAAATGTCTAAAAAAAAATAACAATGAGATATTTTGTGTTGCAATCTTATAGTGAGAATAAACTTCTTATGATCCAGAAGAATCACGAGCAAGCTATATGATTACTTACATTATATTACTAATAATTTATAAGATTGTACAATGATGTTGATGATATTATAAGTTGCCATAGATTATGATCAATATTTGATTATCAATATATAGCTACTCTATATGACCTCCAGAAGAAGGCATAAGTTAATGGTTATGGCAACTTGAAACACAAATATCAAATATATAAGATTGGTAAATGGAACACATGTTTGTATTATTTTCACAAGTATGAAGAAATGAAGATGTCTCTCATATTGAAGATTTGAAGATCAAGTTCAATTAGGATCAGCTATTAAAAATCGGAATGTTTGTTATCCTACTACAAGTGCATTGTGCAAGTTACCCGAAGGCGTCAGATGACTTGGAAGATCTCAAGCTATGCATTCATCAGGGGGAGAAAATATGCGTTGCACTCTTTTTTCCTTAACCATATTTTTGCCCCATATTGGGTTTTCTTAGTAAGGTTTTTAATGAGGCAACATCAAAAGGCGTATCACGAAAGTGTTGTACTCTTTTTCCTTCACTAGGTTTTTTATCCCACAGGGTTTTTCCTATTAAGGTTTTAACGAGGCACACTATTCGATAATGGTCATCCAAGGGGGAGTGTTATATAATATATGTATTTAGTGGATGCCCATTATACCCCTATGATTATTCTAGGATATTCTAGATATTAGATTTATTATTCTATAAGGAAACCCTAATTGTATCATATATGTGTATATATATATATATATATATATATATATATAGCTATATAAATATGTATATACATATATATATGTATATATATATATACATATATACATATATATATGTACTCCCATATCATTCAATAATAAGAATATAGATATATTCTCTCCTCAACTTTCTTCCCTTTCTCTTTAATTTTATAACAATTATAATTGTAATTAATTGATTTTATTCTACATTGAAAGATATTTTTTTCAAACAAAGCCTATTAATTTAACTAAATAATAAGACAAATTAATAAGAAAAACTATCAAAACTAAAAATGAAAAAAATATATTAATTAGAATATACCACGTCGTATTAACAAGATTAAACATTTAATGTTATAAAATTGAACATTTAATGATACAAAATTGAACATTTATATATATAAAAATGAACATTTTATATATGAATCAGATTCCGAAAATTATACGATGATGTCATTATAATAGAAGGGGGTCCAGATAGAGCTACCTACATAGGGGTGTAGGTAAAAATTTGTACTAATATATTTCCGTCGTTTTGTGTAAAAAAAAAATAGAAAAAATGTTCTCCCACAAGTCCAGTGATATCCTTAGTTATTTTTTATAAAATAACATTCATGTAAAGGAAACCAAGTGTATTGAGTAACTCAACTTGTATTGTTAAGGCTTGGTCATCTTATGTTTCTATCCGTTTTACCTACTATTAAAGATTGTTTATGTTTTTTGAGCTTGAGTTAATGTATACCAACAACTGGGTGTTATTTGCTCTTTCGTTCTTTTCCCAAGCTCAACGGGAATGGAGATCTAAAGCCAACAAAGTTATGGTATGTCCTACAACATATTCGAAGGGAAATACTTGGATTTTCAAGTCGGCATTTTAGTGTAAGGATGTTGTTCTTAAGTTTTATTTGTACTCTTTGTAACGTTGGAGCTAGTAAAGCTTACTTCGTAGTTTGTAATTCTTTATTTCATAAATTAAGCTCATGTCAAAAAATAAAAATGAAGAAAAATTATACAATTTGTATGACACGTTAAGCATCCATAATTATTAAATCTAGAGCTGGCAAAAAGTCGTGTTGTTTACGTGTTTGGTCTCGTGTCAATTTCGCGTTATTCTCAAAATCTATTAAAAACTATGTAAAATGTAGGATATAATTACCACATAATTTGACCACTTTATCAAAAAGGGTTGTGTTTTCTCTCAGTAACTTCATGTTCATGTAGTGTCGTGTAAGAGATTGTCAGCTCTACTCAAAATTCCCATGAATTTTTGGCCATCTTGTTTGGTTGACATTAAAAAAAAAACAAAAATAGAGGAAGTTACAATTCATGGGAATTACTATTTCTCACAAAACATGAAAGTTTATTTACGTTCACCCATCCTTAATCAATCACAATTCCTATGATCTACAAATTCCCACGTGACAACTAAACACATGTGTTATCCCTATGAAATTTATACTCCGTAAAAGAAGTAATTTCCCATGCATTATAATTTCCCATAGGAACTTACTTCCTACGTAGTATTATCATTTATATCCATTCAACCATGCCCCTTTGACACAGCAATACCAAAAGTTAACGAACATACACGTGGCATTCCTCATTGGACAGCAACAACAAAAACTGCACCCTGAATGGTCGAATTCAATGAAGAACACGTCGGTTAGAAGCGTTTTAAATGACTCACGGTGAGACGCTTAAAAGGCGTCTCACAAGAGTTAAAAAATCATTTTGCTGCACTTTTAGAGACGTTTCACTGGGCTGCCAAATAATACCACTAAAGTTTTAGTGGTACAAAATACACTATCAATGATACAAAATACATTTATAATGGTACTTAAAAAATTCCACTAGAGGTCCAATGGTACAAAACATGGAGTACACTCTTAGTGATAATGGTTTATATTATTTTTTGTCTCTTTTGCACGTGGATACATGCTTGCAAAAAAAAAAAGTGGGACCCACAACAACTTTTTCACTCTTCCTTTCTCTCTCTACCTTGTACCTTTCCTATTTTTTTTTTTAATAATTGTGAGTTACAAAAGTATAGGCTCACCGAGAGCCGTTACTACCTCCTCTAGGTTAGAATGAGGATTTCTCATCCTCTACTAAGTAGGGTCCTCTTGGACTCTACCTAACCGACACTTTTGGCGTTTTTAGGTTGGTATTATTTTTAATGTCGTTGGTATACCAATATAACCAAAGCAAGCTTAATTGGTATTCTTCTTTGGTACCAACAAACTCCTTATTGGTATTTCCTTTGATACCAATGAACTCTTAATTGGTATTTCTTTTGATACCAACGAACTCTTAATTGATTTTTCTTTTGATACCAACTAATCCTTTATATGATACTAACTAATGTTCACTTGTTTATTCGATTAATGACTTTTAACGGTACTAGTTATCACAACTCTACTACTTATACATCTCAATAAATTATTTTAACAGTTTAACAGCCCACCATGCTTCACAATAATAATTTATTTAACTAGAGAGTTTTGACCAATACCTGAACTTAGTCGACAATGGAACCTCCGGCGTTCTGAGCTTCCGGCTTTAATTTACCAAGGTAGCTAACCCAAACCTTGTCTTCCTTAGATCAAGATTAGACCGTAATCTCTAATCAAACAATTTTTACTGTGTCTATGATCGAACTTCTTAAATAGAAAGATAACCCATTTGATATATAAGGTTCAAGTGGATAATGTTCCCTTCTTGAACAAAACTTTTATTTAACTTTGAAAAGATTACAACACTCATATATTACAACAAACAAAATAAAAGCTTAAACAGACATAAGCTGAGCTAGAGTTTTCTCTATTTTAAGAGAGATGGAGAACCAATCTGTCTCTTTGTTAGGTTTTCAGCAATTCTACACAATAAGAATTACTTAAAAATGGTGGAACAAAACCTAAGTAGTGTATAATTCAATCAAATCATACAATAATCAATACTAACCAAAGTATTACAATCCAAGCACTAAATAAACAATGTAATCAGAAATTACAACAAAAATATTAATGTGAAAGATACTAAAACTTGCCTTTACTCTAAGCCAATGAAATCAACAAAAACAAGAGAATATTATGGACCACGTGAGTTTTCAATACCGGATACTTGTCTAAGGCGTGTAAACACTTTCCTAAAGTGATTATTTCCCCCACCACGGTGCTTGGGTTGAAACCGGAAAGTCACTTTGAGATACAATAGACAACACTACAATCTTTGCACTAAGAATTGTAGTAAGATGATCAAATTCTCAAAAATTAACTTAATTGATAGAGTTTTCTATAAGAGATTGCAAGTTTCTTAGAGAAAAGTGTGAAGAAAAGTGAAATATTGGAGAGGAAATTAGAGAGCAAAAAACCAGAACACACGTTCTTCTTTTAATTTCACAATTAAAAGAATAAACGAAATCGCAACTGCCAGGTGGCGCGGGCGCTCCCAAGGAGGCGCGGGCGCGCCCCAAGGAGGAGCGGGCGCTCCTCACAAAAACTGCAAAATTTCTGAAGGAAGACAGTGAGGGGCGCGGTTTAGGCGCGACCAGGACGCGCGGGCGCGCCAACCAGGACGCGCGGGCGCGCCATCTCACCCTTCCAATTTTGCCAATTTCCAGAGAGGTGCGCGGTTTAGGCGCGCTCTCTGCGCAGCCGCGCCTAACTTGCGCGGGCACTCCTTCATGGTCGCGATCGCGCAAACCATCAACACTCTAAATATCTAACACTCTTAAGGTGAGTATTTTTCTCTAGAGGACTCTCTAATGCTTTCAGAGGAATTCTCTAGCTAACTCTTCCAACTTTGCCTTCACTTCTTTGCCTAATTCCCTTTATATAGGGGAAGGCTCACAAAGGTCGCCGACACTTTCTATGGCTTACAGAAAATCATGACTCAGCAAGTGAATATCGTTCACTAATTTTCTAAAGATTCTTTAAAATAAATAAAACGTGCTATAACAGTAAAAGCAGATACATTATTGCTAGTGTGGTGTAATACCTCGTATTTTTATACGTATTTTAATATAAATAAGTATTTCTTAAAGTATTTAAATAATTCGAAATGAATTATTTATGGTTTTTCATTAATTTAAAAAGAATTATTTTATTTAAAAGTTTATTTTTAATTATTTAATAATCTTGAAAATATTTTATTTCATAATTTGGAAATATTGGGGCATATTATTTTATAAAAGGAAATTTTAAAGTCAATGAGTTTTTAAAGAAAGCCAAAATACTAGTTTGACTAGGAAAGTGGTCATTAAGGGTAGTAAAGGAATTTTAAGTAGGAGGGTTATTGAGAGAGGGTATATATATCCATCATATGCTTAAGGTGGAGTGCACCCAAAGGTAAACTCTCTCTCTCCTCTTATTTTCCTTTTCCCCTTAATTTTTCCCCTTCCCCTTTATTTTATTTTATTTTGTTTCAATCACCACCCACATACACACCATCACCGGCCGGCCACCACCACCAGCGCACGCCAGCAGCGGTGGCCACCGGGAGGGCGTGCGGCAGCCGCCTAGCCGTGGTGGTCGTGCGCACCATTTAAAAAAAATACTTATTCTTTTTGTTTTTAATTTAATCTACCCTTAATCTAATTATTGTTTTTGGGTTTATGATGATTGATGATAAGTATTTTGTATATAAATTTTCAAATTTAGTTTTTTGAATTAAAAAGGCCCAAATTGAAAACCCTAGGTTTCTAAATTAATGTTTATTGATGGAATTTGATTGTGGTTGATTAAAACTATTGAAATTAATGTTTTTAAACTAAATTACAGCAAGTTTATAAGTTTTTATAATTTTGAAATTTTTATATATAAGCTATAATTATGTTTCTTGAAAGGATTTTTAATTACCCATTAATTGGGAATAAAAGTAAGGGTTTTAAATTAAAATTCAGCTTATTTTAGAGGGTTTATGAGTTATTTAAAGAGGGTATATATTGCTGAAAATTTGTGTGAAAGAGGTATTAATACTTCTTTGTAATATTGGTTTGTATGAGACTTCCAAGTGAGTGATTTTATTTAGTCGTGGCGATTTTGAGATCATATTCAAGGTACGTTCGCGTATTTGGTAATTACTTGAATATGTAGAGGCATGCTAGGCTTTGTTTAATTAATTCCAAGTAGTATCATGATAGGTGTTAGTTGGAATTTGTTGATTGGATTGACGTTGGTAAATGATTTTGTGTTGTATGAATTATTTGTGATGAATTGGTGATTGGAATTAATAATGTTTTCATGTTGATTATGAACCACACTTTTATTATTGGCATGATAGAGAGCATGTTAATTAAACTAAATGTTTAATTTGGTTTGGAATATGAAAAGGGAATTTTATTATGGTTCATATAATTTTTATTAGTGCTATAAGCATGAGGAAGGAGCTATTTAAGTGTCTAATTACACAAGGATTAAATTGTATTTTGGTGCCTATGTGCATTTAAGGTGTTTCCAACAGCGAGGGATAGGATTTGTGGTGCTTTATGTGCTTAAGGTGTTATTTAACACCGAGGTAGTTTAAAAAGGATTCAACATTAAATTTATGTGGTCACTAATTATTCAAGAATTAAATTGGTATGTTTGATTACTTGAATGAATTATAATGTTTGATTGTGTTATGGTTTGAGAGTCATCACCAAGTATAATAATATGTAAAGCAATGTAAAGTGAAAGAGATTACGCACCAAAACTCTTGGAAACGTATATACCTTGAGTATGAACTTATGGGGGGAGTTATGTGACTTTATATTTGACCATAACTTCTACTGGAAGTACAGGACGCTGTATATTCCTTTTTATTATGCGTAGGAATTCCGCCACTTACGAGTGGTTCTTTTATACTGGCACGGTTAGCTCCCATGTTAGTACCCCTTTATTGGGGCAGGTTAGGGGGAAACCCGTTCGATGCGTAATCAAGCTAAATAATTAGACTAGTTAATTGTCTAGTTAAGTGTTGAATGTCTTGTATCCTTGTAAACAGGTGCAACACGATAAGTTGTGTGTTGATAGGATGAAAGCATGTTAGTGTGTTTTATTACGCCTATGTACTCAGCATTGCTGACTGTGTGTTTGTATGTTTGTTTGGCCTTGTCTTTACCTTGGCCCTACGACGACCCATTTCTAATGGCGAGTAGTGGGGACAAGTAGAGAGAAGCTTTTCAGGTGATGAAGCATATTCATGATGGGCATGAGTGAAGAGCGAATCATGCTTAGTTTCCATAGGAATATGATGTGTTTTTATTTGCTTTGAAAATTATTTATTTTATTATGCTCATGAGACTAATGTAAAGGTTTTCAGTATATTTTGGTTTTGAGGGCCTATAATGGTTCTAAGTTGTAGGTTGACTTTGTTTGACTTTACTTTCGTTTGGTTTGACTTTTAAAGTTGACTTGTTTTAAATGGTTTTAAAGATAGTCTTCCGCTGTGTGAGTCTTTGATATTTGCCTTAGCCGTTTTCACGGTGGCGGTAATGTCTTAGATTTTCCTAGTTCGTATATTAAAAGGGAAAAATTTGGTATGTTAAAGGAAAGGAATTTCTAGGGTGTTACATGTGGGCTCAGGACTCCATCATATCTTGTACACCACCTTCATTGTCCTTGTTGTCTTCATAATGGACATACATTTGGTTGTCTTCTTCTATATCGAGATCCATCACACATTTGGCAGCATAGGATTCATCCCATGTGACAAAGATCTCCAATAAGTGCTCTTTTCCCTCCAAGGATAAATATCTCCCAGCTTCAACTTGTTCAAGATAATCATACACTGATTCACCATGTAATACTTCTTTCTCTAAATAATTTATTAACCATTGTGGTGCTACTATTGTAGTATTTCCCCCATGTATTATGACTGGTGGTTCTTTCTTTATCGCTATAAACTAGTTAAGATATTGAGCAATATAGAAAAATCCATAAGCTCTTGCTTCTGTAGGATCTTTTACTCGTCTCTGCTGGATACAGATTGGATCTTTGACTTTGCGATGAACATCTTCAAACATGATTAGGAAATGTGGAGAGTTAACTTTTCCTTCAACCATTTCAATGTTTGCACTTTACACTTGAACTTGTTCAGCTCTTCCTTTATATCTTGTTGCTTCATAAATTCTCCTAAATACATACTTCTGGAATTTTGTGAGTTTCTCAAAGAAAGTAGTATTATCATCAGGAAATGGGACAATACTAAGAACCATTCCATAATCCCAAGCTTTGTAGTGCTCCGCCACATATAGTGCCCTCCATTCTGGAGAATGTGGATGAATTGACACAGTACCCACTCTGGAATTAGTATTGAACATTATTCTACTTCCCCATATATCATAAACATCATACAACTTTTATGACCTTGAAACAACTAAATCGTACCAGAATCTAAAATTGTTATCTTTTATATATATTATTTAGTATAATATCCTGAATATCAGGAACGAGTCGCAGGATAATGACCATTACTTCGTACATTAGGAACCTTCAAACTGCTACATGACAACTTTTAATCAAACCATCTCGAGATCTCCTTTTTGATGAAACAATCATGGCCTCCATTAAGCCCAAGTAGAGGGTGAAACCCGCTCCATTGCTTTATCAGTTTCTTCAATAAGAGTTTTTCTTTCTGCCTCCATCTTTTCTAGTTTATGGGTAGGAGGTTTTTCTGATGTCTTGTGCTTCTTCGCCATTGGCTAATTCTCTAGTCAAACTATCTGCCAAAGAATTCTTTGATCCCTGAATATGTTCAACAGTAAACGAAAATTGGTTAAGCCATAATTGTCAACGCAGCAGTCTCCCTTGCGCTTGCATATTAGACAAATTCTTTTTAACAAAACTAAATATTCCTTTATAATCGGTTCTTATTAAGAACTGTTTAGGAGCTAGAAGATTAAGAACTTCTCGATCCCTCTAATGACTGCAAGGATTTCCTTTTGCATTGTTGGATAATTTAACTCAACTTTATTAAAACTTCCACTACTGTATCTGCAAAGTCTTTCTCCTTCTTTGATTTTTAACACAGCACTCCAGTGCTCATTACTAGCATCTGTTTCAAGTAGGGGTGAGCACGGATCGGATATCCGATCCGAAATTGGATTTCGAATCGAATATCCATATCCGAAAAATCAGATATTTGATATCCGTATCCAATTCGAAATTTTCGGATATCCATATATTCGGATATCCGAAATTTTCGAATCGGATAGTTCGGATATCCAATATCCGACCCATCTAATAATATGGGTTTTTTTTACAGTAGTAATATTGTTATATTACTTAATTAATGGCAAAATTTATTGTTTTTTAAGGCAAATTGATACTTCATACGAGTATATATAAAATTCTGAAGAGTTAATATTAGGCCTATCTTAAATTCTAAAAGAAAAAAAAATTCAACCAAAAAAAATAAAATAAAAAAGAGAGATATACATTTCATCTTTTTCCTGTATTGACAACCATGACTGCAAAATCAAACTCATAATTACAAGCTACAAATATTCATATAATTTGAATCTAATAACCCATAAATTTTAGAATATAAGTGTACCACAAATTTTAGAATATAAAATCAAAGATCAACACTACTAATTGAAAGAAGAAACAAAAAAAAACCCAAATGACAAAAATCAAATATTAATTTGGTATAAAATCTAAAATCAAAGAACCCAGAAAATCAAAGAACCGCACTACCTGGTTCGCCGTGACGCTCCTCCTTATTCTCGCCCTGATCGTTATTCCGATGATCCTGGTTCATCTTTTATCTCCTTTTCCAGATCTAATTCTGTTTATTGATTTGTCTGTTTTTATTTTACTTAATTAATGGAAAAATTTAGGAACACCACCAGCCTAATCAACAAATCAGCCACCGCACCGCAACAACCACCAACACCACCAGTAAGACGCACCGCCAGTCTTGCCCACCAACACCACCAATTTCTTCTCGATGCCGCACAAATTCCAGCAACAATATCGGCCAACAAATACATCAATTTATCATATTGGGAGGTGCGGAGGATCGCGACGGTGGGGAAGGAGGAGGCAGAAGGGGAAGCAGCGGGGTTAGGGTTTAGGGAGGGGCTGGGGATCGCGACGGCCGGGGAAGGTAAGGTTAGGATGCGCCTGTCGGAGAAGGAGGATGTTGTCGTCGATGGGTTGCCGCAGTCAGGGGGAGGGGGAGGCGGCTGTGCGGTAGGGATGAAGGTGGTTTTGGTTTTTTGTTTTTACTTGAGAAGATGAAGAGGAGAGAGAAAGTTAGAGAGATAGATGAGAAAGGGAGAGAGAAATTCAGAGCCTCAGAGGCGGTGGGGGGGGGGGTTTAAGGGAATGATTATTAATTAGGGTTAGTAGATTTGGGCCTTGGGCCTTTGGGGAGTATTTTAATTAACCAAACAATACTTCACCCACAAAGTAATACATAACAATAAGTGTTTTTTTTGGATATCGGATCGGATATCCGAAATCCAAAATTTGGATATCCGATATCCGATCCGATATCCAAAAAATCCGGATTGGATATCCATAATTTTCGGATCGGATGTGGATTGGATCATCGGATTTTCGGATCTTCAGATAGTTTTGCTCAGCCCTAGTTTCAAGGATTAAATCATTTTCACTAGTAGGTAGTGTTAGTACAGGAAGATCCTTACACATAACTTTTAAATCTTGAACAATTTTGGAATCACTTTCCTTCTAGTTCCAACTTATTTCTTTCTTGAGTTTTTGTTGTAATTGTCTTCTTAATAGAGCAAGATTTTGTATGAAATCAGAAGCATAGGTTAAACATCTAGAAATCTTTCTAGTTGTTTTCTATCTTCAATTTTATCTCGGAATTTTTCAATCTTTTCCATAATATGTTTTTGCAATATAATTTGTCCTGCTTTAATTTCTAATCCTAGAAACTCAATTTCTTGTTTAGCATAAACACATTTATCTTTTCCAAGGATTATACCGTGCTCAGCACATGTTTGGGTTACAGCTTTAAGATCATTCTTATGTTGTTCTAAATCATTTGAGAATATTAAAATATCGTCTATGTAAACCAAACAACAATGATTAAGTTCTCTAAAAATATTATCCATTCTTCTCTGAAATATTTATGGAGCATTTTTTAATCCAAAAGGCATTACTAACCATTCATAATGCCCTTAAGGGGCACTAAATGCAGTTAATGGAATGCTTTCTTCTTCCATTTTAATTTTCCAGTAGCCACTCTTACAATCCATCTTAGAAAACCATGTGGCTCCTTGTATTTTATTAAATAACACAGTTTTATTAGGAATGTAATAGCCATCAAAGACAGTATTGTCATTTAGTTGTTTATAATTAATGACCATTCTAGCTTTACCTCTTTTTTCTTCTGTATGATTCCTTACCATGAATGTTGGACTATTATGAGGACTCTTGCTATTCCTAATTAACTTTTTATTTAGTAATTCTTTTATTTGTTCATCAAATTCCAATATATCCTGGTAGGTATAAACCATTTGTCTTACTCTAATAATCTTATTAGGATTTGTTAGAATTATCTTAGCAAATGCCTTATTCTTTTCCCAATATTCTAATGGATTTGTAAAATATAATTTTTCACATAACTTTTCTTGTTGCTTACTTATCTGATCTATTAGTGATGAATCACACTCAGAATTTCTAAGTGCAACCTCTCATTGTGTAGGTGTAACCCTATCACCACGCTGGCTGCGCATAAATTCCATAGTCTGATGAGTATATGCCTTGTTATTTTCTGTATAGGAACAGAATGACCATTAATAGTAAAGATTATTTGATTAATGGTTTGAGTGCATGGAGAGTATAATCTTTGAAAATTTTATCATATCATGACTAGGTTGATCAGTTGCCCATAAAATAGGAATAACACATTGAACTCCTCCAATTTCTATTCCGTATGCATCATGACACTATTATTAGCAATTCTAACTTGCATAGGATTTTTAGCATTTTTCCACAAGAATTCTAGAAATAATGACCTTTTTCCAAAACATGTAGAACAACCGCTATCAATATATGCACATAATTTATATTTATTATAATCTTCAATGCATATATCAGTTGGAATATAAATGCTATTAGGATTAGTACTGGATATTTCATTACAAGCTTCCATTTGCATATTAACTTCATCTTCATGTACTAGTTCACTCACAGTTTTGGTTTTATATCCAATTACCTTTCTTTTATCAATAAAATTATTTGGATCTTCATTTATCTCTAAATTGGAACATGAACCAATATCTATACTATGCCTTGCTGGTTGCTTTAAGGCTTTCTTAGCTTCATATTTTTCATTTAACTTTTTTATTAAAGCTAATATTTCTTCTTCATCTTCTTCGGGTTTTTCATTGACTTGTTTTTTCATCCTTATTATAGTTGAATTTTGTCTACTTAGACTTGGTGTTCTAAGACTCAAACTTTTCTGTATTTTAGGATTTGTAGTTAACCCAATATGAAGTAATCATGATTCATCTATTAACATCTTACTTGACCTATTTTTTACTGTAAGATTCATGAAGAATTCTTCCCATGTTTTTTCAATTTCTATTTCATTAGGATTTACCTTTATAGGGTTAATTTTCTTCTTAGGACCTCCTCCTTGCTCATATTTCTGAGCATCTACTATTTGTTTCTTGAAAGATGAATATATAGTGTTAACCAACTTATAGACTACCTTCCATCTTAGTTGTATAGGTCGAGTTCCTTTATGCATGTTTACTCCATCAGTTAATAACTTGATTGCTAGAAACTTTGGAGCATATGAATCTTCTAAGCTCACATAATATCTAGGTTCACATATATAACTTACAGTTCCTTGACTTAAGCTACAAGTGATACCATTAATAATCTGCTCATAGAACTCTTTATGTCTAATATCATAAACAAAGCTTAAACATTTAACATTTTTACCAAAATCTTGTAAAAGAGTTATGTATACTTGCACTGCACCAATACAAATATAACTATAATTTCCTTTTTCTTTATGGTTCTGAATGCTTTTCAGTTTATGATATTAATTTCTGCTGCTTTTTTTTCACAATCCTCGATTACTATACTTCCTTCCATTTCTTCACATACATATTTAGTTCTAGTTTTAAAGAAAAAAGTTTTAAATATTTTATCTTTAGTAATCTGGGGAAAATTCCTACTTTCTTTATTCATTTGGTCTAGGTCTTTATCATCAATAGAATACTCAGGTCTTTTCAGTTGACCTATAGTCATTTTACTTTTATCCTCATCGTCATCTGATTCTGAGTTTTCTAATACTTCCCCTTCCATCATATTATTTATTTCTTCATAATTTTCATCTTAAAATTCACTATCTTCAGGCTCTTCATTATACTCATTTTCCTCTTCTATGATTTCTACTATTCCTTTATTATTACTTAAAGCCAAATCTAAAGCCTCGTCTTCTGGTATTTCTATGTGATCCCTGTGGTTAGCTTTCTTGCATTCATTAGCATAATGTCCTAATTCTCCACAAGACCAACACTTGCATGTTTTCTTTTTTTTAAGATAATATATTGCCTTTCTGAAAAACCTACTTGGTTTTCTATATTTATGTTTATAGTACTTCTTGTTATAGGTTTCTCCTCTTGAGCTGTCAAATTTATTTTTCTTATAATTCCTTCTCTTATTATAGTTTTTTCTTTCACATCCGTAGTTATTTGGGAAATCCCAACAAGTGAGAAATTGTCTCTTCATTTGTTGAGTTCTAGCAACCTCTCTACATTTATTTTCAATCCATTTTCTTAGAAAAACAATTCTATTACCTAGGGCATCCCTAGCTAAGAATTTTTCTTTCCATTCTTAATATTTTTCACTAATTTCTTTATTAAGAGGACTTGGTAATTTATCGTAGAATATTCCAAGATTTGTTTCATTTTCACCAATTTTATAATAATATGTTTCAAACTCCATAATGTAATTTTCGACATATTTCATATTACAGATGGACAAATTACTTAACTTTCTCTGATATTCCATTCGTTTTTCATTAGGATCAGTTCTAGGACCAATGAATTCTAACTCAATGTATTGGCGTAACTGTCTAAACATTCTAGTAGGAGATTCACTAGCTTTTAATGTAGTTTTGACTTCTTCATCTATACCATCATACCAGTCTTCTACACAGCCATAGAAACTATGTTCGATATAATTTAAGAAATTTTTAGAAATCTATTCAGTGTTTAAATTGAGTACACTACTCATGCTCTTTTTCCACTGATCTAAAACATATTGTCTATCTCTTACTCCATCCAACTTAAGCTTATAGCTAGTTTGACTTATGGGTTCAAGAGTTACTTCTTCTTGTTTGGGAATTTGGTTAGGCATAACCTTGACACTAAACCGGGTAGTCTTCCCTGGTATGCATCTTGGTCGTGTGCAACTTCCTTCTCCTTAATATCTAGGTATTTGGATAACATTGTTTACATTAATATTTTCATTAATAATTTCTTCTCCAACATCATTATTATCCATTACTCTTTTACCTAGTTTATTTTCAATCTTTTGTTGGACAACTTCTATAGGCAAAAAGTCTAGATCATTTAACTTCATTAATCTCATTTGTTGATATAAATCTTCCTCTAAAGTAACATAATTATTTTCCTCTCTCAAAATCAATCCCTTTTTCAGAAATTAAGTTCATGATTTCGTTTAGCTTATCAGGGTCTTCTTTATCAAACAAGATTTGCAATTCGTTAAGCGTTTTCTCCTGAAGATGAGGGCTCATATTTAGTTTCTTTATTCTTTTCTTGGTTATTAGTAGGTCTTTTAGGGAGTGATACCGTAAACTTTTTATGTTTATCTAAATTCTAAAATGGATATTTATATTTATAAGGAACAATTTTTTCTTTACTAGGTGATACTTCTTTAATAAATTGATGTCTAACTTCGTTTGTTAAAGCAAGTTGTACTTGTTTAACTCGTTTTTTTAGATCAATTACTTTTTTTATTAATATCAGTTGTGGTTATTGATATCTTATTTTCAATATTAATACAACGAGCATGTATATTGTCAACTTCAGATCTTAATGCACCAATTTGATCTACTATATAATTAAGGACTGGGCCAAAATTAATAGTATTTTCAGGAATATGATAATAATGCTTAAAATCAGGTTTCTTACACTCAGTAGAAGGCCTAATATTCTCCAATTTACTAATTATTAATTTAATTAACAACTTATTTTAACTTTTAACTGTATGGCTCTGATACCAATCGACGCAACTAGGCTACCATCAGATTCAAAAACAGACTTGATTAGGATACCAACAATATAACAATATATACCAACAACAATACTTGTTAAATATGATACCAACCGCAGTACTATAACTATACCAATTTATCGTAGGATGGTATTTAGATACTACTAAGGATGGTATAACCTATATATCTCGTTGGTACTGAATTTTAGTATACTGATAAGGTACTCTTTTTTTTTTCTTTTTGTCAAATTACAGAAATGACCTTAGTTGAGTCCTTTTTGGAGTATAGCTAGTTGAGGCTTAGAATTTGTGAACTGCTAAACATCGCCCGCAAATCTCTACATAAAGCCCACAAATTTTAGGTGAAGTGACACTTTTGCCCTTATATGTCAAAAAAAAAAACTCTCACACACTCTCATCTTCTCTCTACTCTCATCACCTCTCTCTAAAAAAAAAAAAAATTCAAACTACAATGTCGAGGCAGCAGCGGAGGCGGAGGGAAGGCGGTTATACGGTGGCAAGGTATATTTTTTTTAAAAATTAAAAAAAAAACCTCGAAGAGGCGGGGCGGCTGGGCAGGACGCCGTGGCCACGGTGGTGGTGCCCACGCCAGACGCCAGCCCCACGGCAGCGGCGGCTGGGCGGGACGCCAAGGCCACGGTGGTGGCGTCTTGCGTGGGCGCCGCCGCCGCCATGGGGCAGGCGTCTGGCTGGGACGCCGCCTTCCTTTTTTTATTTTTTTATTTTTTGTTTCTATTTTTTTTGTTTATGCTTATATTTTTTTTATTTCAGTTTTCTGTAAAAAAAAAATATTTTTTTTTTCAGAATTTTTTTTTTGTTTATGCTTATATATTTTTTTTTCAATTTTTTGATTATTTTTATATTTTTTTTTCAAATTTGTTTATTTTTACAAAGACTCTTTCAGGAGAGGGACAACATGACGACTGCATCAGGCAGAGCAGTTATTGATGATATAGAACGGGCCCTTGTGCAGTGGCAGTGGGCCTCAAAGAGGGATTACTGATCTATTGACAGTTTATTTATAGAACATTTTGTACATTATCATAGTAGTTTGTAAAATCTGACATTATCGTTTAAGTTTGTAACATTTGACATTATCATTTTAAGTTTTTAACATTTGACATATTTTTTTTTAGTTTGTAAAGCGCAAATACTAATTAGTATGCATGCAAAATATAAATTTAGTCAAAATTAGAATACAAAAAATAAATAAGTGGAATAAAAATAGCAATAAAAATAGCCTTGTTTATTCTCTCGAACAGTGTATCCAGAGCAGAGGTGGAAGAATCAATCTAGTCCTTCAAAGCTCTATGAGCGCTCTCAACTCTACATGTTGTAGTGTTTCCAAAATGAAGAACTTGGTTTGTCCAATATTTGACAAACTTTTCCCTGTGAGGTATCCACTGCTGTGTCACATAGTTTACCACTGCCGGACACCATTGGTACGCATCCTTGAAGTTATCCAAGGCTCGATCGTACTCTGCCTCTGTGGTAACTTGCAGGATCTTCCGCTACTTACCATTTACCAATCTCTCTGCTGAATCTAAATTCTTGTTGAAAAAGTTGTAGGCTTTGACTTTCACATAGTTGTTGATGTGCCATATGCACAGTAAATGCTTCGATTCTGGAAACAGCTCCGCTATAGGGGCAAAGAGACCTCCCTCACAATCACTGACGATGGCTGATGGCTGAACATTAGGGTCGATGTAGTTTCTCAACTTCTCCAACACCCAATAATAACTCGCACCCGTCTCATCCTTGATGACTGCATAACCAAGCAGAAAGTTCTGGTTCGTTGGAGCCATCCCAATCATCTCAACCAGTGGGAACTTGTACTTGTTTGTCTTGTATGTTGAATCGATCAAAATCACAGATGGCCAAGACTTGATCATATCAGCACAATCAGGATGCACAAGGAATAAATGAGTCACCTCAAATGTCTCTTCATCAGAATTAAACCAGAACAGGTAACCACGTGCTTGTGCCTGGTGTAGAAGCTGCTGTATAGGGTTCCTTCCCTCTGACCGTTCAAACCTCAGTTTCTGTCCGACGTTGTAGATCTGTCTTCGGTTTGGCTGGTCTTCAGGAAATTTCTCTAACACAGATGCTAATATTTTAGCAGGCTTCACTTGAGCATCACTCATTTCTTTGACAACTAGTTTTGCAGCAGGACTTAGGTCGCTTAACTGTCGATGACCCACTTCATATATTATCATCTCATGGTTGTGATACCCCCATTTAGAGTGACCCTTCACTTCCCAACCGTCACGACTTTGGTGTTGTCGAACCTTTACTCTGAACTCACACCCACAACCTTTCCACTTTGTATCAAACCGATTCGATGTATTAAAAATCTCGTTCTCCCTTTTGCGATAACGGTCGCATCTCAAAATGCGATCCATTCTACCATCCCGTTGAGATTTATGAGTTGCTACTACTAAACAAAAACCAGATCTAATTGCAACCTATTTTTGCCAATCAATCGTTTGTTGAGCATCTTCGAAGGGACCATCATGTACAAAAATACCACTATAATCATTTCCGTCTCCACCATAATGTAGGGTTTCGTAGTGACCCGACACTACGCGGAAGGAAACCCACCAAGACCCGCCCCTTAATTAAAGAAATTAAACAAGCATAATAAACTTAATCAAATAAGATTAAGGACAAGAATTATACCTTTGACGCGTGCTTCGCTCCCAAAGAGCTCTTACTTCAAAATCCTGAAAAGACGAGATCTCCGACGGATCGTACCCTCGACCCGACCCGAGCGTCCTAAGTCTTGAAGGTTAGTCAAGACCCGGACAAAATAACTATGAGTTTTACGAATCAAAGGTTTACTCTTTTCTTAGAGTTGCCTTTTTAATTTCACTCAAGGTTGTCTCAAATCCCAATACCAAGCTTGGTATTTATAGGGAAATGATCCCTTGATTCTCATTCCCCAACCAATGTGGGAGAATGTTTTATTTATCAATTAATTTATTTCTAAAATAAATCAATAAACAAATGCAATCACAATTCGACAAGTGTCAAGGAGGGAGAGAGTATTAGGTGAGGACCATGGAGAGGTGGGGGGACCAATGCCTTGGTCCCCAAGGCTTTCCCAAAGCCTTGGTCCCCACTCTCCTCATAAACCGCCTCACCCTATCCTGCTGCCCAGCTGCCAGCTAGCGTGCCAGCTGGCTGTGCCAGCTAGCCCAGCATGCTAACACTAGCCTAGCAGCATCGCTGATGCTTGCTAGTGCGTGCTGGCGCTGGTGCTAGCGTCCAACGCATCATCGTTCCTCGCATGCACTACTACAAATCCCGTCCTTTTGAAACGCTTTTTTCCATCATTTACGGCATTGAAAAGCGTCGCCATTTTTTTTCTCGACGCTTTATAAAAGCGTCGAGAAAAAGTGAGTCAAGAAATTTGCGACGCTTTTTCGTGTCACAAGTCTCGACACCTTTTTATGTCCCAATATTTTGTGACGCTTTAAATCGTTGAGAATCTCGACGCTTATCTATGTCCAAAACAATATACGAAGCGTCGATATTTGCAGGATTTGGCGCACTTTCTCAACTTTTTCGACGCTTTTTGCTGTCTAAAAGCATTAAATTGGTGACGCTTTTTTTTGTCTACAGTTTCAAACATTTGATATTCAATATTTTGGGACGGCTTTTTCGTCTATATTTTCTACGTTAGGGACAAATTTTCTTGTCCATATTATTTAAAAAAAATATCTAACATATATTTAACAAAAAAACGTGAGTCTCAATGAAAAAAAATACCAAATAATTGGGCCAAACTTTTTTTTTATTTCATATAGGTATATTATAGTATATGTACGATATCTCATAGTAACGAGATTTCTACTACAACAGATATAATTCCAACTTATACTTCATACGTGACTAGTTGTAGTGGAACAAATCTGCTCATTCCTTCTCAAAAAATCTTCAATCAATCTCCAATTTAGCTGCTCCTTAATATACTTGCAAGAGGGTGTAAAGCAAAGTTCATGATGAATGGAGGAAGAAAGGAAGAGTGGAAGCAACTGCCCTTGAAGGATGCCTGATGTAAAAAAAAAAAAAAAAAGAAAAAAAAAAAAAAAAAAGGTTAAAATTATCAACCTTATACCTACAATCCTCAAATAGAAGTAGCTGCAGCAGGGAAGGAAGGACGAAGCGACTCAAAATTCCTTCCTGGACATTCTTCCCCGTATACCTTGACACCACTAGCAGCATAAGAGCCTAGACCCACCTTTCTAGCAATAGTTTCTTTATAATGAAATGAAGCAAAGGCTTTCAAAGCTCTCATGCACTCATAAAACAATTCAGAATCCTGCACCAAAACAAGGTAGAGGAACAGATGCATCAATGCCTGGTATATAAATAAGAAAACAAAACTTTATCAGTGGTTCTCCAACTATACTGAAGCTTATAATGGCAGCCCTGCTAACAAAGTAACAATGAGATCTAGAAAAATTTCAATCCAAGATAAATACCTAACTTATTGGTGTATGCTTGCCTAACATAAAATGACATTCATGATATTCCAAAGTTAAAGCAAGCTATAAAAGCTGGTTCAATAATATTCTTTTGGCCAAGTAAGTTTGTAGCATATCATATGTTATTGATAAAAAAAAGAACATAAAAAAGAAAACATATATAGTTATCATTATCAATCCAACAATTGGACACACCAAATCAATACTGATAGAAATCTGATCAAAAAGGCAAACTCGCCCAAATCAAAGGGTTAGTGTGCGCTATCCATGCTGTTGTGACTCCGAACACAGCACCTTTAGATGTACCTTCAGGCTTTAGTCCTTTATAGGTATGTTTTTGTGTAAGACCCAAATGAAAAAAGACGTTTGAAGAAATCAGAATCACAACCTCATGAAAACACTACAATGAGCAAATGCAAAAGATACATTTCTTTTCATGGAGAGAGGAAAGCTAAGGGAATAAGAGAGGGAAAGTTGTAGTTTCACACCTGAAACTTATGTAGGGCCAGACACTCATATCCAAAGTTTGAGTTAACAAAGTTTTTGATAAACCTATATAAAGAAGACAGAAAACCGCACATCTCAATAGAAAACAGTAGTTAAAATATAATAAACATCACCAGCTTCAGAGCAATCATAGGGGGGATGTTGCACTTAAACCCCTCTTACATGGAAAATCAATTCAGGGCATATTATTTATTTCTTACTTAAACATTATGTCATATATACATATAATGGACATGGGATTGCATCAACCAAATCATATAGTTCAATATTCAATTCAATGGATATTTTAATAGAAATGGAAAAACTAGTACCTTACTACCTTTACCTTGTCGGTGTATGTTCAATAGAGAACTAGTTTACTTGTAAAGTTGTGCAAAGTACAGCAAGCTTATATATATGAGTGTGTATACTTTGGATAGTAACTGTCCTGTACTTGAAGTATTAGATTATAAAAGAAATATACGAAGTATTGCTCAGGGTTACTGTATGTGCTAGGGGGATTTTCTACATTTGCTTACTAGGATTCTTATTGTTTTGTTATTACAATTGAAGATTTGGCCTCTACTCCAAGCTGACTTATTAATTTGAATCGTCGTTACTTATCTTTTTTTTTTTTTTTTTTTCTCTTCAGTTTTTTTTTTTTTTTTTAAATCAAAACCAGAAAAAGTGGTTTGTACTTTGTTGTTGTTAGTAAACTAGATTCTATGTAGTTATGATTTCATTATAAATCATATCTCTTTTAAAAACAAAATAACAAAAACCGGAAAATGTGTTTTTGATACCAAAAGACCCTTAGCAAATAAGTTTGGATCAAGTTTCTTCACAAGTTGTTTAAAAGCATTTAAGATTAATGACAACCAATAAAGTATTGGCTTACTTGATAAGGTTTTTACCTCATATTCTAAAGGTTTGAGATTTAAATTCTACCAAATGAGAGTACTTGGACGTATGAATTTCCTTACCTTCCCCTCTACTCCTAACTCTTAAGTGTTTGGCTCGCAAATATAAGACCAAAAAAATCACGAGGGTTGAGGTCTAGTTAGGGATTTCCGTATCATTTAAAAAAAAAAATAATAAATAAAGCTCAATGACATCGTTTTGCTTGATTAAAAGTTTGGGACCTTGATATAAAAGTGAAGTGTGAATGTGTGGTTTTTTATTCTTGTTGCCTACCAAAGGCTATGTTTTCCACAACTTAAATAAGGTGTTTTAGTAAGTTTTAATTTGATTTAACTTAACTTTCACCGCATATGTAGACTAACATATAATTTTAAAAAAAACACTATTAAGTGGAATCTTTTAAGAGTATTTGTAATTCATAATTTATATTAATACATAACCACAAATATTGGTAATATCAAAACACAAATACTCCATAAGATTTGGTCTAATCAACTAATATAATATGGTATGATACTAAAGATATTAAGCAACAAGATTTTTAACTAAGTGAAGAGAATATGCCAAAATCCTCCAAATTTCAAACTCCGTTGAGTTACTTGATCTCAAGAATTTAATTGGTTAATAACAGTTACCTTGATTTTGTTATTACATGTAGCAAGGAAAACAAAAAAGAGTATGCTTATCAGTATATAAGCTGCTAATTAATCTGCTATAGCAGATACAAGTTATAAAATGAAGTTAAAAA
The DNA here is from genome assembly GCF_001683475.1 of Chenopodium quinoa. Classification (NCBI taxonomy): domain Eukaryota; kingdom Viridiplantae; phylum Streptophyta; class Magnoliopsida; order Caryophyllales; family Amaranthaceae; genus Chenopodium; species Chenopodium quinoa. The sequence goes on from NW_018743783.1 coordinate 131,737, forward strand.
AAAAAATTAATAAAAGCTTCTCAATATGGAAGCTCATAATTAAAAGGCGGCTCCTCATATACTAATATGGATGCCTATATATAAATACATAAGTTGAAAAGATTAAGAAAAATTAAGATGAAAGAATATTCTAAGTAGGACTACGGACTACCTATTCACTCTTCAGAAGTCCTGAAAAACTAAGCAAAAACAAACTGAAGAGAGAAATTAATAACATGTAAAATTTGGCTCAAGCTATCAACAGGTTGATCTGGCGAAGAAGAAGGGATGGGCGATTTTACCAGAGGGCCAGGACAGCTCCGCAAAAAATGATCTAATCACATAGCAAAAGAATGTACCAAACCTCCATGATCAGACTCGCTACTGGTGCTATCAATTCTAGCATGTTGCAAAGATGGATTACCATTGGGAATTTCAACACCCTGAATAAAGAGAAACAGGTCTCTTACTCGCCCAGTATCTGAGTTATGCTTACCTTCCCAGCAGCCTCCTGGGAATCTTGTCTATTATGTGCTCGCTTTCCTATGTCAACTTCAACTGATATGGTTGCTTGAGACAAATCTACCCCAGAACTCGGCAAGCTCGTGTTAGCGTACTCAACAACCTGTTCGAAATTTATATCCATTCAAGTTACTAGAAAGAAAAAAAAAAAAAAAAAAAAAAACAGGAGAATGAATATTTTATACATACAATCAATCCCTGAAATCATTTATTCTCTCAAAAAAGTTGCCAAAATAGGGATAAACTTAATCTGCTGATCAGCAAACTGGGTACCTTAAACATTATCATGACTTAAGAGAAAACTCAATTACTGTTCATTTATTTACAAGAAGCCATGCTTGCCCCCTCATAAACCTTCTACAGTTTCAAGAACAGAATCCTTAATTCTCACTTAGTGTACAAAAATGGTTATGCATAATCTTCAATCATCTTTGATACAAAGTGTCGTGAAATATTCCCTAATTTAATCACAGAACATCTACAAATAGAGTTTATGATTACTCACCCCTGAGAGTATACGCTTGAGATATTTATTGCGCCACCTTCACGAGCCAGCTCTTGATCTTTCAGTTTATCGGTGGCAAGAGATGGCTCAGATGCGGAAGTTCTACCTTTCCATAACTGCTATTGAGGGAATGAAGCATTGCCTCCCTCAGTTGGAAGCCTCACAGGAGGTGGTTCAACAGCACAACTATTAATGATAGGAGCGTGGATATCATGCTGCAGTGGTGGAGAAATTGATCCTGCTTTATTAGTTTTTCCAGGCTGCTGATCAACTGTCTTGACATTGATAGCATTGATGATGCTACATTCTGTTGGGGTTTGGGGATTGCACAGGACATTCAATGAAACAGCAGGAGTAGCTTTCTCATCAACTTTGGCACCAAACATCAACACAGGACTAGCATTCACTGCTCGAGACTGATCAACAAAACTCTCAGTTGCCCCATGGCTATTTCTCTGCATCAAACATATGAAAAATGAACAATGGTTTACTTAAAAAGTCTCTATAATACTTCAAAACACACAAAAAAAAAATAATAAAATGAGTACTAAGGCCTTGTTTGGTAAATGAATTTTTTGCCAACTTTCTCGGTGCCTAATGATTAATGACTTTTTCATGTGGTCAAACAATCAAAAAATTTGTTAATCTTTTGGCCTTTCAGCCAAAATGCAAAAGTTAGTTTGAGTAACCTTTTGGGGATGGCTTTTGGCTTTTTATCCTAAAAGTTGGTCTAGTTGCTAAGTAACAGCTATACATTGATTATATCAATTATCACTATAAACAACTAATGCTACATACCTTAACAGACATTACTTCTAACTCTAGAAAATGTCAATGAATCAATCTGAATGAACCGTGTAAAGAAGCAAGAAAGAAGTCCTTTCAGAGCATAATCTGTATAAATCCTTTCAGAGCATAATGTCACGACCCACACATTCCACCCCGCACTAGGGCCATTAGACGGGAGGCAACAATCGTGGCCAGGGGGAATGCCCTTGGTGCGCACTGGCTAGGCTAGAGACACCCTCCCCCTATAGAGCTTTATATTGCTCCAGTGCTGTCACCCTAGTGAACACCCAAGTGACAGTAACACAATAATGGGCTATTTGGGGACCCAAATGAAGTCCGATTGAGCCCAAATTTGGGGGTCCACCATTTTTAGGCCCAATGAACATCATGGTGGTATTAGATTTTGAAGGAGAAGTCCGGAAGGTTCCAGAATACTCAAGGAGACTCGAGATGCATCCGGAAGCTTCTAGAACCTCCTAGGACATCCTTGAATCATCTGTAAAATCTAGAGTTGAGTAGATAATTCTAGAGCCTTGTACATAGAGGGAATGTACTAAAGAAATGTATAGAATACTCTAGAAAGGATTAGATCTATAACCCTCCATTTGAGGAGGTTAGTGAAGGTTCTAGGCCATGCTTAGAACACTATAAATAGGGGACTTGACCTTCATTTGGAGGCATCTCAGAAAATACTTGTAAACACTCTCTCTCAAGCTATCAAAGCATTCAAAATATTTATATCCTCTTGTGTTCTCAACATTCCTTAACTTTCGTTGCACACTCTTGCTTGAAGCGTTTCGGGGTTAAGCCTTGACTAGCATCCGAGGGAGGGAAGTTAGTAGGCTAGCGTGCATAAGACTAGGGGAATTAGTCAGCACGTGACAATAATCTGTATAAAAACACAGAAGAACTTACCAATGGATTCAACTTGGGTGGTTCACTATTCCATCCAGGGTATGCCCCTTCGTATCTATTTACCTTTTCTTGTAGATACTGAATGTATTCAATGACCTGCATAAATACAGATATCAGAGGGTATCCTAGACAACACTATGTCAGATAAGAGAAGGTCTTTGTGCTCATACCTCTAACAGAAATGATGCCTTATCTCTCTTCTGGTCACTGTGAGGAATGAGTTCTCTCAACATGTGAAATCTGCAAAGGCAAAAAATAGGTATCAATAAGACAGTAACTCTTGGGACAAACCTACAGTTATCGAAAATCAAGTATCAAATTCCTGATAAACCTTGATCTAATTAGCCTTAGAACAGGAAGGTAAGTTATGTAAAGAAAGCCTACAGTTATAGGAAAGTAGACTATATATGTGGAGCACTACTGTAGTAGTACTCTGAGTCTCTGACCCACAACAATCACTTCAACCAAAACTTATATCAATACTTCATCCAAAGAGAAAATTTGAGAGTTACAACACTTGCAAGTATTCAATTCTATGTATTTTATACGAGCCTATTTTTGTACCCCTTTCATATTAGCTGCTTCTCTGCATTTACATTGACTAAACTAACCTTGCCATCCATACCCTCCTGTCCAAACCAAAGTCCTATTGTACATATTAGTGTGTCCAAAATTCCATGATGAAAAAGCGCTTGTGCAAGCAAACTGTATTCAACTCAATTGCGATTGTACCAACAATAAATCCTCCCTCAGTTTCATATTTTTCCGTTTAAATGACATGGAGATTGGTATATGAAGAAATTAAAGTAGGAAGTGACTTCAAGAGACAATTATATTGTGACACCCTAAAATACGAGTAAGGCTATTTAGAGAGATAGTTCTCCAGCAAACTGTACGTGATAGAGGGGACAATTAGGTAGTTACACTTACGTGAGATTTACTGCCCTTCCTCTCTCTAGTTCACTGGTGAGCTAAGTTTACTAGATAGCCTTTTATTTCCTAATATATACATAAGAGGTTTAATATCTGATGGAGTGGTACATTGATGTGAGTGTAACCTCCAATCCCCATATAAAGCTTTGAAAGCATCACTATGACAACAAGCATCATGCTTGCGGAGGTCTGTATAGTATATTACCTTTCTACTTCATATGGGTCCTCTAAGTTGTCTTGTATGCCAAACTAAAACATGAACACAATAATTATTATTGGACTAATGTCTAGATAGTAAATTACTTATATTGTATCAATCTGCTATGCAATGTTTAATCTTAGTTGGAAGAATGAAATAGACATTTACCTTTTACTATGTTTTCATCCCCCAAATTCTCTTTCTCTTTATTTCCCTTTTTCACAGTTGATTCATCCCACAATGTGAAACCACTTCCCGTATATGAGCTACAATTTGAATTGTCGTCGTTTTTATCATTGCTGGTTGCTGAAGCCACTAAGAAGATATTCTCCTCTGGCTTAGGCACCCTTGGATTAAAATAGGAAATGTGACTTATACTGTATGTTCCAATCCCACCAGGCAATACATATTCAACTACTGAAGTAGGAGGAGCTGCAGATGGAGGCTTAACATCTATATCTACCAAGTTATCTTCCTTAGTACCAGACTTTTCTTCTCCTTCAAGTGGTTGGAGGAAAGTATGTGTTTTAAGCAAACCTCCTGCTCCTTTCAGAGTTGAAAATACAGATTTAGTTATACACTTAATCACTTCTCTATATATTGAATAAATAGTTAACTATTACTGCTGTTTCTTTTATTTTAACAGTAATGTTATAAAGGAAAATCAAACTCTAATTTGAAAAACAAAAAGATTTGAAGCGAAATTAAGGGTTACAAACAAAGTTTTTGGGTTTAGAGTTGGATTACTTGATAAATTTTGAAGTCTGAACGGGAATTTTACTTTGTTAAGAGTCAGATTGATTACTCAATGTAATGTGAATAGGGGTGGGACTTTTCAAACCGAACCGTGAAACTGCCCGTTACCGAACCGAACCATCACGGACCGAACCGTTTATAAACCGATAAATTTAAACCGAAAATCGAACTGAACCGTACAATATCAAACCAAAACCGAATCGAACCGCTTAATGTCAACCCGTTACGGACCGTAAACCGATAACAAACCAAACTGGTCAAAACCGAACCGAATGCTTTATAAACCCGTTATTGACCCGAACCGTTTATAAACCGAAACCGTTTAAACCGTAGAAAAAACCTTTTTAAACCGAACCATTTGTAACCCGCTAACCGTTTAAACCGACCCGTTTATGAACCGAAACCGTTTAAACCGCAGGAAAAACCGTTTAAACCGAACCGTTACAATCCGCTAACCGTCTAAACCGAACTGCCATAACCCGTTATTGTTCTTTTGTTTTTTTCCCCGTTAAATTTCTTCGTTCAGCCTTCAGTGGAAGTCAGATACACCTATTGTTTGGGTGATAGGGTCACCCATTTTGGGCCTTGCTTAATGGATTCTCAAGCCCAATAAACCAAACAAGCTAAAGTCAATGCAAGATCAGTCCATAAGCCAAACAAGCTAAATTCTCAAGTGTTATTTAGTTCTTTTATTTAAGTTTAGTTTTAGTATAAATACCCTCTTTTTTTTTCTTTATTATTTTTTTTTTTAATGTAGATATTTCTAATCCAATATATATATATAAAGTAGGCATTTTTGGAGAGCATTTGGAGCGCCACGTAAAAAATATACTTATTTTGACCAATAAGAAGAAAGATTTGTATTTTATTTTTGAATTAAAAGATTTTACTTTATTTTTCCAACTATTTTTTTTAAGTGAATTTATTTTGGTGACTTGACCTAAACTTAACCCGACCCAAACTAACCCGACCCGAAATTGACCCGAAAATTAGTAATTAAAATTGACCCTACCCGAATTGACCCGACCCGAACTTGACCCTACCCGTACGTAACCCGAATTGACCCATCCCGACTTAAACACGACCCGAATATTTGCTGACCTGAAATTGACCCGATAGAATCCGACCCGAATGACCCGTTTGCCAAGTCTAATATAGGCTCACTTTGTTCGAAATTAGTTGTCAAGTACTCATATTTATTCTACCTTTGATAATGTACTCATATTTATTCTACCTTTGATAATATATAGGTCTTGAACACATGCTATAATTGACAATGTCCATCAAAGTCTATGAAATATAACGTTATATTGATATTATAACAATCCTAAACCCAACAAAGGTTTTTCTCGTAACCTCAGCAAAAGCACTTATAAATAAGAGACTTGCAAATTGCAGCACCAAGAAGAACCTAATGTATTCATTAAAATGAAAGATCAAGAAGGAAAATATTAAGAAGAAAAGAAGGGGCGAAAACTCTTAGGTAAGGAGGTTCATCATGTATTCATGTTACAGTGGGCACAATAGAACATCCTTGACCGAACAAAATTTTACAACAATCTTACTAAGAATTTCTTAGATTTTGATCTTCTGTTCTTCTGTTAATGAAGTTGGAAACAAAACTTCGAAGGTGACATAGAGATCACCTTTCTTGTTGCTCAAATACAGTGGCATTCCTTCTCCTTTAAACTTCCTCACTTCCTTGGGCTTTGTAATACTGAACATCATTCAGAATTTGCTAAGTTAGTGTCTCGACAATCATAATAATATTTGGAAAAATTCAAATGGTTCGGCTAATCAATTCACAACGACTAAAAGTATTTATATTATTTCAATGCTGTGGGTGAGCTGCTAATCTGCTTTTGCCTTTTGGTTGTTGTCCCTGCTGAGTTGCTTCTGCCTATATTGTTGCCTGCTTCTCTGCCTGAGCTGGTTCCTGCCTCCTGCCAGCTTGAGGTGTTGTGTTGCTGCTTCAGTATTGTTGCTGCCTTTTGTGTTATGAACTTATGATAAGTTTTATTGTTGTTGTTTCTTATGCTTGCTGTTTTAATTTATCTTGAATCATCGTTGCTCTTGTCATTTATGTTGAGACTTCAATGTATATGTACTTGCTGGCAGCATTTTTCAAGTTTTAAGTTAAAACAGCCATTGCTCAGTGATGATACGATAAACGTAAATCTGAGAGCAATTTTTAAAAACAAAAATTAGTTCTGAAGTTAATTGGTTGAACTGATGTTTTGTGAGCTGCTTATCTGCTTTTGGTTGTTGTTCCTGCTGAGTCCCTTCTGCTTATATTGTTGCTTGCTTCTGATGAGTTGCTGATATGTTGTTGCCTGAGCTGGTTCCTGCTTGTTGCTGCTATTTCTTCTGCTCTTGGGTGCTGTGCTGCTGCTTCAAGATTGTTGCTGCCTTTCGTTTTTAGGAATGTTTTTTTTAGGTTAAATTTTGTTATTAGGATAATTTATTAATTTATGATCATATGTAAAATGTAAATCCTTAACTTATTTATTTTTAATGTAAAATGTAGATGAAATGTATTTTTTTGGAATAATTAAAGTTATTTATTTTAAATTTATATTTATTGTTACCTTTGTTAAATTAAAGTATATATATAATAATACTAGTATGTTACATTTGATATTAATTAAAGTAAATAAGTAATCTAAAACGACATTATTCATATTAATAATGTCGTTGGACTAGGTGATATAAACCGTTGTATAAATTCACTAGTAGAAAAAACTAAATAGGCACCCCCCTATGGCAGCGGTTCATGAAAACCGTTGCCAACTAAAATGAGCGCCAATTAAAATTTCAGAGTTGGCAACGGTTAACGGTTGCCAAATGTTTCTTTTTTTTTAAAAAAAATAAATAAATAAATATGTTAGAGTTGGCAACGGTTAACCGTTGCCAAATACTTATTTTTTTGTTAAAAAAAAAAAAATTAAAAGGGGTAGATCTGGCAACGGCCAATTGTGAAAAAAAAAACTCGGTTTTTCCTTTCTCAAGCCTCCTGTATACTCCCTCCTGTTCTTCGTTCTTCTTCAATTCATTAAAAAACATTGACGCGCGTTTTCCCTCCCCCCTTCTTCATTCAGCAACTCCCCTCTTTGTTCCTCCATTGAAGTGCTGCGAGCTTTCTCACCTCCGTTGAAGACAATACTCGCGTCGTACTCCGGCAATAACTCCCTCCATTGAAACATCTTCAACCGAAGGTAAGTAGCAATTAGGTTTTACTTATATACTTCCATTGATGAATTCGTTCGACTTTTTGGTGGATTTAGGGTTTCGAATCGTGTAATGTTGTTTGATTGATTTGTTTTTTTCAATTTGGTTGTTCTTTGTGGTTTTCGGCTTCTGGGCTATTTGGGTTTAAGGAATTTAGTTTTGATAGTTTTATGGGTTTAGGGTTTTAATTGCTGTGCTACATTGTTGGCAATTTGTGTCATTTATGTGCTTCAATTAATCTATGTTTGTTGAAATTTTGAGTTAATGGTCAATTTGGAAGCATGATGATACGGCATTTCTGCAATGTATATTGATTTATACGATCTTTTCGTGCTTAGTGATGTTCTTACCAGATGACTAGTTGATGCATCATTTTGATTCTATCTTTGTTGATTTTTTTTGTTGCTGGTTATTGCCTACAATATTGAAAATTGTTGAATATTCCAAAGAAGGGAAACTAAGTATGAGCTACGAATACTAAATTAATGGTTTCGGATATGATTCATGACGCCGAGGAGTGTGAATAAATTGTGATTGTTGCATTATATTTTATTTTGGGTTTAGTTGTTAGCAAAAAAAAGTTTGAAGCAGTTTGTTAATTCTTACAAGGGTACTCAATTTAAGAAGCTAGTTTGACTGTAGTTATTGTCAATTTATCATGGTTGGTGTGGATGATACTTGTTGAATTTGCTTGTTTCTTATCCTATTTGTATAGAGTATAGATATCACAATCCCGATGGTTAAATTTGAAAATTATATATGAAGTGCTAGTGCTAGTGTAAATTCATAATGGAATATATAAAAATTTGTGTATTGGTTAAAAGTGTAATTGACTGAGATGCCAGGTTGCTTAGTATGAAGTATATCTTAACTTTCACCTCCTGTTATCACTGAGACATTGTAATTTGTTTTTTTGGAAATAGGCTAGTTTTGTTGCTAATGCTGCTAGTTACAAAGTTGTGATGTCATATTTTTTATGCTGTTTGTAGAAGATAATTTTGTAGAAGAAATGGGCCGAAGGCTCTGAAACCAACTCCAGTTATAGTCCGATGCAAGTAAGGCATTTCATCTGATATCTTTCTGAAATTTTGATCTTTGAGTTGACATTCTTGACAAAAAATGTGTTTATGAACTGCATATAAGATATGTGCTTTACATTCTTTTGGTTCTTCTATGGAGTTACAAGTAGATAAGAGTTTTGATTTGGGATTTGTTTTGCAACTCTCGTAAGATAAGCAATGGAAACATGTCCACTCTTCACAACATTTTAATATTGAAGGGGGTGTGTTACACTGAACTTATTCTCTTAATTAGATATCATATCCAATGTGAATATACACGAGAGTGGATAGTGAATTCAGTGGCAAAATTAGGATGTTTATTTATCTATCTGTAGTTTCAAGAAGTTTTTCATTCCAGTTATATGTGAATGTTTATTTGATTGATTGCCACTTTGAGAACAAGGCTATTATTGTTCACTTAAAATAGGATGTTTCACAGGAAATATTGTCTCAATCACAGTTCTTTATCCATGAGAAGGAGCCAAATTGAATTTTCACACACTTTTGTTTAATTTTCTAATATCTTTTGTGATTATGTGTAAATGATTACCATTCACTTGTGCAGAAATATGATGTTTTGTTTGAGAGGAATGGAAAACAAGGGAGCTTTTACCTCCAATCGAAGGTCATTCCTACTAACTAACCCCAATTATTATTGAGCCATTTATGAGTTCAATAGACAAGAAATATAGAAAATAGGCATCCTAGTAGCCAAAATGGCCTTACTTGAGCCATTTTGGTTGAAATTGCGTTCCAAGACCACTTACTTGCTCTTTTCTTGTAATCTCAAACATTAGGCACCTATAACTAAGTGATAATGATATGTCTTAACTAGTTATGATTTCAATATACAAGAATTACAGAAAATAGGCATCCTAGTAGCCAAAATGGCCTTACTTGAGCCATTTTGGTTGAAATTGCGTTCCAAGACCACTTACTTACTATTTTCTTGTAATCTCAAGCATTAGTCACCTATAACTAAGTGATAATGACATGTTTTAACTAGTTATGATTTCAATATACAAGAATTACAGAAAATAGGCATCCTAGTAGCCAAAATGGCCTTACTTGAGCCATTTTGGTTGAAATTGCGTTCCAACACCACTTACTTGCTATTTTATTGTAATCTCAAGCATTAGTCACCTATAACTAAGTTATTATGACATGTTTTAACTAGTTATGAGTTCAATAGACAAGAAATATAGAAAATAAGCATCCTAGTAGCCAAAATGGCCTTACTTGAGCCGTTTTGGTTAAAATTGCGTTCCAAAACCACTTACTTGCTATTTTCTTGTAATCTCAAGCATTAGTCACCTATAACTAAGTGATTATGACATGTTTTAACTAGTTATGAGTTCAATAGACAAGAAATATAGAAAATAGGCATCCTAGTAGCCAAAATGGCCTTACTTGAGCCGTTTTGGTTGAAATTGCGTTCCAAAACCACTTACTTGCTCTTTTCTTGTAATTTCAAACATTAGGCACCTATAACTAATTGTTTATGACATGTTTTAACTAGTTATGATTTCAATATACAATAATTATAGAAAATAGGCATCCTAGTAGCCAAAATGGCCTTACTTGAGCCATTTTGGTTGAAATTGCGTTCCAAGACCACTTACTTGCTATTTTCTTGTAATATCAAGCATTAGTTACCTATAACTAAGTTATTATGACATGTTTTAACTAGTTATGAGTTCAATAGACAAGAAATATAGAAAATAGGCATCCTAGTAGCCAAAATGGCCTTACTTGAGCCGTTTTGGTTGAAATTGCGTTCCAAAACCACTTACTTGCTCTTTTCTTGTAATCTCAAACATTAGGCACCTATAACTAAGTGATTATGACATGTTTTAACTAGTTATGATTTCAATATACAAGAATTATAGAAAATAGGCATCCTAGTAGCCAAAATGGCCTTACTTGAGCCATTTTGGTTGAAATTGCGTTCCAAAACCACTTACTTGCTCTTTTCTTGTAATCTCAAGCATTAGGCACCTATAACTAAGTTATTATGACATGTTTTAACTAGTTATGAGTTCAATAGACAAGAAATATAGAAAATAGGCATCCTAGTAGCCAAAATGGGCTTACTTGAGCCGTTTTGGTTAAAATTGCGTTCCAAAACCACTTACTTGCTATTTTATTGTAATCTCAAGCATTATTCACCTATAACTAAGTGATTATGACATGTTTTAACTAGTTATGAGTTCAATAGACAAGAAATATAGAAAATAGGCATCCTAGTAGCCAAAATGGCCTTACTTGAGCCGTTTTGGTTAAAATTGCGTTCCAAAACCACTTACTTGCTATTTTATTGTAATCTCAAGCATTATTCACCTATAACTAAGTGATTATGACATGTTTTAACTAGTTATGAGTTCAATAGACAAGAAATATAGAAAATAGGCATCCTAGTAGCCAAAATGGCCTTACTTGGGCTATTTTGATCGAAAATGCGACCTAAACCCTTATATTGCTATTTTCTTGTAATTTCATTCCTTAGTCACATATAACTAAGTAATAATGTCATGTTATTATTATGACTAAGTATGAGTTCACTTACGTTTTGTGTATTATTCCAAGTTTTGTTCGGGTCATTCCTACTAACTAACCCCAATTATTATTAATTCACTTCTATTAACTCACATTTTGTGTATTCTAAGTTTTGCAAGGGGCAAACAGGACAGCCATACACGAGCGAGGAACTCCATGTAATTCGAGAGATGTTGGCGACCTACATCACATTTAATTTGTAAATATCGTTTACTAGCTAGCTACTTCATCAATTCTAGCCTTAGCTTACTAATTATGTACTATACATTATTATAACTAATTAAAATTGTTTGTAGGTAACATGACACATTTTTCTAATTAATATCATCTCTTGCGATTGTTATTATTATTTATGTTTTGTTAGTAATAATACTAATTATTGTTACTATTATAATAATAATTATTATTATTAATATTAAATATTATAATAATAATTATTATTATTTAACATGTATATATTATTATTGCAGCCAAAAAAAAAAAAAATACAGGTCAATGGCAACGGTTAACCGTTGCCAATTTATTTTTATTTTTTTTTAAAAAAAAGGCGCCATTGTAGTTGGCAACGGTTAACCGTTGCCAACTCAAGCAATTGGCAGCGGTTAACCGTTGCCAATTGCTTGAGTTGGCAACGATTTTGAACCGTTGCCAATTATTTTGGGATTTGGCAACCCTCAAATACGCAACGGTTCAAAACCGTTGCCTTTGGGGGGGGGGGTTTGAACCGTTGCCAATTTGCTCTTTTCGAGTAGTAAAACCTAAGCCATTTGATTAGATCTACATTTATTAACGTTAATTGTATTTATTTTAAATTTATATTTATTGTTATCTTTGTTAAATTATATATAATAATACTAGTATGTTACATTTGATATTAATTAAAATAAATAAGTAATCTAAAACGACATTAATAATGTCGTTGGACTAGGTGATATAAACCGTTGTATAAACTTAAGCCGTTTGATTAGATCTACATTTATTAACATTAATTGTATTTAGGTTGTAAATAATTCAATTTGAATTAAGCAGTTTGTAATCGGATCAGTTTAAACAGGTTGCGATTCGAAAACAGTTCGATTTTAACGGTTTAACGGATTATGGCAGTTCGGTTTAGACGGTTAGTGGATTGTAACGGTTCGGTTTAAACGGTTTTTCCTGCGGTTTAAACGGTTTCGGTTCATAAACGGGTCGGTTTAAACGGTTAGCGGGTTACAAATGGTTCGGTTTAAAAGGTTTTTTCTACGGTTTAAACGGTTTCGGTTTATAAACGGTTCGGGTCAATTACGGGTTTATAAAGCATTTGGTTCGGTTCCCTTTTGGTTTGGTTTTGACCAGTTTGGTTTGTTATCGGTTTACAGTCCGTAACGAGTTGACATTAAGCGGTTCGATTCGGTTTTGGTTTGATATTGTACGGTTCAGTTCGATTTTCGGTTTAAATTTATCGGTTTATAAACGGTTCGGTCCGTGATGGTTCGGTTCGGTAACGGACAGTTTCACGGTTCGGTTTGAAAAGTCCCACCCCTATTCACATTACATTGAGTAATCAATCTGACTCTTAACAAAGTAAAATTCTCGTTCAGACTTCAAAATTTATCAAGTAATCCAACTCTAAACCCAAAAACTTTGTTTGTAACCCTTAATTTCGCTTCAAATCTTTTTGTTTTTCAAATTAGAGTTTGATTTTCCTTTATAACATTACTGTTAAAATAAAAGAAACAGCAGTAATAGTTAACTATTTATTCAATATATAGAGAAGTGATTAAGTGTATAACTAAATCTGTATTTTCAACTCTGAAAGGAGCAGGAGGTTTGCTTAAAACACATACTTTCCTCCAACCACTTGAAGGAGAAGAAAAGTCTGGTACTAAGGAAGATAACTTGGTAGATGTAAATGTTAAGCCTCCATCTGCAGCTCCTCCTACTTCAGTAGTTGAACATGTACGTATTGCCTGGTGGGATTGGAACATACAGTATAAGTCACATTTCCTATTTTAATCCAAGGGTGCCTAAGCCAGAGGAGAATATCTTCTTAGTGGCTCCAGCAGCCAGCAATGATAAAAACGACGACAATTCAAATTGTAGCTCATATACGGGAAGTGGTTTCACATTGTGGGATGAATCAACTGTGAAAAAGGGAAATAAAGAGAAAGAGAATTTGGGGGATGAAAACATAGTAAAAGGTAAATGTCTATTTCATTCTTCCAACTAAGATTAAACATTGCATAGCAGATTGATACGATATAAGTAATTTACTATCTAGACATTAGTCCAATAATAATTATTGTGTTCATGTTTTAGTTTGGCATACAAGACAACTTAGAGGACCCATATGAAGTAGAAAGGTAATATACTATACAGACCTCCGCAAGCATGATGCTTGTTGTCATAGTGATGCTTTCAAAGCGTTATATGGGGATTGGAGGTTACACTCACATCAATGTACCACTCCATCAGATATTAAACCTCTTATGTATATATTAGGAAATAAAAGGCTATCTAGTAAACTTAGCTCACCAGTGAACTAGAGAGAGGAAGGGCAGTAAATCTCGCGTAAGTGTAACTACCTAATTGTCCCCTCTATCACGTACAGTTTGCTGGAGAACTATCTCTCTAAATAGCCTTACTCGTATTTTAGGGTGTCACAATATAATTGTCTCTTGAAGTCACTTCCTACTTTAATTTCTTCATATACCAATCTCCATGTCATTTAAACGGAAAAATATGAAACTGAGGGAGGATTTATTGTTGGTACAATCGCAATTGAGTTGAATACAGTTTGCTTGCACAAGCGCTTTTTCATCATGGAATTTTGGACACACTAATATGTACAATAGGACTTTGGTTTGGACAGGAGGGTATGGATGGCAAGGTTAGTTTAGTCAATGTAAATGCAGAGAAGCAGCTAATATGAAAGGGGTACAAAAATAGGCTCGTATAAAATACATAGAATTGAATACTTGCAAGTGTTGTAACTCTCAAATTTTCTCTTTGGATGAAGTATTGATATAAGTTTTGGTTGAAGTGATTGTTGTGGGTCAGAGACTCAGAGTACTACTACAGTAGTGCTCCACATATATAGTCTACTTTCCTATAACTGTAGGCTTTCTTTACATAACTTACCTTCCTGTTCTAAGGCTAATTAGATCAAGGTTTATCAGGAATTTGATACTTGATTTTCGATAAAAACTTTTGCTGCATTCCAATTTTTGATAATAGGGAAGTTGTAAAGTTCGTCTCTGCAACTATTGCATTTTTATAAACTTAACTAGATTGTGAGAAATCCCTTGATTATTTTGATGGACAGAGTCAACAATAAAAATGGGGCAATGGCCTTTGGATCGGCCTTCACAGTCTTCTTCCAACCACCGCAGCAGTGTCAGCCCTCTTTCGTCTTCTCAGTCAGTGACTTACCCTATTTATATTTCTGTCATCCTCACCCAGAAACTATGTCCAACTGATAGGAAATTGGAAATTTTATAGGGCAATTATTCAGAAGAGTCAAAGCTTTATGGAGATGATCAAATCAGCAAAGTGTCCTCATTCAGTGGAGGAAGAGGTTGAAGAGGATTTGAGCCTAAAAAAGGAAAGCAGCTCTTCTCTAAATGGTTAGTATTCTGCTCATTGTAATAGGAGTTGGCTTGTATTTGGCATCATGAATGTCTTTATCTCTCTCTGTCGCTTTTTTAATTGACACAGAAATGCAGTTGTAGATGAAATTTGTCTTTGAAATTATGTTCTCTTGATAATACAACCCTTTTCTGATTAACTTCATGGGATATAATTAAATCTCATTCAATCAAGATATAAGAGGCTCTAAGAATTTGGTGTCCCAAGAGTTACTGTCTTATTGATACCTAATTTTTGCCTTTGCAGATTTCACATGTTGAGAGACTCATTCCTCACAGTGACCAGAAGAGAGATAAGGCATCATTTTTGTTAGAGGTATGAGCACAAAGACCTTCTCTTATCTGACATAGTGCTGTCTAGGATACCCTCTGATATCTGTATTTATGCAGGTCATTGAATACATTCAGTATCTACAAGAAAAGGTAAATAGATACGAAGGGGCATACCCTGGATGGAATAGTGAACCACCCAAGTTGAATCCATTGGTAAGTTCTTCTGTGTTTTTATACAGATTATGCTCTGAAAGGATTTTTTCAGGTTATGCTAGCAATATGTATACTCTGAAAGGACTTCTTTCTTGCTTCTTTACACGGTTCATTCAGATTGATTCATTGACATTTTCTAGAGTTAGAAGTAATTTCTGTTAAGGTATGTAGCATTAGCTGTTTATAGTGATAATTGATATAATCAATGTATAGCTGTTACTTAGCAACTAGACCAACTTTTAGGATAAAAAGCCAAAAGCCATCCCCAAAAGGTTACTCAAACTAACTTTTGCATTTTGGCTGAAAGGCCAAAAGATTAACAAATTTTTTGATTGTTTGACCACATGAAAAAGTCATTAATCATTAGGCACCGAGAAAGTTGGCAAAAAATTCATTTGCCAAACAAGGCCTTAATACTCATTTTATTATTTTTATTTTTGTGTTTTAAAGTATTATAGAGACTTTTTAAGTAAACCATTGTTCATTTTTCATATGTTTGATGAAGAGAAATAGCCATGGGGCAACTGAGATTTTGTTGATCAGTCTCGAGCAGTGAATGCTAGTCCTGTGTTGATGTTTGGTGCCAAAGTTGATGAGAAAGCTACTCCTGCTGTTTCATTGAATGTCCTGTGCAATCCCCAAACCCCAGCAGAATGTAGCATCATCAATGATATCAATGTCAAGACAGTTGATCAGCAGCCTGGAAAAACTAATAAAGCAGGATCAATTTCTCCACCACTGCAGCATGATATCCACGCTCCTATCATTAATAGTTGTGCTGTTGCACCACCTCCTGTGAGGCTTCCAACTGAGGGAGGCAATGCTTCATTCCCTCAATTGCAGTTATGGCAAGGTAGAACTTCCGCATCTGAGCCATCTCTTGCCACCGATAAATTGAAAGATCAAGAGTTGGCTCGTGAAGGTGGCACAATAAATATCTCAAGCGTATATTCTCAGGGGTGAGTAATCATAATGTAATCCCCCATATTTTTCTTAGTAAATATTAATTATATATTTTTATGTATACGATTATTTTCAATAATTTTATATTTATATAAAAAAAAAAAAAATTTGGAAAGATTTCACAAAATAAAAACAATAACTTACATTTCAATAGCATTTTACTCACTATTGGGCTAAGATTACCATTCTAATTCTACAAAAATAAAAGAGCCCAAACCCTCATTTTTCTAATTAAGTAAACTTCTCCTAAAACCCTCCTACTTCCCTCTCCTTATTACTCCTCTACTGCTTCCTCCTTTCCCCATCCACAATTCACGACACTCACAAAAAAAAATTAAAAAAAAAAAAAATCGATGCTGCCCCTTCGTTGCTGCTGTCGCCTGCGCTGCTGGTGTCGCCGCCGCACTGCTGCTGCCGCCGGCGACCCGTCGCTGCTGCCCGAACCACCAGCCGGTTTCCTTTCATTTCCCTTTTCTTCTATCTTCCTCTTTTCTTGTTTAATTTCTGTAAAGATTTAACCTTCATATGAATTATTGATTTGATTATGCATATACATGATGAATATTGCAAATTTATTGAGTCATGTTGCGAATTTGTTGAGTTTATGATGTACTAAGTATATGATTAATGTCAGATTTTATTAGCTACGAAATTAGGGTTCAAAAATCGTGATTTTCGCAATGTTTTGGGCTTAAACCATGAATAATTGATTTAACTAATTACTTTGTATATAAATATGGTTCTACCTTTAATTTTCGATGATTATATGTAATTTTCAGATTTTCAGAAAAGCTGATTTTGGGTTTTAAATGTTGATTTTTCATGATTTTGGGCATAAAACGTGAATGATTGACTTAATTACTTACCTTGTGCTTAATTATGATCCTAACCTTAATTTTTGATGAGTAATAATTTTCAGATTTTTAAGAAAGCTGAATTTTTGGGCTCAAAGCAGGAAGATTAAATTATTTAATTATAGTATGTATAAAATTATGTTTAAATTCAATTATCTTGATTATAAACTAAATTTCAGATTTTAACCTTAACTTTAAATAGCTTTAAATCATGGTTTTATGTCGGATTTCAAGTTCTCAACATACTAACGTAATATATAACGATTGTTTCAAGTAAAAATGTTTATGGGGTTGTTTTATAAGCTTAAAACGAATTTTCAGATTTATAACACCACTTTAAAGTTGCTGAAATTTTTCCTGTAAGCCATATTTTTATGATTTTTAGCATATAAACCCATAGTTGAAGTACTAAATTATTAACTTTGGCTATTGGGAATAATTTAAGAGCATTATTTCAATGATTTAAAGGATTTTAAAATAGTTTGGTATTGCTGTAAAATATATTGCTTGGGTAGTAATGGAACTGTGGTTGTTTTGTTTAGGAAGGGACTTCGTAGAAGGTGACTTTTAGCCTTAAAGTGGCCAACCAATTTGTTTACTCAAGGTACGTACAAGAATACGAGGAACCTTGATTTTAGGAGCATGTTTAGGGACTTGGAAAAAAACCTAGAATCATGCTAGGGAACTTGTAGAATTGGTTGGAATTGTTTGGTAATGAGTTGTTTGATGATAAATGTGATGGTTAGTTTAATTCATGCTTGAGAAATGTGCATTGATTTTTCCTTATGAGCAGTATTTATGCAATAATGTTCAAAGTGAGCTTAGAGGCAAAGATATAATGAATTCTTTTGATTACTTGTTCGTTTATATTGAAATGGAACGAGTAAAGGAAGAATTAAAGTCTTATAAGACAAAGTTGAGAATTTGAGGTGCCTTATGAACTTAAGGTGTTTATACACCGAGGTAGTTAAAGGATGCAATAATAAATGTTGTTTGTCACTGGTAAATTGAGAATTTAATTGGAAACTGGAATGATTTGATTGATTGATGTATGATTGGTTGAGTTGTTTGCATATGAGTCATCACCAAATTTTAAACTGGTAAATCACGTAAAGTGCAAGAAGGATGAGCAATAAAACTCTGGATTTGTGCACATCTAAAGTAATGACAAACATGGGTTGGGGTTCATGGGGTATTAACTGTGCACTTTTCAGAGGCCGTCTGATCTACGAGTCTCTTGTTTTAAATTCTTTTAAAATTATAATGAGTTAGATGAGATCTCATACTAGCTATGGCCATGGAGTCGCGCCCGTCTGCCATTGGATGTTTGATGTTTATTAATGTCTTCCGAAAGGAGGCATAGGGTTTTCTTATTTAATGTTCCGGAATGGAGCACAGGGGGACAACCCGGTCTATTGCTTAATCCAATAAAATAATGAAGTGATCAATGCTATTTAAATAAAAACTTAGTAATGAGTAACTATGGAGTCATGTGTTCGAGTCAATGATAATATTGTGAGTGTATGGAAAGTTTGTTAGTATCATGCTATTTCGTAACTTGTATGTACTCAGCGTTGCTGATTGCGTGCTTTTGTGTGTTTTTCTTTGGTCATGGCCTTCGCCTTCAATGACCCTGTAATGATCCAATTATTACACTTGTGATATTGGGGAGCAGATTCATCACAGGTTTTTGCATAAACTGTCTTGCATCAGGTTGAGTGGAGAGTTGGTTAACCAGTTAGCTTATTTCATAACACAGATTGAATTTTATTTTGGTGTTGGTTCCATTACTTCCTATTTTACTGGATTTTGAATAAGGGCCGTTATGGTTTCAATTTGTAAGACTTTGATTTTTGACTTCCAATTTTGAAACTTATATTCTTTTTAAAACCAAGTTAGTTTTCCGCTGCTGGTTTCTGAAACTAGCCTTAACGTTTGAACACGTGGCGGTAGCACTCCAATAATTCTCTTACAGGTTATACAGGTTTTACAGGTCTTACATGTTATACAGATTATACAGGTTATACAGGTTATCACAGGTTTTTAAGGTTTTCTTTTAGAGAGAATTATTGGGGTGTTACAACTCTATTTGTAGATGTTTTGTGATTAGATTAGGGAATATTTCACGACACTTTGTATCAAAGATGATTGAAGATTATGCATAACCATTTTTGTACACTAAGTGAGAATTAAGGATTCTGTTCTTGAAACTGTAGAAGGTTTATGAGGGGGCAAGCATGGCTTCTTGTAAATAAATGAACAGTAACTGAATTTTCTCTTAAGTCATGATAATGTTTAAGGTACCCAGTTTGCTGATCAGCAGATTAAGTGTATCCCTATTTTGGCAACTTTTTTGAGAGAATAAATGATTTCAGGGATTGATTGTATGTATAAAATATTCATTTTTTTTTTTTTTTTTTTTCTTTCTAGTAACTTGAATGGATATAAATTTCGAACAGGTTGTTGAGTACGCTAACACGAGCTTGCCGAGTTCTGGGGTAGATTTGTCTCAAGCAAGCATATCAGTTGAAGTTGACATAGGAAAGCGAGCACATAATAGACAAGATTCCCAGGAGGCTGCTGGGAAGGTAAGCATAATTTAGGTACTGGGCGAGTAAGAGAAATTTTTTAACACAAATGTTTCTAATATTGTGATTAAATCTAAGCAAAATACCTGTTTCTCTTTATTCAGGGTGTTGAAATTCCCAGTGGTAATCCATCTTTGCAACATGCTAGAGTTGATAGCACCAGTAGCGAGTCTGATCATGCAGTGAAGAGGCTCAAGACAGGCTAGATGTTGGGAGGTTTGGTACATTCTTTTGCTATGTGATTAGATCATTTTTTGAGGAGCTGTCCCATCCCTTCTTCTTCGCCAGATCAACCAGTTGATAGCTTGAGCCAAATTTTACATGTTATTAATTTCTCTCTTCAATTTGTTTTTGCTTAGTCTTTCAGGACCTCTGAAGAGTGAATAGGTAGTCCGTAGTCCTACTTAGAATATTCTTTCATCTTAATTTTTCTTAATCTTTTCAGCTTATGTATTTATATATAGGCATCCATATTAGTATATGAGGAGCCGCCTTTTAATTATGAGCTTCCATATTGAGAAGCTTTTATTAATTTTTTTTTTTTTAACTTCATTTTATAACTTGTATTTGCTATAGTAGATTAATTTGCAGCTTATATACTGATAAGCATACTCTTTTTTGTTTTCCTTGCTACATGTAATAACAAAATCAAGGTAACTGTTATTAACCAGTTAAATTCTTGAGATCAAGTACTTCAACGGAGTTTGAAATTTGGAGGATTTTGGCATATTCTCTTCACTTAGTTAAAAATCTTGTTGCTTAATATCTTTAGAATCATACCATATTATATTAGTTGATTAGACCAAATCTTATGGAGTATTTGTGTTTTGATATTACCAATATTTGGGGTTATGTATTAGTATAAATTATGAATTATAAATACTCTTAAACGATTCCACTTAATAGTGTTTTTTTAAAAAATTGTATGTTAGTCTACATATGCGGTGAAAGTTAAGTTAAATCAAATTAAAACTTACTAAAACACCTTATTTAAGTGCTTGTGATTTTTTTGGTCTTATATTTGCGAGCCAAACACTTAAGAGTTAGGAGTAGAGGGGAGGGTAAGGAAATCCATACCTCCAAGTACTCTCATTTGGTAGAATTTAAATCTCAAACCTCTAGAATATAAGGTAAGAACCTTATTAAGTAAGCCAATACTTTATTGGTTGTCATTAATCTTAGACCACTCTCAATGGTGAGCAAAAAAAATGCTCACCCACTCTCTCTCTACCCACTTTCTCTCTCAACAAATCAATTTTGCTCATGGGCAAATTTTTTTTACATTTCCTCTCCCAATGGTGAGCAAAAAAAATGCTCACCCAACACTATCTCTCTCTTACTTTTTCAATACCCCACCATTACTTTCTCTCTCCTACACAACACTTCTTTATTTATTTATTTATTTCATTTATATTTTAACAATGTTACTCCAAATAAAAAAAAAACTAATTCAAATTTGTGTAACTTATTTTTTTTATTTTTGTCTTTTTTATCGTTAAAATTTGTCGTAAAATTAAGTACGTTATATAAAAAAATTGTAAAAAAAAGCTCATAATTTTTTAAATGTTTTTATTTATTTTAAAAGCGGTACAATACTAGAGAACAATTACATTTGCAATGTCATGCGTATTTAAACTTAGGAAATAAAATAAACACAACAACTAAAAAATAACTCGACTGCGTACGGAAAAGTAGCTACGCCATAGTACTTGGCTTTATTTAAGTCGTCTAATTTCTCCCTAATTACGTGGCCCGTATCGTTGCCAAATATGTTCGACTAAATCACGTTTCAGAGATAGATGAATTTCTCTGTCACGGAGGGAAGCTTTTCGCTGTAGAAATGCGTTGAAGTCAAAGTTGGTAGGTCGGCCTACGTTGAATTCAAACGGTGGCGTTGTAGATGTTGATGCTGGTGTTGATTCTTGTTGATCTTCATCGTAGAAGGCTCTTAGAACTTCGGCTCAAGTGTAGTTGTGGCGCTCATCTTCAACAATCATGTTGTGCATAATGATACATGCTTTCATTATGTCTCGCAGTATGTCCTCATCGTACGCCAGTGACGGTTTTCGTATTATTGCAAATCGAGCTTGCAAAACACCGAATGCTCTTTCAACGTCCTTTCGAGCAGCAGCCTGGTGGTCAGCGAACAATTTATCTTTTTGAAGTTGAGGGGTTGTGATACCCTGAACAAAAGTTGCCCACTTCGGATAAATACCGTCGGCTAAGTAATATGCCATGTTGTATTCATGGCCGTTAACGGTAAAATTTACCGGAGGAGCTCGACCATGCAGAACCTCATCGAACACTGGGGAACGGTATAAGACATTTAGGTCATTACAAGATCCAGGAATCCCAAAGAAGGAATGCCATATCCATAAATCCTGATCTGCAACGGCTTCCAGTATTAGCGTTGCTTTCTTGTTCCTACCGGCGTACTGCGCTTTCCATGCCGTTGGACAGTTCTTCCATTCCCAATGCATGCAATCAATGCTGCCTATCATGCCCGGAAAACCACGCAGTTCATTTTGATGCAGTATTCTAGCCAATTCATCAGCTGTAGGGTTTCGCATGTACTCGGTTCCGAACTGCTCAATGACACCGGTACAAAAACGTTGAAGGGCAACTCGAGCGGTTGACTCACTGATCCGAACGTATTCATCCACGGCGTTCGCAGCCATGCCATAGCCTAACATTCTTATCGCCGCTGTACATTTTTGCAGAGGTGATAAACCTAACCTTCCAGCTGCATCCCTACGCTGCTGGAAGTACACATCACCTTCAACGACCTTGTTCATTATACGTACAAACAAAGGTCGTTGCATACGAAATCTTCTTCTAAATTGGGTGGTGTTGTACACAGGATTATCGGAAAAGTAATCATTAAACAACCTAGCATGTCCGATTTCCCTATCTCTTCTATTCGTACCCCCTCTAGGTTTTTTTGAAGAGTGTTGGGATTGTGTTTGGGGCATGAGGACGGATAGGGGTTGGTATGTGAAGAGTTCATCAACAAGTTGGTCATATTCTTCAGTATTTGAAGAAGATGAGCTTGAACTTGAGCTTGATGATGGTCTAGAATACATCTCGTATTACTATTGTTACTTGATGAAGGGGTGTGGTTGTGGATATGTGCCATGCCTACTATATATAGCAAAAATATCAAATGAATATGTGGTTACAAATCTGAATGACCACACCAAGTAAAGGAATCAAATTTTCAACCACGGAATAGGTATACTATGCTAGTCGACAGTGACAAGTCTTGAGTGCAATAATGTCGGTATCAATGGCACAAAGGTAAAGCATAATGATAAAGTTAATATAGCAAAACGTGGTTGTACAATGACAAAGATTTATTGATATTATGTCGGTATCAATGACACAAAATTAAAGCAATCTGATAAAGTGAAATCAGAAAAATGTGACTACACAATGACAGAGATGTAAAGCAATTATGTCGGTATGAATGGCAACTTAAATCAACTTGTTAAACAACTTGTCATTCAATATTGGAAAATCAGAATACAAGTGTACATCTTTCTTACATTGAAATTAACCACACCACTAATACAACTTAAAAATAAAAGACTAAATTGCGCTTAATAAATAAAAGACTACAACCAAACATGCTTAAAAGCCTTGTAATTTACCCAGTAAAAAATTCTTGTACGACTCTTCTTCGGGAGTGAGTGGCGTAGGCGAATTCTTCATAGCTTGCACCATATCAAACCAGGTTTTCATCTTATGAATGTCAAGTTCCTCCCTTTTCCTCTGCTCCTTGTCTTTTTCAATTTTGATCCTCTCTTCCTTCAGAATGGCCTCCCTCTCGCGAATTGTAGCGAATTCCTTCATTCGTTCGCTAAGCTCAGACGAACCACTTTTTGTTGCTACTGCTTTCCCTTTACGCTTCGCCTTTGCTTTCTTGACACCCTCGGGTCGCTGTAAACCGCCAGATGAAAAACCATACATAGGGGTTTCATCCTCTACATCATATCTGGACCTCTTCCCACTTCCAGCACTACCTTCTTCCTCAGCATCACAAGCGGCTTTTCTTTCCTTCAATAACATTGACCATCTCAGCTTTGGTCTCCACTTTGGATCCTTGTTAAGCATTTCAATTGCGTGAGGAAAAGTGAAATTGCGACCTTGGGAGACATGAAAAAGCTTCGCCGCACTTTTCATACGATCAGCTTCATTGTAACCACTCCATCCCTCCGGAAGTCTACCTGCTTCATCATAGCAAGATATCCATTGCAGTGTGTCCGCTGCCAACCTTCTCCAGTGCGACGTTAGACTCTTAATAGGTCTTGGCGGAATTATATGCGGCTTCTGCGTATGCAAAGTTTGGTATGCTGCGTGTACGTTGCGCCATAGGCTAGTTGCTTTTTGGCTTGTACTTTTAATAGCATCCTCGCTAATCTGCAAGTACAACCCAATCAGAGCTTCATCTTCCGCAACAGACCAAATACGGGTAGCTCGTGCAGGAACCTGGTTGGGTTCCAGTATGCGAACTGGTAGAGGAGGATACTGCGGCGTCTGTGGTACGCTTTCCTCTTCGCTCTCATCGAAGAGTGTGTTACTACCAAGATCAGTTTCAGGTGTACGATCTTCATTAGCAGGGTTTTGTAGGGGAACCTCAGTGGGTGTCTGCTGTAGTGGAGGTGGTTGCGAAGACATATTTCCCATTCTTTGCAAGAACAATTGAAACTCGGGATTAGTTAGGAAATCATCACTAAAACCCGAAAATTGTTGACGGAAATTTGGGTTGTTTGGATCCATTAAAAGATTCTGCATCAAAAAACAAAAGATAAATATCGTTACAAACATTTACTCAAAAAACAAATTAAAATGATAACAAATCCAAAAAAATATCAACAACTTTCTTCAATTGCATAATGCAATTACATTACATGCCATACAATATTTTTTTTTTCCTCACAAAATAACATATATACTAATTTTAACACATAACTACAGTACGTATTATGAAAAATAATTAACCAAAACTTGCAACACTTTAAGAACTATAAATTTAGAAATTTATTGAGAAAATATACACAAATTTGTTTAATTACATAATGCAGTATAATTTCGTGGCCTATAATATTGATTGTTTTTCCAAAAATCACATATATACTAATTTTATTACGTAACTACATTTATATATAGCAAAAAAAAATTAACCAATAATTGCAACACTTTAATAACTACAAATTTAGTTATTTATGGAGAAAATATACACAACTTTGTTTAATTACTTAATGTATATTAATTTCGTGGCCTATAATTTTTTTTTCCATAAAATCACATATATACTAATTGTATTACGTAACCACATTTATGTATAGCAAAAAAAAAAACCAATAATTGCAATATAACTACAAATTTAGAAATTTAGAAATTTATGGAGAAAATATACACAACTTTGTTTAATAACATATTGCAATATAATTACATGGCCTACAATTATATTTTTTTATAAAAAAAAACACATATATACTAATTATATTATATAATTGATTTTTAAAATTAAAAAAAAAATATTTACCTCAATATGGCTGAATTCCAACAACAATATTCTTCTACAAATTAAAAACACTTTTAAGAAAATTAAAATGTGGAGGATTTAAAGTGTTTTTACGAAATTATATCAAAATATATCAAAATGCATGTCTATTTATAGAGAATTTAATTTTATGACCGTTGGTAATTTTTTTTTTTTTTTACAAAATATATTTTTTGGAAAATAGCTTATAAAAAAATAACCGTTGCAAACGGCTACTTTTTTCTGATTGGCTACTCCCCTGCAGCTGCCACGCGTCACATCATCATTTGCTGCCCACCTGCACGCGTCAGCCGCACCCACTTTTTTTTTTTTAAATTCCGGAAACTCAAAACGACGCGTTTTGAGTTGCTTTCTTTGAGGCAGCTTCACAAAACGCGTCGTTTTGATGGAGATAAGGCCGAAATTTTTTGAGTGCGTGTGCCAGGTGTGGGCCCCACTTTATTTACTGTTCATCTAAAAAAATGCTCAAGTTTTGAGCTTTTTTGGTTTTGCTCATGAGCTTTTTTCCCCATTTTAACAAATGCTCACCATTGCAAGACTTGATCATTTTTTTTCCTCACCAAAAAAGCTCATGAGCAAAAAAA
Organism: Chenopodium quinoa; assembly: GCF_001683475.1. Classification (NCBI taxonomy): domain Eukaryota; kingdom Viridiplantae; phylum Streptophyta; class Magnoliopsida; order Caryophyllales; family Amaranthaceae; genus Chenopodium; species Chenopodium quinoa. The sequence goes on from NW_018743783.1 coordinate 157,847, forward strand.
AAACTCACCATTGCTAGTGCTCTTAAATGCTTTTAAACAACTTGTGAAGAAACTTGATCCAAACTTATTTGCTAAGGGTCATTTGGTATCAAAAACACCTTTTCCGGTTTTTGTTATTTTGTTTTTAAAAGAGATATGATTTATAATGAAATCATAACTACATAGTATCTAGTTTACTAACAACAACAAAGTACAAACCACTTTTTCTGGTTTTGATTTTAAAAAATAAAAAACTGAAGAGAAAAAAAAAAAAAAAAAAAAAAAAAAAAAAAGATAAGTAACGACGATTCAAATTAATAAGTCAGCTTGGAGTAGAGGCCAAATCTTCAATTGTAATAACAAAACAATAAGAATCCTAGTAAGCAAACGTAGAAAATCCCCCTAGCACATACAGTAACCCTGAGCAATACTTCGTATATTTCTTTTATAATCTAATACTTCAAGTACAGGACAGTTACTAGCCAAACAGTTGCAAACTCACATAAGAATACAGCTGGGTAAAATTTCCTTGCAAACGAAATATATTGTATAATTATTGTAAATAATTTGATTGTATGAATAAACAGATTATATAGATTAAGAAACTAAATTCAGCATTCAGCAACCAGCTTTAGAAACATGAATTCACTTCTAAAATGCCAAAAAAGTACCTAATCCTTCAAAACATCATACTAATAGAATAAGTTAGAATTTCAGAACTGCATCAGTGCACAAAAGCTAGATCAGGATAAGTTAGCTAGTTAAAAGCTATTACAAAAGAGTTACTGGAAGTCGATAGCTTAGAAAGATGATAATATAAAGAGGGGAGTACTCTCCAGTCTCCATTACAGTCCGTAATACTTAGTAACCAGAAAACGCTGCAGAGGAAAAGAGTAGGAACTTCAAGCAGAACAATCAGCCAGCCACGCCAAGGTGCAAAATAAAACAACCATCCTAAACCCCAAGCTGCAAGAATCTGCCAGAATTGAAGAAAACGAAAAAGAACAGAAAGTTGAGCATAAGAGGGAATTGCCAAATTTTTAAAAACATTGTTAACGAGTGTATCTTTTAAAAGATTCCCTTAAAACCTCATAATTCCAGATGCAGCAAATTTTCAAGCAAAAAACATAGTACATGATAACACTGTCAAAACTACTCTCAAACAAGCGAGACTTGTGCGTGTGAATGGTTGGGAAGGTACATTTTTAAAGGATATACATAGTATAATCAATTTAAAAAAAATCCATGATAACACTCTCAAAACCAATTTCAAACAAGTGAGACTTGTGCATACAAATGGTTGGGACACCTGAGAAGAGCTAACACCATCCCTCCTAACAATCTAGTATCACATAAAACTAGGAGCCAATGAAACCAACAAGCTCTCTTAGTAGAACCTTTAATACAAATCCTATTTGAAAGCTCACTTTGCCGATTGAAATCTGGTAGTAGAACCCTTAATCCAAGTTCTAACCATTATTATGTTGGTTGTGACTATTATTGAACAATTTAAGAAGAAGCCTTTTATTAGCAGCTGGTTACCAAAATCCAATTACACACACAACAAAAGATCCATTAATTAAAACCGGTAGCTATAAACTATCAGAACAACCGAGGATTAGCAAGTTATCTGATTCTGATTTCATTGATTCTTCAAGCTATATACAGGTACACACAATTCAACATTATCAATCAAGTAGCAACCAGCAAAGTTTCTGCACTAATTTAACTACAACATGCATTAGAATTTAGAATGATACATGTAGTGGCTATTTCTTTTTCGATTCAAAATAACATACTGTATAAAAACCACCAGGTAACAAATCGATATTGATTTATCGGACGAATCAGAATTCACCACCAGTGATCTCGATCAACAAAACATCTAAGCTTCAAGTGAAAGGTCATTAGGAAACCGTGATTTATACAAGAATGACATACAAACTATATAGCTCTGTTTTAAGCAATGAATGATTTCAGAATGTATAAAGCTCTTCTATATGTCAGTTCAAGGAAGAACTTGGAAGGTCACATACATTTTAATTAAGAAGATATGGTTGAAAACTCTTAAATGCAAGATACAAGTTGTAACAAAAACACCAACAATCTATAGAGATTCAAACTTGTAAAAGAGACAATGTCCAACAAAATTACTAATAATGCACAAACAAGTGTAAGATGAAACAACAATAAAGCATTTATCAATATCAAAACTTAGGTATCAATATATGAAAGGTAAAGATAGTAGTAATATTTAAAATAATTAATAATAAAACAAAGATACCTCAAAGTAGCAAAGCAGGCCCATTGAAAAAGTGGCCAAGGTGTGGAACTCTAAGGAAAAACTTTCTTTCCACAAAGACATCCAAGAAGGTGGAGTATGCAGGATGATCATGGATATCAGGCAATTCTCCAGAAATCATCTTATAGATAAGTTGTTGAGAAGACGGGGATATCTTAGTAGAGAAAAACAATACAAGTAGTACATAACAAGCTGGAAAGTCATTGTGTGAGACACTGGAACAAGCATTGTGTGAGACAATGGAACAAGCACACATTCTAATGACATTTTCTTGTATCGACTTCAAAGGAATAAGCACATTCCTAAGCATGGGTGGATAAGGATAAGGAAGAATGTCTTTAAAAATAACATGATACAAAGATTGCCTTGCATAAACGGTTCCATCAGGGGTGGCTAGGTACGCACAGGGCTCAATTAGAAGACTAATGCCAACATACAGTTGTCTACCATGCTCGTCGAGTCCGAAGCAGGGCAGACCCGAGGGTATAGTCATAGGGAGAATATTGATTAAATGAGAGGTCATGTTGTCTGAACAATACCATTCTTCTTTGATTGTATCAAAACAAAAACATTCTTTAGATGTTTCAATTGCAAAACAATGACCAAATACAGCATGTGCATAAATGACAATACCCAAACCAGCAGCGAAGAAAGGAGGAACTGGAAGGGTTCTCCATTCACCGATTTTTGAATCAAAAACCTCAAAAGGAATTTCAGATTGTGCATAAAAACCTCTGTGTACAAAGCGAGAGGTGAAGGACATATAGATTACCTCCAATCTCTTCAACAATAGGACACGCTTTACCGGATTTCATCCTAGGAATAGTAGCATCAGCTAATTCAATTCAGATATCCTTAATATCACCATTAGGACCACTAACTTCTGGAATTAGCTTATACACCTCTCTCGAGGCATGCGTAGAACAATATGGTGCCGAAGGATCCTGTAATTCCCCACCAATTAGAAGTATATTTGAATCAGAAGTCGTTGAACATGGAAGCAAAACCCTAGAAGAAGGAGAAGAGGCAGTCTTGAAATTAAATTTGGTTGAAGCCATACCTAAAGGCAGGACATCGGAGGTGGCGTGAATGTTAGTACTCCACGCCACCTCCGCCAGTGGTGGGTCATACGATAATTCTAAGCACTTCCCACCGTATTTCTCCTCCGTTTTTTTCAAATCGGTACAAAATAGATTGAACTCTGAACCCAGAAATAAAAACCTCTCTTCTTCTATTTCTCCCTCCATCGTCCTCCTCCTCTTATGGCTCTCCATCTCCGTCTCCATGGTTGTGTTTTTTTAACTTATATTAGATAAAAAGATTGAAATCGAGAGAGAGAAAAGACAGAATACCAGAAGAATTGGAGGAGGTCAAGGGTCGAAATTGAGAGAGGCGGAGTTGAGAGATCGGGCGTCGGAAAGGCAAGGCTAAGGCAGAGGCGTCGAGCTTGGCGATTGATAAATTTACCCGACCCTAAAACATGGAGTTACATGTGTAGTAGGTTTTTAACTTATATTAGTTGAAAGATAAACAAGGGAAATCTTCTTTGATTGTAGCAATCAAGGATCCTGATCCATATGAAATTGTCAAAACTCTAATTAAGGTCTAAATATATTTTTTATTTATGATTTATTTTTCTTTATTTAATTAATATATATATATATATATATATATTTCTTTTTTGGTGCAATTTTATTTAATTTTACATGCTTAAGTACCGTGCTATGCACGGTCTTTACAGAATTTTTTTAAATAAATGTCAACCTCAGTTAGTATTACAATATTTCAGGAAAAAATGATTATTTTTTTAAATATCAATAATATAAATTGAATATTATACCTATACTATAACAAATACATCAAAGTTAGTGCTGAGCGATATCCTGTTCACCCTATTTAGTTGACAAAATAATTATTTTCCATTTAATTACATAACTCTCATAACAAAACCATATCAATAATTTCTACAACTCCCGACGATATTAATGTGAATCCAAAAGCACATTTAATATATAAATGTTCCAACAAACTACAGGGTAAAGAATGTCAAATTATTAAAGAAATTATAAGGAGAAATTCCATACCTGTCGACAAAAGACACCCGTGTAAGCTGAGTTATTAGAAAACTGAAATCACTGGGTATGTTGGAGCCAAATGAAGATTTTGCAATATTACTCAAACAATTCCCAAGATACTTGTAATCTTCACCGGTATCTTTAGAAGGCCAAGCTAATTTTACATCACTTAGCATTCCTCTGCCTCGACACATCACCAAACGACATACGGAGTCATCGTTCAACCTTCCATGACCCCCTTTGTCGATGAGAAAATGCATACAGCTCAAAATCTCTCTTAGATTTGTGAGTTGTTTTTGAGACAGATTTCCACTTCCACTTCTAGCTCCTAGACAAAAGGGGGTAAATTGCTCAAATATAAAACAAGTTTTATCTTCAAACTCAAAAGAAAGTTTTGGTTCAACAACAACCGAAATTGCATTATGAAGATGGTAGAGGTCTTTAGATCGTTGAAAGGATTTAATCTCTTGATCGTTGGTAGTGAGACACACTTTAAGTGTGACTTTACCGAAATGTATCAAATTACAATTGTAATATGATACCGATTCTGAATTGAAATTAGGACGGGTTCTTCCTCTAAATCAAATTCATCTTTGATTAGAGACTGCCGGAGCTCATCGACGGTGGGAGGGCGAAAACATGTCATTCTGAAAATTAAGTTACATTATCAATAGATTAAGCAAACCACAATTGCTTCAAAAATCCAAGTTAATTATACACACTAACTACATAATAAAGTATAGCTAAAACACTAATAGTGAGCTTAGCACTGAACATATACAAATTCAAGGCAATTATTCAAAATCCTAATCACTATACCCAATTGACCAATTCTAATATCAATTTCAAAAAATCAGAAATGCAATTATCCAAACTAATCAATTCCAAAAAAAAAAACCAGAAACCCTAAGTTCTTAACCCCACTAATTTCATAGATTAAATACGAATCATCAATTTTACTAGCCCATCGTCAATTTATAATATCAATTTCAAAGAAAAAAAATCAGAAATTCAATATTATCAATTCCTAAAAAAATCAGAAGCCCTAACTCCCTAATTTGATAAATTTAAAAACAAATCAACAATTTCAAAGAACATACACACTAATTGACTAGATTAAATAACATAAACAACTCAATTAAGCACAAAATCAACCCAACAAGTCAACAATTAGTGTATAATACGAAATTAAAAACTTGAAAATCAATTAAGTAATGAAGTTACCTATAAGGCTGTAGGAGTGGAGGCCCTGAGGCAGTAGCTGGAGACGCTGTGCGGCGGGGCGGTGGCTGGAAGGTGCGACGGCGGGGCGGTGGCTGCGGTGTGGCTTTCAATTTGTCGAAGAGAGAGAAGAGAAATGTTATTGTTCTTTTGTTTTTTTTCCCCGTTAAATTTCTTCGTTCAGCCTTCAGAGGAAGTCAGATGCACCTATTGTTTGGGTGATAGGGTCACCCATTTTGGGCCTTGCTTAATGGATTCTCAAGCCCAATAAACCAAACAAGCTAAAGTCAATGCAAGATCAGTCCATAAGCCAAACAAGCTAAATTCTCAAGTGTTATTAAGTTCTTTTATTTAAGTTTAGTTTTAGTACTAGATGGAAGCCCGTGCGATGCACGGTTTTTTCATATAAAATTTTTAATTATTTGTTTATGTATGGCATACTTAACCATATATTAGTATACTTAATATATGGATGGCTTTGGTTATTTTTGGAGATGATGAAAAAAATTCCAATGCATAGATTTGATTTTATATCGCAACAGTTTTTCATTTATTGGTAAACATATTGATTATTTTATATAAATGCAAGGATTTAATTTATATCAATTTCAGTTTGGCTAACATTTCACGGTTCAATTTATCAATTGATGTAGTAGGTTGGTTGTGGACGAGGTTGGTGATTCTATCGAAATAAAAGATATGGTAAAACAATGAATAATGATTTAGGATTTAAATTATTAGAGATTTATCATTTCACATTAAAGGTTTTATATAACGGAAAAAATATCATATTTACAATTTGTTTATATTTAATAAATTCATTATAAATTATAGTAAAAAAAAATTAAACTTTTGTAATTTTGTCTGAAATTATTAAATATAATAAATCAAATAATTAAAAATCTTAGATGAAAAAACCGTGCATCGCACGGGCTTCCATCTAGTACTAAAACTAAACTTAAATAAAAGAACTAAATAACACTTGAGAATTTGAAAACAATTCAGAATATTTGAGCAAGAAAGATAGAATAGCTTGAGTTGTGTGGAAATTTGAGTGAATTGAAGTGGGTATTTATAGAAAAATTTAGGGGGATGATCATATTTTTTTGACCAAAATGTAGCCGTTACACCTAAAATATAGCGGTTAAGTTTTTAAAAATCTACCCGTTGATACAACATGTCAACAAAAACATATCATAGAAAAGAAATGTAAAAACCATATCACAACCACTTACATAAACAATAACCGTAGCAAACTCATGGTATACGTGACAAACATCATGATAGAAGTAAACAATGCCAAAATAACTTACAAAGTTACATCACATAATACTCTTTGATGCCAATGGAATAGTTCCCCCTTGAAAACTCAAGCTAAAGACTATTTATAGTCTTCTATTATAATGAGGAAAATGGGCAAGGGAGAGGGCTCTCCGAACAGGCTGCCGCGCCCTCTCCAAGCTGGGTAATAAGTTCGCCAGACCCAGATAGCCGCGTCCGCGGGGGTAAATGCCGCACCCGCGGGTCTTCTCTGCCGCGCCCGCGGCCATTAACGCTGCGCCCGCGGCCCTATGTGTCACGCCCGCGGCTGGCCATCTCCCAGCCATCTCCAGAATCTGCTTCATAGTTCAGTAACCCCCTGCCCGCGCCCGCGGCTAGCTGGAGCAGCGCGCCCTCTCCTTTGTGGCAACTCCTCTTCCATTAGCAAGCTTCCTTAGCATCTCCATTTCATCTAATAATCCAAAATTCACCCACGACTGCTAGGAGCTATCAAAACACACAAATAGAAGGTAAAGAGTAGAAGAAAAGATAAAAGGGAAGGGAAAACACGAGAGGAAGCTGAAGTAACTAAAATAGAAGTAAAAGTGATGAGAAAAAGCATAAACAAGTGACAAGTCGGGGGAATTTTCTAATGAAAGAGGGTGAAATGGTGGCATGAATGCCACTCATCAAAATCCCCCACACTTGCCTTTTGCTTGTCCTCAAGCAAAACAAATAAAAGAAAGACAAAACAAACACTACAAAGACAAACACAACATGGCAAGGCTTAGAAAAGCAACATCAAATTTCAAGGTGGACAAATGCTTCATTCGGACTCAACCATGATAAACAAACGTCAAAGAATACTAGCCCTTCTCAATTACATGATGCATGCACGCTTCAAGATGATAATGGTTGCAAGAGTCAAGCCTAAGTTAAGCATAGAGAACTAATGAGTCATTCTCCGCCCTAGTCCCCTCTAAAACGGTCCGTGTTCTCCCCACTAGTTTCAAATCGTCCCCCTAGATGGCTCCTCATGATTCCACGAAGGAACTAGAAAAAGATTCATTTTGAGGAGGTAAAAGATCATCTCGACATCTCAACTATGCACGCTCTCTCCATAGGGTTGAAAATCATCTCCCTCCACCGGTTATTGACCACGCACTCCTAAACTCTAAGGGTCTTTATTAGGGTTGTAATGACGTGGCTCAAGGTAGAGGTAAGGAGAGCATTTGAAAAAGTGGTGGCAAGTCCTAAGTGAAGCAAGAGAATGACCAACTCTCTTAGACTAAACTCAAGAAACAACCACAACTCAAACGAACATCCGTCATTTCGATTTCGATATATTACCAACCTTATTCATATATATACAATTTTTTTTTTTTTTTTTTTTTTTTTTTTTTTTTTGCATTTGCATTTGCATCACTCTTCTTAAGCTTTTCTCGCATGCTCATATTCAAGCTTACATTTCAAATCTTTGTTCCAAGCCCACTCTCCATTTAATTCATGCTCATGATCACAACACTCATTACATTACCCTCACATGCCAAATGCTTCACTAACTAACAGGGTTGGTAAAACATAGGTCATTAGGCTTGTAATGCGGTTGAGACAAGAATGGGAAACATTAGGCTCAAGGTGGTTGGCAAGAAGGTTGATGCAAAATGGAAAATCGAATTTGTAACTAAATAAAAGAAAACATAAACAAAAATGAGAAATGGTGCCCTTTTCCTCCCCTAAAAGTGCTAGGTCACGATCTCGGGAGCTAGTAATCAACACAAGGATTTAAACATGCATAGTTGAGGATCCTAAAACGCCGCTCAACAAATTGATGTAGGCTTGAACAAATTGAATCTCACAAGGGACAAGAAAGGTAAGCAAATACCAACTAGAGGGCTTCAAATCCACTACAGGGAGCAACTCCATCTTACCACATCCCATGAACTAAGGGTTCAAACGCCCTCACAATTTCTTACCCTTGCTACCTTAGCTACGGCTCGTCTAATTCAATCAAAAGCAATCTCAAAACGTGCATCTCATCACAAAGTTAAGAAAAGACAAGCATTCTAGGGCGCATCATCACGGAAATAGAGTCCAAATGTATCAAGCAAATTCCAAATAAAAAAAACAACTATATCATCATGCCATGGTCATGTTTGCCACACGAAAGAAAGTGAGAACAAAACAAAAGAAGGAAGAAATCAAAGAGGTTCAAACATGAGGCATATAAATTCAGAGAAATCCCAATCGACATACAAGTGATCGTTCGATATCAATACCAACGATCCCAGGTTCCTTGGAACCGCATGCAAACATCCTTGAACCTCAACTCCTTCCTAAACTAAATCCTAAACTAAATACAACACAAGAAAGAAAAGAGAAAGTAAAGGAGAGATCTCACCCATGTCTCTTGAAGAAAAGAATAGAGCAACCTTGCAATTTACCATTTCTCCATATGTTGCTTCCAAATTTCTTCTAAGCTACAGGTGAGAGAAAAGAAAACAAAACAAAAACTAGAGAGAGAAAAATGTTAGTAAGAGAGAGAGAAAAATCCGTAAACTCAAATATTTGGGTATAACCTACTACCCAACACATCATTATCATCATCAAATCATCATCATCATAAAGATAGACATCATCAACAACTAACAACAACAATGCTACCAAAAGCTTACCAACAACACCCCAAACCCCTAGAAATTCCCCTGAGTCTTAGGTGCCTTCCCCACACTTACCCAAAGCATTCCCTAACACTCCCTTTTGACTCAAACACCCCCCCACACTAGAGTAAAGCATCGTCCCTGATGCTTCACATACACATGGAATAAAAGGGAGGGACCACACAGGGAGGGAACAACAGACCGAGGGGGGACTATTGGCCACTAGAGCCGGCACCACTGTCATCCGCACTCCAACTATCGTAGGAGAAACCCGAGGGGGGGCCATAGGGGTCCCAACCTCCGATGTAGCCGGGAAGCCACCCATAATGACCCTTGAAGATGTCAAGTTGGGGTGCGGACAACTGGTCATATGGCTCGGGTTGGACTAGGGGCGAAGGGTGAGAGGGATGAACGTAGGGGTAGTTAGGGTCACCCCGATAATCACTCCCACCCGAATCCCGGTAGTCATAATGACCGGACTCGTCGGGGAAATCACGTCTTGGCACATTAGGGTCCGAAGGACCCTGCCAATAGGGGTATGTAGGTCGGTTATCACCCCCCCAAGATGGCACGAGCCCTTGTTGGGCCGGCACATAAGGGTAGTTAACTGGGGGAGTGATATCCCATCTACGTACACTAGCATCGTATAAAGCGTCAATTTGGAAAGAATGGTGTTGTTGGGTGGCGAACATACCTTGCATGCCTAGTTGCATGCTTTCCATTGAGCCCGCATCGCCGCCAATTCTTGTTGGTAGTCAAATTGTTGTTGATTTTGTTGTTGTTGTTGTTGGTATCTTCCTTGCCTTTGTTGAAATTGTTGTTGTTGTTGTTGTTGACTTAGAGGGACGACCCTCTCCTCGTTCTCATCCTCCTCATGACCAAAACCTTCTCCAGACCCTTCACCCACCTCCATCCTTGCACTAGGGAGGATACCCGAATCCTTCTTTACCCACCAAGGGTAATTAACCCCCTCCCTCGTGAAAGAAGTGAACTCCGGCTTTGGGAGGAAACAATGATGCTCGTGGGAGACTAACAAACTCCAAGTCCTCCCTCTATCCTCCGTATCTGCTATGAATTTTTATTGTTTTCAGCTGCTCGAGATCGAGCCAGATATCACTTCCGTTACTCTTCCCCACGGGGGTGCAAGACTCCAGCCTATCCATATAGCCCAATTTCTCGGCTATCTGAGTGATCATCCCACCAAAATGGATCTCCCCTTTCTTTGTACCCGAGAGGACACCTTCAACGCACTTAGTAAATAGATACCCGAAGTTCATTCTATGCCCCAACTCCGGCTGCGTAGCTAGCCATAATATTCGGATTTCCTCAGTTGTAATCTTTCCCAAGTCCTGTTTATTAAAAACCATGTACCCGAGGATTCGATGTAGAAGTCTGATGGCTGGGTGCATGATTTGGCTGGCCAAGGAATACTTGGAGTTGAAGGCGTCCATCCTTGAGATGACCTTCCACCAATGAAGGGGTTCATAAGCATGAAGGCCCTCATGCTCGAGGAAGAACATATCAGCGTTCGGGTTTAGGTCCAACAATTGGTTAAATTGGCGGAGGGTGAGGGTTTCTTTTTTGTTAAAGAGTTGGAAGAAGATGGTGAGGTCCTTATCTCCCGTGGCATGACACTCAAAAGAGGCAAGGAACTCAAGAGTGGGTTCCTTGTAGGTTCGGTAGGCACTTGTCACAAATGAGCCTAACCGAAGATTGTTGAATAAGAACCAACAATCGTCGTCAATGCTGAGCTTAGTGGTGCAGGATTCGTGGTAGTGTTTTGTGGGTCTCAATTTTCTGTTTTGGAGGTTGTCATAGATGGGTTTGTGGTTTTTATTGTGGAATTTGAGGGGTGGTAAAGGTGGTGGAGCGGTTTGTTCATTTGGTCGGGGGGGGGGGTGCGGATGATGAACCTTGAGGTTCCTTCCCGCTCTTCCTCTTTTTTGAACCAAAAACCATGATTACCAACACCAGGATACAATCACCAAGATACACTCCTCAACAAATCACAACAACAACGCATCACAACAATTCTCCGAAATCAATCAACCACCACAAAGATCACACCTCGAAGAATCACCAAACACAACCCATAACCAAGCAATCTATGTCATCAAACAACTAACACAAACAACAACTCAACAATTAATAATGCTTAATATGATGAATGAATACAATATAGGCATGCAAATATCAAAATTCCCACATGAAAATCACAAGCACAAAATTTTCTCAACCAAGGAACTACTTAAAATTCAAAGGAAAATTAGAGTAAGAGAGAATATATACCAACAACGAATACCAACAATTACTCTAACTAGCCTTTGAAGGAGAAATCAAGCACACCTTCAAGAACCCTTCAATAGCGGAAGCAAATCTCGTTCAAAGAGGAACACCGAAATTAGGGGGGTTTTAAAGGGTGGAATTTCAGAATTTGGTGAGAAAATTTGAAGGAAAGTGAGGGAATTTGATAGAATTTGATGAATTGGGGTGAAGATTTGATGTAGTTTGAGTTAGGGTTTGAAAGGGAGTGAAGTTTAGAGAGAGAAAGGGGCGAAAAATTCTGATTTTAGGTGTTTGAGTCACGGTTTGCTGCTGAGAAAATCAGAAAAGGATCTGCAGACCCGCAGGGCCGCGCCCGCGGGTAGGAAGGCCGCGCCCGCGGGTTTTCCAGTCCGCGCCCGCGGGCTATTGGGTCGCGCCCGCGGGCTGGCATCTCCAGTTTCTGATATTTCTGAAGCGCTGCCTGCCGCGCCCGCGGGATGGAATGACGCGCCCGCGGCTGCGTCTGTCCGCGCCCGCGGGTCTTAGGTGCCGCGCCCGCGCCCTATTCAAGCCATCTCCTGGGCATCTCTTGTTTCCCTTGGGATTCTGAGATGGCCCTGTCCGCGCCCGCGGGTCTTAGGGCCACGCCAGCGGGCCTTGATGGAGCGCCCTCTCTAGGCCTTCTCCTAGGCATCTCCACTTTCATTTCTTCCTTTCTGCTTAACTTCTCCAAACCAACTTAGTAGACCAAATCCTTAAAGATTCAAGTACCTATTAGAAGAGCAAAACACACATAATAAGATTCTAAAGAAAAATCATCCAAGATTGGTAAAACAAAAGAAACACAAAACCAAAAGAGTTGAGAACTCGGGTTGCCTCCCGAGAAGCTCTTCTTTATGAGGTCATTAGCTTGACCATAGTACATCATCATCAAAAGGGTGGCTTAGGATCCGATGGATTGAGCCTCATGCACTGAATTATGCCAACTTGATCATTGCAATGGTAGAGCTTCAAATGATGGTCGTTGACCATGAACTTGTTCCCTTCCGCCTCCAACTCAAAGGACCCGTAAGGAGTGGTCCTCGAAACTGTGAAAGGCCCCGACCACTTGGACTTTAGATTTCCGGGAAACAATCTAAGCCTAGAGTTGAATAACAACACCTTGTCTCCAACCTTGAAGCTCTTGTTCCTTATATGTCGGTCGTGCCATCTCTTAGTCCTCTCCTTGTAGAGCCTCGAGTTCTCGTAGGCGTCGTATCGGAGTTCCTCCAGTTCATTGAGCTTAAGCAATCTCTTCTCACCCGCCAAGGACATGTCCATGTTAAGCTCCTTGATCGCCCACCAAGTCTTATATTCCAATTCAACTGGTAAATGACAAGCCTTGCCATAGACCAACCGGTAGGGGGTTGTGCCAATGGGGTTCTTGTATGTCGTCCTTAAGGCCCAAAGCGTGTCATCAAGCTTGAGAGACCAATCTTTTCGAGACTTGTTCACCATCCTTTCAAGAAGGTTTTTGATCTCTCTATTGGACACCTCCACTTGCCCTTGAGTTTGCGGGTGGTAAGGTAGGCCAACCTTGTGATGAACCCCATATCTTTTGAGAAGAGCTTCGAATTGTTTCTTGGCAAAATGAGAACCACCATCGCTGATTAGCACTCTAGGAACCCCAAACCGTGGAAATATGACCTTTTTGAGAAGCTTGAGCACAACTTTGTGGTCGTTGGTGGGGGAGGGTATAGCTTCAATCCATTTAGTCACATAGTCCACCGCCACCAAGATATATTGATTTCCACAAGAAGAAACAAAAGGACCCATGAAGTCAACACCCCAAACATCGAATGTAATGGCTTCACTTCCAAAATGTTTTGTTGAGGTATTTCATCCCTTTTGGTTATGCCACCACTTCCTTGGCATTTGTCACATCTTGAGACGAACTTGTGGGCATCCTTGTGCATTGTTGGCCACCAAAGAAGAGATTGAGAGATCTTTGCCACGGTCTTTTCTACACCTCCATGTCCTCCACACGGCAATGAGTGGCAATGCTCAAGAACTCCTTCGATCTCGTGGTCCGGGACACATTTCCGAAAAAGGCCATCTCCACATTGCTTGAACGAGTAAGGGTCATTCCAAAGTACCTCCTCACTTCCTTGAAAAATCTCTTCTTTTGTTGAGAGGAAAACTCCGGAGGAACAACTCCACAAGCGAGATAGTTTGCTATGTCCGCGTACCAAGGGCTAGACGTTGAAGCCATAGCCATGAGGGTCTCAAATCCTACCTCCTCATTGATTGGCACATCCTCCTTATTCTCAAAAGGAAGCCTAGACAAATGATCCGCTACATAGTTCTCCGCTCCCTTTTTATCCCTCATTTCCATGTCAAAATCTTGGAGCGAAAGAACCCAACGGATGAGATGCGGTTTTGCTTCCTTCTTGGTCATGAGATAGCAGACTGCCACATGACCCGTGTACACAATCACCTTGGAACATATAAGGTAGGACCTAAACTTGTCCATAGCAAACAAAACTGCAAGCATTTCCTTCTCCGTTGTCGTATAGTTCTTTTGAGCCTCATCAAGCGTTCTACTTGCATAATAGATGACATGAGATCTTCCTTCTTTCTTTTGCCCAAGAACTGCACCTACTGCAAAATCACTTGCATCGCACATTAGCTCAAAAGGTAAGCTCCAATCCGGAGCTTGCACAACGGGGGAGGAAATGAGAGCTTCCTTGAGCTTTTGAAATGCCTCAAGGCAAGCCTCATCAAAGTTGAACACAACATCCTTTTTGAGTAATTCGGTCAAAGGTTTGGCTATTGATGAAATTTTTTTGATAAACCTCCGGTAAAAACCGGCATGCCCAAGAAAGGTTCTCACTCCCGTAACGGAAGTAGGAGGGGGAAATTTTGCAATCACCGAAACCTTGGCCGAATCAACTTCAATGCCCTTTTTTGATACTTTATGGCCTAGGACAATACCTTCCTCGACCATAAAATGGCATTTCTCCCAATTTAAAACCAAACTTGTCTCTTGACACCATTTCAAAACTTTTTCAAGATTATAAAGACATGTGTCAAAAGACGAGCCACCAACACTAAAATCATCCATAAAAACCTCAATCTCATTTTCAAGCATTTCAGAAAAAATGGAAGTCATGCATCGTTGAAAAGTTGAAGGAGCATTGCATAACCCGAATGGAATTCTTCGGTATGCAAATGTCCCATATGGACATGTAAAAGTAGTTTTCTCTTGATCACTTGGATGGATAGAGATTTGGAAAAATCCGGAATATCCATCCAAGAAGCAAAAGAAAGCATGATGGGAGAGTCTCTCCAACATTTGGTCCATGAAGGGGAGAGGAAAGTGGTGTTTCTTAGTGTTTTTGTTCAACTTCCTATAATCAATGCACATCCTCCACCCGATCACCGTCCGAGTGGAGATTTCCTCTCCTCCTTCTCCCTTGATAATGGTCATTCCACCTTTCTTTGGAACCATGTGAATCGGGCTAACCCACTTGCTATCGGAGATAGCATAGATTATGCCCGCTTCATACAATTTGAAAATTTCTTTCTTAACAACCTCTTGGAGGTTGGGATTCAACCTCCTTTGAGGCTCAATTGAGGTGGATTGATCATCCTCAAGGTGAATACGATGCATGCACAAAGAAGGGCTAATACCCTTGATATCATCAATGCTATACCCTATCACATTTCTATATTTCTCAAAACAACAAGCAATTTTTCCAAATCAAGCCCATCAAGGGTAGCATTGACAATAATAGGGTATTCCCCTTCATTTCCAAGATAAGCATATTTCAAAGAAGGTGGAAGGGGTTTGAGTTCTACCTTGGGAGGAGGCTTGGAACTCTCCTCCAATTATTCCTCCACTAGTTCGAGCTCATCATCCCTAGGATCATCCTCTTCCTCCTTTTTGGCTTCTTCAATGGCCATGACAAACTCCTTTTCTTCTTGAGAGTGGTACTCTTCTTCGCATGTAAGAGATTCAACTAGTGGATCTTGAGGGCTCATCACAACCCTTCCCAAACGATCTAATTCTTCATTCACAACATCAAACCTATAGCATTTCTCAACCATGGGGGTCTTGAGCAACTTAGAAAATTCAAAAACAATTTTTTCATCGGCTACCTCACATGTAATGGTGTTGTTCTTGCAATTAATTACCGCCCCCAAGGTCTTAAGAGCTTCACGGCCCAAAATCAAGGGAGTATCCACATCTTCCTCCATATCCATCACTACAAAATCACAAGGCACGTAGATATGCCCAACTTGAATAGGGACATCTTCAAGCTCACCACAAGGTAGCTTCACCGAACGGTCGGCCAATTGAATGGTTTCCCTTGTGGGGATCATCTCAATATTAAGCTTTTGAGCAATGGATAGAGGGATCAAACTAACACTTGCTCCAAGATCGGCTAAGGCGCCCCTAGCTTCCATGTTCCTAATCTTTACCGACAAAGTGAAACTTCCCGGATATTTTTGCTTATTGGGCATCTTATGTTGAACAAGTGCACTCACTTGATGGGGGAGAGTGATAAGCTCATCATTAAGCTTCCTCTTGTTGTTGAGAATGTTTTTCAAGAACTTAGAGTATGAAGGAATTTGTGTGACAACCTCAATGAAGGGGAGGCTTATGTGCAAGTTCTTCATCACACTTAGGAACTTTGCAAATTTGTCATTCAATTTTCTCTCTGCAAGTCGACCGGGAAAGGGAACCGGTCCATCAAGATTTCTAGCCTCACTAGAAGTTGAGGATGTCACCACATCCTTGGACTTCTTTTTCTCCATACTTCTCTCTTTCTCATCAACCTTCTCTTCTTCAACTTCTTTATCTTCACTCACACTCTCTTCTCCTTCCTTCTTTTCCTTGCTATCCCCCTCCTCGGGACCCTCATAGGATGTGCCCCATCTCAATGTGATTGCCTTGCAAGAGTCGGGTTTCACAATTTTGGAAGGGTTGGTTTGTGATTGTCCGGGTAGAGTAGAAGATGAGTTGAAAGGAACCCTCTCGGCCAATTGAGCTAGTTGTGAATCAACCATCTTGTTATGAGCCTTGACCTCTTGCATTTGTTGATTCATGGCTTGAAGTTGTTGAAGAATTTGGGTTTGAGTAGAATCGGGTTGAGATGCTTGCTCTTGACTCCTTTGAGTCGCTTGATTTTGATTGTTGTATTGGTGTTGATTATTGTGTTGGTGGTTTCTTGGGTAGTTTCCCCTTGGGTTTTGGGTTTGGAATGGAGGTGGGTTTTGGTATTGGGGGTTGGAGTTGTATGGTCGTTGAGCTTGGTGATTCCATTGTTGAGGTTGGGTTGCAAATTGTGGTGGTTATCTCCAAGCTAATCCACCGCCACCTCCCCTATATCCATCTTGCCTTGTGTTATAAGCCGCTACATGCTCCGGGCTCAAACCTCCACAATAAGATGTATCGTGGTTTGTGCCACCACAATTTTGATAAGAGAAAGAATTGACTTGGGAGGATCTTGCCCCACTATTGACACTAGTATTCAACTTTGCAAGCCCTTTTGTCAACAACTCAATTTGATGTTGCAATTGATCAACTTTCTCCAACTCATATTTTCCACCCTTCTTTGGTGCATTCCTCCTTCTACCACCCCAAGAGTAGTTCTTCACTACCTCTTCAATTGTTGCTTCAACTTGATTTTGAGGGAATTTAATCAATTGTCCACCCGCCCCCGTATCCAAGTTAGCTCTAGACATAGGTTCCAAACCATCGTAGAAGAACCTCATGAGCAAGCTTTGATTGTATTCATGATGAGGACATTCTTGAACCAACTCTTTAAACCTTTCCTAAGCTTCACTAAGACTCTCATCCGCTTCTTGTTCAAATGATGCAGTCTTCCTTCTCATCTCGGCGGTCTTTTCTTCGGAAATTAACCTCTTCAAGAATGCCTTGACTACCTCCCTCCATGTCGTGAGAGAGTTTGGCTTGACTTGTTTGAGCCACTTCTTTGCCCTACCCGAAAGAGATTGTCGAAATAGATGCATTCAGATGTATTCTTGAGAAACTTGATTGGTTTGTATCATGGCACAAAGCTCGAGGAATCTATCAAGGTTCTCAATAGGATCTTCACTTGGAGAACCCGAAAATTGCTCCGCTTGAACCATTCTAGTGTATTGAGGATGAATGGTGAAATTGGTTTCCGTGACGGGTAGCAATATCCCTCCGGTGAGCTCATAATCCTCCGGATTACCGAACTCACGAAACAAAATATCATTCTCTTGCCTTGCCATTTCCTCTCTTTGAGAACTTGAAGACCAAGAATCACTCTCACTATCAAAAATAGCACCAAAACCTCGCCCCTCTTCTTGATAAAGTCTCCGGACTTGTCTCAAAGTGCGGTCGATTTCGGGGTCAATGTAGTGAGTAGGAGGTCCTTGAGATCTCCTTTGCATCCACCAAAGCTAAGCAAACAATTAGCAATAACTAGCAAGATAGTAAGGAACAAAATAAAAAAGGCAACAAATCCAAAAATAACACAATGAAAGTGCAAAACAAGCCGTCTCCCCAGCAACGGCGCCAAAATTTTGGTCGGTGGATAATAGGTCGTTACTACTACCTAGATCAAAATATACAATTTTTATCTCCTAACCTAACTCTATCAATTTTAATTTAGATAGTGGCAAGTTAGGGTCAAATCCCAAGGAAACGGGGGTATTGCACAATCAATACGAAATCTAGGATATATGGCAAGTAACAAAAAGGGGTATTATGGTTGTTGTTAAGAGTTCAATGACAAAACTTTCTACCAAAAGAGATTAAATTAAACCCAAAATAAGAAGGTTAAACTAGACACTCTAAAACGAAGATGAATAGCAAGATTATAGGGATAATAATGGCAAAAAGCACTAGGGAGAGGGGGTTCCAATCATGACCAACAAGACACTAATGAAAATCAATAAGGAAATACACCAAGGAGTTCAAACTCTACTCAAAGCAATTCATTCTCATGCAACTACTCAAAGCAAGTTGATGAAATAAATCAACCCTAAGCTTGATCATTCTCATGCATCTAATCTAGGACTAAAACATTGGGGTTATAGGTGCACACAATAACTCCAAGCATATTTAGGCACAAATCATCAACTCAAGGTAAAATCCAATCAATAATCAATAGGAACTCAAATAAACATGATTTTCACCCCCTTCCCTAGCTAAAAATCTAAGCTAGAGAAAGGATAATAGCTATGACAACTAAGCTAAACATAAATTCAATACTAACACAACCTAGCATGATTCTAAGTCAAAGAGAAATCAATGAAACTAATAAAGCATAGAAATTTATGAGGAAAATATGAATAAGAACAATAAATCTAAGTACAAGAGAAATAAGAGAAAAGATTACTATTATAAATGTTGAAGGATTACCCAATCATCAAAGTTGTTGCAACAATCTAGAAGAAAGCTCGAATATTTGATTACAAAGATTGAATCTTGAAGACTAAGTGTTTTTTCTCTCTAAAAGACATGCATTTTCTCTCTCAACAAAGTATTTTGATGCCAATGGAATAGTTCCCCCTTGAAAACTCAAGCTAAAGACTATTTATAGTCTTCTATTATAATGAGGAAAATGGGCAAGAGAGAGGGCTCTCCGAACAGGCTGTCGCGCCCTCTCCAAGCTGGGTAATAAGTTCGCCAAACCAAGATAGCCGCGCCCGCGGGTCTTCTCTGCCGCGCCCGCGGCCATTAACGCCGCGTCCGCGGCTGGACATCTCCTAGCCATCTCCAGAATCTGCTTCATAGTTCAATAACCCCCTGCCCGCGCCCGCGGCTAGCTGGAGCAGTGCGCCCTCTCCTTTGTGGCATCTCCTCTTCCATTAGCAAGCTTCCTTAGCATCTCTACTTCATCTAACAATCCAAAATTTTCCCACGAGTGCTAGGAGCTATTAAAACACACAAATAGAAGGTAAAAAGTAGAAGAAAAGATAAAAGGGAAAGGAAAACACGAGAGGAAGCTAAAGTAACTAAAATAGAAGTAAAAGTAATGAGAAAAGGCATAAACAAGTGATAAGTTGGGGGAATTTTCTAATGAAAGAGGGTGAAATGGTGGCATGAATGCCACTCATCAAGTGCATATTCATATTTGTCTCCTTCAGGAAACTAACATATAATTCCTACACCACAGCCGTTCATAGTAGAGCTCCCATCTAAATACACCTTCTAAACCTAATCCAAGTTCTCCGTCTCTACCAGACGTGTCATTTTAACGATGAAGTCAGCAAACGCCTGACCCTTCACCGCCTTTCTTGGTTCAAAGGTGATTTCCAGACTTTGAATTTCGATAGCCCATTTTATCATTCGGTCGGATGACTCTAAGGTTGTCATTGGCCGCTTGAGGGGTTGGTCCGTGTAGACCACCACCGGATCTGCCAAGAAGTATGGTCTCAACTTCTTGACAGCTTTGAATAGTACGAGGCCAAAATTTTCAACCGTCGAGTATTGGACCTCTGCATTTCAAAGAATGTGGCTAACAAAATAGACCGGAAGCTGGTTGTCGTCTCTCTCAGCAAGGAGAACAGTACTAAGAGCATGATCTTAGACGGCCAAATACATGTAAAGTGTTTTCTTAGGCAAAGGGCTTACAAGCCTTTACAAGGAGTGCAGATACTCTTTCAATTTTTGAAATGTCGCCTAAGCGTCATCTCCCCATTCAAATATGGTTTTCTTCCGGATGGCTTGAAAGAAATAGAGGCATTTGTCACCTGACTGGCTGAGGAATCTCCTCAATGCCGCCAGACAATTGGTTAGCTTTTGTACTTCTCTAACAGTGCGGGGTGACTTCATGTCAATAACCGCCTGTACCTTATCTAGGTTTGCCTCTGTCCCCCTTTGATGAATAAAAAATCCGAGAAACTTCCCAGACTCAACACCAAAGACACACTTCTTGGAGTTGAGCATAACCTTATACCGCCTGAGTGTGGTGAAGGTTTCTCGGAGGTCAACAAAGTGATCCGTCTGTAGCTTGGATTTGACAATCATGTCATCAATGTACTCCTCTACATTCCTACCAATCTAGTTAATGAAGACCATATTAATCATGCGTTGGAATGTAGCTGGCGCATTTTTCAAGCCAAACTGCATCACTGTGTAACAGAATAACCCCTGATCAATGACGCATGCCGTATTTTCTTGATCTTTCTTCCACAAGGGTATCTGGTGAAAGCCTGAATAGGCGTCCATAAAACTCATCATGGCATGTTCGGGTGTAGAGTCGACCAGACTGTTGATCTTTGGAAGCGAATAACTATCCTTCAGACATGCCTTGTTCAGATATGTGTGATCTACACACATGCGCCAGGTCCTATTTGGCTTTTTAACCAAAACATCATTGGCTACCCACTCGGGAAAATGACATTGTCGAATGAACCCGGCGTCCAGCAACTTTTTGACTTCGGTAGCTGCCGCCTGACTTCTCTCCTTGCCATGATTCCTGTTCTTTTTCCTGACAAGCTTTTTCTTCGGGTCAACGACGAGTTTGTGGACAACAAGATTCGAGCTGATGCCTAGCATCTCTTCCACTTCAAAAGCAAAGATATCTTTGAATTTTCTCAACAGATTTTGCAAGTCTGCCCCCAATTTTGCAAAAGCAATCGTCCCCACCTTTACAATTCGTTCCGAACGTGTCTCATCCAGAACGATGTCAATGTGCTCGTCAGCCGGCTGGGGACAGAGTTTGTCTGACCGTTCTCCGGTCATTAATTACTATTGCTTCTTTTTCTTGACAGACACCAGCTGGTCGACCTTCTTCTTCTTGCCGCCTGCTGGTGGGACAAACTCAGACTCCTTCTCTTCATCCAAGTCGATCGTCTCAGATTCCCGACCGACTGCAGTAGGCTTGACGTCTGAGAGGTAGCACTCTCGGGCTACGTTCTGATCTCCTCTCAGAGACCCGACGCTGCCATCATCTCTTTCAAACTTCATCAGCATGAGGAAGGGGACTATGACGACCTTGGATTTGTTTAGAGTCGGACGGCCTATAATGAGATTATAGGCGGTCAACTGCTTACCATCAAGAACCAGACGACCATATTCCGCCCCTTTCACTAGTAGAAAAAATGACAAAGGCACCCCACCTTTGGCACCGGTTTTTGGAAACCGGTGGTTAAAAAAACGGGCGGGATTGGAAAACAAGCTTTTGGCACCGGTTCCAGCTAAACCGGTGCCAAATTATCTTTTTGGCACCGGTTTTTTTTTTTTAAAAAATAAGGGGAGAAAGGGATTTGGCACCGATTCGAACCAAACCGGTGCCAAATCTATTGTAAAATAAAAAAAATAAAAAATAGGATATACTACTCTTTCTTTCTCTCGCTTTCATTTCCTCAATCTTTCCTCCTATCTCATCTAATCTGCCTCTCTCTCTCCTCCATTGAAGCGTACTCTAATTTCTCCATTGAAGGGGCTTCTGAGCTTTCTCTAAGCACTTTCCTCAAACTCCTTCTCTCTCCTTCTCCATAACCGCCACTTTCCCTTTCCTTTCTTCTCTCTTTCGATCTCCTTCTCCTTCTCTCTTTCTACAATATTGGAGGTTAGGGTTTCTGGGTTCGTCTATTTTGAATCAAATCGATGTGCGTACGTCTTCAACAACAACAAATTCGAATAAATTTTGAACCAAAAATCAGAAATTCGAGGTTAGGGTTTCTTGGTTATTTAGCTTTGCGTTATATTTTGGTATTTTGGTCCAATTATTCATTTTGGGTTTTTTTTTTGGTGTTTTTTGTTGTTTGAGTTATTTCAGTTGAAAACCCTAGTGATTTTGGTGTTGTTTGTATGTTTGGTTGTTTTATCGGATATGCTCAGATCTTTGTCGTGATTGAGCTTTTTAGTTGATCTGGACTTTGATTGATGTGCTTTGTTATAGATTTGATTGGAAATTTTGTATAATTGAGTGAAGTTGAGTTTGGTTGATTCACTGGAAATATGCGATTTTTAGGGTTGCTAATTATGCTTGGTTATTGATTTTTATTAGTAGTTAAGTTGAGTTGGTGGAATTTATTGGAATTTGCGAATTGGAAGTAGTTTAGTTTAAGTGATACTGAATTATGATCTGTAAATTCAGTGAAATTAGGACGAATTCTACCTTTGTTTGAGGTGAAACTGAAATGAGTTGGTGCAATTCATATGAACTTAAGTTGATACTTTTGATTCTTAATTTTGTAAAACTAAGAAATTTTGTTGGATTTTATAAGTTTGGAGTGAAGCTGAGTTTTTATGCTATTTACTGGGATTTGCAGCTTCCAACTGGCTTTTTCTTATCCTCATCTTTCTGTCATTTAGTTTGAAGTCATGTGCTCAGGGTTTCGAATTGTTTCTACATGTGATCAAGGAATATATTACTGCTTCGAGAATGAAATACAGAGGTAGCAGGTGAAAAGATGAAACTATTAGAATGAGATTAATTATTAGAACTTATGAAACAAATTTCTTATAGTACTCATAATAAGAATGCTTTGAATTGCCAGTACATTTTTAATTTTGTCTTTCGGGATCTTAAGGGTCAATGTAATCACGGTATGATAACATAAGATCATGTTTATAGAATAGTTGATTACATAGCTCTGTTACTTGGATCCTTCACATGAAATACACAAGTCTTGCCTAATGTAACACAAGTACCCAAGTTCGAGTATTGTCAAGCGGAAAATTGACAATGTAGCTAAATGTAATCACCAGCAAAAAAAAAAAAAATGTAACTAAAAGTTTTGCGTTGGTAAAACTTGTTTAATTCTCGATTTTGATGTTCTGTCTTTTCTGTGTGATTGATAACTTGTTATTTTGTATGATTTTAGAGTGATTTTGAGACTTATAATTGTGAGAAATCAATGCGTTAGTTCACTAATTACTCTATTTTTATGCATTTTTTGTGTATCATATGCTTCACGGGTTTGCTAGTGTTTTGGTGCATATTTAGGTATAAATATGGCACTTTGCAGCTTTTGGACAAAGAAGAAAAAAAGTTTGAGACAAGAAGAGGAAATAAGGGAGCTATGGAAGAATGAAAGAAGCAAGGAAAAGTGTCCAAGAGTGAAATAAGAGCATTTGGAAGGGTTTTTTCCTTAAGGTCAACTTCAAATGACCATAACTTTTTTTCTACTCAAGTTTTTGAAGTGATTCAAATTGGAGATTAAAGTTCATCTCAAGATCTTTCTAACGACTACTTACATGCCTTATTCCAATGAGTAATGAAGAAGTTATGACCTTTCAAAACGAAGGTATTTTGCCAGTAAAAGCTGCACGTCCGTGCCAATTGATGCACGTCCGTGGCTATTGATGCACGTCCGTGCAAGGTCAGGCAGTAGCTGTTGTTCTCATTTTAACAAGTCTGCACGTCCGTGCAACCTTTGGCACGTCCGTGCCAACCTGTAGACGAGCCTATTATTGGTTTCTCCGTCCTTTTACTTGGGGGTTATATAATATCCCTTTAGCTTCATTTGTAGGGGGGGATCTTCTTAGTTTAGTTTTAGCTTAGGTTAGGGTTTTTAGAGAGAGAAACTCTCATTTTCTAGAGAGAGAAAGTGAGAAAAGCTTGTTGAAAGCTTGAAATATGAAGAATTGAAGGAAGGAGACTTGAAGATTTGGATACTCCTTGCAATATCAACGAGAATTTCTTACTCTCTCTCTCTCCTATTTTGTTATTCTATTTACTTATTTTTGTACCTTTTCATCCTTAATTACTTGTTTATGTTAGATTAGTGTTTGATTTTATGTTCTTAGTTGTTAATTCCTTTAGTTTTGCAATTTATTATGATTTGTGAGTAGTTCTTTTACTTGGAATGGTTGAAACCATTGATGAATTCACAAATACTTGTTTGTATGTGTTGATTTAGCTAATGTGGGATGTTAATTAGTTGAGCTTAAGTGGTTTCATTTTTAGTTCTTGTAAGTGGCCATTGCTAGAACTATTTATCTAAGCTTTCTCAACGAAGGATCGAGAGATGAACATGAGTTAGCTCCCTTATGCTTAATTGACTTAAAATGCCATGAGAATAGGAATTTCTAGTCAAGGGAATGTTTATGTCATCGTGATTATGCTTTACCACTTGTTTAATGCTTTGTAACCACGAGAGTAGGTTATATTCATGACTCAAGTATTCCCTCTAGCTTGAGAGAGTAGTTGGGTGCCTTAGATGACTTCCCCTAATTTATCCCAAATTGCTATATCTTGTATGTTAAATTGTAGTTTGTGAATGACTTAATTGGTGGATACCTTCCCAAGATCCTTTTTATTATTGTTTGTAGTTTTTCTTCATAACTCAAAACCCAAAAAGACTTGACTTAGCTTATCACAAATCGATATTTGTTAGTGCTCTCCTTAGTCCTTGTGGGATCGACCCTTACTTTCCCTTTCTACCCATTAGAGAGACCAAGTTAGGTTTTTATATTTGGTAGGCTCGACGACGGCCTATCAAATTTTGGCGCCGTTGCCGGGGACTTCGGTTGACATTGTCTAATTATTGATTAGATGAGTCTAAGTCTTTGTACTTATGACGATTTGATATCTCTTAAAGTATTCTCATAGGTCTATCCGGTACAGTTCCAAACTAGTACCTGTGCAAATGATTTATGACTATCATGTCCTTGTAGCACAAGAAACGGTGCTATAAATCATACTACATACTAATCTCAAGTGGTCATTATTCGTCCATCGTTTAAATGACCTCGATTAGGGATAATTTTCGATTAAAATATTCAATGTTCACTTAACAGGTGTTTCTTTATCCAAGACATGGTCTTGATACCCTATTTTGAATATTCTCAGTAATCGAATGGACTCATTATTTAATTGTAAACCACAATTAAATAGATATGGAGTAATCACAAATTTGCAGAAAATTTAATTGCTCCAAAATTGAATGGTTCAACATAGTGTTTTACATTAAGACATCGAGTTTAATTAAAACACCTATACAGGGAAATCAAAGCCAATCTCCAATATTCTTGATTCCCATTGCCTCAACGTTCTTGTTGTGCTTCACTTGAGACAAAGGTTTAGTCAGAGGATCAGCTACATTGTCGTCCGTTCCAATCTTACAAATTCTGATTTCACCCTCGGATTTCCATTCCCTTATCATGTGAAATCTCCGCTTGACATGTTTGACCTTCTGATGTTCCCTTAACTCCCTGGCCTGAGAAATAGCTCCATTATTATCACAATAGAGGTCTATTGGACCCTTAATTGAGGGTACAACACCAAGTTCACCAATGAACTTACGAATCCAAACTGCCTCCTTAGCCGCTTCCGAAGCTGCCAAGTATTCGGCTTTAGTTGTAGAATCTGTAGTGGTGCTCTGCTTAGCACTCTTCCAACTAAACGCTCCTCCATTAAGGCAGGATATGTACCCCGATTGCGACTTGGAGTTATCTCTTTCAGTCTGGAAGCTCGCGTTAGTATAATCTTCAACAACCAAATCATTACGGCCACCATAGACCAGGAATTTATCCTTATTCCTTTTTAGGTACTTTAGGATATTCTTGGCCGCAGTCCAATGCGCCTCTCCTGGGTCTGATTGGTATTGGCTCGTAGCACTCAAGGCATACGATACATCCGGCCTAGTACATATCATGGCATACATGATCGATCCAATAAGCGAGGCATATGGAATCTGACTCATTCTCTCTCGCTCATTAGGTGTCTGTGGACACTATTTCTTGCTGAGAGTTATGCCATGGGACATGGGTAGGTGCCCTCTCTTGGCCCCTTCCATGTTGAATCGTGCCAGTACCTTATCTATATAAGTACTTTGGCTCAATCCAACCATCCTCTTAGATCTATCCCTATAGATCTTGATGCCCAATATGTACCGTGCCTCTCCCAAGTCCTTCATTGAAAAGCACTTTCCCAGCCAGCCCTTTATGGACTCTAACAGTTTAGTGCTGTTTCAAATGAGTAATATGTCATTGACATATAAGACCAGGAATGCGATATCACTTCCACTGACCTTCTTGTAGACACAAGACTCATCTGGATTCTTGATAAAACCAAACTTGTAATGGCTTCATCAAATCGCAGATTTCAACTTCTACTTGCCTGCTTTAGTCCATAAATGGACTTCTTAAGCTTGCATACCTTCCCGGCATTACTTGGATAAACAAAACCTTCCGGCTGTGTCATATACACATTTTCTTCCAAAATCCCATTAAGAAAGGCGGTTTTGACATCCATTTGTCATATTCCATAATCGTAATATGCAGCAATCGCTAGGATGATCCGGACGGACTTAAGCATTGCAACTGGCGAAAAGGTTTCATCATAATCAACTCCGTGAATTTGCCTGTAACCTTAGCTTTTTCCACTAGTCTAGCTTTGTATATAGATACATTTCCATCTTTATCTGTTTTCAATTTGAAAATCCATTTGCAACCGATAGGTGTGTAACCTTCAGGCAAATTAACCAAGTCCCAGACTTGATTTTAAGACATGGAGTCCATCTCGGATTTCATGGTCTCTTGCCATTCTGCAGAGTCGGGGCTCGTCATAGCTTGTTTGTATGTCGCTGGCTCATCTCCATCCATAACTAGGATGTCTTGATCTTCGGTTAAGACAATACCAAGGTATCTGTCTGGTTGAGATCTTGGCCGTTGCGACCTACGCAGGGTAATAGGTTGAGCATTTGCATTGTCGGTTTGACTCTGACCAATGTTAACAGCTGGTTCTAAAGCACTTTGATTGTCAGTTTTGTCAGGTTGATTTTGTTGCTCTTCCTCTCGAACTTCGTCGAGTTCGATTTTCCTCCCACTTGTCATTTTGGAAAGGTGTTCCTTCTCCAAAAAGACACCATCACGAGCAGCAAACACTTTGTTCTCGGATTTATTGTAGAAGTAATACCCCTTTGTTTCTTTTGGGTAGCCCACAAAGAAACACTTGTCTGATTTTGGGTGAAGTTTGTCAGAAATTAATCTCTTGACATATGCTTCGCAACCCCAAATCTTAAGAAAAGATAACCTCGGAGGTTTCTTCGTCCATAATTCATATGGAGTCTTTTCGATAGCTTTTGACGGAGCGCGGTTCAGTGTTAGTGCCGCAGTTAGAAGTGCGTGTCCCCAGAAAGAGATAGGAAGTTCACTAAGATCCATCATTGATCTAACCATGTCTAACAAGGTTCGATTCCTTCGTTCTGATACTCCGTTCCATTGTGGAGTTCCAGGAGGTATCAACTCTAAAAGAATACCATTTTCTTTCAAGTGATCGTCGAATTCATGGCTCAAATACTCGCCACCTCGATTCGATCGAAGTGCTTTTATTTTCTTGCCAAGTTGATTTTCAACTTCACTTTGAAATTCTTTGAATTTCTCAAAAGATTCAGATTTGTTCGGCATAAGGTAGACATAACCATATCTACTATAGTCGTCGGTGAAGGTAATGAAATATCGATAACCATGCCTTGCGGGTGTACTCATTGGTCCACATACATCCGTATGTATTAGACCCAATAAGTCACTTGCCTTTTCTCCCAACTTGGAGAATGGCTGCTTTATCATCTAGCCTAATAGACATCCTTCGCAATTTTCAAACGACTCCAAGTCGAATGAGTCAAGAACACCTTCTTGAAGAAGTTTCTTGATGCGTTTGATGTTAATGTGGCCAAGACGACAATGCCACAAGTAGTTTTGATTCAACTCGATGGACTTAGCCCTTTTGGCGGTATCATCAATGTTATAAACTTGTTTGTCTAGAGAAAGCACATAAAGACCATTTTCTGAATATGCTTTACCATATAAAACATTATCGAAATAAAATGAACAACTATTGTTCTTAATTCAAATTCAAAACCTTTGGCGTCCTACGCCGAAATTGAAATAATATTTTTGGTAACTTTAGGAACATGATAGCAATTGTCAAGTTCTAAAATAAGCCTAGAGTACAAAGACAAACTGAGAGTTCCAACGGATACGGCAGACATTCTTGCTCCATTGCCGACCCGAAGCTCGACCTCTCCCTTCTCTAGCCTCTTATTTATCCTTAGTCCCTGAGCATTGGAACAAAGGTGTGAGCCACATCCGGTATCTAATTACCATGATGTTTTGCTAGCGAAGTTTAAGTCTATAACAAAAATACCTGATGAAGAAGCAACGGTACCGTTCTTCTTATCTTCCTTGAATTTTAGGCAATCCTGCTTCCAATGTCCCTTCTTCTTGCAATAGAAACATTCGGAATCGGATTTAGAAGAGGCTACCTTCTTGTCCTTGCCACTCTTAGCAGCACTTGACTTAGGCGGAAAATTCTTCTTCTTTTTCCCTTTAAAGCTTCTCTTCTTGCCTGAGCGCTTTAATGGCTTGCTCTTTCTCACCATGAGCATGTCATGCTTTCCCTCATCTTTGAGGGTTTGCTCGGCCTTCTTCAACATACCATGAAGCTCGGTGAGAGTTTTCTCCATGCTGTGCATATTATAGTTCATCTTGAACTGATCATAGCCTTTGTGCAGCGAGTGGAGAATGATGTTAATTGCCATCTCGGTCGAATACCAAGCATCAAGCCTTTCCATTTTCTTAAATTATCCAATCATTTTAAGAACATGCGGGCTGACTGGCTTTCCTTTCTTGAGCTTGCTCTCAAGGATATGCCTGTGGGTTTCGAACCTTTCAGTTCGGGCCTGCTCTTGAAACATATTCTGAAGTTCAGAAATGATCTCAAAAGTCGTCTCCTTTTCAAAGAAATTCTTTTGAAGGTCCGGAGACATAGTGGCCAACATGATGCACTTGACATCCCTATAGGCACTTTGCCACGGTTAAGGGCAGCCTAGGTGACCTCCTCATTGGGAGTGTCGGGCATTTCCTCATCAAGGATGTATTCCTTTTTCTCTTGCATGAGAACAATACGCAAATTCCATTGCAAATCAAGAAATTTGGCCCACTCAACTTCTCCTTGTCGAGAATTGAGCGCAATGAAAACTGGTTGTTTGAGTTACTTGCAGACATGTTTCTACAATTGAAAGAATTTGATATGAAAAACCATTCATAAACCAATAAGTTTGAATTTTAAAGCGTTCATGCAAATTTTCAATCTTATTGAGCATTTTATCCACACATTAACATTAGTCGCTTTTAGGCAAGAATAAAATGATTCCAAGATCCTAAAAATCAAAAATTGATTGAGCATGCTTTGGCTTGTCTTAACACTTAATATATTAGGGTAAGCAATCCAATTGCTAATAGCTCCAAGCTACTCTTGGTTCGATAAAACGTCGCATCTAATGCTTCCTTGACATTTTATCTCCCTGCCACGACATCTAAGGACTCCTTACCGATATCGTTGATCTTAACCAAGACGACTTGAATACCTAGTATACCTTACGTTCCTAGGGAAGCGGTGATGCCTCGCTTTGGCGTAGCCCATCACCACGCGCATTAGTTCGGTAAGTGTCGTTCTTGGAATGGCAAATTTGGCTCAATATTATAGGGACTTAGGGTTTCTATGTCGGTTGATTTAAGTGAACTTAATTAATCATCGTAACATTTGAAATCCTAAACATGCATCTAACATATCATTCACATATATAAGTACAATTATATATAGAAAACATGAAATAAGATGCATTTGGCAACTAGCATGACCCCTTGAAATCTCAAATCATCAAGAGTCTTCGATGCACCATCTTGGCTCGTCTTCATAGAAACGTCGTCTTGAGACATCCCCGCCAAAATGAAATTAATTACTAGCTACTACGACTAGGATTAATCTAAATATTAAGGTACAAAAATACGCAACGGTATGCAGACTGTATTTAGATTTACAAAAATACATAACGGATCGCAGTCCGTATTTACTATCCTAATGGGGCCCCACTAGTTGCCATTTTCATGAAACCTGTGAAACAATGTATATTCCATTCATCCATTCACTATATGTGAATGGCCCATGCATTTTACAACGGAAAAACAAGTAACAATGCATAACGCGCGCGAACTAGTAACTAACTTAGGTGGTTAATCCAATTAACGCGCCTAATTAAAAATAGTCAAAGTTGTTTAACATTTTATGTGATTAAGACGTAATTAGTTCAAGTAATTAAAGAAGCTCCCACTAAATCTCGCATCCAACTTAATTAATCCAATTAATTAAGCCGATTTACCCAAAATTTGTCAAAATCATTTTGCAAGTGCCGGAGGTATCGAGGCCTAGCCTCGTTAAAATATTTAAATAAAAATAATTAAACCGGCAAAATTATGCAAAAAACCGATAGCCCAACTCAAGCAAAAAATTGCCCACCCAAAACCGTGGGCTGCGTGCTTTGGACGCTAGCATGCTTGCCCAGCAATGCATGCCACGCATGTCGACACCAGCATCTCGCTACGCATGCTAGGCATGCTAGGAAGCTTGCTGGCGCTGGCAGCGTGTGGCTGGCTTGCTGGGGCTTGCTACCTCGCTACCCAGCAGCTCTCGTAAGGCCCTACCCGCAGCCATAGACCACGCACCATCACGCAACACATGTGCACTCTCCCCGCCACACTGCAGCAGCTGCATCTCGAGGTGGGAGCACCCTTATGCGCACCTAAGGCAGCCACATGTGGGCTGCGTGAGCAGCCCGACTAGCCTTGGTGGTGCTTGGGTGTTTTTGCCTCGATTTGCGTGCTTTTAACTCGGGATTTTAATCCCATATATGTGTGACATAATTATGACTCTAAATTAATTTTAGAATCAATATCGGGCAATAATGAAAAATATAACAAGTCTAACTTAAATATATTCAATTTTAATAGTGCACAACCCTAAATTATTCAAGAACCATTCTTTGAATTAATTTAGGTTTATCTTTATGCTACAAAATTGAAGGGCTACTACTCATAACTAATTTAATCAAATGTAAATTAATTATGAGATTTGACAAAATTAAAGGGGTTGGAAAATTAAACCCTTTCATCCAATGAAAATACCAACAATAACTTGTGTAAAATTGAAAAATTACATCTTCCAACATGAAGATTAATTTAATTTCAATAACAAGTTTTGAACTTTTAGGACTTTAATCAACAAAAAAATGATTAAATCCAAAAATTAGTTTAACATGGAATTTAGCAATCAAAGTTCCAACCAAATAAACAATTAAAGATTGGATCTTTGAAATATTATGGACTTCAAAAATTACAAGTTCACCATAAACATTCATACTTGAAGCAATTTATTTGCAACAATGTGAGATATTCAAGTTTATGTGAAAAATGAACACACCAAATAAAGCACCAATTATGACTTCATAAACATGCTTAATGAGATTAATAATTGCAGTAGATTAGGGATGAAACCATACATTTAATGTACCTTCAACATGCAATAATTAATCAAGGTTAAAAGATTTAAAAATTTTCGTCAAATACAAAAAACCCCTCGAAAAACATATTTCTAGGTGGATTTTGGCTTCTGGACAACTCTAAAAGGATCAAAAACGATTTAGAACATCGATTCCACCCAAAAATTACTATTTTTGAGTTGAAATCTAGGTTCGTCAGCCAAAATTAGAAAACATACGAGATTAAAACTAATTAAAACGAGCTTCTAATCAAATTAGAAAGCACAATCAGAAATTTAAATCCATTTTAAATCACCTTAATTAATTATTAGTTACAAAAATTAAAGTGAGCGCGGCTCCGATACCGCTGTTGGGTTTTGTAGAGTCCGACTCTACGCGGAAGAGAAACTCGCCCAAGACCCGCCCACTAATTAAGGCAACTAAGCATGCAATCAAAAATTTTATAAACTTAAGGTTTTCTCACTTTTCTAAGGAGATGTGTTTTTAGTTCCACTCAAGTGTTCTTCCCAAATCCCAAAACTTGGGTATTTATAGGGAAATGAACCTTGATTTCCCATTCTCAATCAATGTGAGAATTTTGCAATTTTTCCTATTTTATTTTAATCAAAACAAAATAAAATTGCAATTCAATCAACAGGTTACAAGTGGAAATAGGAGGAGAGGGAGAAGGTGAGGACCACCAAGGGAGGGGACCAACCCACCTTGCTCCCCAAGGCAAAGACCAACCATTGGTCCCCACTAGCAAAACCGGACCACCCCTCTATGTGGCTGGCTGGCAGCCTGCCTTAGCTGCCAAGGCTGATAGCTAGCGCCTAGCACCAAGGCTGGGCAGCCCAGCCAGCCAGCTAGCACACACGCACAGCCAGCCGCAATGCATGCGCAGCCAGCTAGCACAAGGCCAGCCAGCAAGCATACCTCGCTGCTGCTATGCGAGGCCTAGCACGCATAGCGTGCTGCTGCCTGCTAGCACACACGCACAACCCAGCATGCTGCTGGCTGGTGCGTGGTGATGTGCGATGTGCGAGGCTGCTTCTAGAAATGCGCCAGCGCCAGGCCCTAGCATGCTAGCAAGCACGCACAGCCCGGCACGCTGCTAGCGTGCTGTGATGCTTGCGGCTTGCGATGGCTTGGTGCTTGGCCTAGCATGCTAGCAAGCATGCACCATTCATGCGATGCTTGCGAACAGTGCTAGCTCATGCCTAGCACGATGCGATGGCTATGCCTAGCCACGCATGCACAGCCACACTACACGCATGCACGCATCTTGCGATGCTTGTGCCATGCGATGTGCGTGTGCTAGGGGTTGCTAGGCACGCATTGATTGGGACCTTGCCTAGCCTAGCACTCACATGGCTAGGCCAATGCGAGGCTACGGCTAGGCTCGAACTTGTTACTTGATTGATTTCACGTCTCATCGAATTCTAAATTCGACTCGACTTGCGACGCTCGGTCTCGACGCTCTAAGCTCGATATCCGACGACTTTGTTCGTGTAAAACTCTAACGACTCATCAAATCCTTTGGATTGATTCGTCATCTCAGATCGGTTGTTCGATTAGGTTTGACCCGAAGGGTTCAGTCAAGATTAAGCTGTAATATTAATTGTACATTAATATTACTGATCGGAAGCGGCCTCCACCTAGGCATTCCGATCACTTGACCTTACTGAAGAATTAGCT
This sequence comes from Chenopodium quinoa, assembly GCF_001683475.1. Classification (NCBI taxonomy): domain Eukaryota; kingdom Viridiplantae; phylum Streptophyta; class Magnoliopsida; order Caryophyllales; family Amaranthaceae; genus Chenopodium; species Chenopodium quinoa. The sequence continues at coordinate 191,560 of NW_018743783.1, forward strand.
TTCTAATAATTCTGAACCCTTTACCGAAATAATACACTTGTTGGAGGGATACCATTCCTTTCACATCCGCTCTATATGTCGGATGGGCTTCCTCTTTAACGTCTTAAGGAGATGAAACTTGGTCTAGTCAATTAAGGGCCTGGACTCCTCCTTCTGCTTGGGATGTGGAGTGGGCTCCCTGTCTTTGACCGTCTTGGCCTTCTCAGAGTGAGAAGGCTTCTTGGCCGCCTGTCCCTTGCTTGGACCAACCGCCTGGCTCTTGATTAAGTCTTTCATCTCTCCCTTAAAGTTGGTCATAAACTTCAAGAATTCTGAATGGGTGATGTGAGCAGTCGGCTCTTCAACCTGAGGCTTGCCGGATGACTTACTCGCACCAACATGGTTATCATTCCGCTCTTTATTGTCCTTGGAACGGATGCGTCTTGTGATGAGGGAACCATCTTCGGCCGTATGTACTTCGACCTCTGGTTCAGACTCAGTATCATGGTCTGAATGGACCTCCACTCCTTCTGGACGTCTGTCCTCAGGAGGCGGTACAGGTTGTTGAGAAGCCATCTTAGAGATACTCTCCCCACTAACGGTGCCAAGTGTTTTGGGGTCTTCTGATGTGTCCTACCGGAGAGATACGTCACCAAGACTAGATCCTCGTTCGCCTATACCTGCAAAGAATGGAAGCTCCGGTGGTTCGGAGTTCCGCCTCCGACTCCGACGATCAAGTTAGTATGTGTCAAAGTAGAAAAATGCGGAAAGTAAAGTAGATCTTCTCGTATCCTGAGATATGAGGAATTTCATTGTAGAGAGTGAATAGTGTAATGAATGATTGATGTAATAATCAGACAAAGTTGTTCTCCCAAGGTAGTAAATGTCCCTATTTATAGGGCATGGGAGTTAGTGCCCTTACCTAGGTCATTTAACCTAGGTAATTGGGCTGCGCCGTTTTACGAAGCCTCGGGATTCAAGCCCATGAAGGCCGCCATTTCCCTTATGATTGTTGTGCCACGTGTCATTTCCTGAATGTCCCGTTTTGGGCGTCTCTTAGGGTGACACGTGGCATGACATGATTGGTCCACGTGTCTAGGGTATTTTTACCCTAAACAAGGTATATATGTTATAGACCTTAACTTTGTTAGCAATGCTTCATGGGTATTAGATACCGGATGTGGCTCACACCTTTGTTCCAATTCTCAGGGACTAAGGAAAAGTAGGAAGCTAGAGAAGGGAAAAGTGCAACTTTGGGTAAGCAATGGAGCAAGGATTATAGCCATATCCGTAGGAACACTCAGTTTTTCTTTGCCCTCGGGCCTTGTTTTAGAATTAGATGAATGTTATCATATTCCAAACATCACTAGAAACATTGTTTCAATTTCGGCGTTGGACGCCAAAGATTTTGAATTTCGGATAAGGGACAATAGTTGTTCGTTTTATCTTGATAATGTTTTTTATGGTACGACACATTCAGAAAATGGTCTTTACATGCTATATTTAGACAAACAGGTTTATAATGTTGAAAATACCGCCAAAAGGGTTAAGACCGATGGGTCTAATACAACCTACTTGTGGCATTGTCGTCTAGGCCATATAAACATCAAACGCAAAGAAACTTCTAAACGAAGGCATTCTTGATTCATTTGACTTAGAGTCATTTTAAAACTGCGAAGCTTGTTTACTTGGTAAGATGATAAAGCAACCCTTTTCCAAGTTTGGGGAAAGGGCAAGTGACTTATTGGGTCTCATTCACATGGATGTATGTGGCCAATAAGCATGACCGCAAGGAATGGTTATCGCTATTTCATCACTTTCACGGACGACTATAGTAGATATGGATATGTCTACCTAATGTCGCACAGATCTGAATCTTTCGAGAAATTCAAAGAGTTTCAAAGTGAAGTGGAGAAACAGCGTGGCAAGAAAATCAAAGTCCTTTGATCGGATCGAGGCGGGGAGTATTTGAGCTATAAATTCGACGATCATCTGAAAGAACATGGTATTCTTTAAGAATTGACACCTCCCGGAACTCCACAATGGAATGGAGTGTTTGAGAAGAGGAATCGAACTTTGTTAGACATGGTTCAATCCATTATGGGTGGTACCGATCATCCTATTTCTTTTTGGGGACATGCACTTCAAGTTACTGCACTAACACTGAACTGGGCTCTGTCAAAAGCTATCGAAAAGACTCCATATGATTTATGGATGAAGAAACCTCTGCGGTTCTTAAGATTTGGGGTTGCGAAGCATATGTCAAGAGACTCATGTTTGACAAGCTTGCACCAAAATCTTACAAATGTTTCTTTGTGGGGTATCCAAAAGAAATAAAGGGGTATTACTTCTACAACCAATCTGAGAACAAAGTATTTGTTTCTCAAGATGGTGTCTTTTTGGAAAAGGAGCATCTTTTCCAAAATGACAAGTGGGAGGAAAATCGAACTTGATGAAGTTCGAGGGGATGAGCAACTAATATGTTCATTTTATATAGAGTTTTACCCTCGTCCCTTGGTCATATTTAGGAGTATTATTGGCTCTTTGGAGCCACTTTTATTACTAATATGCGTTTTCTAGTGTTTCCGTAGTTTTGGTAGTGTTTTATAGGAAATTGCAGATTTGAAGCATCTTTCCGGACTTATTTGACCCACTACGAGCATTGGAGTAGGATTGCAGTATTATGACCATATTCCGTAGCCCAAGACTGCGTTGGAGCAATCAAACCGGTGATAAAGGGCTCGGTGAAGAAGAAGAGTTCGTGGCATTGGATTGAGTCTTAAAGACCCAAAGAGGAAATGCGAATTGGGCCAAGAACATAACCCAACTGAAGAGGTACATCTTGCCCGAGAGCTCGCCCGACCGGGTAAGCCCTCGCCCCGAGGCACGCCCGGCTGGGCGAGGAATATAGAAGAAAAGAAGCCCTTCGACCAGTCTCGCGCCCGACCGGGCTCGAGCGAAGCTCCGCCCGACCGGGCGCGTGTTTCTTAGAGGAATTTCGGCAATTTACTTTTTTTTCTTAGGATTTTTAAGTTGAAGTATAAATACGTTTTTAGCAAGTGACGAGTACGGTTTTTCCATTAGTTAATTTCTAGATTTTGGTTTTAAGCTTTGGTTAATACTCATGTTTTCTCCCTACACTTTTGATTTATATAATTCATCATTTCCGTTTATTTTGGTAACGATTTCTTCCCCTTTTATTTTCAGTAATTTAATATCTTTGATTAATCATGTCTTGTTTAATTGCTTTTCTTAGTTTAGATTTAAATATGTGTGAGTAGTTTTAATTCTAGTGGGGATCCATAAATAATATGAAGGGGTAATTCACTATTGTTGATTGTTAATGCTTTGGGTAATTTCCTATTGATTGATTTAATGCTATGCAATTGGATTAGGCCTGGTTTAATTGTATGAGTTATGCAATATTGATTCGAGATTCGAGAGATGAGAATTGATGTTTAGGCTTAGTTTCAATAGGCAGGTTAATTTATAAATGGTTAAGTCAAGATTCGAGTGATGCGATTTAATACCGGTAGATTAATTCTGTGATTGTAATACATAGCGAAAGCCCTTTATGATCTGATTAATTTATGCATTGATAATTGATTGTTATGTTTTACCCTGGAATATTATTTATTGGTGAACCTATACCCCAGGCCTTTTATTATTGTTTTTCTCCCTTAATCAATTTGCTTTAGTTTAATTCTCATTAAAAACAATTTGGTTACTTGATAATTTAGATTATTTTAATTATTTAGGAGTAGAAAGACTTGTTTCCCAGTGGATTCGACCCTACTTCCCTATCTACTTTAGTTAGAGGACTTAGGTAATTCTTTTGATTAGGTGATACGACTTTAGCCTGTCAGCAACAAAAAGAACCTGACACTCAAAGGGCTTCGAAAGCGCCTGCTGATGAAAGTCAGAGTAAAACCAACAATGTTGATGCTCAACCAATTACCCTGCGTAGGTCGCAAAGGCAAAGATCTCAACCAGACAGATTCCTTGGTGTCTTGTTAACCGAGAATAAAGAAATCCTAGTAATAGATGGTGAAGAGCCTGCGACTAACAAGCAAGCTATGACGAAACCTAACTCTACTAAATGGCTAGAAGCCATGAAATCCGAGATGGACTCCATGTTTGAAAACCAAGTCTGGAATTTGGTTGATTTGCCCGAAGGTTATAAACCTATCAGTTGTAAATGGATTTTCAAGATGAAAACCGACAAAGATGGAGATGTATATGTATACAAAGCTAGATTGGTTGCAAAAGGTTACAGTCAAATTCACGGTGTTGATTATGATGAAACCTTTTCACCAGTTGCAATGCTTAAGTCTATCTAGATTATCCTAGCGATTGCTGCATATTACGATTATGAAATATGGCAAATGGATGTCAAAACCGCCTTCCTTAATGGGACTTTGGAAGAAACTGTGTACATGACACAGCCGAAAGGTTTTGTGGATCCAAGCAACGCTGGGAAGGTATGCAAGCTTAAGAAATCCATTTATGGCTTAAAGCAAGCAAGCAGGAGTTGGAATCTGCGATTTGACAAAGCAATCAACAAGTTTGGCTTCATTAAGAATCAGATGAGTCTTGCGTATACAAGAAGGTCAGTGGGAGTGACATTCCATTCCTGGTCTTATATGTCAATGACATATTGCTCATTGGAAACAGCATTCCAATGTTGGAATTTGTAAAGACTTGGCTTGGAAAGTGTTTCTCAATGAAAGACTTGGGAGAGGCACAGTACATATTGGGCATCAAGATCTTTAGGGATAGATCTAAAAGGATGATTGGACTGAGCCAAAGTACTTACATCGATAAGGTACTAGCACGTTCCAAATGGAGGGCGCCAAGAGAGGCCATCTACCCATGTCTCATGGTGTAACTCTCAAAAAGAGTCAGTGTCCAAAGACACCTGATGAGCGAGAGAGAATGAGTTAGATCCCATATGCTTCACTAATAAGATTGATCATGTACGCCATGATATGTACAAGGTTGGATGTATCGTATGCCTTGAGTGCTACGAGCCGATACCAATCAGACCCAGGAGAGGCGCATTGGACTATGGCCAAGAATATCCTAAAGTACTTGAAAAGGAACAAGGATAAATTTCTCGTCTATGATGGGAGTAAGGACTTTCTTGTTGAAGGTTATACTGACGACAACTTCCAGAATGACAGAGACGACTTCATATCACACTCTGGATACATATTCTGTCTAAATGGAGGAGCGTTCAGTTGGAAGAGTGCTAAGCAAAGCACAGTTACAGATTCTACAACTGAAGTCGAGTACTTAGCAGCTTCAGAAGCAGTTAAGGAGGTAGTTTGAATTCGGAAGTTCATTGATGAACTTGGAGTTGTTCCCTCAATCAAGGGACCTATTGACCTGTTTTGTGACAGCAATGGGGCTATTGCTCAGGCCAAGGAGCCGAGGCAACACTAAAAGGTCAAACATGTCGAGCGACGCATTCACCTCATAAGGGAATGGATTGTCGGAGGTGAATTCAAAGTTTTCAAGGTTGGAACGGATGATAACATAGCCGATCCACTCACTAAACCTTTGCCTCAAGTGAAGCAGAACAAGCATGTTGAGGCAATGGGAATTAGGCACATTTTAGGTTTTGGACATCTTGATGTAAAACAATAAGTTAACCATTCATATATGGAGTAATTTTATTTTTTCGCAAAATTATTATTCCATATCTATTTAATTGTGGCTTAGAATTAAATAATGAGTCCATTCGATTTGATGACATTCAAATAGGGTATCAAGACAATGTCTTGGATAAAGAAACACCTATTAAGTGAACATTGAATGTCATATCAAAGTTATCCCTAATTCGAGGTCATTCGAAAGATGGACGTCTAATGTGACCATGTGAGATCAGTGTGTAGTATGATTTATAGTGTTGTTTCTTGCGCTACAAGGACATGAATGTCATAAATCATTTGCACAGGTATTAATTTGGAACTATACCGAATCGACCTATGAGAATACTTTAAGAGATTAAAACGATCGTCATAAGTATATTTTTCATTATGACTATCGGTACTTCTTTCCTCAACCATGAGTATTGTAAGTTCGCTTGTTTGAGCACTAGTTTGTTTTGATGTTGTCAAACGTCTACCGTAAAAGGGGATTATAAAGGCGACACTCGGGAGGCTAAGTCTCTTAGTAAGAGAAGCTTGACAATACAAGATTGGGAATGTCCTCCTATTAAAAATAGGAAATATGTCTTTGTTGTTTACAAGGCCTCTCGAAGAGCGAGACTATGAAAATGCAAGGTCGTGCTTAGATGGGTTTTAGAAATCATCTGTACTTGACAGTCGAACTTGGAATTTTGAGACACACTTTTGGACGTAATAAGGATGATGATAAATCTTACCTTATAGTTCACAAAGAGACATTAAGTGACACAGGAAAGGGTAGTACACATATTGCACACTTGTCCGGAAGGACAAGTGGGAGATTGAAAGAAATAGTGTCCTTCGAACAAGTGTATTATTCCGATATAGGGTTCAGAATCAATTACGGAGTTAAATTATTTAGTGAAGTCAAGTGATCGGAAAGTCGGGCTAGAGGCCATCTACAATCAGTGAATGAGATTAATTATATTAATCTCACAGCTTTCCTTTAACTGAACCCAACGGGTCACACCCAAGCGTGCAACCGAACTAAGGCGACGAATTAAGCCGAAGGTCTTAATACGTCAAACAAGAGAATACGTACTCCGACATCGGATTCCGAGCTTAGAACGTCGAAGTCGAACGTCAAACGCCGAGTCAATTATATGAACTGACGAGACGTGCAAATAAGTCAAACAACATAGCCCTAGCCTCGCATTGGCTTAGCCATGCGAGGGCTAGGCTAGCTTGATGCTGCCGCAAGCCAAGCACTGGCCGCAAGCCCAACAAGCCACGCGCGTGAGCTGGTTGGGGCCTGCTGGCCAAGTGCGTGGCACGCAAGCGTTGCTAGCAAGACCTAGCAGCTAGCGCAGCTTGCCAGGCCCTGCTAGAAAGTGCTGCGGCTAGCAAGCAACAGCACCACACTATTGTGTGCGGGCTTGCGATAGCAGCAGCAGCAGGGGCCCACAAGCGTGCGAGGCCTGTTGTGCTGCGATGGGCCTTGTTGGCTGGCCTAGCCGAGAGCATAAAGATGCCAGCGCAGGCCGACCTTGGTGCTCAAGGCATCTGCCAGCTAGCCAATTTTAAGTGGGTGGGTTTTTGCCTTGGGGAGCAAGGAGGCCATGTGGTCCTCACCTAACCACTCCCACTTGCTTGCCACTTGTTATTTGATTATTTGCTTATTGCTTAAAATTTATTTTAGAATTAAATTAATTGCATTATTTTCTCAACTTTGCAAACTCCCACATTGATAGAATATGAAAGGGATGGAGATGTTTCTTCTATAAATACTTAAGCTTGTCTTGGGAATAAAAGTTACAAGAGTTGAACTCGAAAAGGCCATCTCTACATAAAACGTAAGAAAACCCTCGGAGTACCTCTTGTTAGTAGTGTTGCATATTAACCTAACCGTTAATACCAACCAAGTTTCGGGCGCGTGGGTGGACTCTGTTGGAGGAGCCGCACTTGAGGTTCTCACTCCGTTTGAGGTTCTTGCTCATGCGACGTGAATCACGCTTCAAGGGTATGATCGTCTTTCCTTTCTCTCTCTCTCTCTCTCTCTCTCTCTCTCTCTCTCTCTCTTTGATCTCTCTCTCTCCGATCTCTCTCTCATGTGTTTATTGCTTTATTAATTATATGCATGTTTAGTTTAGTCGTATTAATTTGTGCATGTGATCCGGGGCGTTTATTTGGTTCCGCACGGTGCTCGGTCACCGTAAAACCCAACAAAATACAATCAAACTCATTCAAATTAAAGTTACCCCTAAATTGGTTAAAGTTAACATAAAAATTATTAAATCTACCCTTTAAATTCGCTGTCTTTCGATGAAGTTAACGAAAGTCCGCCTTATACAAGTCTTATCTTTAAATATAAAGCTCACACTTAGTAGTAACTTGAGTAAATTGTGAAAGTGTTGTGTTGATTGGGCATTTTTTGTTGATTAAAAAATTATCACTTTATTGACAATTATTGCAAACCAGGTTTATATAATTCGAATTTTCTTGTCACGAGTCACGACACTTAGTCAAGGCTCGTCTAATTCGAACTTCACATTTACTTAAGGCTCGCTCATTCAATCCAAAATAGACTTGATCAACGATAATCCAACTAAATTTTATTTGTTTAAGTTTGTTATATATTTGCTGAATCCTAATTTCTTTTGAAGATAATTTACTAAAATTGATTTTGGTGTATGGCCTGAATGATGCATCGGATTGTTGTAAAATATGCTTATAATTTAATTGATGATGTGGTATGCCACGATAAAAAAATTCTTCAGGAATCACTTGCGCAGTTACCGCACAAGTCCTAGTAATGCAAACTGCATGCTTGGGTTAATCTTAAATCTCTTCTACATCTTCATCATTGCTTATGGAGTTCAAGCTAATGATAAGTGAAAAGAGTCACGCACTTAAGTTCAAGTTAAGCTCATTTTAAGCTTATTTAACTGATTGATGGTTGCTTCATAGTTGATACTTAGTCTGGTATACTACGCCGTTCGTAATTTATTTCACTAGGTCACATAGCATTATTAGAATAATTTTTATTACAAACGATTAAATGAAAGGCTCGTTAGGAATTTAGCGTCAAACACTTGGGTGACTAATCTCATTTCATCGTACACGATTTCTTGGCTGATCCTTAAGATGATCCCTCCTACATTGTTATAAATATTTATCAGTTGCTCATATTTTTATAACAACCTAATAAGATGACGAACAATTTAAAGGTGTTGTTCGTTACTGACACGATCACACGATACAACAACAGAAGACGATCCATCAAATACCACTTCTATTGGCCAGACGGAGTTATCTTTCTCATCGGGCCCACTTGTGCACATGGGCACCTCTTATTGGCTCTCAAGCATAGATTGTAATTTCTGATGGGTGTAGAGTTGTAGACAGTTGCCAAGAAAATAAAAGCAAACACGCAAAAAGACATAAACTACTTACTATCCGAGCAAATAAACCATTGGAATATTCTTATTTACGTAATTACATACAAATTGAAGGCCTTCATTGCAATATACATAATTTTCTATAGCCAGACGAACACAAAAATAAATTGGTGGATGCAGTGAATTATAGATAAATATAGTTGGACTCACTCAGCAACGTTTCCTGACTTATCTTACTAACATATAGCATATAAACATTATATATTCTTATTATTATATACAAATATTCATTTTTGTTACTAGTATAGTTATATTAGTGTTGTAACAAGTTGGATCTGGTTTGATATATTTGCAAGAGAGATGGCATTGTCGTCGGCCAACGGACATGTTTCATTGTCGATGGCCGGAAGCGTGGCGTCGAGTAAGAGGGACTGGAGAGAGGTGAAGTTTTGCAATGGGGAATTGATGGGGATGAAATTGAAGAATAATGCATCCAAACAAACTCTTCAAGCTAACAAGAAGGCGGTTCGGCGACGTGTGTGCATGTCTCTTACTACTGAGGTTGCTTCTATAGCTAAGGTGACTACTAAGAACTAATAACTCTCGTCTTTTCTTAGTTTTGGCATGCTTGTAAGTTGTAACACTCTACTACTAGGAATAGGAATAATTTGTTTACCCTGTTTTAGCAAAAGTAAACCACTTGAAGAGCTATGTTAATTTGGTTTCCATTATTGTAACTCATATTTCCATGTTACTAAAGCATTTTTCAATTACTATTTCGTAATTATTTAGTGATAAATTAGAAAATGCTAATAAAGATACAAGTGGAGTAATCATTTCTTTATAGTAGCATTTTTTAATTTATCACTAATAATTACGAAGTAGTAAATGAAAAATGTTATATACAGCCCTATATATAAAAAAGATTGATAATAAGAACCATTAATTTCATCAGTCTATTGTGTTTTTGTTATAACTTCTCGCATTTATAATGTACGTATTTAGAAAATGAATCTAATGCTTATATAATAATGTTATCCATATTAATTAACAGAAGCAATAACTTAATCTTTTTCTAAATAAATGTTGATTATTTAGGAGATAAAAGGAATTGTATTATAAAAAAAAAATAAAAATACGGATTAATTGTTGTAATCATCCTTCAATTTATATAAATTTATATGCCGACCATATCATAAGTTAGTCCCATAATTTTAACCTAAAATGTTTCGCAACAATATTTAATTAGTTGTATTATTAATTACTTCAATATCTATGGAAATGCTTATCCACGTCCAAATGTATGTCTTTATCGTAAATCTTCATTACCATTCATAACCATTATAAAGGTAATACGTTTATTTTGAGTTGTAATTTTAATTTATGAGGAGGGTCATGTTCTCTTAATTTATTTATAGAATGTAATTTTTTTTTGTTAAATTGTACATATTTTTACAGATTTAAACTTATTTTACTGATTCACTATAATATGAGATTTTGCCATCGATTCTCATCACATATTCTCTAAACACCCAAAAAAATATTTTTTACTGATTAAAATTTATTTTTGCACAACTTACTTTTACCAAACTATTTAAACTTTTTTTTTTTTTTTTTTTTTTGAGAAAACCAAACTATTTAACTTAAATATGTCTTTTTAATCAACGACGAAGAGATCATGGCCAAACATTGAATGGTTTTAAATTGCACAAAATTTCACTAGGTCAAAACATGGCCAAACCTGAATAAGTGAATACATTTATGTCACTAGGTCAAAACACCTTTCATGAATGCTGATAGAAGGTTTTGTGATTTTGTTTTTGATTTTTATTTTAAGACTGCAAACGAATGGGTTAGCATTGTTGTAAGGCTTGTTACATCATGTCTCGTCAGGATTAGAAAATTCAGAATAATTGCAAGATAAAAGGATATAATACTGCTACTTTTTAGTTGATACGGATTTACCCTGATAATCAAATCTGAAATACAGCTTAGGGACGTTGAACAGGAGAAAACAAGCGCAAAAACTGTAGCAGCGATAATATTGGGAGGGGGTGCAGGCACTCGTCTTTTTCCATTGACAAAGCGTCGTGCAAAACCAGCAGTGAGTAAATATTCCCTTTCTTGCTTCTCTTAACTTCAACAGAAAAGCTGAAACTCAAAATCGACAGGTTCCCATAGGAGGAGCATACCGGCTAATAGATGTATCAATGAGTAACTGCATAAACAGCGGCATCAACAAAATCTATATTCTGACACAATTCAACTCTGCCTCTCTCAACAGGCACCTTGCTCGGGCTTACAACTTTGGCAGCAGTGGCAACTTTGGAGATGGCTATGTTGAGGTTCTTTACCACCACCTGGCATAATACTTGTCAATTACAAATTTTTTATGTATGCGCCACTCAAAACAAGATAAAAAAATTCGTGTAAGGATAACATTTACATTCCCTTGCACATACCAAACACAGAGAGCCAAAAGATCATTAATACAGCTTTAACATTGTGGCTATTTCAATATAAAACACAGTTTCTGTAAAGCAACTCAAGCTACACATTAAATTACTTCAAATTGAGTTGCATCATTCATTTTAATAGATTAAGTAGCTCACTCTATAGAGGAACCATAAACAACCTTATATTAGGGAGCATTCTATTCATCTGATTTTCATTTATTTGAACTTTTTTATAGTTGATTGAACTTATTTTATATTAAATTAAACTTGAGTTTCCTTTATCCAAATATACGTTCCCTGTAATAAGTGGGGAAAAAGGCGAACAAAACAGTCTTATCCCCTCTTTCCTAGATCAAATTAAATCAAAAGAGAAAGCAATCAAAGTGAACAATAATGTGGAAACCTGACTACATGGTAGATGAATTTTCTTTTCTTCAGGTTCTTGCTGCCACACAAACTCCAGGCGATGCAGGCAAAAAATGGTTCCAGGGTACTGCTGATGCTGTAAGGCAGTTTGGCTGGCTTTTTGAGGTACATATGTTCCTGCTATCAGTAAATTGAGTTGAGATTTACATATGAAAATAGCATATTGAGTTTCCACACATAAAATAGGATCAAAGGAGTAAGGAAATTGAGGATGTTCTGATTCTTTCTGGAGACCACTTGTACAGAATGGATTACATGGACTTCCTCCAGGCAAGTAACTCTTTGCTCTGCTATCCTTCCACTTATATATATCTCTCTTCTTTCAAATAGAGATTGCTTCAATTGCTAATTCCAAGAATGCATATTCCTGTAAAATACAAACAATGATACATGTGTCCAATTACAGAACCATCGCCAAAGTGGGGCTGATATCAGTATTTCTTGCCTGCCAATGGATAACAGGTACCTTTTGCTGGGATCAAGAACTAATGAAGTTCAGCACATTTACTTTTCACATTTAGCACATGCATAATCTAAAAAAACAAAGCAGAACAGAAACCTAAGAAGTTACTCATTGCAAATTATATATAGCTGATTCTGTATTTCTGTGTAGCCGTGCCTCAGATTTTGGCTTAATGAAGATTGATGACAAGGGGAGAGTTTTGTCCTTCAGTGAGAAACCAAAAGGAGAAGATTTGAAAGCTATGGTAGCACTCGTAACTCAAACAGTAGCATCCGATTCTCAAGTAGATTAAATAAGGATATGTGCTAATAGCATTTATATGTTCCAGGCAGTTGACACAACTGTTCTAGGACTATCAAAAGAAGAAGCTCAGATTAAACCCTATATTGCATCTATGGGTGTATACATATTCAAAAAAGAAATACTTCTTAACCTATTACGGTAAAATTTACAGCTCCAATTTCTTTCCAAGCTTCTTAGCTTTTATATGTTCTGAAGATAGGAACACACTTGAGTATAAGCTTAAGGAGTGGGACTGAGCACTGTGGCTTTTTTTGGTAACTCAGATGGCGATTCCCAACTGCGAATGACTTTGGATCAGAAATTATTCCAGCTTCTGCTCGAGAATACTACACCAAGGTACAATATCAAGCTCTAGAAACAAAACAATAAGAATTATACCCCCTTAATTTACCTTAAGAAGCACCAACATGCAGATTTGACAAATAACTTGAACACATTAAGCAAAAGCTGATCCGACTATAGTATGTGATGCTTTGGCTACAACTTAAATTGCTCAAAATCAAGTCTTGCTTCAGCTTTAATGCTCATAGAGATATTATGTATGCAGGCTTACCTTTTTAACGATTATTGGGAAGATATTGGAACAATCAGATCCTTCTTTGAGGCAAATCTCGCCTTAACAGAGCATGTAAGTGTTGAGGTTGATGTATGATACCTGTACTGGCTTTCAAAAAGATAATCAACTCCTCTTTATTTCTTTCTACATTTCAGCCTCCGCGATTTAGCTTCTATGATGCAGACAAACCAATGTACACATCAAGGAGAAATTTGCCTCCTAGCAAGATCGACAATAGCAAGGTTAATTGAATATCTATAACTCAGTTTACACTTCCAAGGTGCTAAACAAACAATTCATAATATTTTTTATTAAAGAAAAAGGATAGAAAGGCTTACCTTTATTCTGCTTCTTTAGGTTGTTGACTCGATCATATCCCATGGAAGCTTCTTGAACAACTGTTTCATAGAGCATAGTGTGGTTGGAATCCGATCTCGCATCAACTCTAACGTCCACTTAAAGGTCAGTAATGGAGATCTACTTCTGCATGTACTCCATCTGTAACTTCTTTACTAAAAATAGAATATAGTTCACTGCAGCCATTTCTAAAAGTCTAATGTTCGCAATGTCTGATTTTACCCCACTATAAAGAATTTCTGCATCAAAGTGTATATAATATCCCCCTTCGCATGATATTCCTTATTTACAGCACATGACAAACTCTAATCTTCACCAATCCATTTAGAATGAATACACTTTCCAGGAAATAGTGAAGTAGACAGGATGTAGGAATTAAAGAGTCCATTCCAAGCAATGTTATTTTATACTATTCATTGTCATAAACAGCAGTTATAAGCCCCACCTAGATTATGCTTCAAAGTTTAAACCAAATAAACATATTTAAAAACTGATGTCTCTCGGATAATATGGTAGCGATTAGTGCCACAGAAATGGCTTTGCAGAATGACCTTGTAGATGTGACTATTAGATGATTGTTAGACTCAGAACTCTGAAACCCCTCACCCCACATGATGCAGGATACAGTAATGCTTGGTGCCGATTACTATGAAACAGATGCTGAAATTACATCACAATTAGCTGCGGGTGGTGTTCCCATTGGAATAGGGGAAAACACAAAAATCAAGTACAACTCATATCTTTGTTTCCTCTCACTCTATAATCATCCAAAAAAAAAAAAGGGTTTGCTCATTCTTTCTCGCGCTATTTCCTACAATATTTTTCAGGGATTGCATCATCGACAAGAATGCCAGGATTGGAAAAAATGTTATAATTGCAAATACAGAGGTAGAATCACCTCATCTTTTCTTTCGTTCCACCAGTTCTGTATATTCCATATTAGAAATCACCAGTGACAATAGTTGCAACAAGGAAAACTGATTTTTTTTTTTTCCCTTGTTAAACACACTGTATGTAAATAAAGTAGGGGCATAGTTAATAGTCAGACAAAAATAAAAGAAAAGACAATGGCTTTTTGTTTTTTTTTTTTTTTTTTTTTTTGTCATTCCCCTTCCCCATGTGTAGCCTAATAAGATAAGAATCACAAGATACTTCCTTTTTTTCCCTCATGGACAGAAGTGAATTCCATTTCATTCCAGAATTTTGTGGGAAGGATGGTTAAGCTTCATTAACATTCTCAAGAAGAAAGGAAGCAAAATTTAATCTTATTAGCATTTTTGGCACGATTTTTATTCTAGCCCTTAATATATAATATACGTCTGATTTTACAATCCTCCTTTTTTACAGGGGGTACAAGAGGCAGATAGAACATCTGAAGGGTTCTATATTCGTTCTGGCATCACCGTCATATTTAAGAACTCAACCATCAAAGATGGGGCTGTAATATAACAAATAATACCCCGCCAAGCCCTTCTTCCAGAAAGAGATATGAAGATGAAGGCCCAGAAATTATGTTAAAGACCATGGAACATCAGGGGAGATTTTTTTTTGTCTGCGTGCTGAGTAATGTCATGGATACTTCAGTAGCAAGTGAAAAGGCTACATTGTTGGCCAACTATCAAATTTTCCAATGGGAAACCAAAAGGCCAAAACTGTTCTTTACAAGTCATTGCTTAGTCAAAGAAGAGTACATACAACTCAATAGACTTCTAGTAGCTAGAATTTATGAAAGTTAACCATTTTCAACACTCCAAAAACAAGTGATTAATCGTTTACACTAATGTAGTCTTATGACTTTAGAATACCATAGTTTTTTAAAATGGACGGTTGAGATTATTTGTTTTTTGATTTATTTTTAATTAGTAATTTTAATTTAAATTAATTTTTAAAACTATTTTAAATATATTGTTATTTTCTAGAAATTATTTTTTAATATTTTCGAAATTTTTGAAATTAAAAAAAATATATAAAATAATTATTAATTAAAATTACTAATTAAAAATAAATCAAAAAATAAATAATCTCAACCGCCACATTAAAAAATTGTGGTGGTCAAAAATCATAAAACTACATTAGAATTTTCATACACTAAGAACATATATACACGTGCAAATCTATAACCAATATGTGATTTGATAGTGCATCATTCATTTGCTATCAAACAAACAACTAAGATTAAGCCTAGCATTCACATGCACATGTGGCAGAAAAAAGTGTAATCAAGTGAATGACAAACAATGAGAGCTTTAATATTTCTAAAATGCATTTTATTATAGCGCTTTGCACCCAAGTATATAAAATACTACAAGCAACAAAAGGGGGAAAAATACAAAAAAATACAAAAAGAAAAAAAAAAAGATATGACTAAACATAATACATTGAGCTATCACAGGAAGAGCTCTTCACAATTAAACTTCAATTCATGTTCAAAACGTTGCAAGACAAAATGTTCCTCTGGAGCTATAATACTTGTTATAATGCATTTGGCATCTGAGAATGGTTTCCTACCTGCCCTGCCAGCTCTATGTAGATAGTGCACTGCACTTTTTGGCAAATCAAAGTTGTATATATGTGTCGTCTCTGGAAGGTCAACTCCCCTTGCTGCTAGATCCGTCGCCACAATAAGATAGCAACTTTTTTTTCTAACCTCCTGAAATTCATGGATGAGTAATAAGCTTGTGAGATTCATAAAGAGCAAGGGCAGTCAAAACCAAGCAACGATGTTTGGCCAAGAATTTGAAAGAATAAACAAGCAGGAAGCTATGTAGCATTTGCACAGATGCTTATATACAGTTATATATGCCCCAATATTTTTACTAGATCTAGATTATGGTTAATAAGAATTAAGAATAATAGCTAACGTGATGGCTTTATTGATGGTTAAGCACATTATATTACTCTATCTGCTTCAATTTTAAACTGGAGGATAAGCTTCTTTCATGACATAAAACCAACATTGTCCATTTGTTCATGAGACATTTTAAAACACCACTTCATCAGCCCAGATAATACACAAGCATTGGTAAAACACACAAATTACAAGCTTAGTGATGAGACTTCAACTTTGCAATGTAACACATTAGAGAAGAGACTAGAAACCAGATACTATTCCTAATCAAACAAAACTCATAAGGACATACGAAGAGAGAAGCCGCTCGGGAATTGAAATTCTGGTCTTCCTCGAGAAGTGAAATGTTGGAAAATTCTTCACACGAGCTTTTTAAATGCTCAATCAGCAGAGTAGTTGTCGGTATATCTCCTGCCTTTTTTGACTTTTCAGACTTCAAACAATAGAATCAGCACTTTAGGAACCTTTTTACAATATTAATAACAATTAATTTCCATAACTTCTGCATCAATTACAAAAGACTCAATTTAGATTGCAAACTGTTCCAAGTTGTTATATTTTCTTTTTAACCACCCCCCGCCCCCCTTCTTTCTCTCTTCTTGGTTGGGGGTTGGGGGTGGAGGAGGTTGTATATGAGATAAGATTTTTAATTTTTTTTTTTTTCTTTAGAATAAACAAAAGCATGCTGAAAAAATAGCTCATTCATACTTTGGAACTTGACAGGGCCACCCCCATAATACAGAAAAATCTGCTCTTAAAACCAATATAAGCTCACCAAAGGAAGACTAATAAACTCCAAGGAAAAACATCAAAGCAGATAACAAAATAGTCAATATGAATCAGACTGCTTCTCTGCTAGTCTGCTACTTCATAAGAAATGGTCCAATTATATTTCTTCAGTTTTTTAGCTTGTTCCACTTTGACTTTGTTCACTGTTCACATCTCCTACTTTAACCATTTTATTTTACTTATACACAGAGTATATTAAAACAAATACTGTATTGCCAAAACAGTAGCTCATTTTTACAATCTGTAACAACTTTAACATACAGTCATAACATAAACAATGCCAACCTGTTCATTGACAAAAAGTATGGCAGACTCGGGCAAATCGAATTGCAGCAATGAAAAAATAGCTTGAAATCTCTGACTTCTCGGACAAATCTATTGAAAAACAAACTACACCCAATTCAGAAAAGACATAGCTATGCAAGAGACAATGATGGAAACAGAGGTAATTAATATTCAAACCGTGGTTCACAAACAAAAAAGCAACCTAACATGCATTCATTCACAATTTGTCAAAGTTTGATTAATTTTTCTAAAGTCCTTGATTCCTTTACAACAAACATAGACTAACTTTGTTTAATGGCTTAACAGGGTTTCAGAGAATTAACCTTAGGTGTTGTTTATAGCCATCTCTAAGGTTTATCACACCAATCTCGGCTATAATTTCTTTTTGTTCTTTCAACTAACTGATCCGCATAAAATATTGCAAAATATATATGATATGGTAACAAGTGTGACTTCAAGGGTTACAGCAAACCATTTTCCTCAAAGCTCAGTAGGCCTAATGACCCTTTAATGGGAATTCTCAAGGAATCAGCCTTGGGGATTTAAAACTGGTCTCAGATAGCACCTCGTACTAACTATGGCCAACTAAGTGACTCGAAAAAGAAATTATGCATCTAACTGATTTAAGTCACTTATCTCTCAAACTCTGCAGCAAGAGAGAGTAATAATGGTCCATTTTTGGTTCATGGAGAGTTTTCAACATCAAAGTAGGGATAGTTGCGTCAACATTCTAACAGTCACAATATGTTAGTTAATAAGTTTCAAAATAAATTAAAAATAAAACTACTCAACTAATAATTATAAGGCATTTTCAAGGCTTGCAATATGAACAGATTGACAAGAAAAAAATGAATTCAGGATTGTTGTGTCATGGCAATTTTGACCACTGGTTCACTGAATTGAAAAAACGATTCGATGTGATCGAAGAGCTTAATCATATCCACCGGTTTGTTCCCTGAGGTTAACAAAACATTCTACAGACATTTGTGCTTTAGGTGAGAGTTTGGGTCACATGAACTTATGCCCAAGATGAAAAGGGGGTAAAAGAAATTTTAATAGCAGTAGGAGATAACTTTGTGTTTGACTCATAAAGGAAACAAGAATAAACAGATGGGAAAGAACGAAGAAGATGGTAACAAGCTTGGGAAACAAAAACATTATAACGCTTTAAAGCAATTAATGAAGGAATAAAACCAAGAAATGAAGAGGTTTGAAACTGTCACTATCAAGAAGAAAATCAACATGATGACACTCATAAAATTAGACATAATAGTCATCTATATCTATAATATTATTAAAATTCATAGGGACAACATGCTAACACCATGTGCCAACCTTCCTTCAATATGATTTGGTGCCACATGTGCGCCATGTGTCACCTTACGTGTCATCCCTCTTCTCTCACCCCATTGAACTGTAGTAATGTTTATTCTCTTTGAAAAACTCTTCATTGAAAACGTAACTTTAATTCTCTATAATAGTGTTTAATTTACTTGAAAATTTCTTCATACGTATAGTATAAACTCCCTATTTAAATTTGATATATCTTCTATATATTAATGAAAAATGATATAGATTATTATATTTTCATTCACTTATTAATATTCTTCAAGACTAACGCTTCTCAATTAATTTTAAGAGGAATTTATTTTAGATGCACACCCAGTCAGGGCTTTGCCTGATCAACCGAAAGAACTTTCACTAATCCAGTATTTCTTCACAAAAATTGATGATGCATTTGTTCTCAATCAGGCGTGTAGTGAACTTGCCTGATCAACCAAGCAAAGCTCCTAATCAGCCTTTGAAAGATCAATAATCCAATACCGCCCATGTTAATAGATAATTAATTTCTAACATAATGTTGTTCCAAAAAAAAACCAACAGAGAAATGACAATAAAAAGTTCACTATTACCATGTATCTATGATGCAAGCGTGAAGGCATTGGTTCAACTGCATTTACATGGACATGGACTACATTGCTCTGGAAAAGAACAAAAGATTACACAAGTAGCAAAAACACCTTTACATCACTCAAAATGAAGCAATCATTCAAATTAGTCTATAAAACTCAATTAACCAACCTTGGTCCATTTCTGCTGCACACAATCATGCAGAAAGCGTCTATGCTGAGGAATAGATGCACTGGCAAATACAGTTTGACGAGAACGGCTTGATGAATATGAGGTGAGCAACTTCCGCAGGGAACTAACTTGTTTGGAGGAGTTAAACATGAAATCAACCTAATATAGAAAAGAAACTTACAACATAAGCTGCTACTCAAATTATAAAGTGCATGATTAGTGGTTAAAAACCAGAAAGCAATTTTCAGACTAGCAAATACTTGTAGCTTCTAAGTAATACTGCCAAACAATGAATAGAAACATTCCTGGATGAGACATAAAACTAGGGTGTGACAAGAAATAACTAGTCCATTAAACAGATCCATTTGTGGAAGTGCAAATACTACTATATGGCTATACCTAATTAGCAAAAGCACATTGATGAAATTCAAGGAAATTCCCCTAATGGTCTGTTTGGAAACTATCATTTCATTTCAAATGATGAATTTTCCCAAACAAACTGTTTTGGAATTATAAGAATATGCATTTGGTTGTTTTGGATAACAAGTTCAATTAATGGAGTTTGAAATCCAATTTCAATTGATGTCATTTCAAATGCTTCAAATCGTTGACTGCTTAACCACTGCTGCTACCACGAGAGTTACCATCACCACCTTCTAAATGACCTCCACCACTTGACCACCGCCGTTAATCAACCATCTTTGTTGCCACTGCCTTCACCTGCGTGAAAATTCTCTCCATAATGATGAGTGTCATTTATGGCACTCATATGGTAGCATTTTAGGACTCTCTTTTTATAGCTTTTCTCTTTAAATAATGGTTTATCTCCGTTCATTTGCGTTTTAGTTTGTTCATTTCCTTTATTTTATAATTTCTTGCGATTTAAGGGTATTTTCGTCTTTTCTACTCTACTCGCTTTGCTTTCCTTTATTATAGGTCTTGTTTGGGGCTTGATATTTATTTAAGAAGATTTTCCAAGTCTCTTGGATGCTCGGGGCACGACCTCACACCATTTGGATGCCTAAGGATCAAGTTTAGAAGCATGCTCCTACTCAAGGCTTTACGCTCTCGTGCCACGCTCTCATCGCATCTTTTAGTCATGAACCCGCTAAAATGAGGATTTGTAGGCTGCCCCCCTCGTGAGCATCATGTGAGAGCATCGGTGATAGGCATGCATGTGCGCGCAAGACTCGAAGTGCTGGTGCTGCACTGCTGCGGGGTGTGCTGCGGGCTGGTGCGGCCATGAGGGTCACACACCCTGTGGTGCGTGCGCACCATAGGCTAAGGCTCCGATTTTTCTCTTTTTCTATTTAAAGCATTGACCTTGCTATTTTTGGGGGATGACGTTTTTCTAGTACATTGTTCACATTTCCAAAATTAGATAGTGAAAGTAGAGAGAGAAACACTTAGATACTTTATTTGTACTTCAATTTTACTTCAATCAAGCTTGGATTTCCCTTAATCAATGGTAATTAGTGAGATTTCTTTTCCTTAATTCTTCTCTTTTGGTTTAATTCTAGCTTTGATCTTGTAAGATTGTTTGATTTGGATTAATTTCTTGATTAGTTGCTTAATCACTTGATTTTCTTTTTAATTAGTTGAATATGATGATGATGATTAGCTTTGTTTTGTTTCTTCAATTCATAATGATTAATGAGTAGATTTCTTAGCTAGGGTGTTGGGGAAGCATGTATGATTGATAGATTGTTGCTAATTTGGGGATTTTGATCAATAGATTGTTGTAAAATTAAATTGATTGATGGATTCGTGCATGTGTTTAGTTTGATAGGATTGATCAACCTAGATTGCTAAACTTGATTGCATAGTTGATCTTGATGACATGACCACTTGATTTGAGATTTCCAATTTTCAATTTGTTTGAATTGTGATTCTACTAGTTAGTCATTCATAGTGGAAACCTAGCTTGACAATTAGTCTAGATAGATTATTCCTTGCAACACTCCATTGCTTCGATTTACCCACAATTTGGCATCTCTATCATGATTATATGTGGAACCTAATCCCTAGCGTCTTAGTATTTGATTCTTTCTCGATTTCTTGCTTGTTTGATTAGTTTAGCTCCCACTACATTCATACTTTTGCTTCGAAATAGCTTAACAGAAAACTATAGTAATCGACTCCCCCATTCCTCGTGGATCGACTTGGACTTGCCCCTATACTAGGTGAAGGTTCGGTTTATAAATTTGGTTGACTTAGGTAAGCTAGTCTAACAACCCTAGTCTCACCCATTGTCACATAACCACCTCCTCCATCATTAAAACAAGCACTATCTTCCTCCCACAAAAAAAAAATAAATAAATAAATAAAATAAAAAATAAACCCAAAATTTAAGATCTTCAATTCAATCAAACTGAAACTCCATTAAACCTTAACAATGGTGATTGAATTCCCTTAAAATTAACGTACAATATAACCTTAAAGTCTGGATTTTGATTGGTGTGGTATTACAAGGATCGTAGTGAATCTAGTCATAATTTCTAGAGAGAATATTAGGAAGACAGAGAGTTAGGAGGAGAGAGAAGAAGCTATCGACCACAACCTCTTGCTGCTCCTTTGTCTCTCTATGGCCTTACCTTCATACATTCTGCAATATTTTTTTCTTTTTTTTTTTTTTTTTTTTTGTGATTTTTTCTGCGATGATGAAATTCTTGTATCTGAAATTCCAGTTTATCCCAAACAGACAATTTGGAATTGAAAACCAGTATTTGAAATTCCAGATTTAAAATTCTAGGTTCAAAATGAAATGCTTGAATCTGAACCCTACCAAAGTGTATTTTTAAAACATTCAGCGGCATCAATAATCAGCATTACTCCATACAGGCTGCTCACACAGTGACAACGACCCACAACACATTAACAGCCTATTCACCTTCCTGAATTTCCTGAGTGCTAGGTTAAAATGGAGATGTGACAAATGTGAGATGTCTCAGGAAACAGTAAGTTCATATGATTATGGTACATTGGCCATAGACATCTCACAATCCTGGATTACTATTTGGTAAAGAAGACTGAATTCAAAGTTGAAGCCACATGCAAAAAACGTTTCTATTACCTCATCAACTACCAGCACTCTCATTGATCCAAGATCTAACACATGTTTCTCAAGCATCTGACACAAACTTGCCACTGTAGCCACCACGATGGTTGGGGGATCTGCCTGAAAAGTAGAATGATACGAGAAGTTTATCTTTTGAGGAGATAATGTGAAAGTTGAACTGGTGAGATTCTAGTTAAAGAGTAAATTTCAGCTTTAAATAATCAAGTTTATAATACAGAATACCAAGCTTTAATTGTAATGCTTAAGGAAAACAACTGAATGTGAAACCTCTTTACGTTAAAATTCATATTATGCTCAAATGTAATATGTTTGAGATTGAATAGATGGATAGGCACCTTTAGCCAAGTTTTATGTCTTTTCAACAGTCCTCCATCTAGAAGGGCCATGACTGTGCATGATTTTTGCTGCTCTGATCCAAAATCTGATGGCTTTGCAGCCAGCATTCGTGCAACTTTTGTAACCTTAAATATCAAGACAAAACCACATCAGCACAGTGCAATATTTCAAAGACCATGTCTGCTAAGAAGAAAAAGGTTTAGCAACATGACATAAAAAAGTTGATTTTCTTGGTCAAAATAATAAACTGAATAGCATAATTACAGGCATAAAATCTTCTTACTTGCATACCAAGCTCCCTTGTTGGCACTACAATTAATGCTTGAACAGCAGATCTTTGAGTATTAATTATTGAATATACTAAAAGGAGGTATGTCAAGGTCTTCCCAGAACCTGTCTAGAGACAAATAAAGACATATATGAGGTTGATTGGCCCAAAAATAAACAAATCAAAAGATAAATTTCCTGTAAGTGAGATAATGGCTTTTACTTCTTACTAACTCAAAAGAATTTAATAACAATTATGAAATCAAATGAAGTTATGGAATTTTCTCAATATGGGCTATATGTAGATTGATGAAGGGAGCACCTCAGTGCATAGAAGTGCAGTTCAAGTGTTTAGGCTTTACAAAAAGCTTAGCTAAATTATTGCCCAATATTTCCAATATCCATCTTCTTAAGGCACGCCTCAAGATCTTTCCAGAGCATAAAATCCTTTTCCTTTATTGTTCATTACTTGGCAATCATTTGGGGAAGAGATTTGCATAGACATGTAGGCTATAAATTCACAGGATGATGCAAATATGTAAGTAGTAAAGGCGTATGAAGCTTGATACTGTTCTTTCAATAGTAGTTTCAATATAAAAGAGTGTGATAAATGTGTCTATTCTAATTCCAGCAGGTTATATACTTATATGTGCTGACTGGTGATCGTTTAATTGGGTGATACAATAATATTTGGCCCTAATATAAATTTTTTGAGTTGCTATGAATCTAAGATGTCACTTCTGTAAGTCCTTTTCTGGTTTTACAGTTTCTTTAGTACCCATAACTATATGAAGGCCCTAATCAATGTCGTTTTGAGGATAAGATCTTAGTTTGTTGATGATAGCTTGTGCATATACCAAGTTACCAACTCCATCCATCAAGTTCAAAATTGCAGGCACATCCAGTCATAATGGTCACTTCTACGCTTTCCCTCAAAAGAGTAAGCAAGAAAGTTGCATAAATAATTTGAAAAGTTACACCTCGAGCTCTTTGAGGTCAGAGAGAATTCACGCATATATAGAAGAGACAACAAGGATAGTCAAACCAAAGACCACAAAGTAATAAATAAAGTCACATGACATCATGAATATTGTTCAACAGGTGTATGGATGAAAGAATACTTTACATAAATTGTTTGAGTGTATCAGTCCATTAGGTAGGGGCCCCATAAATGCAAGTGCACAATGGTCTACTTGATTGTCCATGGGCTCTATTGATGGTTTTGAGTCATTTGGGACTTGAATTTGACATTAAAATTTTGCGTCAAAACACCTCAAAACTAGCAATCTAGTTTAACCTTGGTTTCATTTTTCAAGGCTAAGTTTCATATTTTAACCTCATTTTTAGCTAGCTTTGACTGGTTTAGGAAGTTTTAAGGTGTGAACTATTTACAATTTTACATTTATAAAAATATTTTAAGAACTGTATCTGACCCTTGTAATAGACTTGAGACACGTGGAAACAATCTTCTAAAGTAAAAGCTTGTAGGTCTTGTAATAAGGCACTATGAGGAATTGAGGAATATGAATAGGTTTAGCCAAATAGTTGTCTACATTTTTTTATTTTTTTTTTTTTTTTTTTATTATTATTTTTTTTTTATTTTTTTTTGGCAACAACCATGAATGCACATATAAGTGACCCAAATATATTGCATGAGTGGAGATCAATTCTGAGAAAAATAATTTACTGTAAAGATTG
The DNA here is from genome assembly GCF_001683475.1 of Chenopodium quinoa. NCBI lineage: Eukaryota > Viridiplantae > Streptophyta > Magnoliopsida > Caryophyllales > Amaranthaceae > Chenopodium > Chenopodium quinoa. The sequence goes on from NW_018743783.1 coordinate 216,512, forward strand.
TACTTTGATCTCCTTCATCTCCACTCTACAATTTAACAATTTTGGTGGTCAAAAGCCTGTAAACAATCCCAGGTACTTGCTTGTCAAGCTGGGATGATAAAAATATTTGTCCTCTTTATTATGTTAGCAAGAATTTTTCGTTTACGATCCCATCCCATACATTTTTTTGGACAGAAGCATTCTATTCTTGTTAAAGTGTGTGTTATAAAGTACATCCCCTTGAGAAATGGATTAATCAGAAAATGAGGAACTATTATAGGTTAAAAAAGAATATACTCCGCAGATTGTAAATCATAAATATTATTGAAGGGGAGAAATGAGAGAGCCAGAAAAGTGACCTGAGCATGCAGTACACAGTCAGAACCCGTGAATAGTACAGGAAGACCTTGTTGCTGCACTTCTGTTGGTTGAATAAATCCATTTTCGTCCATCCTATCGCATTCAGAAGAAGAGTTAATAGTCAATCAACCAATTAAACCCATTATTTTTCACTCAAAGCTCCATTTCGAATTTCGATGATGCAAGTTAATAGGTACATTGAACATTGAACCCCAGCAAAATCCCAGCCCTTTCTAACATTTCAACAAGTCTTGATAAATTACAAAGGCTACAGTTGCACATATAATAGCTTGGTAAAGGTGAACAGGCAATTTTTCTAATCATTAACAAAAAATTGTTGATCAACTAATCTGAAAGAATCAAAACCATCGCATAAACATTCCAGCCCGAAAAAGCTCAATAGTCTAACCCGTATCCACTTTGAAGTTAAACTACAAGGCTGCACATCTAAATTTCAAAAACAAAAGTCTTAGCCACATCCAACCAAGTTGTGACAAACATCTAACAAAAAATCTGAACTATGCTTTATTTTCTCATAGCAATTTCCAATGATAAGATTTATGCAAATTCAAAAGTCGGAACAGAACCCACTTTATAAAGAAAATTTCAAACCCCTATATCTACTTCTCATTTCACATTACTATTTCAATCTACTACATCTACATTATAACTTCAAAACTCTAAAAAGAGAAAAGGTGAAGATAAATAACCTGCGGAGCACAGGCTCAGGCACATGACCTTGACACAGCTCGCGAAGAGTTACAGTACATCGAAATTGAACAACAGAAGCTCCAATTGCAGGAACAGGATTGACGAATGTAGCAGTTAAAGTGCGGATTCTAGGGAAAGGGCTAAATAATTTACCGGCCCGTCCCCGAGTCAGGGCAGGAGGGGCACCCACCCTAGGTCCAAGGAGAAAAGGTCCATAGTCATACTTCCATCCTAACATTGAATGATAATAAACAATATTCTGCAATACATTAACAACCAAATATTACTCAATTATCAAATTAGGCTCAAAAATCACATAAAATTCATCTAGGTTAAGAGTTTCAACATATAATTGCATTAAGTTAAATTTAAAAAAAAAAAAAAAAAGTTATAGCAACAAATACCTAGTTAATTGTTCATAACTTGAGTAATTTATAATTAATAGTTGTATAATCTATAATAGAAGAACCCTGAATTGACTATAATGACAATTGAATTAAGGATAGTATGAAAGTAAAGTAGATATTGTGAAATTGATATTCGATTATTTTGAAAGAATTACAGTTCATGAGGGAATAGAGGAAAGAGAGAGAAAAATATTATACCTAAGAAGCTGTTTCAATGGAGGAGAAAAAGGTGAGAAGCCACTTCAACAGAGGAACACGGAGTATACTTCAATAGAGGTCAGGGGAATTGGAGTGCGCTTCAATAGAGGAGAGAGAGGGTGCAGCGTAAAGTGAAGTGAAAAGGAGTTTATAAATACTCCGCAGTGAATAGATAAAGAAAAATTTGTCAAACTAATCCTCCCTCCATTTCAAAATAGGAAAAATTATAAAAATAATGAAATAATCTCAACTCTCGCAAATTCACTTAAAATAATATCAACTTTAGATTATTTTTAAATAATCCGAACTATGGGGGTCATTCATCCAAAATGATCTCAATCGGTCACCCAACTTGTTATATCAGGTTAATGTGACGCGTGTCATCACAGATTAGTTGAAAAATAAAAATAAAAATAAAAACTTAAAAAAAAAATCAAAAAACAAAATAAAAAATCAACCCAGCCACCGACCACCTTACCACCACCCTCTCCCCAATCCATCGCACCTCCGAAGCCCCCAACCACTGCCGCAGACCCTACCTCACGCCGGCGCCAGCACCTAGACCATCCCTCCCTCACGCCGGCGCCATCACTTCTCTCCTCCTTCCCCCTAAATCACCTAACTTCCACCGAAACCCTAAAAACACCCAAACCATCGCACAAAATCCCAAATCGCCGCTCCCCATCCTCGGAACCCTAGCGCTAGGGTTCTGAGCGTGGGGGAGCGCTGATTTGGGTGGTTTGTGCGATGGGCTTAGTTTTTATTAAGGGTTTTGTTAGGTTTTCAAGTAATTCAACAACTAGAACAACTTTAACAAGTGTGGGAACAAAACCTAAAACATGTATAATTAATATTAAATTATACAATTATCCAAATACAATTCAATGTATTACAACCAAACACCAAAATATCAAAGTATTTCAGAAATTACAATGAAAAACACTAGTGTGAAAGATAATGTACTTGCCTCTACTCCAAGCTTTAACAATCTATATGAACATGAGAAATCGGTGACCACTTGAGTCTAATTCCTTGATACTCTGTCTTAGGCGTATGAATACTTTCCTAAAGAGTTTAATTTCCCCCACAACAGTGCTTGGGTTTAATCCGGAAATACTCTTTGAGATACAAAAGACAGCCCAATGTTCTTAGCACTAAGAATCAATGAAAGATGAACAATTCACAAGAAAGGATTGATTGTAAGAGATTTCTCACAAAAGTTTGCAAGAAGTTTGTGAGGAATTGTGAAGAATACTTTTTGGGAGAGAAGAAGAATAATGTTGTATGTCACTCGAATCTCTTCATTAAGCCTTTTATTAAAGACTTAATAACCGTCAGAATTTCGCGAAATCAGGACTGGCGCGGGCGCGCCCCAAAGTGGCGCGGGCGCTCCTAGTCAGGAGCGGGCGCGCCTCTCCTCTACTTCCGAAATTCAACAAAGGAGGCAGAAGAGGGCGCGGTTTAGGCGCGACTAAAGCGCGGGCGCGCCAACCAGGAGGAGCGGACGCTCCTATATTAGGAGAGGGCGCTCCTCCCAAAACCAGCCAATTTCCATACTGGAAGTCAGAGAGGGTCGCGGTTTAGGCGCGACCCAGGCGCGGGCGCGCCACTTGGACGCGCGGGCGCGCCAAATGACGCGCGGGCACGCCAACTTTCTCCTACCAAACCTTTAGATTCCAGTGAGGTCCGCGGTTTAGGCGCGACCTCAGCGCGGGCGCTCCTCATGGTTCGCGAGCGCGCAACCATCAACACTCTAAATCTTCCAACAATCCTCCCCCATTTAGAGTGTTACTTAAAACATTCTCCACATCTTACAATTAAACCACATCTCATGCATCAATGTCAATGTCCCTTCGGATTGAATTGACACCTAGTACAACACACTTAACGATGATCATATCCCATGATTTCCATACGGATTGAATCACACGGATATATCCAACCATTCGAAGGTGAAGTACACATAAGACAAATCGAATTAATCATCACTTGACACCTTTAACAGCTATGTGTCCGTATCTTTCATAAGTTCATCGAAGTCTATATGTCCTTTTAGACTTCTTGAAGCGGCTAAACTTCGAACTTATATAGGTAGGTTCTCATATACGTAATTGTGCCCTTGTGACAAGACACTTACATTTAGAGCTTCTCAACTCTAAACCTTTGAGAACTTTAAATGACGCTACCTTACACATCACAAGTACCATAGCAATATGGGTCATCAAATATTGCTAACAAACAAAAATGCAATTCAACCACATTGAATCTAAGACTTGATGTTTCTTCAAGCGTTAGATTGGGTTTCACAAATTTGTGTTTTTGGACATAACCCCATTCCATTCATAGCAAATATGATGGAATATCTTAGCATTGCCTTTGTAAAATAATCCGCCAAATTCAACTTTGTTGGAACATAGTCAAGACTTATGACCCCATCATGGATAAGCTCTTTCACTAGGCTATGCCTTAGTGAAATATGCCGAGACTTACCATTGTACACTTGACTATAAGCCTTTATCAACGCCGAATTGGAATCACAATGGATTGCCACCGGTGGCATTGGCTTTGACAATAAAGGCAACTCAATCATGAGATTCCTCAACCACTCAGCTTCCTTACTAGCTGAAGCAAGAGCTATAAACTCTGCTGCCATAGTGGAGTCGGCAATGCAAGTCTGTTTCTTGGAAGACCATGAAATGGCACCTCCTCCAAACATAAATACTCAACCACTTACAGAAGAATCATCTTCTTTGTAAGTGATCCAACTTGCATCCGAATATCCTTCTAAAACCAAAGGAAATCCACTATAAGATAGACCATAGTCTAACGTACCCTTAAGGTACCTCAAGACCCTCCTTATTGCAAACCAATGCTGTGCACCCGGGTTACTAGTAAATCTACTTAGTTTTCCCACAGCCAATGCAATATCCGGTCTTGTACTAGTCATGGCATACATCAAGGATCCAATTATCCTTGAGTATTCCAATTGGGAAATCGTTTTCCCCGAATTCTTAACCAATTTGACATTTGGTTCCATGGGGGTGTTCACAGGACACTTATCAAACATATTGAACCGTTTGATCATTTTCTCAACATAGTGAGATTGACTTAGAATAAGTCTTCCATTGTCCCGAATTATCTTGATGCCTAAAATGACATCCGCCTCCCCCAAATCCTTCATCTGAAAAGATGAGGATAAGAATTCCTTGGTCAATTCTACTTGTCGTAGACTTGTACCAAAGATAAGCATATCATCAACATATAGACAAATGATGACACCATGACCTTTGTCATCAAATTTGCTATATATACACTTATCAGCTTGATTCACCTTGAATCCAAAAGACAAAATTGTGTCATCAAATTTTCGATGCCACTGTTTTGGTGCTTGTTTAAGTCCATACAAGGACTTAACCAATTTACACACCTTATCTTCTTGTCCTTCCAAAACAAACCCTTCGGGTTGTTTCATGTACACTTCTTCCTCTAGATCTCCATAAAGGAATGTCGTTTTCACATCCATTTGATGGATTACTAGATTGTATACCGAAGCCATTGCAATTAATAACCTAATTGAGGTTATTCTTGCAACCGGTGCATAGGTGTCAAAATAATCAACACCATGCTTTTGCCTAAAGCCTTGGATAACCAATCTGGCTTTAAACTTCACTATGGAGCCATCCGGTCTCCTTTTCCTAGTGAAAATCCATTTGCAACCAAGAGGTTTGCAACCGGAAGGTAAATCCTCTAAGACCCAAGTGTTATTTCCCATGATGGAATCCATCTCATCATTTATAGCCTCTTTCCAAAATGCACTATCTTGGGAAGATATTGCTTCACTATAAGTCTTTGGGTCACTATCCACATTGAAACAATATGGAGTAGTAGAACTTAGGGTATCTCTAGATCCTTCAACCAAATAAATTATGAAGTCATCTAGAGGATTCCTAATTTTCCTTTCTCTAGTACTTCTCCTCAATTGAGGAGTTTCAACATTCTCATTATCGAATGCACTTTCATGAGTTTCAAGTTTATCATTCAACTCTACTATCTCCCTATCATTGGCACTAATTTGTAGATCTTTCGGTCTACTCATTGATGAAAATCGGTTTTCATCAAAAATTGCATCTCTTGACTCTATAACCGAATGAACATATATATAGTCATTTTGTTCTATTACATAGAACCTATAGGTTTTGTTATGCTCAGCATATCCTATAAATATGCAATCCAAGCCTCTTTCACCGAGCTTTCTTTTCTTGTTGCCGGGCACTCTTACGATTGCCCTACAACCTTGAGATACTTCAAGTTTGGCTTTCTCTTGTACCAAAGTTCATAAGGAGTAGATTCTTTTCCCTTTGTGGGAACCCGGTTAAGAATGTGACATGCTGTCAACATAGCTTCACCCCAGAACCCTTCACTCAAACCAGAGTAAGATAGCATGGAATTTACCATCTCTTAAAGGGTTCTATTTTTCCTTTCAGCTACACCATTTGATTGTGGTGCATACCCAGCTGTTGTCTCATGAATTATACCCAAAGATTGGAAATAACTTGGATCATAGTATTCCCCTCCCTTATCAGTTCTAATTCTCTTAATAAATGAATCTACTTGCAATTCTACTTCCTTTTTATAAATATCAAACTTGGTTAAAGCTTCATCTTTGGAATGCAAAAGATACACGTAACAAAACCTAGAATAATCATCTATAAAAGTGACCATGTATCTTTTGTTCCCCAAAGAAGGCGTACTATGAAAATCACACAAGTCACTATGGATTAGTTCTAAAATGTTAGAACTTCTCTCAACTCTCTTAAATGGAGTTCTAGTGATCTTGTTCAACATGCAAGTAGAACACTTATTAGGAGAAATATCACAACATGGAATCAAATCTTGTTTGGACATAAACAACATTTTATTATAATTCACATGTCCTAATCTAGAATGCCACAAATCAAACAAATTCAAATCAACATGATTATCACTTGCATCAACATTCAAACAAAAATCATTAAATCCATACATGTCTTTCAAAGAAAGCTTAAATAATCCATTACATAAATAACAACGACCTATGAAATTTGTTCCTCTAGTAATAATACACCTATTAGCTTCAAACACTAGTTTATAGCCAAGACTATTCAGGGAAGGCCCCGATACAAGATTCCTACTAATATCCGGAGCATACAACACATCCCTAAGAATGATTGCATTCCCCGAACTAAACATTAGTTCTACTTGTCCTCTACCAAGGACCTTGATGGTTGAATTGTTCCCCATAAAGAGATTTTCTCCATCACCAACCTTGTGAAAGGTTTTGAACCAATGCCTCATCTTGCATACATGCCTTGAAGCCCCCGAATCAATCCACCATGAGTCATCATCCTGCACCATAAAAATGTTAGGATCCGTTGCATTTAAATCCAAACCGGAATTAAATTCAACCTCATGAATTGGATTACCTTTGGTGGGTTGGTCCTTGCTAGTACTAGCATGGCCCTCCTTGGCTTTCTCCATACTTTTCTTGTAAGAAAAGCAGTCCTTCTTGCGGTGACCAACTTTACCGCATTCCCAACAAGCAAACTTGTTATTGTTTGCTTGCTTCTTGGACTTTCCGTTGAAAGAGGTATTATTCTTCCCTCTTTCCACTAGAGGAAGCACCAGTTTTTCTTTCCTCTACCAAATTAATGGTAGATGAGCTAGGATTCCCATCCTTAGCACTTTCCATGGCTCTTATCCCTTCTTCAACTTGAAGATGGGTGGCCAACTCGGACAAAGACATGTCCTCTTTCTTGTGTTTAAGCTCATGCTTAACACTTTTCCAACTAGCAGGCAACTTGTCAATTATACTTGAAACTACAAACAATTCATCCATAGAAATACCATGTTGTTTCAAGTTCCCATAGATTCGTTGTAATTCATGAAATTGGTCCATTATGGACCGACCATCAACAAACTTAAAATTATTGAAATTACTTACTAAAAACTTCTTACTTGAAGCATCTTCAGCCATATATTTGCCTTCTAAGGACTCCCAAAGCTCCTTAGCCGACTCCACATTTTGATACACATCAAAAAGATCATCTTCCATACCATTCAAAATATGACCACGACAAATAAAGTCATCGTTGTCCCATTTTGACATTTCCCGAACATTTTCCAAGGATTCTTTCTCATGTTCACTAGGCCTTGGAGTACTAATAACATAGGCTACTTTCAAAGATGTAAGAAGAAAGTACATCTTCTTCTTCCATCTCCGAAACTCCACACCGTCAAACTTCTTGAGTTTGACAAAATTTGTGGTCAATTCTTTCACACTAGACATGCTTGATTACTTCTAAGGATTAAACTCTTTAGATTGTTAGGTTTTCAAGTAATTCAACAACTAGAACAACTTTAACAAGTGTGGGAACAAAACCTAAAACATGTATAATTAATATTAAATTATACAATTATCCAAATACAATTCAATGTATTACAACCAAACACCAAAATATCAAAGTATTTCAGAAATTACAATGAAAAACACTAGTGTGAAAGATAATGTACTTGCCTCTACTCCAAGATTTAACAATCTATATGAACATGAGAAATCGGTGAACACTTGAGTCTAATTCCTTGATACTCTGTCTTAGGCGTATGAATACTTTCCTAAAGAGTTTAATTTCCCCCACAACGGTGCTTGGGTTTAATCCGGAAATACTCTTTGAGATACAAAAGACAGCCCAATGTTCTTAGCACTAAGAATCAATGAAAGATGAACAATTCACAAGAAAGGATTGATTGTAAGAGATTTCTCACAAAAGTTTGCAAGAAGTTTGTGAGGAATTGTGAAGAATACTTTTTGGGAGAGAAGAAGAATAATTCTGTATGTCACTCGAATATCTTCATTAAGCCTTTTATTAAAGACTTAATAACCGTCAGAATTTCGCGAAATCAGGACTGGCGCGGGCGCTCCACCAGGAGGCATGGGCGCGCCCCAAAGTGGCGCGGGCGCTCCTAGTCAGGAGCGGGCGCGCCTCTCCTGTACTTCCGAAATTCAACAAAGGAGGCAGAAGAGGGCGCGGTTTAGGCGCGACCAAAGCGCGGGCGCGCCAACCAGGAGGAGCGGGCGCTCCTATATTAGGAGAGGGCGCTCCTCCCAAAACCAGCCAATTTCCATACTGGAAGTTAGAGAGGGTCGCGGTTTAGGTGCGACCCAGGCGCGGGCGTGCCACTTGGACGCGCGGGCGCGCCAAATGACGCGCGGGCGCGCCAACTTTCTCCTACCAAACCTTCAGATTCCAGTGAGGTCCGCGGTTTAGGCGCGACCTCAGCGCGGCCGCGCTTACCCAGCGCGGGCGCTCCTCATGGTTCGCGAGCGCGCAACCATCAACACTCTAAATCTTCCAACAGGTTTCGGGTTTAGACTAGGTGGTTTCATGGTGGGGGTTTTGGGGGAAAGGGCGTCGGGATGTCGGCGGCAAGGGAGGGGGTCTGGGCCGTTGGGAGGAGGGACTTCGGTGTGCCAGACATGGGTGGTGGTGGGGTTATCATGGGTTGGGGCTAGGTGTTTTTTTTTGTAATTATTTTCAACCATTCATGTAGTGACACATGTCAGTTAAACACACACAAAAAAAAAATTACCTCCTTAACAAGTTACCGGTCACTTCAGACCATTTTGAGCGAATAACACCCAAAGTTCGAATTATTTAAAAATAATCCAAAGTTGAGATTATTTTGACTCTTCAATCAATAATAACTATATACTCCCTCCGTCCCATAATATAATTCCTGTTTTCCTATTTTGAAGATCCAAAATAGTGTTCCTATTTCTATTTTTGGATAGTATGTAAAGACCATCATACCCTCACTTTTTAACTTTACTCATTGTACTTCCTAAATTACCCTTAAATTTTGCACATGGCTTATACTATTTCTACTTTCCCTCTTTAACTTTTGTCTATAATTGTACTTTTCACTTTTATTAATGTACTTCATCCACTTTTTCCTCCTATTTCTTAAATACCGTGAAAAAACATAAATAAAAACTATATTATGGGACGGAGGGAGTACTAAAAGACACACAAAAAATGACACGCTAATTATACTAAAAGACACACTAAAAATAACACGTGTCATTTTTAGTATATACTCGCTCCATTTTTAAATATTTGCTCCATTTCTCTTGGGCACGTATGCCGATACTAATATTTGATTAATAATATCTTTAATTATCAATAAGTATAAATTCTAACAATTGAAAATTAATAATCTATTCAATGAGACAATTCCAACAAGTACCCATAAGACTATATTTTTTCTTATGTATAAATTACAAACATTAGTCAAAGTAGGACAAATGAATAATGCAAAAAATAGAAATGGAGCAAGTATTTAAAAACAGAGGTAGTACCTTAGTTTTAGTTTTTTTTTAAAAAATATCTATTTTGAAAACAAATCTTATACGAATTACATACATAAATAAAAGATTAGAAAACATTCCATGTATCCTTCCACAATATATATTGATGTATTAAACTTAAGTAAAATAAGAAAAATATTCAAATAATTTGCAACATATTTAGTGTTATGTACTACTTTATCATTGAAAAAAAAAGATTTTTTTTCTAAAGTTTTTTGTATTTAATTATGTATGAAAAATATGCCAAGAAAGATATGAAAAAATGTTTTAAGTCAGTTGATTATTGAGAAAAGAATACTATGGAGAGAGAATGAATAATAGTGTGCAAAAAAAAAAAAAAAAAAATCAATTTACGGGTTAAATACATATTGTTAAGATAATCAGTTGGTTATAAGATTTTTGCTTGTATTTGTGGTGGGTGTGTGCTGCTTGGATTAAGATTTTTTTTTTTTTTTTTTTACTTTTTGTGTGTGCCTACTGTCCTTTTTCTTTTGCTTTTGTATCAATTGAGGTCGTTGCTTGCTGGTTTTTTACTGTTTACGGTTGGTGATGGCAACTGCTCTGCTGGAAATATGATTTAGAATCCTAATTTTGGGCAGAAAAAGCTTGCCCAGTTTTGAAGGCCTTTTCATATCTTGTCTTTTTCTGGGGAAGGTGTTAGCTTTAAGAGGGTCGGTTTACCCTTACTATATATATGACCACTCTCTTTTGAGTTGAGCTATCTGTTGTTTCTTCACTGATCAAGGTGGTTCAGGTAATGAGTTCTTGGAGCTTTATTCTGCTCTTTCATGCTAATTGATTTTTGTTATTGGACTTTTACTGGAAAAACGAGCTTGGTTTAAAGAACACTGTGACGAAAATGATCTTTACCTACATTGATTGCTCAACTGGAACAAATGAATTGCAATTTAGATAATTAGAATATTTAAAATGTCTGATCTTATATAGATTTCTGTGTAAATTAGATTAATCGATCATTTGATTACAGTTTTGGCTTTAAAAAGCTTGCCTATCATACTGTTGTTAGGTTTTCAGATTTATAGTTTTTATAATTAGCTATTGGTGAGTACATGTTTAGATTTAAAATTCTCAGTATATGCCATTGTGCTGAAGAAAAGAAAAAATAATATGAATGTTCTTGGTTAAAAAGTGAACTTTGAATTTGTTTGTTGCTGTGTGAAAAATCGTGTCTTAGGGGGAAAAAAATTATATTAGTGGAGGCATCATTTTGGTTTGGTTCCCCATTTATAGATCTTAAAGTGACGGGTTTTGTTTGGTTTGTATTAGTTGGATCATTGAATGGTACATACTTTAGGAGCATAATATAGAGGAAATGTTGGCTTGTGCGATGATGTATTGTTTATGAATGAGTTTGTGTTTTACTGCCTGTTATAGTGAGCTGAGCAGAATTTTGTGTTGCTTGCAGGTGCTGTTGTGCTATATTACTTGGTGCTTGTTCTACTCAGATTTCCGCAGGTATATATTGCCCTTAGCGTGATCTGCTATATACATTCGGGTTTAGTATGCTCTTTTAATTGCCGAAAAGTAATGTTCTGATTGCTATGGTTGGTGTTGGCTATTTTTTTGCTTTCTTCTTGTTATCTACTGTGTGTGCTGTGTTGTCGCTTACTCGGAGTTTTGGTTTGTGCTTTCCCTGGTAATCTTTTTATGGTCTGCTTTGTTATGCCTGTGAAACTCTGTCTATAGTTGAGTAGCTGATGTGTGAGACTTGTTGCAACTGTAATTTGATTGGCAGTTATAATATGTTTTTGAGGCTGAGAGGTCAGATGTGATTGTTGTAGTAATATTTTTGGGTATTTGTATTATTTCTAGCTGTGAAAAAACACACTTTGTTCTGAATATTTTGTGGTCTCATTGAGTGATGCTGTCTGTTTGAGGGGGTTGTTTGGATACTTGGGTTTCAAGCGGTTTGGGTTACAAGAAATATTAGTTTGCTGTTGCGCCTTGGATGGCAAAGTTGGATAAGTATCATTTATCATAAATGGTACATATTGTGTTGAAGAAAGGGTGAGTATGTGCTGTTGTATGTAACAAAACTATGAATGGTATGTTTCGATTGTTTATCATTGAATCTCTAAAGATGAATTTGGAATCTGTTGGGTGTGGGATTGTATGTTTCGATTGTTTATGCACATTCAATGCCCCAGTAAACCAGATGAAGAGCATACTGTATATTATTGCTTTACTTTATGTATGTTATCAGTGTGCTGGTCTTTACACCCTGTGTCTGTTTACTTCAGGATGCTAGCAGATGTCTGTGTGATTTCCGATGTCCCTTAGGCAAGTTTTTCTTGATTTGTTTGTGGACAGGTGCATCTGCCTCTAACAATGGGTAGTGCTTCTTTTTTCAATAGTCTCTATTCTGGTTTCTGTGTGATCTGCCTTTTGTTACCTTTTACTCTTACGTTTCCAACATACACATAGCACAGCAATTTAACATTTGTTACAATGTTGTTGTAATGTCAATCTGGTAAGCCCACGTGCCCTGCATTCCTAAGACACATACAACCTAAGAGGAGTGGTGTACTTGGAGGAGACTCTCCAGCTGCTTTAGTAAGGTATAGTAGTTTCTACAATGCTTAATTGCTGTGTGCTACACAATGACCTGAATCCCCAATTGGACTGCAGTGGCTTAGGAAATTGTCGACGCAGAGCACCTAAGAGGAAGCGCGCACATCAGAGTAATTTGGTTTTTTTTGCCTTGTTTAAAGTCTTATTATGAATAGCCTTAATTTAAGCCTATTTGTTGATTTGCTTTGTAGTTGTGAATATCCCTGCTGCTACTATTGGTTTATTGCTGCCCAGAGAATCGCTGCAATTACCAGCTGCTCACTACTGCCATCATTGTCACACAAAAATACTTGCATCAGAAACCAAAATTTTTTGTTGTGGGGATGGAGACATACAAATTGCTCTGAATGAATATCCTCCAGAACTTGAACACTTATTTATATCCCAGGAGGAAGATGCGGTACACTTCAGGAAGTATGCTCGTTTATATAATAACTTGTTTGCATTCAGCTCGTTAGGCAGGAATTTTGATGCTACCACATGTAAAGGAATCTATGTGTTCAAGTTACATGGTCAATTGTATCATTTTGTTCCAGATCTTCTTCCGAGGGACGATCACCCAAAGTATTTGCAGCTGTACTTTTATGATGGCCAGCATGAAGCTGCAAATAGGCTTGGCTGCTTTCCGGAATTGCGGGAGGATATCATTGCTATTCTGATGCGCGTATCGGAAAAGAACCCGTATGCTTGTTTCTTTCGTTCTTTGAAAGAAGTTGCAGACAGAGGAAACTCAAATTGTCCTTAACCAAAGTGCGGTGCCGGATCAGCGTGTATACAATGCTCCGACTACTGATGAAGTTGCTGAAATTTGGCCTGACAATGCATCATCGAGTCATAGCTCTAGCCCTCATATAATGGTTTCAGGAAAATCAAATGTCTCCCATCGTATCTACCACCATTATGGGTGCTATGACCCTCTACAGTACCCTCTTTTATTTCCCCGGGGAGAGAGTGGATGGAACCAAGGGTTAAAAAAAAGATCCTGGGGTGGTCGACAGCAAACAGCCGCACAGGTGGATCCTGTGTTATCTTGTTTTGTTCATACTGCTGAAGAGCTGTTGGATGCGGAAGCGTCCCATAAGTGCTACATACCATGGGGTTTGTTTATCCAATTTACCACTTAATGTTCTTTGCTACTAGAACTCGTGTTTGATCGGATTTTCATTCATTGCCATTGCAGGGGCAGCTGGCAAACGCACCAGAGCAGACAAATATATTTCTCCTCGAGAGTATTACGCTTTCCTGTTGCAGATGCGGCCGGGCAATATGTTGTTGCGAACTGGTAGACTGTTACAACAATATGTCGTAGACATGTATGTAAAGATGGAAAGCACTTGCTTGGACTACTTCCGCAACAATCAGGGAACTATAAGATCAGACCTTTACCAAGGTATCTTGAACTCTTTAAAGAGTGGGGAGACGTTAGCATCTAATGTTGGGCAACGAGTTATTTTACCACCAACTTTTATTGGTGGACCTCGAGACATGAAAAAACGCTATCTAAATGCCATGACATTGGTTAAGAGATATGAGAAACCAGATCTCTTTATTACAATCACATGTAATGCAAATTGGCAAGAGATTAAGTCTGAGTTGGCCCTTGGCGAGTTACCACAAGATCGGCCAGATTTGGTGGCGCGTGTGTTTCGAGCGAAGCTGTTGGTTTTGAAAAGAGAAATTATGGAGAACGAGGTTTTTGTTGAGGTCTCGGCGATGATTTATGTCATTGAATTTCAGAAGAGAGGCTTGCCTCATGGACATTTCTTGATCATTCTGAAGGGTGGGTCAAAAATGAAGTGTCCTGAGGATTATGACAAATTTGTTTGTGCAGAGATCCCGCCTGCAAGTGATCCAATATTACGCAAAATCATACTCAGGCATATGATGCATGGCCCTTGTGGCCATTTGAATCCGCAGTGCCCTTGTATGCGTAAAAAGGGCCAGAAGCCAAAGTGTAAGAACAACTTTCCTAAGAAATTTTCACCACACACAACAACTAACAAAGATGGGTTTCCAACATATCGGAGAAGAGACACTGGTGAAACAGCCAGGGTTAGGGGTGCTACGCTTGATAATAGGTGGGTGATTCCTTACAATCCTTATCTTTCTGTTCTGTTTGATTGCCATATTAATATTGAGGTCTGTTCTACAATCAAAGCTGTGAAATATTTGTACAAGTACGTGTACAAAGGGCACGACAAGGTTTCTTACAATGTTGTTCCAACAAATGGTTAAGTTGTTGATGAAATCCAACAATTCCAGTCAGGGAGGTGGGTTTCACCCTGTGAAGCTGCATGGAGACTTTTTGCGTTGGATTTGTTTGACATGTACCCTTCAGTTCTCCTGCTGCAGGTTCACCTGCCAAACCAGCAAACGCTCCACCTACATCCATTTGAAAGACTAAATGGTGTTTTTGCGAATTCAAGACGTTCACAGACCCATCTCACTGGATTCTTTGCTATGAATGACGCGATTCCAGGAGGAACAGGTTATTTATATAGTGAATTCTGTGAACATTATAGATGGGATGCATCAAGTAAGGAGTGCATTGAAAGAGAGAGGGATAGATTTCAGGTGGGTCGATTAGCTTTGTGTTTCCAGCGGAAGGAGAACGGTTTTATTTGCGCTTATTGCTACTGCATGCCAGGAGTCCTAGGTCATTTGAACACCTCAGGACTGTGCATGGCTTTGTATGCTCTACTTTCCAAGAAGCCGCTTTGAAGCTAGGGTTACTTGAAGCAGAAGATCTTGCCAGTTCATGTCTTAACGAGGCCTATGAAGTACAGATGCCTGTTGCACTGAGGCGCCTCTTTGCAACTATACTAATCTTCTGCCAGCCAAGTGAACCTGTAGCATTATGGACCAAATATTATCCATTTCTGTCTGATGATTTCAGAAATCAGTTTCCGTCTGACTTGTCTAGGATTAGACAGCTAACTGTTAATTCCATAGAACAGCATTTAGAAGCAATGGGCAGATCTCTGAAAGACTTTGGAATTGAAGAGGTCAATGAACAACTTGATACAGAGATACGACGAACAAAAAACATAATTGATGCTCTAGATGCACCCATTCCTCAAGAATGCATAGACTGAAGAGAGCGTCTAAATCCAACTCAGACCTTTACTTGCATCATTGCAACGGACAGCGCCCTTGAGAGACTAAGGAAGAGAAAGAACACAAAAACAGGAAGAGGAAGGTTGATTGATTGATAATAAATAACCGAAAGGTTCAAGAACAAGCAATGACTTTAGGCCATTAGTCTCAAAGAGTTCTCAATACAATTTTCTGAATGCCCCTCTCGTCTTCTTAGATTACTACTTATACTACCCTTCTTACTACATGACATGGCAATAGCCTTAATTGTTACAATAACTATTTCTTGCCCTCTTCTAAAAAGCAAAGCAAAAGCAAAGTAAACTAATAAGCCAAGAGTGGCAGTGTGCAGTAGCTTAAGGTTGGGCTCGTGAGTGTTGCGGGTTGGTGGTGTTTCCCTGCTGCTGGTTTTGTCTTTGTCCCCTCTGCCTTCTGCTGTACTGGTAACGAATGGGAGGTGTATGGTGGTGCATTGCAATCATGCAGCATGTTACAAATAAACAACCTGGTGCCTTTTTCATTGATGGTCCTGGTGGCACAGGGAAAACCTTCCTCTACAAAGCGTTGTATGCTGAAATTAGGCTCATGAACAAGATTGTATTGCCTACAGCTACTTCTGGAATTGCAGCTGCAAACATTCCTTCTGGTCGAACGGCACATTCAAGGTTTAAGATCCCAATTGATTCTGATTCTTCCCGGGCATGTGTTGTTCCCAAACAAGGTAGCCTTGCAGCACTTCTAAAAGAGGCAACTTTGATAATCTGGGATGAAGCTTCAATGGCACATAAAGAAAATCTTGAATCCTTAGATATGCTATTGCAAGATCTATGTGAAAATACATCTTTATTTGGTGGTAAACTTGTAGTCTTCGGGGGAGTTTCCGACAAGTTCTGCCAGTTGTCCCGCATAAGACACAACGTGAAGCAGTTGGGGCTACCGTTGTTACCTCATACTTGTGGCCTAAGCTTACAAAATTTAAACTCACTGAAAATATACGAGCTCGGGATGATCCCCAGTATTCTATTTTTTTGCTGTCCTTGGGAAACGGAGAACTACAGCAAACAGATAATGGATATGTTCAGTTACCTATGGAAATTGTAAGGCCTCTTGTACCTGATGTAGATCCTGTCAAAGAAATCATGGTGACCACGTTCCCTGAACAGGTATCTTTGGAAATGATCTCTTTACTCAGAAAGCTATTCTTACACCAATGAACGATGATGTCGATCTTATAAATGCTGTAATGATTGAAGAATTTCCAGGTGATCCTGTAGTGTATAAAAGCTTTGACAGTGTTCTTGATGACATGTGCAATGTGTGCCCAACAGAATTTATAAACAAGTTGTGCCCAGGAGGTATGAGCCCTCATGAACTCATGTTGAAGGAAGATTGCCCTGTTATTTTGCTACATAATATACTTCCTTCCTCCGGCCTATGTAATGGTACACGACTAATATGCAAGAAATTTTTCCCAAATGTCATTATGTGTGTCATAGCTGTTGGCCAGTATGCTGGTCAACATGTGCTCATACATAGAGTTCGTCTGAGACCTTCTGCTTCTTCGAAGTATCCTTTCCAGTTTGAAAGAAACCAGTTCCCAATAAAGCTGAGTTTCGCAATGACCATAAACAAGTGTCAAAGACAGACCCTTAATCAAGTCTGTGTCTATCTTCCCCGACCCTGCTTTTCTCATGGACAATTGTATGTTGCTCTCTCTCGAGCAAAGGAAGCTAGAAAAATAACTGTCCACACCTCACGTCCTCCAGCACAGTATACAGCCAACTTTACTAAGAATGTTGTCTCATATGATGTCTTGCGCTTGACCAGCATAACTCAAGGTTCCAGTGATGTGTAACGTGCCCTTTTAGGTCAAAGGTATGTGTTTTTTGCAACATCAGTCCCGTGTCTGATTCACAAATTTCGCTTGAATTAATTTGTTTTGAAACCTAGGTAGATATATAGCTTTTGAAAATGTGTTTGTTTTTTTCCCTTTTTTTGGGAGGGGTAGAGAAACTGTGTTGCTTGTTGTCTTAGCTTTGTACTTTTTGACCTTAAAAAATTGATGCTTAGAGTACGGATACTGCTTTTAGGGCTAGGACGGTATGTTGTATATATACATGTGGGTGGGTGGATTTAGGTCTCTGTGTTTGTGTGTGTTTTGTTGCAGGATACATTTTAGGGGTTTTCTCGATTCAATTCCATTCGTTTTAAAATTTGAGTTTTTCCGAATTGATTTAATTAGTTCAAATTTTTGGGGGTGGTTTCGATTCAATTTGGTTAAAAATAGGGATTTTATTTCTATGCATTCTAAAGTCCGGGCTTTATTTATTTATTCCTTTTTTGATTTTGAATGTTCGATCTTTTTTTTTTTTTAAATTCTGGGAAATTTTTCTGTGCTATTTCTTATGTTAGGATATCTGTAATGATTTTCTGATTTGTGTTGTGATTTGTGTGTTGTCAATGATGTTTGTTTGTGTTTTGTGGAATTGATGGAATTTTAATTTGATTGATTGAGTGATGAGAGATGGATTGAGGATCAATTTGAAATTAGGCCTTTTTTTTTTGTGACGTTTGAAGTATTTTTAGTGGATTGGTAAGTGAAAACAAAGGAGGCATTTAGAGATACAGTTGGCCTCATCAAGGCTATAAGCTACGATATGGCATACATGTTTGCCTACAGCATGAGGGAGAAAACTCATGCGCATAGGAACTATACTGATGATGTTCCTGAAGTTGTCAAGCAAAGGAGGCTGACAGAAATGATAGAGACCTTTCGTGAGAGTACTGGTAAGAGGTACGATTTTCAGGTTGGTACAATTCAGCTCGTGTTAGTTGAAGTAGTATCCTTATTCCGAAGGTACTGTCGTACTGAATCTGCTATGGTATCTCTATCTATGTATGATGTATCTCAATCTATGTATGATTGGCTCCTCAATTTGTGTATGATTGGTCGTTTGACTGCGATATGACATCCTGAATTGATTTGCATCTGACTAGAGATCTGAACCAACATTCTATTTTCCAATACTCATATAGTCATATGTCTCTTTTATTTTTATAGTTCTGTATTTCATAACTTGTCTTTTTGTTTTGTATGTCTCACTGTATGCTGAAACGATATCTTTACTAAGAGAGCTATTCTTACACCAATGAACTCAAATTGCAACCACTAAGACAGCTAGATTTCTAGCCTTTTTTATTTTTATTTTTTTATTTTTTTTATTTTTTTATTTATTTTTTATTTTATAGTTTTGTATTTCATTACTTGTCTTTTTGTTTTTTATTTATTCCAAAATGTTAATTTTCTCAACACAATTCAATTTTATGTTCTTGCAATTTGCCTATTTAGCTGTGTTGAATCATCAGTTTGCTATTATTTTATTAACAAAGTGGATACCTTCAGTTGAGCCCTCTTTTTTGCTTCTATTAACAAAGTGGATAATGCAAAGATAATGGAAATTTGACATGGAGTAAAAGCTAGCGGAATGCTGGCTTGCTTACTATTATATCAATATTGCAGTAGCTTTAGAAGCTAATCCATTTATGTGGCATTCCCGAGTTGATGTATTAATGGTTCCTTTTGGCAATTGTAAGGTAGACCTAGCTTCCACCTTTATTGGTTTTTGCTGTGTGTTGCTGCAACGGCTGCCAGGGCTCTTAAGTCAGTTCCGGGAATTGTGTTGTCTTCTGAAAGGTAATGAACTGCTTTTAATGTGATACGAACCATACTTTTGCAGCCCTAAGGTTTTATCTTCATAATTAATACTTGTTTAATTTATACTAATTTCACTTGCTATTGCTTGCACTGATTTGCACTTGTCTTTTTGTTCAGGGAATTTTGCAGTGGATCCTCCCAGCAACGGTTGAAGTTTGCAACTACTTATGTAAATTATAGTTAATCAGTAGTGCAGTTTCTTTTGTAGGGGTTAAAAGCGCATACATTAGTATGTGTTGTTTAACATTACCCAGGTATCTGACTTAACCTAAATCTTTTGAGGGGTTTTAAAGGTGACATAAACAATTAGTATATGTTCCTAGAAAACACCCAAGTACAACATTAACTGTGCTTAGCAGTTTTTCTAAGCTTCTATGTATAAAAGCTTTATTATTAATATATGCCTATTACCGTTGCTTTAAGCTTATATTAGAGCATGCTTTTGACTTGCAATAATTCTTTTAAATTACAGTTGCTTTGGATGTTAAAGATACACTTGCAGCTCTGAAATTGCAAAACACAGATTGTTACAATTATCAAAGAACTACATTTGCAACATTTCTTTTAAATACAACTCCTACATCAGCATGACTTTTTAAAATTGAGCATAGTCCACTTCTGAAACATCATAACCAAACTGAATCACTCTGAATTTATACTTACTTTATCATCAGACCAATGCACTAATTTCATACAATAAGTATAACAATTTAACAACAAACATAGGTTACTGTTTCGGGGTCTTTTGATGTGTCCTGCGGGAGAGTTACAGCACCAGAACTGGGATCGACCGCCTGTACTTGCAAAAGCACGGAGACTCCGGTTGATAGGAGTTCCGCCTCCGACGATCAAGTTAGAGTGCGTCTGGGTAACAAAGGACGCGGAAGGTAAATTGGTCTCTCGGATTCCGGGAGATTCTGCAATTAATATTGCTCGGTAAATGTGTTTGTATTATGACTGAGTCAATTGTGTAATAAATGAGGACTTTCCCCTATTTATAGTAGAAGAAAGAATGTTCCCCCATTAGGGTTATCTTGCCACGTGGCAGCCTCTGATTGGATGTCATTGACCCTCTACGGGGATGACACGTGTCAGCCCCCCATTTGGCCACGTGGCAGGGGTAATTTTTACCCCAAACATTTGCCCCTCACAGGTGTGACATGGCTGGCCACGTGACACCTGTGACATTTGTCACATTCTGGGAAGGTGACCGTTCGTCTCCCTCCCTCTATTTTTTGAATTTGAAATTTTGGGAAGAGGAAGTGATGGTTCGCCTTCTGGGTTTCCCTATAAGTAGGAACCGCCCTCCTCTCATTCCACACTTTTGCAAATCTTTGAGAAAATTTCCTTGAGAGAAAAAGAGAACACTGATCACGGCTGCTCTTTCTTTCAAACAGCTTTTTAGTTCCAATACGTCCGGATATCGGTTGAGTGCTTCTTCGCTCGTCTCACTAAGGTACCGTTCTGACTTAGTCAGCTTCTTCTTCTTGATTTCTGATAGGGCCACAACCGGTCTTACACCGTCTGGGGCATCTTTAAGCAATTCCTCATGAATTGCATTCAATAGACCCACATCCGGTTTACACCGTCTGGGGCATCTTTAGGCAGCTTTCTTTTTTGAATTGCTTCACTAGACCCTCAGCCGGTTTACACCGTCTTGGGCATCTTCAAGCAATTTCTTTCATGACTTGCGTTCAGTATACTCACAGCCGGTGTAATACCGCTCGGGGTATCTTTGAGCAGTCTTCAAAGCCAGCTTTCATCAGACCCTCAGCCAGTCTTATGCCGTCTAAGGGACTCTTGGGCGGCTTTCTTAATAATTGCTTTCAATAGACCCACAGCCGGTTCTATACCGTCTGGGGTATCTCTGAGCAATTTTTCCTCATAAGCTGCTTGCAATAACCCTCAGCCGGTAACTCACCGCCTGGGGTATCTTGGGGCAGTTTTCTTTGAGAACGCCAGCCCATTTTCTTTCTTTACATTTTTCAATACGACCACAGCCGACCTCTTCCACATGTGGTTCCTTTGAGTCACTATATAATAACGATTGCTTTCTTTACGAAATTTCAGTTGCAATTCAAAAGGATACCGTCTGGGGTATCTTCAAGCAACAACTCCAAGCTCCTTTTGTTAGCAAGCTTTTTCTTCTACTTCAAGGTACCGTCTCTGTCCCTTGCAACTTTTTTGAGTTGTTTTCTGGCTGCATAGGTTGTTAGAATAATGGATTCACCCAACACACACACGGGACACTACGATTTAGGGGTCAACCGATCCCCTGGTACGGCTGAGTCTAGGACTGGGGGAGCCGCCTCTGGGATTCCCCTTGTTCATCTCCCAAATCGACCGTCTCTGTCTCTGTGCAGGACGCAATGGCTCGGACTAGGAAAACAGCCGTAGATCCAGAATATAGAGGAGAAACCTCTGAAGAATTTCCGCCTGGATCTAATCAGGCTGAGATGACAAGGGAATCCCCGAGAGGTACCCCAAGCACACCCAGTGATAGAATTCTGGGGTCAAATAATGAAGGCGGCGATGATACCGCCTCTCCTTCCAGGATTGAGAAGGAAGGATCTTCTGGGGATGAGAGCAACGGGGAGACCGCCTCTTCCTCAGGCTCTGAGCAAAGCAGTAGCAGTAGCTATCTTACACCGGTTGTAGATAGCGAGGAGGAGGAGAGGCCCACGTGGAATAATAAGGGCGATCCCCTCCTAATCGCCGTCTCTGCTAAAGACCGGGCTAGCATGGCTAGAAATCTAGGGGACTTTATCCGCATGCGGCCTCTAGGAGTGGATTACAAAATTATCGTGTCGCCTGAGATGGGCACAATAGTTTGGGAAGACAACCAGCGAAATGCAGACGGATACTTTGGCTGCTACGAGGCGGCCTTTCTAGCCGGCCTACGCTTCCCTCTTCACAACACTATTAAGGCCATCCTTCGAGGGTATGGTCTGGACATTTGGCAGTTAACCCCCAATTCCTGGGTTAACATCTTGGGGTATATTGCCGCCTGCGAGATGCAGAATCTAAACGCCGGCTGGGAGGCCTTCGCCCACATGCATTACTTAAGCCGGAGCCCAGGCGGATGGAGAGCCTGGTACACACTGACCACCTACCCCCAGTACCTGATGACACTGGACAAACCGTCCAAGTGGTCAGATTGGAAAAACCGGTTCTACCTGGTTTCTGCTCCCACTAAGGAGGAAAGCCGAGAGTTCAGGACCTACAACCGGAAGCCCGAGCTTCTTGGTCACAAGTGTAAGAAGCCTCGAGTCCCGGATGAGGACTACGAGAGAATAATAGAGGCGGGGTTCTTTGAGCTCACCACAACCGCCCTCTCAACCGGGGAACTAATAAGCGTGCCCAAGAATTGGGTACCCAAACACGAGTTCCTGCGAGATGAGGCGTTTTTATCCGCCTGTGGGTTAAGCACCCAATTTAAGAAACGTAGGTCGCAATAGTGTCTGGCTCCATTATGCCGCTTGCACATATTTTATGCTTTTAATATTTTTAATCATTTCTCTTCTTCTAATCAGGCGGTTTCTTTTCTGCAGTGAAAGCCTTGGCCATGTTGCCCGCAGACAAGACACCGACCAAATCTGCAGCCGATATCCGCAAGGAGAATGCGGAGAAGAAAAAGGCCGCCCAGGCGGAAAAAAATAAGGTATACACCTGCTCTTTAATTCTTCGTATTTCTTGTAAATTTTTGCCGACTGACCTTCATGCTTGTTTGTTGACGCAGGATGGGAGCAAGGCGCGTCGCTCTCTAACAAAGCTTATCCGACCCCGGCCGGGGGAGGACGGCTGCTCCAAGCAAGGCGAGGAAGACTTCCTCCCAGACGGTTCCCAGCCGCCTGACGGTTGGAGGGAAAATTGTCAAAGGTTTGATCTAACCTCCAGGCAGCCGGATGTCCCTGAGGCATCCAGGGAGGCGGCGCCGCCTAGGACGTCCGGTGCCTCTGTGCCGACTGATGGCAATCAAGACCCTCACCCTATCTCTCAAGGTACAATAGTTCCCTTCAACCCCTCTTTGCTTGGCAAGCCTATGCGGGTCAAGTCGCACTCCCATCTCCAGCCAGAAGACTCTTCTGGCAGCCGGCAGTCAATAGGAGGGACGTATGTAGCTTTCTCACCGTCTCTTTGTGGTGCAGATCTCTCCCCTCGCTGGACGGATGTACAAAAGTACGTCCGGGCCATGATGAAGGCCATCCCAAGGGAAGAGAAGGAGGCGATCCCAGGGATCAACACCTTCAATGCTGACCGAGTCATGGTCAGTCTGGCTGAGGTATGAATTCTTCTAACTAAATATTTCAAAGTGATTATGCCGTTTGACCTTCTAACACCGTCTGTGCCTTTGTAGTCCATGCTGCGCGTGGAAGGGCTAAAAAAGGCTTACGCCCGCAAGCAAGAGGAGGTAAGACGGGCTAAACGGGATGTGTCTGAGGCACATAACGTTGCCCAATATTCCATGATTGTGCATGAATTAGAAACTAAAAGCATAATCATGAAACAGGCGGACTCCATCAAGACGCTTCAGAAATCCCTCAATGAAGCCCATACCAAGATCCACAACCTCCAGGCGGAGAAGGAGAACGCTGAGGCGGAGGTGAAGAAGGCGGCAGACTCCACCAAGCTGTTGGAGGTGACCAGGAAGGAGAACACCTCTCTGCTGACGGAGAACATCCGTTTGAAGAAAGAGGCCGCCTCTGCCAGCCAGAATTTCCAAGCCACCTTGGAGGCGGAACAGAGCCGGCTCATTGAAGAGAATGAGCAAGACTGCGTAAACCGCATGCAAATGGCTTGGTCCCTGATACATCCGGAGGCAGACTATGCCGCCTGGGAACTAGCCTACAAGTACGCTGATCTTGCCATTTTGGCCCAAGAGACAAACCAGCCGGCTCCGGCTCCGGAGCCGTATGAGGTATGGGCTAAAAAGGAGATCGAGGCCATGCAGGCGGAGATGGGCTCAGACGGGCCCCATGCTGAAAATCAAGAAGAGACCGTCCCCGCTCCTGCTTCCAAGGCCGCATCCAAGGACCCGGCTCAGACTTAAGCTTGCTTTATTCAACTTTCCGGCCTGCGTGCCGTGTATGTATATGTATCTTTCCTTTCCCGGACATGGGTCCGGTTAACAATTTCCTTTGGCTATAAGCCAATTTATACATTTGCCGGCTGGGTCGGCTTTCAATTTAATCTTTCAATTTCTCCTTCAATTTTCACCAGTTTCGTTTTGCTTCGGTTTTTGATTTTTTTGCATTTTTGAATTTATTGCATTTTTGGTTTGTATGCAATATCCCGGATGTGTGAGCGTTCTTGCCCCTGGACGGTTGTGTGCGTGGTAGCTGTCCTATGCTAAGCACGCAACCGTTCAAACAAGCATCCGGGGAATAAACAGGCGGTCCCTAGAACATATTGAGAGTTGTTGAATTTGGCCAAGTAAGGATAGCAGACAGAATTTGCTTTTGTCCATCACTTATCCAACTGTTTGACAGGATATAAGAGGTCTTTGACCGGCTGTAGTAACTTTGAGTGAGGATCAGTTTTACCTGATCCAGACCATAAGTACTGGCCGTGCCACTTTGGGCGACATGCGGTTGAGTTGGAAGATTAAATGGTAATGGCTAAGTGACCGCTTGCTACTTTGAAGCGTCATGCGGCTGCATCTCAACCTTCCTTTTTAAGTGAAGTGGTTGGCGAACGACCGGTTGGGATGCTTTTGAGCACAAGCTGTGTATTTCTGATCGAGATTTCGGGAACCGTCTGTGCCACTTGGGAGCAACATGAGGTATCTCGATTTCAATTGCATATTCAAGCAGCTGTTTCAACCTGGACAGTTAGTTTTTAGGCGCTTGTTCGTTGGACAAAACAATGTACCACCCAAATGGGAGATGTTCTCTTCGACGATTTCACCCAAAGGGGCGTCGCCGGATGCCTGCTCATGTTGAAGCAGGCGGTTTGTGTAAGATAAAATTTGGCCTTTGACCTCAAATTTTTCCCGGTTGTGCATTGCACAATCAAGACTACAATATACAATAATTAAGAAAATCTGGCCTTTGGCCTCAAAATTTGCCCGGTTGTGTATTACACATCCGGGGCTTTGTATAAAACAGAAAATAAGTTAAATAAAGCATTTCTTTCATTAATACTCTATTTACAAAAGGTTACAAGTCTTAGAAGTAGTACTTTTTCAAGTTATCTACGTTCCAAGTTCTGGCTAGCTGCCTGCCGTCTGGAGTTTCCAGGCGGTAGGTGCCGCCTCTCTTCATAAATCTGGTAGGGGCCTTCCCAATTAGGGGTTGGCTTCCCTTGTTCATTGGCCCTGCCGGTTGCCTCCATTTTTCTTAGCACAAAATCTCCCACTTTCAAGGGCCATTTGTGCACTCTTTTATTGTAAGCTCTTGTCATTCTCATGCGGTAAATCTCATGACGCAAGGCGGCATTGCCTCTTTGCTACGGGAGTGAGTCCAATGCAAGACGCATGGCCTCCTAATTAGCCTTTTCATCATAGAGCATGACTCGGAGTGTTGGCTCATAAAGTTTAATTGGCAAGACGGCTTCAGTGCCGTATGTCATGAGAAATGGGGTTTCACCGGTTGCCCCTTTTTCAGTTGTTCTGATGGCCCAAAGGACGTGAGGTAACTCATCCGCCCAAAGACCGCCAGCTCTTTCAATCTTCTTTTTTATACCGTCTGAGATGAGTTTGTTGAAGGCCTCAACTTGACCGTTTGCTTGGGGGCGGCCCACAGATGCAAAGCAATGCGAGATCCCCTGATCTCCCAACCAACTCTTAAGGGTAGGTGTTTCAAACTGAGGGCCATTGTCAAAGACCATAGACATAGGAACCCCAAACCGGGTGATGATGTTCCTCCAAATGAAGGAAATGACATCCTTGGTCTTAATGCCCTTGACCGCCTCTGCCTCTACCCATTTGGTGAAGTAATCTACAGCCACTAGAATATATCTTCTGCTGCCTGTGGCAGGCGTATAGGGACCTAAGATGTTCATTCCCCATTTTGCAAATGGAACCGGGCAGTAGATAGCCGTCAGGTCTGTTGCCGGACGGTGTATGAGCCGGCCAAACCTTTGGCACTTGTCACATTTCTTCACCAATTCCATGGCGTCTGCCTCAAGGGTGGGCCAGAAGTAGCCTTGTCGCCTGGCCCTCCTTGCTAGAGTCCTGCCACCTATATGTGATGCACAAAAGCCCGCATGCAAGTCCTCTAGCACCTCCTTTCCCCTTTCTGGGTTAACGCACTTCAGCAACGGCTGGAGGTAACCCTTTCTGTATAAACCACCACCGGATGTGCCAGGAAGTACGGTTTCAACTTCTTCATGGCCATGAAAAGGGCGAGGCCAAAATTTTCAACCAGGGGGTACCGTAGCT
Source organism: Chenopodium quinoa (assembly GCF_001683475.1). Lineage (NCBI taxonomy): Eukaryota > Viridiplantae > Streptophyta > Magnoliopsida > Caryophyllales > Amaranthaceae > Chenopodium > Chenopodium quinoa. Next base: position 243,355 of record NW_018743783.1, read on the forward strand.
CAGCACTTTTAAGCACATGGCTAATGAAGTAGATTGGGAGCTGATTGCCATCTCTTTCAGCTAAGAGGACGGCACTGAGGGCGTGATCTGAGACGACCAAGTACATGTAGAGAACCTCCCCAGCTAAAGGACTGACCAGCCGGGGTAGAGAGTGAAGGTGCTCTTTTAGCTTTTGGAATGTCGCCTCAGCATTTTCCCCCCATTCAAACCTTGTCTTCTTTTAGATTGCCTGGAAGAAGTAGAGGCACTTGTCACCTGAACGGCTGAGGAATCTTCCCAATGCCGCCAGACAACCGGTTAATTTCTGGACTTTTCTGACAGTGCGGGGTGACTTCATGTCAATAACCGCCTGTATCTTCTCCGGGTTTGCCTCTATGCCTCTTTGATCAATTAAAAATCCGAGAAACTTCCCAGCCTCAACACCAAAGACACACTTTTTGGGATTCAGCATGACCTTATGCGCCTGAGGGTGGTGAAGGTTTCTTGGAGGTCAGCAAGGTGATCCGTCTGGAACTTGGATTTGACTATCATATCATCAATGTACGCCTCTACATTTCTCCCAATTTGATTAATGAAGATGGTATTAATCATACGCTGGAAGGTAGCAGGCGCATTCTTCAACCCAAACGGCATCACCGTATAGCAGAATAACCCTTGATTAGTGACGAATGCCGTCTTTTCTTGATCTTTTTTCCATAAGGGTATCTGATGGAAGCCTGAGTAGGCGTCCATAAAACTCTCTAACTTTCACACTGACGGAAAAAGAACTTCCGAAAGGCATGGGAAGACGGACTCTTACTAGAAGATGTCCTCTACAGCCTGGCCCGCCCTATTTCGCAAATGGAATCCTGTAAGCCCCATCCCTACGCCTTTTAAGGTCCAAAAGACGTTTATTCCATCAAGGCATGGCCGGCTGTAGAATCTACTAGGCTTTCGATCTTTGGGAGTGGATAACTATCCTTTGGACATGCCTTGTTTAGATCTGTGTAGTCAACACACATCCGCCAGGTACCATTTGGTTTTTTCACAAGAACGACATTGCCTACCCAATCTGGGTAGTAGCATTGTCGAATGAACCCGGCATCCATCAACTTCTTGACCTCAGCGGTAGCCGCCTGAGATCTTTTCTCACCGTGATTTCTTTTCTTTTGCCTAACCGGCTTCTTTTTTGGATCCACGGAGAGTTTGTGGACAACAAGATCCGGGCTAACGCCTGACATCTTTTCCACTTCAAAGGCAAAAATGTCTTTGAATTCTTTCAGCAGCTGGTGCAATTCTGCACCCAACTTTGCAAAGGCAACCGTCCCCACCTTCACAGTTCCATCTGGCCGGCTGTCATCCAGAACAATGTAAATATTATCACCAGACGGATGGGGACAGAGATCATCCGACCGTTCCCTGATCAGTGATTGCTATTTCTTTTCTTTCTTGACGGCCACTAAGTGATCCGCCTTTCTCTTCTTGTCGGCTGCCTTGGGAGCAGGCGCGGCGTCCTGACAGTCATCAAAATCAGCAGACTTCCCACTCTGGCAAGCTGCTTCCACAGTGGGTTTGACGTTTGAGAGATAGCATTCTCTCGCCGCCTTCTGATCTCTGCTTAGGGAGCATACTGACCCATCATCCCTCTCAAACTTCAGCAACATGAGAGACGGAATGATGACTGCCTTGGACTTGTTGAGGGTAGGACGACCCAAGATTAGGTTATAGGTGGTCAATTCCTCGACCACCAAGAATTTGACGACCATATGTCGCCCCTCCCCCTTCTCACCTAACCGGATGGGTAGGTCAATCCTTCCCACCGGATGCACCACAGCTCCCCCAAACCCTACCAGGGGATGAGAGGCCTTGTGCATGCTACTAGGTTTGTACTTGAGCTTCGCCAAGCACCTACTGCTGATAAGGTCAGACGAGCTCCCGGTATCAATGAGGATCCGGCTTACTCGCTGATTAGCGACTTTGCACTCGATGACTATGGGATCGTCATGAGGCCGCCTGACCTTGCCCCGGTCCTTCTCGGAGATGATGACCTCAGGGAAGGTGTCTTTCGACACCTGGACCTCATCTACCGAGTTGACCTCCAAGCCGCCTACTATGGTCATGATTTGCTCCTCATTAGTGTCGGAGCTTATAGCAAGATTTTCGGGCTTTTTGGGCGGCTGTCCATTATTGGCCCGGGAGTTGCCCTTGGATTTCACAAGGTAGGGCTTCCGAGCCCCCTCATTAGCTAGGCGGTCCAGTAGCCGCCTGAGGATATAGCATCCATTGGTATCATTGCCTGTGTCCTCGTGAAAATGGCAGAACTTGACTTGTCTCGGTTTTTGATGGGACTCTTCATTGCAGCCGACTTCTCTATAGACAACCGGTCTTTGACCTCCATGAGGATGGAGGAGTTATCTTTGTTGAACTCGTACTTGGGAACGTACGGTCTCAACTCTTTCTTCTTCTTCTGGGATGACTGACCAGAGCGATCAGCTACCCAGACTTCTTTTGTCTTTTTGCTCTCTTCTTTTTTGACCGGCTGAGCAGGCTGGCTTTCCCGTTTGTCGGACTTTTTAGGGTCCGACGACTGCTTGACAGCAAAAAGCTCCTTCGCCTGTGTGTAGGCCTCGGCCTCCATCAAGGCTTCCTGGAGGGTTGCTACCCTCTTCCTGACTAGGTCGAACTTGAAAGTTGACCCGTCTTTCACCATTAACGAAGTCTGTATAAGCAACCTCGTCAGACAATCCCTGAATCTGAATTCTCATCAGATTGAACCGCCTGACGTACGATCTCAGCCCTTCTCTATCCCCCTGCTGTATAGCCCCCAAATCGAGGCTCGTCTTCTTAGCCGGGATGTTCATGGAGAAGTTGGACACGAACAGATATGCTAGTGTCTTGAAATTGTTGATGCAACCGACTGGCAGATTGCCAAACCACCGTTGAGCTATGCCCTTTAGTGTGGCCGGAAAGCACCTGCACCAGGCGGCATCATCCAACCTTTGCAAGTAAATGAGATTGGTGTACGCCATGAGGTGATCTTCTGGGTTGGTGGTACCGTCATAGGCACCAACCAACACGTTCTTAACCTTGGCCGGCTTAGTCGCCTCGGTTATCTCCCTAGAGAAAGCCGAAGGCTGTTCCCCAAGGTTTAGCAGCCGAAGCTGCCAGTCCATGGGCTGGACATTCTGCGACGCCTGTCCCCCGAAGAGGGCTAGCTGCATGTAAGGAGATCCATAGGGCATGTATGGCTGCTGGGGCACATACGGAGCCTGCTGGATAATTTGAGGGCTAGTTCGGGCAGACATGCCGCCGGACTGACTCTCTCGGTTTGTCCCCGAATACCCCATTGAGGTATTAGGGAGACTGTATGAGAAGGTCGACGTTGAAGCCGACTCAGACATTCGTTGACTTCTCTTTTGCTGGAGAAACATCCGAGCATCGGAGAACGTCTTTTTTGACCCATCCGGCTGTACTTGCCGGATAGCCTTCCTCTTCCCCACTTCGGGGAAGCGAAATTTCGAGAGGTCCACCGTGGGCCAATCCGGTCCATGCGGTTTTGGATGAGGGGTGGGAACCCGGTCTTTCACCGGCTTCTTCCCAGAAGGAGAAGGCTTCCTCCCCAGAGGAGTAGACTTCTTCCTAGAGGGAGATGGCTTTTTGGCTAACTGGCCCTTGTGGGAGCCTGCCTTCTTTCTGGTCAGATCCTTGATCTCCCCTTTGAAGCTACTCATGAATTTCATGAGTTCGTCTCTGGTTACAGGAGCAGCACCCTCAGCCGTTTGGGCTTGGCCAGTCAGCTCGCTGGTTAGGTTGCTGGTGCCAGCTCTGTCCTGGTCCCGTTCCTTTATTTCTTTGGGACGAGGCCGCCTGGATCTGAATGACTCGTCTGGGGCCATGTAGGCTTCGACCCCTTGGTCGTCGCCACTATCTTGGTCCGTTTGGACCTCAGGTTCGGCCAGAGGCCGCTTGTCTTGGTTAGGAGGTACAAAATCATGAGATGCCATTTTGGTAGTACTCTCCCCACAGACGGCGCCAATGTTTCAGGATCTTTTGATGTGTCCTGCGGGGGAGTTATAGACCAGAACTGGGATCGACCGCCTGTACCTTTAAAAGCACGGAGACTCCGGTTGGTAGGAATTCCGCCTCCGACGATTAAGTTAGAATACGTCTGGGTAACAAAGGACGCGGAAGGTAAATTGGTCTCTCGGATTCCGGGAGATTCTGCAATTAATATTGTTCGGTAAATGTGTTTGTATTATGACTGAGTCAATTGTGTAATAAATGAGGACTTTCCCCTATTTATAGTAGAAGAAAGAATGTTCCCCCATTAGGGTTATCTTGCCACGTGGCAGCCTCTGATTGGATCTCATTGACCCTCTATGGGGCTGACACGTGTCAGCCCCCAATTGGGCCACGTGGCAGGGGTAATTTTTACCCCAAACAGTTACTAATTCACATTTTAAAAATCTTTCACGTAACCTCATTCATTATGTGTATACATTAAATACCGATGTCAGGATCACAAAACACACAATTTTTATTTCCCGTCTAGTTTCATAAAATGGGGGTGGAGGTGGGGGTGGGGGGGGGGGGGGGCGTTGCTGGCACTCCAACAACTAGTATATATAAATATACATACATACGTATTCTAACAATCTTTTTGGTTAATTAAAGAATAGTTATTGAAAGCTACCGTAGTTTTGACTATAATTCACACACCAACTAAACATTCAATTGTGATCATGGACAAATAATTTGCGTCGTTAACTTCAACCCCATATATCCAAATTCAACTTATTTATAGTAGCTTGCAAATTCAAGGGAGATGGATCTGAGCTCACTAGCTTAGTCTACTTTAACTTGACTAGTTTTCTGATGGTCAACTTCTCTTGAATGGATTTGGGGATTTCATGGTACTCCCTCCGTTCCCAAATGTTTTTGACGTTTGGAATTATGTGATGTTATTAAGAATTAGTGTAAAGTAGAATTGTATTGGAATAATTCAAGAAGTGAAAGTACAAATTCTATCTAAAAAGGGAATATTGTACATGTGGGGTGAAAAAAGTAGAAGAAAGAGGAGAGAGAAAGTAATAATGAGTGTTGGAAAATCATTAAAATAGTCTAAAAGTACAAAGGCATATGAAAAAGTAAGGACAATTGAGTATTTAAATTGTAAAGAGAGGGTAGTTTTGTCCAAAATTTATGACTAAAAAGGGAAATATCAGGAATATAAACAATAAAAGAAAACACCTAAAATGAAATCGTAAACAAAAGGGAACAAAGGGAATAGTATTTTTGGTTTCATCACCTTTTTGGTTTTTACCCCCCATTATCTTTTTCTCCTATTTTCAATTCCTTTCTCCTTATTAAAAAGCCCAAATAGTATTTTATATTACTAGTATGGTCCCTCCCTGATAGTGGACAAACATTAATTTATACTCCATCTGTTTTAAAATATTTGTTCCATTTCTCCATGCATGGAGTTTTAGGAGAAATTAGAGAAAAGTAATAAAATATGGCAGTGGGGTTAGTGGAAGGTAAATTGGAGGAGAAAGAATCTAAAGGTAATAAAATATAATTATAATGGGTCCCACAAGTTAAGAGATATAAATTAAATATTGTAAAAGTTTTTCAAATAAGGAAATGAAGCAAGTATTTAAAAACGACCGTGAAGCAAGTATTTAAAAACGGAGGGAGTACTTATATATAAGATAAATGTAGTCTCAATGTATAATTTTCAAAATATAAACTTACTATAATTTGAGAAAATCCAAATTTTATCTCAGTAGCAACTTTGTAAATACAATGACAATCTGATGTGCCATTCCATTACATTTTATTAAAAAACAAAGAGAAAATCAAAATAAAATTGTAAGGAATAACATTCGACGGAGCTTACAAGAAGCTTTAATGGAGTTCACAATACACTTCAATGGGAAATTAATGAAAGAAGATGGCACCCCTACCATTTGGGGTTAACCATGTCATTCTTTCACCATTTATTCTTAGGAATTTCGTTTAATTCGGGTGCAAAGCCGTCGATAATGGTTGTGGAGACAAAGATGATGATGGCTATGCATGAAGGAGGAGGAAGAAAAACTACGATTTGAGGCTCCTATACTTGGGTCACGATTTGGAGGAAGAAGGAAGAAGGTGAAGGTTTTTTTTTGTCTAGATCGTGAAAATATTTATAATTTTGCCACCAAGATAAATAAATTCGTTTATCACCAAGATAGAGTTGTCGCATGGCGATGGACACTGTCGTCTCGCGATAGTTCCTGCGCGTCACGGCAGTTTTCTTTGTTCTTCGAATTTTCCGATTTTCGCAGTATCTTTTCAATTCTAGTTGTGAAAGATATTTTCGGATTTTCCTACGTGTAAAAATCCTATGTTTTTGACGCATTTCGAATGGTCTTTCCAATGCGGACCTTTTTATGCTTATGCCACAATGTTAATCAAAATTACGCACATGAATATTTAGAATATTTCAAGTCTCATCCACTCATTCTAAAGTCAATTGCCAAAATAAATTTTAGGAATCAAAATTAGAAATCCTCCCTAGTGGAGTTGCCAAAAAACCGTGGGGAATATTTCAAACATCAACTTTGAGCCCCACTGTGATCATGCATTTAAGCATGGTGGTGCCCAAAGGGAAAGAAGCTAGAGATAAAAGAGTCACCAACAAGTTTTAGGAACTTGTAAACCGTTCATGGGTGTGAAGGTTACACCCCATTCACGATCACGGAGATCGCTAACTCCGTAGTGGTCCGAAACCATGACTGGATATTCGAGGATGGTGGTACGAATCCAACCTAAAAGAGATTGAACCCGCCCTAAATCGGCCTCTACATAATTCTTATGATATTCATGTGCGCTTTCCGATCAACATACATACAAAAAGTTAGCCCTAAACCTGTTTAATCTACGTTGGTTGATTATTAATGCACAAATAAACCTATTATTGGCGATCACTTGAATTAAAATCATATTAAGCCTAAATCAAATTATTAATTATCTTATTAGGCTTGATATCAAGTACAAATTCCCTTTAAACTTGCAAGAAAGGGCATGATCAAGCAATAGCAATAAAGCATGAATAATCAAGCAACTATAATTAATTGACACAACAATCATCATCATCATAATAAATAGCAAGATCATAGGCATGATACTAAACGGATTAATAACAAACCCTAGCATGTCACTAATAATAAAAACCATAATCAAAGCATTAGTCTAAACATGATACTAGAAAGCATGAAATTAGGAGTATTAATTAACACCCTAAACATGATACTAGGAATCAAAATCAACATCCTAACATGATACTAGGAATTTAAATAATATTCTAAACATAATTTCTTCATCAAAAGAATAAATAAGTAATCGAATTACTTACTTTGATGCCTCGTACATCTTTCTATCAAAACAATACACACGTTAGTAACTTCAAGAAATATTAAATCAAATAAATAAATCAAATAAGAATGTAAATATAGATTTGGGACCAAACCCTCAGAACTATCACCCTTTCACGTCGAGGTCAAAGGCAACTACGAGATTGGCTTGGAGTATTCAAGGCTCATGAAGGAGGTATGGTGTATGATATCAAGAAGGTGTTGGGATGTGTTTAGGCTAGGCTAAGAAAACAAGAAAGAGAGAGAGAAAATCTTTTAGCTTAGAGAGAGAGAGGGGATTAGTTGATGATTGTTGGTGATCAAGCTTATTGATGATTGAAAATGGGGTAAAATGACCTCTATTTATAGGGAAAAAAGAGGGTCGAAGATCAGAAAAGAGTCAGAATTCGACTTGGAGTAAAACGGGTTTCAATCGCGACGCGATAGATTTATCGCCGCGCGATAGGTTTATCGCAGCGCAATATTTCTATCGGTGCGATGGGTTTTGAAAGATAGAATCCGTACGGAATCCGACTTCCAATAAAATTGGATTAATTGAATTTCTGTACGTACTCTAATTTTATCAGAATTAAAATCATTGAAAAACAAGTGTTTTATCCGATATAGATTTTTTAAATCTTTATCTTTTCAAAAATAGGATAAATTAGAACCTTTTAGAGGATTCTAGAAGCTAATAATAAATCCTAAGGGATTTAATCTAAACAACCTTCTAGAAGATTCTAGAAATTCATAATAAATCCTAATTGGTTTAGGAATGGTGTTAAGGTTAATGGACCCTCCACATGGTCATTGGGTCGCAGGTAAAGCTCGGTTTAGTATTTTGGCCATAACTTATTCGTTTTAAGTCGGATTTGAGCTTATAATATATCGTTGGAAAGCTCTTTTCAACCCCCATCCAACTAAATAATAATTGGACCAGGATTATGGACCAAAATAATCAGGTTTAGACGTTTTTATTATTTGGACACGAAATGAATGATTTTCAAAGACACGTAATGAATGATTTTGGGTTTAAAGGCGCGAAATGAATGATTTTGGATTAAAACATTAAAGAAAAGGTTATAAATGGTCAAAGCTAAAGGGAAATTAACGAGACTCTTCAACTTTTCACCTAACTCGATAATTAAAGACGTGAAAGGTACTCATTATTGGGTTTGGTTTTTGGGGAGATACAATTAGGTGTCTACAGTTACGCCATGTCACCTAAGCAACCCACAATACTTCATATAAAAATAATGAGTAGTCTAGGCGTTGCCCCGGGTTGCTACTGTTTTAGATGTACAATTGATATTATTTAAAAGGCTTTTCAAACTGAAATTGTCATTGTCAATCAAAAGCCCTCCACCCCTGTTGTCGCCGGATCGACAACACTGATCGCTTGCACCCCTAGCCCATCCCAATCCGCCTTAACTCACGCAACAAACTCGCCAGAAACCGCCAGAGAAATCATTGCAGAAACACCAGACGACGCTGCAAAGTAATTACGCCGGAAACCACTACCTGTAGACACTGTCGGCGGCCCAAAAACCAACAGTCCTGACCTAACCTCAACCCGCCGCCTTGTATTATTATAATTACTATTATTAATTTATTATTGGAGGTTGGAGGAAAGGGGAGGGGTGATAGAGGATGGCCGAGGCTTGCAGGTTGTGAGAGGGATCGACGTTGGGTGGCTGTGGTGGGCGGCAGATGGCTTACGAGCAGGAGAAGAGAGAGTTTTATTAAAAAAAAATTGTTTTTTTAGATTTTCTAATTTTAAGTTTTTTGTTTCAACCAATCATGTAGTGTCACGTGTCTCTTAACCTGAAATCCTAAGTTAAGATTATTTTGAGTGAAAGGGTAAAAGTTGAGATTATTTTTACGAATTTTTCCTAATTTTTTTTTATTTTTTATTTTTTTTATTTACATATTAATAACATAGTTGATAATTTGCTTAGATAGTTAAATAACCCATTATCAAGCATGTTGTAAATATAGAAAAAATAAAATAAACACTTAGGCGTTCCCTATATAAACTATTTAAAAAGGTGGGTATTGAATTACTTTGACAGCTTGACTCTTTATTCCCTATTATTAAAAAAAGAAAAAAAAAATATAGAAGACTACCTTTACTCTTCGTTTTCATTACAACAAAATTGAATTGCCAGTGCTAGCTCTATACTGTATAAAATAGATTGCGGAACCAGTTATTTATAACTATTTATCATAACAAATTATGATTTGGGTTAGATTCGAACCTATAACCTCTAACACATAAATATGCACTTACTATCTTATTAGTGATTTTAAAGTTCACATAAAACTATATATGCTTTCCTATAATAAGTAGATTAGATGAGGTCTTGAACATGTGACCTTTGAGATGAAATGTGAGATATAAACTGTCAATTCACAATAACTTCATTGGTTAATATTTTAAGGAAATTATGATAAATTCTCATGATTATATTTAACTAATTAAAAGGGTGATGCATCCTCTTTCTCATATAGTTGTTTATATTAGTTGACCCGAGGCATCGCCCGGGCCAAATACTAGTTCACTTTTATATTGTGGGCTACTTTTAAAGGGTGACAAAAAGGATGACTAAAGCATTAATGACAAAGAAGAATAAGGTGTGAACATTCACATTTAGGGGTGGGACTTCGGTTTGACCTCGGTGCGAGTCGGTTTCGGTTTGGAGCGGTTCGGGTTGAAACGGTTTTATTTAGATGACGGGTCGGTTCGGTTCGGTTTGGGTTAGTCACGGGTCGGTTCGGTTTTGGTTTATTTCTTTACGGTTTAAATTCGGTTAGTGTCATAAGCGGGTGGTTTATAAATGATTCGGATCATGCCGGTTCAGTTTGAAACGGGTCGGTTTAGGGGGCGGGTTTACCCGGGTCGATGTCGGTTCGGTTTACAAACGGTTTGGATCATGCCGGTTTGGTTTGAAACAGGTCGGTTTAGGGGCGGGTTTACCCGGGTCAATGTTGGTTCGGTTTATAAACGATACGGATCATGTCGGTTCGATTTAAAATGGGCCGGTTTAGGGGCGGGTTTACCCAGTTCAATGTGGGTTCGGTTTATAAACGGTTCGGATCATGACGGTTCGGTTTATAAGCGGTTTGGGTCATGATTGTTTTAAAGATCGCGTCGTCATGACCATGATTTAATGAGTTGATACTTAGAATACGATAAATTGATAATTAAGGAAGTACAGGTATTCAATTAGATCGATCAACAAGTGTTTTAAACTTTTAAGTTTTAATAATCAGATATGTTTATCGATTATACGTACATACCAATGATTCAATGAGGCAATGATAGTATGATAACAATCGTACATTCGTACCATATATTATTATTTGTTACATATACAGATACAATGATACAAATCTTCATTTATTCAGTTATTCACTTATTCAATTATTCTATATCATGTTAATATGTTATATTTCAAGTTTGGTTATACTCTTGTTGCTGTTTATTAGATATTATCGTATTAGTCTATTACAAATTTATAAGGCATTAATGTATTATTGTTTCATTATCAAATATTATCAAGCTATGCACTTCTTGTTTGATTGTTTTACAAATCGCGTCATGACCATGATTTGATGAGTTGCTACTTTGAATACGATAAATCGATTCACACATCGGATCATATAAAATTACACAAATCCTCATTTATTTTATTATTCTATAAATATGTTATGTTTTAAGTTTGGTTACACTCTTGTTGTTGTTTATTAGATATTAGTTTATTACAAATTTAATTATAAGGTATTAATGTATTATTATTTCATTATCAAATATTATCAAACTATCAGCTTCTTGTTTTGATTCTTGTAAAGATCAAGTCATGACCATGATTTGATGAGTTGGTACTTTGAATACGATAAATCGATAATTGAGGAAGTAGAAGTATTCAATTAGATCGATCATCAAGTGTTTTAATTTTTAATAATCAGTTAAGGTTATCGATTATCTATACATACCAATGATAGTATGATACCAATCGTACCATACGTTATTATTTATTACATATACTGATATACAGATATACTCATATACATATACTGATATACATTAACTATGTCGATAATGTTGTATTGAATCAATTTCAATTTCCAAACATTTGCGTTTCTTACAATTTATAAGTTTCATAAGGTTAAATGGATTAGTTTGTTACTTTATTTAGATTATTAACTCAAACAGCCTGAAAGGCTAAATGGACGAAAGCCACGAAACCATTATATATTTATATTATTTATTTATTTATTTATTTATTTATATAGTACAATTGTATTAGTGTACAACGAAATAAGAATCGTTTAAAGCTACATTTTGCAATTAAGATAAACTATAAACCGCATTTACCTTGGAAAATAATAATAATAATAATAATAATAATAATAATAATAATAACAATAATAATAAAAAAAATTAATAATAGAATTGTGGGAAATAAATAACATATACATATATAGTTTTTTTTTTTGAAAATAAATATATACATATATATTTATAATATATGTTACCTAGTTTTTCTTTTGGAAAAGAAAAGAAAAAAACAGGAAAAAAAAGCAACGGTCATAAAAAAGATACTGCCAGCCACATATAAAATAATAAAAAATAAACAAAACATCTAGAATGTGTGAATCACTGAATCCTGCCAGCCACATATTAAATAAAAAAAAAACAAAAAACAAAAAAAACCGAAGGTTAGATTGAAACCAACGGTTAGATTTCATTAAAAAGGAGCAAATATAATATAACCCTAGCAAATATAACCCTAGGTCATAATTTGAGCATCTCTATTCGGCGCCCCTTTGTCTGTCTTCTCTCTCTCCCTCTCAATCTCTAATAGTAATACAGTCTCATACTCTCATAGTCTGATACTCATACAATCATACCACCTCTCAATCTCTCATACACTCATACAGTCCTTTATCCTGGTTTCTGTTAAACTTGGGTGAAATTATAAACGGTATTGCATTGAAAATCCGGTGATATCTTTTGAAAATTCTATTTTCTGCTTTTTTTTTGAAGTTCTAATTTTTTTTTTCTTTTTTTTTGTAGATCTGTCATATTATCCTGTACTCACGGTTATATAAGGTATTTTCTTATTCAAAGTTCCGATTTTTTTTTTTTTGAAAACTTCTAAGTTGCGGTTTTTTTTTTCTAAGTTCTGTTTTTTCATTTATTATTTTGTAAATTATAATTTCTGTTTTTTTATTTTTATTTTTGAAAGTTCTAATTCTTTTGTTCATTTATTCTGCTTGTCTTGAAAATTCTCAAAATATTCTAACTGAATCTTGCAGCAAACATCTCTTCTTTTACTTTTTGAGCATTGTGGAACAATAATTTCAATTTTTGTTACCTAACGCTATTCTGCTTGATGAATCTATTGAGGATTGTTGTTTATATTAACTAACGACTGTGTTTTCCTGTACTGCAGCTGGTCATACATTACGCTCTCCTTGTTGCCTACATAGCACGGTCATCAGATATATTGACAAATTACCTTGGTATTCCACTGTATGAGCTATGCTTCTAGCAATCTCCTTTCCTTTGCATTTGGTAAAGCATAGTGCATTTATTGTTGGCATTAGTTATTTTCGAGTGAACATCGGCAATTGAAATAATAGCGATCTTGTCATCCTTGCATGTGTGAATATTTTTAGCTTCTAGTTTGTGTTGGGTTTATCCAAAGTATACATAAATGAAGTGTCAGGTAAGCTTGGGTGGGTGTGTTTTACCCGTGGCCCTGTGGGCGTATCCTAGATAAGAAACGACACTCATGGGTAGAGTTGAGTCAGTTGACAGTTTGACTTTAAGGATCTATATGCAATTTGATCCTTCTGTAATTCTGATGGTATGGACTTATTGTGTATCATTGTATCTATGTTTTACAAATACCTTTTGAACTTAATAGCCACTGTAGCGTTGCTCATGGTTAATGGTTGCTGGCTTGGCCAGTCTGCTAGAGTTTCAGCATAGCCTAGCATCAGGCAGACATTTTGAATACTTTTGGCAAACCTTCAGTTTTTTCTGGTTGCTCTCACGCTGTCGCTGGCCCGGTTGATGATGCTCATAATACCAGCATTATCACTACTCCTGTTAATAAACGTCAAAGAACCTCAGGTATATGGAAGCATTACACATTTTTTTTTAAAGACGGTAGGTAATGAAAAGGTAGAATATGCTCGTTGTAATTTGTGTGGCAAAGAATATAAAGCACCTGGTAAATTAGGTACTTTAACTTGTAGAGCTCATATTAATGCATGTTTGCTAAAGCATGGTCTCCAGCAAGGTGAAGAATCAGCATTTGATCAAAAAACTTATTTACAAAAGTTTGCTAAAGCTATAATCTGCCATGCATATCCTTTAAATAATATTGTAGAGCATGAATATCTTAGGGAACTTCATGCATATTTGAATCCTAAGGTGCAGCATGTTTATAGAAAAACTATGTTAAAGTATTGTATTGCTGAGCATGATAAATATAAATCCTTGTTGCATGAGCTAGTCTTTGGCTAATGTTTCCGGTAGAGTTAGCTTTACATGTGACTTGTGGACTGCATGTACTAACCGAGGCTATCTCACTTTGACTGCTCATTATGTTGATAACAGTTGGTCTCTTAGGTCTAAAATTTTAAATTTTAGATATTGTGGCCCTCCCTATACTGGTGTTGAGTTTGGAAAGTTTGTGTTTAAACTGATCAAAGAGTGGAATCTTCAAGGTAAGGCTTTTTCAATAACTGTTGATAATGCTCGTTCTATGACTGTTATGGTTGAATATTTGAAAAAATAATTAATGCAATGCTCTCCTCTTCCTTGTAATGGTAAATTCTTTCATGTTCGATGTTCAGCTCATGTTTTAAATCTTATTGTTCAAAGAGGTTTAAAAGAAGTTCATGAAAGTGTTGAAAAATTGCGTGAGGTTGTTAAATATATTGATGCTTCTGATTCTAGATTAACTCAATTTGAGCATGCTTTGTCTGAGTTAGACTGTGCTTTTAATGGTAAGTTATGTCTCGATGTTGTGACTCGTTGGAATGCCACTTATACAATGCTCCGAAAAGCCTTAGAAGCTAAGGATGCCTTGATTCTATATACTAGTAGGTTTTTGGGTATTTCTTATAGACTTGATGCTGATGAATGAGATACCATTCAAAAAATTTGTGATTTCCTTCAGCCATTTAATGATATTACTGTGTTATTTTCTAGTACTGAATATCCCACTGCTAATTTGTATTTTGTTAGTGTTTTAAAAATTGAGTACGTTATTACTCAAGCCTATAAAGACCCTAAACTTGCACCCATGGCAGCAGTTATGCTTGAGAAGTTTGAGGGTTATTGGGAGGATTATAGTTTGATTCTTTCAGTTGCTATTGCTCTTGATCCTCGATATAAGCTGTATCGAGTGAGAAATATGTTGATCTCGTTGTATGATGGTGAGGCATGCGACGAAAAGATTAAGATGATTAAGGAAGCTCTTTATGACCTTTATAAATTTTATTCTGCTGCATCTACTACAAGATGCAGAAATCCTGCCTCTTCTGACACAGCTCAATTTGAAAATTCTAATCGCATGTTGAGTTCTCAAAATATTTTCACGGTAATTATGTTATACAATATTATGAAAGTCTTTTATTTTTATTTGTAATGTCAAAATTTAACTTGTCTAAGGCGTGTAAACACGAGAATACTATGGACCACGTGAGTCTTCAATACCAGATACTTTTCTAAGGCGTGTAAACACTTTCCTAAAGTGATTATTTCCCCCACCACGGTGCTTGGGTTGAAACCGGAAAATCACTTTGAGATATAATAGACAACACTACAATCTTTGCACTAAGATTTGTAGTAAGATGATCAAATTCTCAAAAAATAACTTAATTGATAGAGTTTTCTATAAGAGATTGCAAGTTTCTTAGAGAAAAGGGTGAAGAAGAGTGAAAAACTTGGAGAGGAAAAATCAGAGAGCAAAAACCAGAATCCTCTATTCTTTTAATTTCGCAATTAAAAGAACAAACGAAACCACAACTGCCAGGCCCGCGGGTGCGGCATCCAGGGCCGCGGGCGCGGACAGGGTGACCCGCGGGCGCGGCTGCCCATGGCGCGGGCGCGGACAGGGTGACCCGCGGGCGCGTCTGCCCATGGCGCGGGCGCGGACAGGGTGAATTGAAATTCACCCTCAGATTCTGGAGATGGCTGGCCGCGCCCTAGCCGCGGCCTCTCCTGAATCCAGAGAGGGCTCTCCCAACACACTCTAAATTTCTAACAATCCTCCCCCATTTAGAGTGTGTTTCACAAAACTTTCTCCACTGCTATCAATTAAGTCACATCTCATGCATCAATGCCAATGTCCCTTCAGATTGAATTGACACCTAGTACAACACACTTAACGATGATCATATTCCGTGATTTCCATATGGATTGAATCACACGAATAGATCCAACCATTTGAAGGTGAAGTACACACAAGACAAATCGAATTTATCATCACTTGACACTTTTATACAGCCATGTGTCCGTATCTTTCATAAGTTCATCAAAGTCTATATGTCCATCTCCATCTAGACTTCTTGAAGCGGCTAAACTTCGAACTTATATAGGTAGGTTCTCATATACGTAATAGTGCCCTTGTGACAAGACACCGTCATCTAGAGCTTCTCAACTCTAGATCTTTGAGAACTTTAAATAGACGCTACCTAACACATCACAAGTAACATAGCAACATGGGTCACAGAACATTGCTAACAAACATCAAAAATGCAATTCAACCACATTGAATCTGAGACTTGATGTTTCTTCAAGCATTAGATTGGGTTTCACAAATTTGTGCTTTTGGACATAAACCCATTCCATTCAAAGCAAAATTGATGGAATGTCTTGTCATTGCTTTAGTAAAGCAATCCGCCAAATTCAATTTTGTAGGAACATAGTCAAGACTTATGACCCATCATTGATAAGCTCTTTCACTAGGCTATGCCTAAGTGAAATATGCCGAGACTTACCATTATACACTTGACTATATGCCTTTATTAAAGCCGAGTTTGAATCACAATGGATTGCCACCGGTGACATTGGTTTAGGCAATAAAGGCAACTCTAACATGAGATTCCTCAACCACTCAGCTTCCTTACTAGCCGAGGCAAGAGCAATAAACTCTGCTGCCATAGTGGAATCGGCAATGCAAGTTTGTTTCTTGGAAGACCATGAAATGGCACCTCCCCCAAAGATGAATACCCAACCACTTACAGAAGAGTCATCCTCTTTGTAAGTGATCCAGCTTGCATCAGAATATCCTTCTAAAACCGAAGGAAATCCACTATAGGACAAACCATAATCCAACGTACCCTTAAGGTACCTCAAGACCCTCCGAACTGCAAACCAATGCTGTGCACCCGGGTTACTAGTAAATCATCTAAGTTTTTCCACAGCCAATGTAATATCTGGTCTTGTACTCGTCATGGCATACATCAAGGATCCAATTATCCTTGAATATTCCAATTGGGAAATTGTTTTCCCCGAATTCTTAACTAATTTAAAATTAGGTTCCATGGGGGTGTTTACAGGACACTTATCAAACATATTAAACCGTTTGATCATCCTCTCAATGTAATGAGATTGACTTAAAATAAGTCTTCCATTGTCCCTAATGATCTTGATGCCCAAAATGACATCCGCCTCCCCCAAATCCTTCATCTGAAAAGATGAGGTTAAGAATTCCTTGGTCAATTCTACTTGTTGTAGACTTGTACCAAAGATAAGCATATCATCAACATATAGACAAATGATGACACCATGACCTTTGTCATAAAATTTGCTATATATACACTTATCAGCTTGATTCACTTTGAATCCAAAGGACAAAATCGTGTCATCAAATTTCCGATGCCACTGTTTTGGTGCTTGTTTAAGTCCATACAATGACTTAACCAATTTACACACCTTATTTTCCTGTCCTTCCAAAATAAACCCTTTGGGTTGTTTCATGTACACTTCTTCCTCTAGATCTCCATAAAGGAATGCCGTTTTGACATCCATTTGATGAATCACTAGATTATATACCGAAGCCATTGCAATCAATAACCTTGTGGAGGTAATTCTTGCAACTGGTGCATAGGTATCAAAATAATCAACACCATGCTTTTTCCTAAAGCCTTGGATAACCAATCTGGCTTTAAATTTCACTATGGAGTCATCCGGTCTCCTTTTCCTAGTGAAAATCCACTTGCAACCAAGAGGTTTGCAACCGGGAGGTAAATCCTCTATGACCCAAGTATTATTTCCCATGATGGAATCCATCTCATCATTTATAGCTTCCTTCCAAAACGCACTATCTTGGGAAGATATGGCCTCGCTATAAGTCTTTGGGTCACTATCCACATTGAAACAATATGGAGTAGTGGAACTAAGGACATCCCTAGACCCTTCAACCAAATATATTATGAAGTCATCTAGAGGATTCCTAATTTTCCTTTGTCTCTTACTTCTTCTAACATGAGGAGTCTCATCCTCATTATTAGGAGAACATTCATGAGATTCAAGTTGATCATCATAATCAACAATCTCCTTTCCTTTGGCACTAACCTGTAGATCCTTAGGTCTACTCATTGATGAAAAACGGTTTTCATCAAAAATTGCATCCTTTGACTCAATAACCGAATGAATCGATATATAGTCATTTTGTTCTATTACATAGAACCTATAGGTTTTGCTATGCTTAGCATAACCTATAAAAATGCAATCCAAGCCCCTTTCACCGAGCTTTCTTTTCTTATTGCCAAGCACTCTTACGATTGCCCTACAACCCCAAACCTTGAGATACTTCAAGTTTGGTTTTCTTTTGTACCAAAGTTCATAAGGAGTAGATTCTTTTCCCTTAGTGGGAACCCGGTTAAGAATGTGACAAGAAGTCAACATTGCTTCACCCCAGAACCCTTCACTCAAACCAGAGTAAGATAACATGGAATTAACCATTTCTTCAAGAGTTTTGTTTTTCCTTTCAGCTACACCATTTGATTGTGGTGCATAACCAGCTGTAGTCTCATGAATTATACCCAATGATTGAAAATAAGAAGGATCATAATATTCCCCTCCCTTATCAGTTCTAATCTTCTTAATAAATGATTCTACTTGTAGTTTTACTTCTCTTTTATAAATATCAAACTTTGTCAAAGCTTCATCTTTGGAATGCAAAAGATACACATAACAAAACCTAGAAAAATCATCTATAAAAGTAATCATTTATCTTTTGTTCCCCAAAGAAGGAGTACTATGAAAATCACACAAGTCACTATGGATCAGTTCTAAAATATTAGAACTTCTCTCAACTCTCTTAAAAGGAGTTCTAGTGATCTTTTTCAACATACAAGTAGAACATTTATTAGAAGAAATGTCACAAGGTGGAATTAACTCTAGTTTAGACATGAAATTCAACTTATTGAAATTAACATGACCTAATCTAGAATGCCATAAATAAAACAAATTCACACCATTGTCATTATCAACATTAAAACAAACATCATCCATCATTACAAACTTCTCTCTTAACGAGAGTTTAAACAATCCATGACTTAAATAACAACGTCCAACAAAAGTGCTACCTCTAGTAATAATACATCTATCTGCTTCAAACACTAGTCTATATCCAAGTTGATTCAGGGTAGGGCCTGATACAAGATTTCTAGAGATATCCGGAGCATATAGTACATCCCTAAGAATGATACCATTGCCCGAACTAAACATTAGCTCAACTTGTCCTCTTCCTTGGACCATGATGGAAGAGTTGTTCCCCATATAGAGCTCTTCACCATCAACAACGAACCTTATGAAAGGTTTTGAACCAATGCTTCACCTTGCATACATGCCTTGAAGCCCCCGAATCCATCCACCATGAGTCATCATCCTGTACCATAAAAATGTTAGGATCCGTTGCATTTAAATCCATACCGGAGTTAAATTCAACCTCATGTAAAAGGATTACCTTTGACAGTTGGGTCCTTGCTTCTAGAAGCATGGCCCTCCTTGGATTTCTCCATTTTCTTCTTGAAAATGTAGCAGTCCTTCTTGCGGTGTCCAGTTTTACCGCATTCCCAACAAGCAAACTTGTAGTTGTCCTTCTTTTTCTTGGACTTTCCTTTGGAAGAATTAACATTCTTCCTCTTTTCACTAGTTGAAGCACTAGATTTACCTTCTTCACCACATTAATGGTGGAAGTGCTAGGATTCCCATCCTTAGCATTTTCCATGGCCCTAATCCCTTCTTCAACTTGAAGATGGGTAGCCAAATCAGACAAAGATATGTCTTCCTTTTTGTGTTTTAATTCATGTTTCACATCTTTCCAACTAGTAGGCAACTTATCAATGATACTTGAAACAACAAATAGTTCATTAACACTAATTCCATGTTGTTTTAATTTACCATAAATACGTTGTATCTCATGAAATTGATCCATGATGGACCTACTATCAACAAATTTGAAATTTTTAAAATTACTTACAAGGAACTTCTTGCTAGATGCATCCTCCGCCATATATTTGCTCTCTAAAGACTCCCATAATTCTTTAGCAGACTCAACATGTTGATACACATCAAACAAATCATTCTCCATCCCATTGAGAATATGACCCCGACAAATAAAGTCATCATTATCCCACTTCGATTTCTCACGCACATCCTCCATGGTTTCATTCTCATGTTCTACAGGCCTAGGAGTACTAATGACATAGGTAACCTTCAACGAAGTAAGAAGAAAATACATCTTCTTCTTCCAACGTCGAAATTCCACACCATCAAACTTCTTGAGTTTGAAAAAATTAGTGGTAATTTCTTTCACACTAGACATGATTCTAAATAATCACTTTAGAGTGTTAGGTTTTCAGCAATTCTACACAATAGGAATTACTTAAAAATGGTGGAACAAAACCTAAGTAGTGTATAATTCAATCAAATTATACAATAATCAATACTAGTCAAAGTATTACAATCCAAGCACCAAAGTATCAAAGAAATCAGAAAATTATAAGGAAAACTCAAATGTGAAAGATACTAAAACTTGCCTCTACTCTAAGCCAATGAAATCACCAAGAACATGAGAATACTATGGACCACGTGAGTCTTCAATACCGGATACTTGTTAAGGCGTGTAAACACTTTCCTAAAGTGATTATTTCCCCCACCACAGTGCTTGGGTTGAAACCGGAAAATCACTTTGAGATACAATAGACAACACTACAATCTTAGCACTAAGATTTGTAGTAAGATGATCAAATTCTCAAATAATAACTTAATTGATAGAGTTTTCTATAAGAGATTGCAAGTTTCTTAGAGAAAAGGGTGAAGAAGAGTGAAAAACTTGAAGAGGAAAAATCAGAGAGAGGAAAAACCATAATCCTCTATTCTTTTAATTTCGCAATTAAAAGAACAAACGAAACCGCAACTGCCAGGCCCGCGGGCGCGACATCCAGGGCCGCGGGCGCGGACAGGATGACCCGCGGGCGCGGCTGCCCATGCCGCGGGCACGGACAGGGTGACCTGCGGGCGCGTCTGCCCATGCCGCGGGAGCGGACAGGGTGAACTGAAATTCACCCTCAGATTCTGGAGATGGCTGGCCGCGCCCTAGCCGCGGGCGAGGCACATATGGTCACGTGCGCGGCTTTCCGTGGCTTCCCAGCCGCGGCCTCTCCTGAATCCAGAGAGGGCTCTCCCAACACACTCTAAATTTCTAACAGTTTAGACGGTTAGCAGATTGTAACGGTTCGGTTTAAACGGTTTTTCCTGCAGTTTAAACGGTTTCGGTTCATAAACGGGTCGGTTTAAACGGTTAGCGGGTTACAAATGGTTCAGTTTAAACGGTTTTTTCTACTGTTTAAACGGTTTCGGTTTATAAACGGTTCGGGTCAATAACGGGTTTATAAACCCATTCGGTTCGGTTCCCTTTCGGTTCGGTTTTGACCAGTTTGGTTTGTTATCGGTTTACGGTCCGTCACGGGTTGACATTAAGCGGTTCGATTCGGTTTCGGTTTGATATTGTACGGTTCAGTTCGGTTTTCTGTTTAAATTTATCGGTTTATAAATGGTTCGGTCCGTGATGGTTCGGTTCGGTAACGGGCGGTTTCATGGTTCGGTTTGAAAAGTCCCACCCCTAAAAATAACAATGAACGTAATTGAATATTTAATTGCGTTGATGTCTTTTGAGTGAAGAGACATGTCTTTTGCTAACGTTTCATGTACTTAGTAACGTAAGTAGTTAATTATGATATTTATTATAATTAAGTTACGTTGATGTTTTTTGGGTGAAAAGACATAACTCTTGAGGGACATTCTTTTATGTACATCCCTCATTCTCTATAAATAACAATAGTTATCTAGTGTGAATGTAAGAGTAAGATGATCAAGGAAAACATCATTTAACCGCTTCTTTTGAGAGAATTTTCTAGAGTATTTTCTCTTTGGTTTTTACAAACACTTGTTCACAAACTTCTTGTAGATTGATTTAGTTGAAAAACCTAAATCAATTAGTCTCTTCTTTGTATCTCAGTTCGTAGAGGGGCAATAATAAAGCATTAAGAAAGCGGCATTACGTTACGTGCCTAGAAGAAATATGGATTTTTTACGAAACTGAGCTTTATTAGTAAACTATTTACGAATATAGACGCGTGGCCAAACTATTTACGAAATTGAGCTTCTGAGGTAAAACGCTGCCTCGGTCAGCGTTTTACCCCTGCTATTATTTTTTTTTAAAAAAAATTTCGTATTTTGTGAAATACAATTTTTTTTTAAAAAAAATGGAAATACATAAAAACGCTGCCTCAGTCAGCGTTTTTGTCTTAGGCTGTAACAGGCCTTAAAACGCTGACTGAGCAAGCTCTTGATCTTTCAGTTTATCGGTGGCAAGAGATGGCTCAGATGCGAAATTTCTACCTTGCCATAACTGCAATTGAGGAAATGAAGCATTGCCTCCCTCAGTTGGAAGCCTCACAGGAGGTGGTGCAACAGCACAACTATTAATGATAGGAGCGTGGATATCATGCTGCAGTGGTGGAGAAATTATTAGTTTTTCCAGGCCGCTGATCAACTGTCTTGACATTGATAGCATTGATCATGCTACATTCTGCTTGGGGTTTGGGGATTGCACGGGACATTCAATGAAACATCAGGAGTAGCTTTCTCATCAACTTTGGCACCAAACATCAACACAGGACTAGCATTCACTGCTCGAGACTGATCAACAAAACTCTCAGTTGCCCCATGGCTATTTCTCTGCATCAAACATATGAAAAATGAACAATGGTTTACTTAAAAAGTCTCTATAATACTTCAAAACACACAAATAAAAATAATAAAATGAGTACTAAGGCCTTGTTTGGTAAATGAATTTTTTGCCAACTTTCTCGGTGCCTAATGATTAATGACTTTTTCATGTGGTCAAACAATTAAAAAATTTGTTAATCTTTTGGCCTTTCAGCCAAAATGCAAAAGTTAGTTTGAGTAACCTTTTGGGGATGGCTTTTGGCTTTTTATCCTAAAAGTTGGTCTAGTTGCTAAGTAACAACTATACATTGATTATATCAATTATCACTATAAACAGCTAATGCTACGTACCTTAACAGACATTACTTCTAACTCTAGAAAATGTCAATGAATCAATCTGAATGAACCGTGTAAAGAAGCAAGAAAGAAGTCCTTTCAGAAGTATACATATTGCTAGCATAACCTGTAAAAATCCTTTCAGAGCATAATCTGTATAAAAACACAGAAGAACTTACCAATGGATTCAACTTGGGTGGTTCACTATTCCATCCAGGATATGCCCCTTCGTATCTATTTACCTTTTCTTGTAGATACTGAATGTATTCAATGACCTGCATAAATACAGATATCAGAGGGTATTCTAGACAGCACTATGTCAGATAAGAGAAGGTCTTTGTGCTCATACCTCTAACAGAAATGATGCCTTATCTCTCTTCTGGTCACTGTAAGGAATAAGTTCTCTCAACATGTGAAATCTGCAAAGGCAAAAAATAGGTATCAATAAGACAGTAACTCTTGGGACAAACCTACAGTTATCGAAAATCAAGTATCAAATTCCTGATAAACCTTGATCTAATTAGCCTTAGAACAGGAAGGTAAGTTATGTAAAGAAAGCCTACAGTTATAGGAAAGTAGACTATATATGTGGAGCACTACTGTAGTAGTACTCTGAGTCTCTGACCCACAACAATCACTTCAACCAAAACTTATATCAATACTTCATCCAAAGAGAAAATTTGAGAGTTACAACACTTGCAAGTATTCAATTCTATGTATTTTATACGAGCCTATTTTTGTACCCCTTTCATATTAGCTGCTTCTCTGCATTTACATTGACTAAACTAACCTTGCCATCCATACCCTCCTGTCCAAACCAAAGTCCTATTGTACATATTAGTGTGTCCAAAATTCCATGATGAAAAAGCGCTTGTGCAAGCAAACTGTATTCAACTCAATTGCGATTGTACCAACAATAAATCCTCCCTCAGTTTCATATTTTTCCGTTTAAATGACATGGAGATTGGTATATGAAGAAATTAAAGTAGGAAGTGACTTCAAGAGACAATTATATTGTGACACCCTAAAATACGAGTAAGGCTATTTAGAGAGATAGTTCTCCAGCAAACTGTACGTGATAGAGGGGACAATTAGGTAGTTACACTTACGTGAGATTTACTGCCCTTCCTCTCTCTAGTTCACTGGTGAGCTAAGTTTACTAGATAGCCTTTTATTTCCTAATATATACATAAGAGGTTTAATATCTGATGGAGTGGTACATTGATGTGAGTGTAACCTCCAATCCCCATATAAAGCTTTGAAAGCATCACTATGACAACAAGCATCATGCTTGCGGAGGTCTGTATAGTATATTACCTTTCTACTTCATATGGGTCCTCTAAGTTGTCTTGTATGCCAAACTAAAACATGAACACAATAATTATTATTGGACTAATGTCTAGATAGTAAATTACTTATATTGTATCAATCTGCTATGCAATGTTTAATCTTAGTTGGAAGAATGAAATAGACATTTACCTTTTACTATGTTTTCATCCCCCAAATTCTCTTTCTCTTTATTTCCCTTTTTCACAGTTGATTCATCCCACAATGTGAAACCACTTCCCGTATATGAGCTACAATTTGAATTGTCGTCGTTTTTATCATTGCTGGTTGCTGAAGCCACTAAGAAGATATTCTCCTCTGGCTTAGGCACCCTTGGATTAAAATAGGAAATGTGACTTATACTGTATGTTCCAATCCCACCAGGCAATACATATTCAACTACTGAAGTAGGAGGAGCTGCAGATGGAGGCTTAACATCTATATCTACCAAGTTATCTTCCTTAGTACCAGACTTTTCTTCTCCTTCAAGTGGTTGGAGGAAAGTATGTGTTTTAAGCAAACCTCCTGCTCCTTTCAGAGTTGAAAATACAGATTTAGTTATACACTTAATCACTTCTCTATATATTGAATAAATAGTTAACTATTACTGCTGTTTCTTTTATTTTAACAGTAATGTTATAAAGGAAAATCAAACTCTAATTTGAAAAACAAAAAGATTTGAAGCGAAATTAAGGGTTACAAACAAAGTTTTTGGGTTTAGAGTTGGATTACTTGATAAATTTTGAAGTCTGAACGGGAATTTTACTTTGTTAAGAGTCAGATTGATTACTCAATGTAATGTGAATAGGGGTGGGACTTTTCAAACCGAACCGTGAAACTGCCCGTTACCGAACCGAACCATCACGGACCGAACCGTTTATAAACCGATAAATTTAAACCGAAAATCGAACTGAACCGTACAATATCAAACCAAAACCGAATCGAACCGCTTAATGTCAACCCGTTACGGACCATAAACCGATAACAAACCAAACTGGTCAAAACCGAACCGAATGCTTTATAAACCCGTTATTGACCCGAACCGTTTATAAACCGAAACCGTTTAAACCGTAGAAAAAACCTTTTTAAACCGAACCATTTGTAACCCGCTAACCGTTTAAACCGACCCGTTTATGAACCGAAACCGTTTAAACCGCAGGAAAAACCGTTTAAACCGAACCGTTACAATCCGCTAACCGTCTAAACCGAACTGCCATAACCCGTTATTGTTCTTTTGTTTTTTTCCCCGTTAAATTTCTTCGTTCAGCCTTCAGTGGAAGTCAGATACACCTATTGTTTGGGTGATAGGGTCACCCATTTTGGGCCTTGCTTAATGGATTCTCAAGCCCAATAAACCAAACAAGCTAAAGTCAATGCAAGATCAGTCCATAAGCCAAACAAGCTAAATTCTCAAGTGTTATTTAGTTCTTTTATTTAAGTTTAGTTTTAGTATAAATACCTACTTTTTTTTTTTTCATTTGGAGCGCCACGTAAGAAATATACTTATTTCGACCAATAAGAAGAAAGATTTGTATTTTATTTTTGAATTAAAAAATTATGTCGCCGCCTAGATAAAAGTAATGAATTAGATTTGATATATCTAAAATTTTAATGCCACATAAATTATAATCCACGAATTAATTTATTTTAATGAAAAAAATAAAGTAAAAATATAGGAAAAGATAAATTTATTAATTCAATACTACGAGTATAAGAAATCCAAAAAAAAATATACTAAGAAATATTTAAATGATAAACGCTTATAATAAAGTTTGGTACCTATCAATATAAGATAAATTTTGATAGTATTTATGATAAGAAATACAATTTGTTCGTTAATTATAATTAAATTGTAATTTGTAATACCTACCATTATAAATTGACACATCATATGACACAAACAAAATTTCATATCAATAAAAAAACTCCATCAAGCGAATTTTGTGTTAATTTTTTATCATCAATGGCCGGGTAATTTTTAGCTTAATTTTAAAATCCTATGTTTAAATTAGTATTTCTAATTATTACCTACATTGTATTAATTTGGGATACTCAACGATTATATGTTTATGTTTTGTTTACTAAATTTTTTTTACATGCACATCTAACACATCATACGACACAAATAAAATTTCGTATCAATACGAAACCCATCAAGCGAATTTTGTGTTAGTAATTTTGTGTTAGTTTTAGGTCATCAATGTCCGGGTAAATTTTAAAATCTTATGTTTAAATTTATATTTGTAATTAGTTACATTATATTTATTTAGGATACTTAGCGATTATTTGTTTATGTAATGACATACGATTAGATGTTGTATACTTAATATATGGATGGCTTTGATTATTTTTGGAGATGATGAAAAAATTCCAATGCATAGATTTGATTTTATATCGCAACAGTTTTTCATTTATTGGTAAAAATATTGATTTATTTTATATAAATGTAAGGATTTAATTTATATCAATTTCAGTTTGGCTAACATTTCACGGTTCAATTTATCAATTGATGTAGTAGGTTGGTTGTGGACGGGGTTGGTGATTCTATCGAAATAAAAGATATGGTAAAACAATGAATAATGATTAGGATTTAAATTATTAGAAATTTATCATTTCACATTAAAGATTTTATATAACGGAAAAAATATCATATTTACAATTTGTTTATATTTAATAAATTCATTATAAATTATAGTAAAAAAAAATATTAAACTTTTGTAATTTTGTCTGAAATTATTAAATATAATAAATCAAATAATTAAAAATCTTAGATGAAAAAACCGTGCATCACACGGGCTTCCATCTAGTACTAAAACTAAACTTAAATAAAAGAACTAAATAACACTTGAGAATTTGAAAACAATTCAGAATATTTGAGCAAGAAAGATAGAATAGCTTGAGTTGTGTGGAAATTTGAGTGAATTGAAGTGAGTATTTATAGAAAAATTTAGGGGGATGATCATATTTTTTTAACCAAAATGTAGCCGTTACACCTAAAATATAGCGGTTAAGTTTCTAAAAATCTACCCGTTTTTTTTTTTTTTTTGTTAATTTCAGCAATTGTTTTGAAAAAAGTAGCCGTTACATGGGATGGGCTGGGCGGGTTATGCGGGTTGGGTGGGTCGTGTGGGCTGGCAGGTTATGCGGGATGGGCGGGTTGGGTGGGTTGTGCGGGTTGGGCATACGGTGGGCCGTGCGTGTAGGGTGGGTTGGGTCGTGCGAGCTAGGTCGGGTTGGGTGGGTCGAAACAGGTTGCACGGGCTGGGCCGAATTAAAAGGGTCGAAATAGGTTTGATCGAAAAAATTGGACCCACGACACACCCTGGCCTGAACCCGGGCTGTGCCGGGTTGGTACCAGGTCAGAACCGAGCTGGACCTGATTGACCCACCAGTCGTGCGGGTCGGGGTGGGCTAGGTCCAACCCGACCCAGTGGCCAACTAGCCACCTCTACTCCTCTAGTATAAGGTAAGTGTACTGAATGGGAGAAAGGAGCAATGGGCCATGGGTCGGATCCTGTACTCCTGTGGAGGAAGGCAGAAAACCCAAGGATAGTATACAAACCTATATACGTATATATAGGCTAGACCCGACCCGTGACCTAAAAGTTGACCCGAAACCATTGACCCGAAAATGACCCAAACCCGAACTAACCCGACTCGACCAGAATCCGACCCGAAATGGAGTTGACCTGAACTTGACCCGATGCCTGAAATGATCCGACTCAAAATTGACCCGAAACCCGAAGTGACCTGACCCGATCTAAACCCGAATTGATTGACCCAAACTAACCCGACCCGAAGTGACCCGATTTCTGAAGTGAATAGGGTGAAATGGTAAATTACTTATCTTAGGGCTTCTATCTTTCCTAAGTAATAAGTACTCACGAATTTTTTTATTTTCTTAACGATTTTACTTTATTTTTCCAACAATTTTTTTTAAGTGAATTTATTTTGGTGACCTGACCCAAACTTAACCCGACCCGAAATTGACCCGAAAATTAGTAATTAAAATTGACCCTACACGAATTGACCCGACCCGAACTTGACCCGACCCATATGTAACCCGAAGTGCTGACCCGAATTTGACCCGAAACCCGAACTGACCCAACCCGACCCGAACACGACCCGAATATTTGCTGACCTGAAATTAACCCGATCGAATCCAACCTGAATGACCCGTTTGCCAAGTCTAATATAGGCTCACTTTGTTCGAAATTAGTTGTCACGTACTCATAATTATTCTACCTTTGATAATATATAGGTCTTGAACACATGCTATAATTGACAATGTCCATCAAAGTCTTTGAAATATAACGTTATATTGATATTATAACAATCCTAAACCCAACAAAGGTTTTTCTTGTAACCTCAGCAAAAGCCCTTATAAATAAGAGACACTTGCAAATTGCAGCACCAAGAAGAACCTAATGTATTCATTAAAATGAAAGATCATGAAGGAAAATATTAAGAAGAAAAGAAAGGGCGAAAACTCTTAGGTAAGGAGGTTCATCATGTATTCATGTTACAGTGGGCACAATAGAACATCCTTGACCGAACAAAATTTTACAACAATCTTACTAAGAATTTCTTAGATTTTGATCTTCTGTTCTTCTGTTAATGAAGTTGGAAACAAAACTTCGAAGGTGACATAGAGATCACCTTTCTTGTTGCTCAAATACAGTGGCATTCCTTCTCCTTTAAACTTCCTCACTTCCTTGGGCTTTGTAATACTGAACATCATTCAGAATTTGCTAAGTTAGTGTCTCGACAATCATAATAATATTTGGAAAAGTTCAAATGGTTCGGCTAATCAATTCACAACGACTAAAAGTATTTATATTATTTCAATGCTGTGGGTGAGTATGATTTGTGCAGAAAATATGAAATACTAACTTCCTCAAATATGTTATTAGACTAGCCCAGGTAAGTATGGAGAATAAATAATAGGGAACCGAGCAGGGATGGTTGATTTGTGTAGCGCGTATATAATAACTTCCTGGAATACAGTACTTTTGACTAATGAAGAAAGTATAGGATAGGTAATACTAAGTTACAAACTGGAACTCGTTCAGTACGAGAAATCAAGAATAACTGAAGCAAAAACCAAGTTACTGAACTCTCACCTTTGAACTGATGTTTACCAAATGTTCATCAAGGTGTTTGATACTTTTCTCAAACCCAACCAGAGCTTGAACCTGAAAATGCAAAGTAAATAAACCACGATGTCAAAATAGTGTGAGGTGGCAGCCTGGCAGGGTAAAAAAAAAATAGCACCACTAGTTTCGAAAAAATAACATCTGTCCAAATGGGCAAACGCGATACCACCAGATAATCACAGAAAGAAAAATATTAACAGAGAGGGAGAAGAGAGAAAGAGAGTGGTGGAAGAATGGAAGGGATGGGTGAAAGTTTTAATGGGCAAATTCCTCTTCCTTTTCATGGGCAAACCCTAATTAACAGAAGAGTGCTATTCTGGAGTAAACATTAAATGGATCTCTCCAGATCATCGCATGATTTTGGCCTTCAGACAAATATTATTGATTATGCTGTGTTAATTAAAATACATTGATAAATCTAGAACTAAAATACCTAAATATGCAGAAAAGAAAAAAAAAAAAAGAAAAAAGTAAAAACACAGGTAATACTTACCAAAGTTATCGTAACAGTTGTTTGCAAGTCATTCCCATCCCTATTGAAAACATCATGGGGTGTTGTACGGATACGAAACTGCAGAACAGGATGTAACTATTAATATGTAGTTATGTACTATGGTCTACTACTCACGGAAAAAATTCTTGAAGATAATTCCCACTGCAAACGTAGTACTTTTCATTGGAACAATTAGAAAGAACTTGTTATCTAGAGTATCTTCAACAACATAAAAACTTTACCTTCAAATCCCCAGCTTCTCTGTCTATTTTGGGCTCACCATCTTCATAGAAAGATATTTCCTACAATTGCAATCATAAATTTGTCAGACAGATCGGTCCAATAAATTTCATATTAGGTAATTTGAGATTTAGGTTAAGTTGGTAAGGATCAACTTTTGGTTCGGGTCCAATTTTAAGTTATCTCCTAGCAGGTTATGAGTTGAAAAACTCTGGCTTAAATCCCACAATATCATGTTACAGTTCCAAGTCATGTCTACTCTAGATGGGTCTAGTTGTTTGTGACAACATAGCTTATATATGCAAGCATGATCTATCGATTATCTTATTGTTTAAAAGTATCACTTTGTCCTTCACGGTTTCATCCCTCACACACCAAAAATGAAGGGAAAGAGGGAAACAATCCAGCAACAATAGACCAGCTTATATATACAGCAATAATTTATAGGGAGGTGGTCCTTATTTTATTGAAGCCAGCATTGTAAAACATCATTTAATAAAGGAAGTATGAGGATTTCAGTGCAGTTTCAATCAAAACAGCCTTCCACAATATGCATGGCTCCCAATCCCAACTACCCAACAAAACTGCCTTTTACCATTGAACTATTTAAATTAAATGCATTCCACAATAATGGTGCTCCCACAGTATGATGCATAAAAACTTATTCATATTAATGAATCAATAAAACCTTGTCCATCTTTCATCCCTTTCTCAATATCTACTGTCAAGGAGTACCCTTCACGCTCATATTTTACGTTTGGACACTTCTCACAGACCTGCAAACAGTGAAATGAGGCATGTATTAATAATAAAAATAAATAGAATACATCGGAGTATAGTTACCAACTCTAAGCAGGTAACCGTCCATAATCATCCGGATGAACGAATAGGCGATCCTTGACCGTTTTACAACAGGATTGATCCAAGTTGAATCTGCTGGCTGAGCCGGCTGAATCAAACTCAGGTTACGCGCTTGCCCGGCTGCAGGTTACCACCTGGGTACCTGACAGTGCCGTGTGTAGCATGCAGGCGGCCTTGGGCCGGACGTATGCATTTCAAACCATTGGTAGTTTTTTTTTTAATTTTTTTTTTTTTTTTTTTTTTTGAAATCGTAGCCGGCTGTAATGCTTCTTCGCAGAAGCCGGTTGTGTACTAAAATATAGATTACCGCCTGTATTGCCTTGGGGCAATAGCCAGGTGGATGCTAAGGTCAACAAGGTTTGGCCTTACATATGATATAATTCATCGGCTGTATTGCCTTGGGGCAATGGCTAGGTGAATTTTGAAGTCAATAGGGTTGTACTTCAACATGTAAGCGGGAGCCGGCTGTAGTGTTTGTGGGAAAAAGCCGGCTGCTTAGCAAAATTTAATTCACCGTCTGTATTGTCTTGGGGCAATAACCGGGTGTATCTTGATTGCGATAGGTCATTCGAACGACCATTGGTTATCTTTAACCTAACCGGTTAAAGCCGTTTGAGTTTATGACGCGTAGAACAATGTACCACCCGGAAGGGAGATGTCCTCTTCGACGAACTTACCCGAATGGGCGTCGCCGGATGCCTGCTCATGGTTAGAGCAGGCGGTTTAAAATGTGTTGGCCTTGGGCCTTTTGAATAGCTAAGTTAGGTACTTAAGCTTTTACTCGTTTTGAGCAAACGGGTGCCCGGTTGTGCATTGCACAGGTGGGACTTAGAAGGTGCCCGGCTGTGCATTGCACATATGGGACTTGGAAGGTGCTCGGCTGTGCATTGCACCTGGGACTTAGAAGGTGCCCGGCTGTGTATTGCACATAGGACTTAGAAGGTGCCCAGCTGTGCATTGCACGTGGGACTTAATACAAAAACAATTGAAATAAAGTATTCTATTCATTAATATACTCTATTTACAAAAATATTTACAACACCTTAGAAGTAGTACTTTTTCAAGTTATCTACATTCCAGGTTCTGGCTAGCTGCCTGCCGTCTGGTGTTCCCAGGCGGTAGTTGCCGCCTCTAACTTCTTCAAAAATCCGGTAGGGGCCTTCCCAATTAGGGGTTAGCTTTCCTTGTTCATTCGCCCTACCGGTTGCCTCCATTTTACGTAGCACGCACAAAGTCCCCCACTTTGAGGGACCGCTTGTGTACTCTTTTGTTGTAGGCCCTCGTCATTCTCAGACGGTATATCTCATGACGCAAGGCGGCATTGCCCCTGCACTCCGGGAGTGAATCCAGTGCAAGACGCATGGCCTCCTAATTAACCTCTTCATCATAAAGCATGACTCAAAGTGTTGGCTCATAAAGTTCAATTGGCAGGATGGCTTCAGTGCCGTATGTCATGAGAAACGGGGTTTCACCGGTTGCCCCCTTTTCAGTTGTTCTGATGGCCCAAAGGACGTGAGGTAACTCATCCGCCCAAAGACCGCCAGCCCTTTCAATATTCTTTTTTATGCCGTCTGAGATGAACTTGTTAAAGGCTTCAACTTGACCGTTTGCTTGGGGTCGGCCAACGGATGCAAAACAATGTGAGATCCCCTGATCTCTCAACCAACTCTTGAGGGTAGGCGTTTCGAACTGAGGGCCATTGTCAAAGACCATAGACATAGGAACCCCAAACCGGGTGATAATGTTCCTCCAAATGAAGGAGATGACATCCTTTGTCTTGATGCCCTTGACCGCCTCTGCCTCAACCCATTTGGTGAAGTAGTCTACAGCCACCAGAATATATCTTCTGTCGCCTGTGGCAGGCGTATAGGGACCTAAGATGTCCATTCCCCATTTTGCAAATGGAACCGGGCAGTAGATAGCCGTCAGGTCTGATGCCGGACGGTGTATGAGCCGGCCAAACCTTTGGCACTTGTCACATTTCTTCACCAATTCCATGGCGTCTACCTCAAGGGTGGGCCAGAAGTAGCCTTGCCGCCTGGCCCTCCTTGCTAGAGTCCTGCCGCCTATATGTGATGCACAAAAGCCCGCATGCAGGTCCTCTAGCACCTCCTTTCCCCTTTCTGGGTTAACGCACTTCAGCAACGGCTGGAGGTAACCCTTTCTGAAGAGTTCCCCCTTGTACATTTCGAAACTCAAAGCTCGCTTTTTCAGTGCTGCCGCTTTTGAAGGGGCATCTGGCAGAGTGTCGTCTACCAAATATTCTCGGATGGGGTCCATCAAGGTAGAGCTTCGGTCAAGAACTCCAATGGGATCATGTTCAATACTTCTTTTTTCCATGACCTCCCAAAAGACTGACCTAGGCGTATCACAAGTGGCAGATGAGGCTAGTTTGGACAAAGCATTCGCCTGATTGTTCTCTGACCGGGGCACCAATTAGATGAACTCATCAAGTGTCCCAGCCTCCTCTTTGACTGCCTGCAGGTACTTAATCATTGTCGGATGGGTGGCCTCATAGTCACCATTGAATTGGCTAACAATCAGCTGAGAATCCGAGCAGGCGTCAACTTTTCTTGCCCCCGCCGCCTTACACATGCGTATACCGACTAGCAGGGCCTCATACTCAACTTCATTGTTTGAAGCTTACAACTTGAACCGTAGTGCATACTCGTATGTATCCCCTTCCGGAGACTTGCAAATTACGCCTGCACCACAGCCGTTCATCGTAGAACTACCGTCTACAAATAATTTCCAAACCTGATCAGTATTTTCCGGCTGCGCCGGTCTGGTCATTTCGACAATGAAGTCGGCAAACGCCTAACCTTTCATTGCTCGCCTAGGTTCAAAAGTTATCTCCAGGCTTTGTATTTCAACAGCCCACTTGATCATTTTGCCGGATGACTCTATAGTACTCATTGGTCGCTTGAGTGGCTGATCAGTATACACAATCACCGGATGTGCCAAAACGTAGGGCTTCAACCGCTTGACTGCTTTGTAAAGAGCCAACCCAAATTTTTTAATCATTGAGTACCGGAGCTCAGCATTTATATGGGTGATGAAATACACCAAGAGCTGTTTGCCGTCTCTCTCAGCAAGGAGAACAACACTAAGGGAGTGGTCTGAGACGGCTAGGTACATGTAGAGAACCTCCTGAGGCAAGGGACTCACTAGCCTTGGAAAAGAGTGCAAGTATTGCTTTAACCTCTGAAATGCCGCCTCAGCTTCCTCTCCCCATTCAATTCAAATCTAGACCTCTTCCTGATTGCTTGGAAGGAGTAGAGGCACTTGTTGCTTGACCGGCTTAGGAATCTTCCTAATGCCGCCAGGAAACCGGTAAGTTTCTGGGCTTCCCTGACAGTGCGAGGTGACTTCATGTCAATCACTGCCTGTACTTTTTCCGGATTGGCCTCTATGCCTCTTTGATCAATCAGAAATCCGAGAAACTTCCCAAACTCAACACCAAAGACACACTTTTTGGGATTAAGCATGACCTTATGCCGCCTGAGGGTGGTGAAGGTTTCTCGGAGGTCGGCTAGGTGATCCGCCTGTAGCTTGGATTTGACTATCATGTCATCAATATATGCCTCTACGTTCCTTCCGATTTGGTTGATGAAAACTGTGTTTATCATTCGTTGGAAGGTAGCAGGCGCATTCTTCAACCCAAACGGCATCACCGTGTAGCAGTACAACCCCTGATCAGTGACGAAGGTCGTCTTCTCTTGATCTTTTTTTCCATAGGGGTATCTGATGGAAGCCTGAATAGGCGTCCATAAAACTCATCAAGGCATGACCGGCTGTAGAGTCGACTAGGCTGTCGATCTTTGGGAGTGGATAGCTATCCTTCGAGTATGCCTTGTTCAGATCTGTGTAGTCTACACACATTCGCCAGGTAACATTCAGCTTCTTGACAAGGCAACGTTTGCTACCCAATCCAGGTAGTGTCATTGCCGAATGAACCCGACATCCAGGAGCTTTTTGACCTCGGCGGCTGCCGCCTGAGACCTTTCCTCGCCATGATCCCTCTTCTCTTGCCTTACCGGCTTCTTTTTGGGATCTACGGCGACTTTGTGGACAGCTAGATCCGGGCTGACGCCTGGCATCTCTTCCACTTCAAAGGCAAAAATGTCCTTAAACTCTTTCAAAAGTTGGAGCAAGTCTGCCCCCAACTTTTCGAAAGCAACCGTCCCAACTTTGACGGTTCTGTCGAGGCGGCTGTTGTCTAGGACGACATCAATGCTCTCACCAGCCGGCTGGGGTCGGATTCGTCCGACCTTTCCCCGGTCAATGATTGCTATTGTTTATCTTTTTTGACGGGGGCCATTTGGTCCGCCTTTCTCTTTTTGCCGGCTGCTTTGGGAGCAGGTGCGGCTTCCTCGTCATCAAGGTCGACGAGCTCCTCAGTATGGCCGGCTGCTGTTGCAGTCGCCCTAACGTCTGAGAGGTAGCACTCCCTAGCCGTCTTCTAGTTCCTGCGCAGGGCAGCGACTGACCCGTCATCTCTCTCAAACTTGATCATCATGAGGGATGGGATGATGACTGACTTGGACTCGTTGA
This sequence comes from Chenopodium quinoa, assembly GCF_001683475.1. NCBI lineage: Eukaryota > Viridiplantae > Streptophyta > Magnoliopsida > Caryophyllales > Amaranthaceae > Chenopodium > Chenopodium quinoa. Next base: position 278,965 of record NW_018743783.1, read on the forward strand.
GGGTAGGACGACCCAGAATGAGGTTTTAGGCGGTCAATTCCTCGACCACCAAAAACTTGACGACCATGTGTCGTCCTTCCCCCTTCTCTCCTAGCCGGATGGGTAGGTCAATCCTCCCCACCGGATGCACTACTCCTCCCCCAAAGCCGACTAGGGGGTGAGGAGCCTTGTGCATACTGCTAGGCTTGTACTTGAGCTTTGCCAAGCACTGATAGCTGATCAGGTCAGACGAGCTCCCGGTATCAATTAAGATCCGGCCAACTCGTTGATTAGCAACCTTGCATTCGATGACGATGGGGTCATCATGGGGCCGCCTAACCATACCCCGATCCTTCTCAGAGATGAAGACCTCATGGAAGGTGTCTTTCAACGTCTGGTCCTCATCCTCTAGGTTGGATAGCTTCCAGATGTTATCCTTGGTACCCCGGATGGTAGGACCCCCGCTTGCGAAGCCGCCTGCTATGGTGAAGATGTGCTCTTCATCAGTTTCAGAGCTCACAGTTGGCTTCTTTGACGGTTGCTCGCCGTTTGATTTGGAGTTGCCCTTGGATTTCACCAGGTAAGACTTCAAAGCCCCCTCATCAGCCAGACGGTCCAATAGCCGCCTGAGGCTATAGCAGCCATTAGTGTCATGGCCAACATCCTCATGGAACTGACAGTACTTGCTCTTGTCTCTGTTCTTGACAGAGCTCTTCATTGCAGCCGGTTTTTCAAGGGTCAACCGGTCTTTTATCTCCATGAAAATGGAAGAGCAGTCCTTGTTGAACTCGTACTTGGGGACGTACGGTTCCAACTTTCTCTGTTTCTTCTGGGACGGCTGACCAGAGCGGTCCGCTGCCCAGACTTCTTTTCTTTTCTTTTCTTTTTTTTTCGCTGGTTGAGTAGGCCGACTGTCTCTCTTGTCGGACCTCTTGGGTTCTGACAAATGCTTGACGACATAGAGTTCCGTCGCCTGTATATAGGCTTCGGCCTCCATCAGCGCCTCTTGGAGGGTAGTAACTCTCTTGCAGACCAGGTCAAACTTGAAGGTTGACCCATCCTTCAGACCCTTGAAAAAGTCTGTGTATGCAACTTCGTCAGACAGCCCTTGAATCTGAATTCTCATCAGATTGAACCGCCTGACATAGGACCGAAGTCCCTCCTTGTCACCCTGCTGAATAGCCCCTAGGTTGAGACTTGTCTTTTTGGCAGGGATGTTCATGGAGAAGTTGGACGCGAACAGGTATGTAAGCGTCTTGAAGTTATTGATGCACCCGGCTGGCAGGTTGCCAAACCATCATTGGGCTATGCCCTTCAATGTAGCTGGGAAGCATCTGCACCAGGCGGCATCATCCAACCCCTGTAGGTACATGATGTTGGTGTACGCCATTAGGTGGTCTTCCGGGTTGGTTGTACCGTCGTAGGTACCGACCAACACATTTTTAACCTTGGTCGGCTGGGCCGCCTCGGTTATTTCCCGAGAGAAAGCCGAAGGCTGTTCCCCAAGGTTTAGCAGCCGGAGCTGCCAGTCCATAGGCTGGACTTGATACGCCGCCTGACCCCCAAAAGGGGCCGACTGCATGAATAGAGATCCATAAGGCGCGTATGGCTGTTGGGGCACATATGGAGCCTGCTGGATAACATGAGGGCCAGTACGTGCGGACATGCCACGTGACTGACTCCCTTGGTGCGTCTCCGAATGCTTCATTGAAGTATTTCGGAAACTGTCTGGGTAAGTCGACGTTGAGGCCGACCCAGACATTTGCTGACTTCTCTTCTCCTAGATGAACATCCGGGCGTTAGAGAAAGTCTTCTTTGACCCATCCGGCTGTGTATGTCGGATGGCCTTCCTTTGCCCTAATTCAGGGAAACGAAGTTTTGAGAGGTCGATCAGGGGCCTAGTCGTCCCCTTGGGTTTGGGGTGAGGAGTAGGCACCCGGTCTTTGATTTGCTTCTTCCCGGAGGGAGAAGGCTTCTTTGCCGACTGACCCTTGTTTGAGCCAGTTGACTGCTTGATTATGTCCTTTATTTCCCCCTTGAAAGTCGTCATGAATTTCATGAGCTCCTCTCTGGTGACGGGGGTAGCACCCTCCGCCGCCTGGGCTTGCCCAACAAGCTTGCCGCTTGGGTTGCTGGGTCCAACTTTGTCTTGGCCCCGTCCCCTTGTTTCTTTGGAACGAACGCGCCTTGTTCGGGGTGACCCGTCTAGGGCCACATAAGTGTCGATCTCATAGTCGTCACTACTATCGTGGTCCGTATGGACCTCAGGCTGAGCCGTAGGCCGGCTTCCTTCTACAGGCAGTACAGTGTCGGATGCCATCTTAGAAGTACTCTCCCCACAGACGGCGCCAAATGTTTCGGGGGTTTTTGGAGTCCCGAGAGAGAGTTACAATACTGAGTATGTGCGCCTGACGTCTGTACTTGCAAAATCAGAAACTCCGGTTGGGTGGAGTTTCGCCTCCGACGATCAAGTTAGTATGATTCCGGATGGGTAAAAGTGGGGAAAGTAAATAGGTTTTTCTTCCTGATTCAAAGAGATTCCGCAATTAATATTGCTCTGGTTTTGTGTATGTATTTATGGATCGATAATAAATGAGGAATTTCCTCTATTTATAGCAGATGAGGATCTGCTCCCCCATTGGGTAAACAATGCCACGTGGCATCCTCTGATTGGATCCCCTTGGGCCTCTACGGGGTTGACACGTGTCGGTCCCTTATTGGGCCACGTGGCAGGGGTAATTTTTACCCCAAACAAATCCAATCAACAAATTCCAACCAACAACTATCATGATACTACTTGGAATTAATTAAATAAAGCCTAGCATGCCTCTACATATTCAAGTAATTACCAAATACGCGAACGTACCTTGAATATGATCTCAAAATCGCCACGACTAAATAAAATCACTAACTTGGAAGTCTCCTACAAACCAATATTACAAAGAAGTGTTAATACCTCTTTCACACAAATTTTCAGCAATATATACCCTCTTTAAATCACTCATAACCCCTCTAAAATAAGCTGAATTTTAATTTAAAACCCTTACTTTTATTCCCAATTAATGGGTAATTAAAAATTCTTTCAAGAAACATAATTATAGCTTATATATAAAAATTCCAAAATTATAAAAACTTATAAACTTGCTGTAATTTAGTTTAAAAACATTAATTTCAATAGTTTTAATCAACCACAATCAAATTCCATCAATAAACATTAATTTAGAAACCTAGGGTTTTCAATTTGGGGCTTTTTAATTCAAAAACTAAATTTGAAAATTTATATACAAAATACTTATCATCAATCATCATAAAACCAAAAACAATAATTAGATTAAGGGTAGATTAAATTAAAAAAAAAAAAAGAATAAGTATTTTTTTTAAATGGTGCGCACGACCACCACGGCTGGGCGGCTGCCGCACGCCCTCCCGGTGGCCGCCGCTGCTGACGTGCGCTGGTGGTGGTGGCCGCCGTCCGGTGGTGGATGTGGTGGTGGCCGGCCGGTGATGGTGTGTGTGTGGGTGGTGATTGAAACAAAATAAAATAAAATAAAGGGGAAGGGGAAAAATTAAGATGAAAAGGAAAATAAGAGGAGAGAGAGAGAGTTTACCTTTGGGTTCACTCCACCTTAGGTATATGATGGGTATTTATACCCTCTCTCAATAACCCTCCTACTTAAAATTCCTTTACTACCCTTAATGATCCCTTTCCTAGTCAAACTAGTATTTTGACTTTCGTTAAAAACACATTGACTTTAAAATTTCCTTTTATAAAATAATATGCCCCAATATTTCCAAATCATGAAATAAAATATTTTCAAGATATTAAATAATTAAAAATAAAATTTTAAATAAAATAATTCTTTTTAAATTAATGAAAAACCATAAATAATTCATTTCGAATTATTTAAATACTTTAAGAAATACTTATTTAAATTAAAATACGTATAAAATACGGGGTATTACACCACACTAGCAATAATGTATTCTACTTTTACTGTTGTAGCACGTTTTATTTGTTTTAAAGAATCTTTAGAAAAGTAGTGAACGATATTCACTTGCTGAGTCATGATTTTCTATAAGCCATATAAAGTGTCGGTGACCTTTGTGAGCCTTCCCCTATATAAAGGGAATTAGGCAAAGAAGTGAAGGCAGAGTTGGAAGAGTTAGCTAGAGAATTCCTCTGAAAGCATTAGAGAGTCCTCTAGAGAAAAATACTCACCTTAAAAGACAGATTGGTTCTCCATCTCTCTTAAAATAGAGAAAACTCTAGCTCAGCTTATGTCTGTTTAAGCTTTCAGTTTGTTTGTTGTAATAAATGAGTGTTGTTCTTTTCAAAGTTAAATATTTCGTTCAAGAAGAGAACGTTATCCACTTGAACCTTATATATCAAATGGGTTATCTTTCTATTAAAGAAGTTCGATCATAGAAACAGTAAAAATTGTTTGATTAGAGATTACGGTCTAAGGTAGTAAACTAAATAGATCTGTGTTGTGCTTGATCTAAGGAAGACAAGGTTTGGGTTAGCTACCTTGGTAAAGCCGGAAGCTCAGAACGCCGGAGGTTCCATTGTCGACTAAGTTCAGGTATTGGTCAAAACTCTCTAGTTAAATAAATTATTATTGCGAAGCATGGTGGGCTGTTAAACTGTTAAAATAATTTATTGAGATGTATAAGTGTTTGGGGGTAAAAAAAACCCTAACAAACGGACCACTGTTCACGCAACATGTGTCCCAATAGCCTGCTGACACGTGTCAGCCTTAGAGAGGCCCAAAGGGAACCAACCCTCTACTGACACGTGACATTAAAACCATAGAAGGGGATTGATCCCCTTCCCTATACATAGAGGAGCCATCCTCATTTATAAACAACATACATTGAATACATATTCAATAGACACCAAACCGAGCAATCTTCATTGCAGAACCCTCCTGACTCAGGAGGGGTAATTACTATTTTCCGCACTATACTCCTCAAACACGTTCTAACTTGATCGTCGGAGGCGAAACTCCCACCCTTGGGAGTCTCCGTTGTTTTGCAGGCACAGGCAGCCGAAGGTCAGTCTCGGTGTTGTAACTCTCCCGCAGGACACATCAAAAACCCCCGAAACATTTGGCGCCGTCTGTGGGGAGTGTACCACTGAGATGGCTTCGCAGCAGTCTGTACCGCCGGCTGATAGGAGGCGGTCTGCGGTCGAGGTCAAAGACCGAGTGCCTCCTCCCTATCCTAAATGTCTGAGCCGGCTTAAACGTCGATCTACCCAGACAGCTTCTAGAATACCTCAATGAGGCATTCACAAGCAAACCGAGGGGGTTAGTCAGGCGGCTTGGTCGTCCCTTCTGGCCCTCAGATAATCCATTCGGCACAGTATGCGCTCTAGCAGCCATACATGCCGCGTGGACAATCATGTATGCACCCAGCCCCTTTTCAGGGGTTAGGCGGCAATAATGTCCGTTAGGACTAGCAGCTCCGTCTGCAAAAGCCTTGGGGAACAACCTTCTGTGTTCTCAAAGAAATAATCTTTTGGTGTGAAAGCGCTAGACCGTCGAATAATGCAGGCGTCATCAAGACAAATGTCAAGAATAGTAGGCACCATGAGGCCAAAGGTCTAGTGCTACAGGCACCATGTGGTCATACTTGCCCCATGCCTATACAGGCGGCATCATAAGCGCTCGACCTGCTCTAACCACTTATCCGGCTGTGTATATGTGGGATAATCAACATGCAACTAGCAAAACATCCAATGGGTACAACCAGCATCCAACTACTAAACAGCCCAGGCGGCATAGGCGCATGAGCGTTGAATGCAAGAGCTAAGGGCTTGTTGTCTCAAGCACCTACAACCGGCATGATATCAGCCTCCGAGCATCCGGCTAGGCGGCCAAGTACAACAGGCGTCGTGAGGCCGACTGTCTAGTTTAGGAGGCATCATAAGGCCGAGTGTCAAGAGCTACAAGCGTCATATGACCAACTGTCAAGGGTCAGCCGGCAAGCTTGTAAGCTATTTTTACTATCATATCATTATTATGATTTAAAAAAAAAAAAAAAAAATCTTGAATACCAAGTGCAAGAGTTAAGCCGCCTAACTACCCTCTTGAATACCATGTTGGTAAAATCATTACATGAGAAGCGCATAATAGCCACATGTGAACAAATCAAGCCAATTTGAAGCTATGCAGCCCGACACTACAGCTAAGCATTATCCTAGCCATGCATCCGGCACGTCAAGGTCCGGCTGTAGGTGTCAGAGCTGCTGCTACTCTATTGCTATTATCCAAAGGGTCAGCCGGCAATAAATCGGGATGTATGGATTCAAGACGAGCCAAGCTTCAGCCAGCTTTAACGACGCATCCGGCCAGCTCACACAGCATTCAGCCGGTTGTGAAGAGAAGCGGTGGCTACTGCTCTATGTTGTAGGCAATGGGGTCATGCGTCATCAAAGATTGCGTCCTCACCGGTGGTGTTTATATGCCCCTCGTAAGTTCAAGTGGCCGCATAAGCATCCGGCCGTATTGCTAAGCCGGTTGTGCTTATTTGAGAGCCATCTTGGACAGTCCGGATGGTCGAAGCAATTAAAAGCAACCGGCCTTGCCATGAGTGGGAGGAGCAGCCTTCAAAGACCGACTTTATGTATGTAGGAGAGCCACCATCAAAACCGGCTGTTAAGCCATTAAGAGCAGCCAACAAACACCATCTCTCTCATACGCAAGCGACCTTGATTTGAACAGCATACAATTGGCAATATTTCACTCACCAATGGCAACAAAGGAAACCTCAAACCGGCTGTGTATATCGGCCATGAGTGTCGGTCTTTTGAGCTCTTAATAGCTAAGGGGTCAGCCGTCATTAGCACGCATGAGTCGTGCCATTTAAACCGACTGATTATAAGCAAAGTGAATACACCCCGGCTGTATGCACTTGCGTAGAGGTCCGGTTGGGTATCATACGAATGGGAATCCCGCATGTAATGTTTGTCTTTCGCCCGTCTTCTTTACTCACCACTAAAAAGAAAGCTCCCCCTTGCATGAGCACAAGTCAAATGGCACCCAAGCACCCACCATGCACCCGGCTGTGTGCACTCCTATAAAAGACCGTTTGAGCATCATGCGAATGGGCATCAAGCATGTGGTGCAATTCTATCAAGCGTCTTCTTATGAGTTTAAAGCACAAGCAGCATCCCTCTTGATTGAATAAAATATTTATCAAGAGCAAACTTTCATATACAAGCGGCACTTAGTCGGCACCGGTTGGGATGCATACGTTTTAATCATTGAAATTGGCCATGAGGGTTTGTTTCAGCATCATCAGCTAAGTACCCATGCGGCACTACAAATTGAGGCTGGCTGCGTCAGTTGCGAAAAGGCTTGGGTCAGGCGGCAACCATAAGAGCAGCCACCAGCCCCATTCCCACATACACAGCCGGCATATGCGTGGAGACAGCCGCCTGTGTGGATTGCTAGCATAGGTTTCAACATTCCGGCTTCCAGCACACGTTTTCATGCCTTGGCCAGCTCTAACAAAGCACTCGGCCCGTATAACCCGACTGTGTGTGCAGCTCGTGATCGCGTAATGCTGCTGCTATGCGATTTCGATGGTGTCATCCGGCACATTATATGCAAGCAGCATCCAGCCAGGCTGTTTATCAAGGAAAGCCGGCTGTAATGATGAAGGATGGAAGATTGAGCTGTAATAATGAAGGCTGGAAGATTGATCATTCGGCATGAATAATACGACTACAGGTGTAAATCGTTACTAAGCAAGCCTTGTAACTACTAAGAGCAGCCGTACTTATCATGAGTGAATAATTGTTCGAATACCGGATGCTTCCAGGTATGCCGAGTGTGTATGGCTTGAGTTTTTCCAAATATATATGGTTAATGCAAGCTTGCGAGAAACGATGTGATGCCCCTTTAATCCGGCTGTACATTCGTGAGTAAAACCATGAATGAATGGCTCCATGTGCGTGGTTGTAGGATCGTGGGTATAATTCTCAACAAGCGTCACGAGAGTTCAAGCATTAGAAAATCAGCCGGCCAAGCCTAACCTCACCTCCGGTTGTGTGTGTATGTGGTCAAGGTCTAGCTCGTGAAACCGGGTGGGCAACGCTTGTGTTACACCATAGAGTCCGGCTGCGTATGCATGTTGCGAGCTACGAGTGCTTGGGTATCATGATGCGTTAATAGCTTGATTAAAATAGTGAGTGGATCAAATCATTATTTAAAAATATTTGATCATCATTATGATCATTTTAATATTGATCAAATCATTATTTAGAAAATGGTTGGTCATTATTATAGTTATCCTTATCATTGACTAATCATTATTATGATTAATAAAAAAAAAAAGAGCCGGCTGTATATATATATGCGAGATGAGCCTTGAAATTTCCGGATGAATGGTGCATGCATGCATTACGATATTGACGCCGGTAATTGGTACATCCTTGCTAAGCCTTCTGTATATATGGAGTCTGAGCCATGAGCTGTTCGGTTGGGTGATACTCTTGTCACACCATGGAAACCGACTTAGGGTACAATGTTCGCATGGATGGTCGTATGTACAAGGGTCAATACAACCTCATGAGAAGTGTGGGGCTGGAGGCTTTTCTGCGTTGGAAGGGTTTGAAGCATTGCCTCCTATGAAGCCCTGCCTCCTGTATACATCTTGCCTCCTGTAAAGCCCTGCCTCCTGTAAAGCCCTGCCTCCTGTATACATCTTGTCTCCTGTATAAGTGTTGCCTCTTGTGTGGGTTGCCTGCACAAGTATTCACCAAGCCGAACCAAGGAAAGGTTGGATGAAAGTCGCTTGAGTCTCACCATTCCAACCGCCTGTGGTCACACTACAGTGGCATGAGCATACTTCAATAAAATCGGTTGTATATATGGGTCGAAGTCTAGCTATTCAAATCAATCGTCTAGGGTATCCTCAAGTAGAGCTTCAGAAGAATGCCTAGGTACCTTAACAAATTATTGCTCTTTTTTTCGAGTGTATGTTGCTCTGAGCCTCGTTGCATGAATATGGGTTGGCAGAGCTCCTGGCACTTGAATTCGAAACTAACCCAAGCGGCATGTCTCATGGCCGCCTGTCACCATTTGAAGAGCTTGGTATCATGAATTAGCATGAGGCATTTCAATGCCATCCAAGCATATTGGCATCCTCCATCGGAAGGTACCATTCTAACAAACTCAGTACGAGTATTATGTGCATCCTTATTATTATTTGGTTTTCAATACCGCATCTTACTTGGTTTTTCGAAAACATTCAATATTGGTTCAAGTCTCCCTCAAAGGCAGCATACCGACCGGAAAAGGTCTAAAAGTATGTTGAGCAGGCTTAAGTAGAACCACCGCCTGTGCAATGTGCAGGCGGCAAAAAAAAACAATCTATCTGTAAAACTCAGGCGTCCGGCGACGCCCATTCGGGTGAATTCGTCGAAGAGAACATCTCCCTTCCGGGTGGTACATTGTTTTAGCGGTCATAACTCAAACAGCTTTAACCGGCTAAGGTTAAAGATAACTCACGGCTGTTTGAATGATCCATTGTAACCAAGATACACCGGCTCTTCACTGTAAAAGAGTACAACCAGTATTTTTTGCATTTAGTACCCCCAGGCTTTACCTTAAGGTAATACAGCCAGTACTCCCCACAGAAAATTACAGCCGCCTGTACTACCAGATGGTACAAGAGGCACATGAAATCTTGGTCATAACCAGCGTTGCTTAAAGCAACCCAAACGGTTATGCACTCGAATGATCAAACAAATGGCCAATGGCCTAAATGATCAAATAAAGGCCAACGACCAGATAATATTGCATGCAAACCTCCACTTGATGGTCGACAGTCCGCCTAGGCTGGGGCTATCAACATAGTGGGGCTAAAAGCGATAATCGTCGACATCTGTCTAGTTCAGCGGCAATCATTATTATGATTTGATTGACTCGAAAAATGTCATACCATTTAAGGTATCAAATTTTCCAAGTCAATCAAATTTCTCCCCAATTGAACTAGACAAATGCCGACTAAAGAGGCTCAAGCGGTCTCGTATTCTAAAGGAGCAATCCCTCTTAAAAGGGAGACTACTCCTTCCGAGGGGTTAATGTTTGGGGGTGAAAAACCCCTAACAAATGGACCACTATTAATGCAACATGTATCCCAATAGCCTGCTGACACGTGTCAGCCTTAGAGAGGCCCAAAGGGAACCAACCCTCTACTGACATGTGTCACCAAAACCCTTGAAGGGGATTGATCCCTTTCCCTATAAATAGAGGAGCCATCCTCATTTATAAACAACATACATTGAATACATATTCAATACACACCAAACCGAGCAATCTTCATTGCAGAACCCTCCTGACTCAGGAGGGGTAATTACTATTTTCCGCACTATACTCCTCAAACACGTTCTAACTTGATCGTTGGAGGCGGAACTCCCACCCTTGGGAGTGTCCGTTGTTTTGCAGGTATAGGCAGCCGAAGGTCAGTCTTGGTGTTGTAACTCTCCCGCAGGACACATCAAAAACCAATGAAACAATAAGTAGTAGAGTTGTGATAACTAGTACCGTTAAAAGTCATTAATCGAATAAACAAGTGAACATTAGTTAGTATTATATAAAGGATTAGTTGGTATCAAAAGAAAAACCAATTAAGAGTTCGTTGGTATAAAAAGAAATACCAATTAAGAGTTTATTGGTATAAAAAAAAATACCAATAAGGAGTTTGTTGGTACCAAAGAAGAATACTAAAAGCTTGCTTTGGTTATATTGGTATACCAACGACATTAAAAACAATACCAACCTAAAAACTCCAAAAGTGTCGGTTAGGTAGAGTCCAAGAGGACCCTACTTAGTAGAGGATGAGAAATCCTCATTCTAACCTAGAGGAGGTAGTAACGGCTCTCGGTGAGCCTATACTTTTGTAACTCACAATTATTAAAAAAAAAAAAAAATAGGAAAGGTACAAGGTAGAGAGAGAAAGGAAGAGTGAAAAAGTTGTTGTGGGTCCCACTTTTTTTTTTTGCAAGCATGTATCCAAGTGCAAAAGAGACAAAAAATAATATGAACTATTATCACTAAGAGTGTACTCCATATTTTGTACCATTGGACCTCTAGTGGAATTTTTTAAGAACCATTAAAAATGTATTTTGTATCATTGATAGTGTATTTTGTACCACTAAAATTTTAGTGGTATTATTTGGCAGCCCAGTGAAACGTCTCTAAAAGTGCAGCAAAATGATTTTTTAACTCTTGTGAGACGCCTTTTAAGTGTCTCACCGTGAGCCATTTGAAACGCTTCTAACCGACGTGTTCTTCATTGTATTCGACCATTCAGGGTGCAGTTTTTGTTGTTGCTGTCCAATGAGGAATGCCACGTGTATGTTCATTAACTTTTGGTATTGCTGTGTCAAAGGGGCATGGTCGAATGGATATAAATGATAATACTACGTAGGAAGTAAGTTCCTATGGGAAATTATAATGCATGGGAAATTACTTTTTTTTACGGAGTATAAATTTCATAGGGATAACACATGTGTTTAGTTGTCACGTGGGAATTTGTAGATCATAGGAATTGTGATTGATTAAGGATGGGTGAACGTAAATAAACTTTCATGTTTTGTGAGAAAAGTAATTCCCATGAATTGTAACTTCCTCTATTTTTGTTTTTTTTAATGTCAACCAAACAAGATGGCCAAAAATTCATGGGAATTTTGAGTAGAGCTGACAATCTCTTACACGACACTACATGAACATGAAGTTACTGAGAGAAAACACAACCCTTTTTGATAAAGTGGTCAAATTATGTAGTAATTATATCCTACATTTTACATAGTTTTTAATAGATTTTGAGAATAACGCGAAATTGACACGAGACCAAACACGTAAACAACACGACTTTTTTCCAGCTCTAGATTTAATAATTATGGATGCTTAACGTGTCATACAAATTGTATAATTTTTCTTCATTTTTATTTTTTGACATGAGCTTAATTTATGAAATAAAGAATTACAAACTACGAAGTAAGCTTTACTAGCTCTAACGTTACAAAGAGCACAAATAAAACTTAAGAACAACATCCTTACACTAAAATGCCGACTTGAAAATCCAAGTATTTCCCTTTGAATATGTTGTAGGAGATACCATAACTTTGTTGGCTTTAGATCTCCATTCCCGTTGAGCTTGGGAAAAGAACGAAAGAGCAAATAACACCCAGTTGTTGGTATACATTAACTCAAGCTCAAAAAGCATAAACAATCTTTAATAGTAGGTAAAACGGATAGAAACATAAGATGACCAAGCCTTAACAATACAAGTTGAGTTACTTAATACACTTGGTTTCCTTTAAATGAATGGAATTTTACGCAAAATAACTAAGGATAGCACTAGACTTGTGGGAGAACATTTTTTCTATTTTTTTTTACACAAAACGACGGAAATATATTAGTACAAATTTTTACCTACACCCCTATGTAGGTAGCTCTATCTGCACCCTTCTATTATAATGACGTCATCGTATAATTTTCGGAATCTGATTCATATATAAAATGTTCATTTTTATATATATAAATGTTCAATTTTGTATCATTAAATGTTTAATCTTGTTAATACGACGTGGTATATTCTAATTAATATATTTTTTTCTTTTTTTTTTGATAGTTTTTCTTATTAATTTGTCTTATTATTTAGTTAAATTAATAAGCTTTGTTTGAAAAAAATATCTTTCAATGTAGAATAAAATCAATTAATTACAATTATAATTGTTATAAAATTAAAGAGAAAGGGAAGAAAGTTGAAGAGAGAATTGATCTATATTCTTATTACTGAATGATATGGGAGTATATATATATATATATATATATATATATATATATATATATATATATATATATATATATATATATATATATATATATATATATATATATATATATATATATATATATATATACACATATGATACAATTAGGGTAACTTGCACAATGCACTTGTAGTAGGATAACAAACATTCCGATTTTTAATAGCTGATCCTAATTGAACTTGAATCTTCAAATCTTCAATGTGAGAGACATCTTCATTTCTTCATACTTGTGAAAATAATATAAACATGTGTTCCATTTACCAATCTTATATATTTGATATTTGTGTTTCAAGTTGCCATAACCATTAACTTATGCCTTCTTCTGGAGGTCATATAGAGTAGCTATATATTGATAATCAAATATTGATCATAATCTATGGCAACTTATAATATCATCAACATCATTGTACAATCTTATGAATTATTAGTAATATAATGTAAGTAATCATATAGCTTGCTCGTGATTCTTCTGGATCATAAGAAGTTTATTCTCACTATAAGATTGTAACACAAAATATCTCATTGTTATTTTTTTTAGATATTTTGTAATAGTGTTCTCTAATGAATACAAAATCTAATTAACTTTTACATACTTAAACTTCAGGTTGAGATGTCAATAATTTAGTTATCAATACTCTTCGGGAGTTGCAAAATAACTTCAACACTATGATATTCAAAATATAAAAACTGAAGGGCTAGATATTTGAATAAATTGTATATAAGTTCTTCGAGAACTTCTGAAGCATGATTCATAACATGTTATTAAATCGTCATCATATAGAATTTAATCATAACTATAAGCGCATCTGAGTATAAATTTCTTCTTGTAAGCCTTCATCATAATTGTAAACTCGTCATACCATATTTTACATAAACATTCACATATACCACGATTATTGTATGAAATCTAGAATATGTAATATGAAATGTATAATTCATGACATATATGGATGATGCAATTGAACAAAATATGTATAATGAATTATGGATCTAATGACTTCCTACACATGCAATAAATGATAATTTACCTATGACTCAAACATGCACATAAAAGACTCAAAATGCAAAACACTGTACAGTGTGGATTTTAAATATCAATATTTTTGCTTGGTCTTCTGGTCCATGACAAACTTTTGATCATCATCACTTACATTTCGTTGGACTTCTAGTCCATGATAAGCTTTTATTGTTATTAATGTGTCGACATCAAGGTAGACAATAATTTTAGATCCCTTATTTTAAGTCCACCCCTTCTGCATATGCATAATAACCATCGGTTCCATCAAATACCGGTATCATAATATAATTTGAGATTCAATTTTCACTTGCATGCTATTTTACAATGATATCTGAATACATTTCTCATTGGTACCATCATAACTTTTCTTACATCATAGGTCATCTATTATAATAATTCAGATATCTACACAACTTCAAGGGTATTTCATACACCTGATATTAATATACTATTACACTATTAAAAGTGTCAACTGCACAATCTTGTCATATATCACATCTTTATTTTGGAACCGATTATACAATCTACACTTCAGGTGTAGTGATTCAAGTATATATAATTGGCATGCTTTATCTCAATGTATACACATGATATGACCAAAATGTATCTCTGTATGCTTCTAGAAGGGTAATAACGGTATACAAATCAAATCATACATGTGCAACATATCTTGATAACATATGGACGAAAGTTGGCTAGAAAACATTTTAAATTACCATTATATATATAGGGAACATCAGTTTAATTAATTTTTTTCCAACTTACTCCAATTCTCCCCCTAAGTTAGTAAAATATCTCATATATAGGGGCATCACAATTCTTCACCAACTTAGTATACAAATTTGCAATAAAATTCATTTCATGGGAGGATCATAATCAACACAATTTATCTCTCAGAAGAATTATATTAAACAAGCTTTTATCTCTTCTAGAAAACAATTTTAAAGAAAAATCTCTTCATTAACTATACATTGCATAACGCATATGTTTTTATTATTAAATCTTTCATAATTTGTTCTCTTCAGGAGATCAATAATTCAAAATCAATGGGGAGACATATGTTGTGCAGTTGAATTTCCTTCTTTTCCTATTTCTTATGTGCTGACATACAATAGCCCCAATCAATAGAATTGTTATACAAATATAAACTTGATTGTAATTCTACTAGGTGATGATCTTTTGGATCACTAGAAACCTTGACAATATGATACTAATTAAATATTCAGAATTTCCACATACAACTTGTATTTGGTGAGCTTCTGGTCACCAACATTTGACAACATATTAATTATTCTGGTGAACTTCTAGTCACCTATTACTCTTTCGTATGAAAATTTATTCAAAACGAATATATTATCTCTTGAAATTTTCTTCAACACAAATCATTAAAAATCACAATCCAAATATAGCTCAATCTCAATGTGATGTCTTGCTATTCATTTCATATATCTGACATTGAGAGAGCGTCAGCACATTATTTCTTTTATATCAAATGAAACTTCAAGTTTCCATAATGGGTATTTATTGAACCCAGATGACCTATTTAATTATCACATCCAATCACCTTTTCAAATGTAAATTCTGGTCACTTTTCCAACACTAGTGATCACTTTACTAGATATATTTATGCATGGCCATGAATATGATGTGATATAAGAATACTAACATGTATTTTTTTTTCTACACTTGGCAAGACAATCAACTAATATTTGATCCAATAATAACTCATACTCGATTTGTTGGAGTATTAAGTATAATATTGATACATGATAACCTTGTTGGACATGCATTTCATACTCTTCTGGAGTCTTAGTATAATCATGGAACATATGAATTTCTCTAAAAGTGATTTTTTTTTTCTAGAAATCTAATAGAATGTATCACTTCCTCAAATTTGTCATTGTCAATAGTTGCTCCTTTCTTTCTTTTTTTTCAAAGATATTGATGAACTATCTTTAGAACCTATTGATCATCACGCTTCAGGCGTGATATAGGTTCATCAGTAATTGGCCTGGTGTTGTCCTTCTGGGACATCAATTTTAATCGGAGCATTTACAATTGGTATATGATCAATGACATTTATTTATATCCATCTTCAAGATGGTATCGTTTCACAATAATATTTAATTAACATGTGGTCACTCTATTAAATAAGTCGTCTATATTTAAGCTAATGTATATATGAAACTGACCATTAATATATTTTATTATTCATGTGTAAGTACATAAAATAATCGAATAACTACTATCTCCCCCTAATGCTTGCATATGGGGTATAATGTTCGCCCAACAATCTTTAAATCTCTTGCACATTTTAAGTCATAAATTCTTTTAGTAATGCATGCATGTATCAAGCAGAGTAAAATTATTCTTATAAAACTCTTGTTCCTCTTGGCCAATTATGGAATCTTCATATAAAAAATGTGGGCATATATGACGATACATTTTCAATTGAGTTTCTCACAATATAATGATATGCTCAACCTCTTATTAAACTCATAAAATTATTTATTTATTTATTTATTTATTTTCTAAAATGAATATTATTTACTCATGTTTGCAATCCTTATGAACTATTACATGAATTATAATCATCATGCAAACATTTTCTTTTTAATCATATAAATTCTCATTCACTTCTGGAAATAATGAGTAAATAAGTTATTTATCAACACTCATCTAGGATTCATTATCTTTAATATCCATCCAAATGAAAAAATATATTAACTACTAAAAAAAACTTTTGTATATTCTTTCCCTTCATATAATTAGTCTCGTAAATGATAGAAAAACAAATCAACATACTTTAGAAACTATTGGACATTTATAGGTCATTTTGATCCTTCTAAAATATAAGAAACTTCAAGCCTATACAATTGCTCGAGTACTTCATGTTCAATTTATTATCATAGTATCAAAATATTTATCAAACTAAAATAAAATTTATACTGATTAAATATTATATACTCCCTCCGTTCCTAAATAATGTTCTACCCATTTCAGTTTAGCATGCATGCCAATGCACGTTTTATTTGATAATATCTTTAATTATACATTAGCAAAAGTTATAAAAATTAGATATTCTTGTAACCCACATGACTATATTTTGACTTATATATTAATAGATATTTAGAAGATTCTCTCATTGCATGTTTGTCAATAGTGTTATAAATATATATTGTTTTGGGGTTTTTTGAGTTGTCCTGCGGGAGAGTTACAATTCCTAGTATGTGCCACCGACGCCTGTACTTGCAAAACCACGAAGACTCCGGTTGGTGGGAGCTCCGCCTCCGACGATCTAGTCAGTAACGTACAAGAGGTAATAAGTGCGGAAATAGTAAATACTCCTCGCTAATACAGGAGGATTCTGCAATTAATATTGCTCGGGATTGGTGTTTGTATTTATGAATGTTTTCTGAAATTTTTTGAATGCCAAATAAATGAGGTCTGACCCACTATTTATATTGGGGAGACCAGTACCGCATCTAGGGTTCAAAGGACACGTGTCAACAGGGGATTGGCGCCTTGTTGACCTATAGCTGGCTGCCACGTGTCGCAAGGCCATTGGGCGACGTGTCTAGGGTAATTTTGACCCTAAACATTTGCCCCTCTCAGGTGCTGACGTGGCGGTGCCACGTGGTGAAAGGAATGGTGTCCTTCCAACAAGTGTATTATTCCGGTAGAGGGTTCAGAATTATTACAGAGCTAATTCTTCAGTAAGGTCAAGTGATCGGAATGCCTAGGTGGAGGCCGCTTCCGATCAGTAATATCGAGGTACAATTGATATTACAGCTTAATCTTAACTGAACCCTTCGGGTCGAACCCAATCGAATCTCCGATCCGAGACGTCGAATAATCCGAAAGGATTTAATGAGTCGACAGAGTTTTACGAATACAGACGTCGGAAATTGAGCCTAGGGCGTCGATACCGAGTGTCGCAAAATCACAAGAAACAAGTATGAGCGTAGCCGTAGCTAGGCTAGGCTAGCTCATAGCAAGCCTAGGTGCACCATGTGTGTGCTAGGCGCACCATGGTGTGCTAGGCACCATCGCAGCCTAGGCGCACCCTGGCAGCCCATCGCAAGCTAGCAGTATGCTAGCATGGGTGCCTAGGTGCGCATGGCAGCTATCGCAAGCCACACAGGCACCAGGCAGCCCATAGCGACTAGCAGCATGCTAGCGTGGTGCCTGGGTGCATATGGTGCCCTATCGCAACACGCAGCCCTTGCTAGGCACCATCGCAAGGCCTGGCACCACGCACAAGCAACATCGCAAAGCCAGGGGCATGCGTGTGTGTGCGTGTGTGCCTCGCAGCCTTGCACACTAGCCTCGCACAGCAGCCGCACTGATGCATGTGGGCTGGTGCGTGTGCGTGCAATGGCTGGCTGGGTTGCTAGGCAGCAGCACCACACATGCATGTGCGTGTGTGTGTGTGCATGCCTTGCACCAAGCACAAGCAGTGCTAGGCACTAGCTAGTGCGAGCCTAGGGTGGTGCATGATGCGTGTGGGCCAGCAATGTGTGTGTGTGCCTGCGATAGCAAGAAGGCAGCACCACGCATATGCGTGTGCGTATGCCTGCGGTAGCAAGGCACCAGCGCCAGCAATGCCCAGCAAGTGCTAGCCGGGCGATGCATGATGTGCGTGCGATAGTGGCGCTGGGCAGATTGGTTGGGTGATGCGTGGTGCGCCAGCCAAGCAAGCTAGCTGGCTGTGCGTACTGGCAGCGCCAAATGGCAGCCAGCCTAGCTGCCTTGCAAATGGCGGTTTGAAGGGGAAGTGGGGACCAAAGCCACCAAGCTTCCCTTGGGGAGCAAGGCAATGGTCCCCCCATGGGATATGGTCCTCACCTAACCCATTCTCTCCTTTTGCCACTTGTTGGCTTGTGATTGTTTTGCATAATTATTTATTTTAGAATTAAATAAATTATTGCAATTGCACATGATCCCACATTGATCATGAAAAGGGGTTTCAAGTCCCCATTCTCTATAAATACCCACTTGGTTGGGATTTTGAGAATACAACCTTGAGTGGAATTAAAAAGGCAACTCTAAGAAAAGAGTAAACCTTTGATTCGTAAAACTCATAGTTATTTTGTCCGGGTCTTGACTAACCTTCAAGACTTGGGACGCTCGGGTCGGGTCGAGGGTACGATCCGTCAGAGATCTCGTCTTTTCGGGATTTTGAAGTAAGAGCTCTTTGGGAGCGAAGCACGCGTCAAAGGTATAATTCTTGTCCTTAATCTTGTTTGATTAAGTTTATTATGCTTGTTTAATTGCTTTAATTAAGGGGCGGGTCTTGGTGGGTTTCCTTCCGCGTAGTGTCGGGTCACTACGAAACCCTACAGCGGTATCGAAGCCACGCTCCTTTTAATTTTTGCAATTATTGTTTAATTAAGGTGTTTTAAAGAATTTATTTTTCTAGTTCATGTTCATCTAATTAGATTAGATGCTCGTTATAATTAATTTTAAAACTCGATTTTATTTTCGATTTGGCTGTCGAACCCAGATTTTGGCTCAAAAATAGTGATTTTCGGGTGGAATCGAAATTCTGGAACTGTTTCAACCCTTTTAGGATTGTCCAGAAGCCAAATTCGAACCAGAAACCCAATATTTCTGGGGTTTTATGTTTTTCAACGAAAGTTTTAATTCTTTTTAAGCCTTGATTAATGCAAGCAATACAAGGTCAGATTAAATGCACATTTGCATCACTAATCTACTGGTTTTAAAATATCCTTGAGCATAATAATGGAGTGTTTACTAGTGCTTAAGTTGATATACCAAGTTATCACATAAACTTGTTTTTCACAAATTTTGCAAATAAATTGCAATAAGGTGTGAAAACTTGTTGTGATTTTGTATTTTAAGTTCCCAAGTAATGTTAAAGTTCTAATCTTTAAGTGTTTAAATGATTGGAACTGTTTCGGGGTTTTTTGATGTGTCTTGCGGGAGAGTTACAATTCCAAGAATGCCCTTCGACCGCCTGTACCTGCAAAACCACGAAGACTCCGGTTGGGTGGAGCTCCGCCTCCGACGATCAAGTTAGTGATGGACGGGAGGAAGAAAGTGCGTAATGAGTAATTACTTCTCGCGTAATGGGAGAATTTCGCAATTAAGATTGCTCGGGTCTTGTGTAAAGTATTTATGATTGTCTTGAATGCCAATTGAATGGGAGAGAATTCTATTGGGAGGAATTGAATTGCATATCCCATTAATGAGGATTCTCCCACTATTTATAGTGGGGAGCATTGGTTCCCCATGTAGGGTTCCTAGAACACGTGTCAGCAGGGGATTGGAGCCCTGCTGACCAATGGCGAGATGCCACGTGTCGCGCTGCCATTGGGCCACGTGGCTAGGTTAAAATTACCCCGAACAGGAACCCTAACCCTAAATTCCATGTTGAACAAATTTTGGATTTTTTCATGTTTTGGTTGATTAAAATCCATTAAGTTCAATTACTTGTGAGTAAAATTTGATTAATCTTCATATTGGAAGATGTAATCTTAGTATTTTACACAAGTATGCGAGTTGGAAAATTTTATCATTGGATGGTTAATTTATTTTTCCTAACTCCCTTTTGTCAAATCCATTATTGATTTGCATATTGGCAAGATTAATTTAGGACATAGCTCATTTTATTTTAAGCATAATGTTTGACCTAATTTTGTTCAAAATTGAAATTTTGGATAAATTTAGGCTTGTGCACCAGTTAAAATAAAATTTGTTTAAGTTAGACTTAATGGTTGTTTTATTTTATTTTCCCTACAATTAATTCTAAAATATATAATTTGGAATTAATTCATGTCACACGTAAATCGGGATTAAAATCCCGAGTCATAGCACGCAAATCAAGGCAACACACCCAAGTGCCAGCAAGACTAGTCGGGCTGCCTAGCAGCCCACATGTGGTTGCCTATGGTGCGCACAAGGGCGAGGCTTCATGCTGCTATGCGCTATGTGTGTGGCTGGGATGCATGCCTGGGGTGCGTGGGGTGGCTGGGCTGGCTTGGGAAGCATGCTGCTGGGCAGCAGGGCAGCAAGCATCAGCCAGCGCACCACGAGCATCATGATGCGCCTGCCCAGCAAGCCAGATGCTCGCAGGCACCAGCGTGCTAACAGGCATGCAAATCATGCTAGCAGGCAGCTGGGCTTGAGGCGCTGCTTGCTAGGCACAGCAGGCCTCAACCACGCACCATGGCGCCATGCCATGGGCTGCCTAGCAGCCATGGTGCGCACCCACCAAGGGATTTGTTGGGTGATTTTTGCTTAAGGTTGAGCTATGATTTTGCGTTTTTCCCCGTGTTAATAATTTTTAATTAATTATTTTAACGAGGCTAAAAACCTCGATTTTCGATTTTGCAAAATTTTGACAAATTAAGGGTTATGCCGACTTAATTAATCGGATTAATTAAGTACGGATGCGGAATTTAGTGGGAGCTTAATTAAGTGCGTTAGCATTTTGCGTTTAGAAATAATGGATTAAACCACTTTGACTAGTTTTAATTAGGCGCGTTAATTGGATTAACGACCTAAGTTAGTTACTAGTTTTGCGTGTTTAATTATGTATTTCGTAAAATTGCATGGGCCGTTCACAAATAGTGAACGGGTGAATGAAAGATTGCTTTCAAAACAGGTTCTTTGAAAATGGCAACTAGTGGGGCCCGACTAGGATAGAAAATACGGACTGCGTTCCGTTATGTATTTTTGTAAATCTAAATACGGTCTGCGAACCGTTAAGTATTTTTGTACTATTTAGATTAATCTTAGTCATTCTAGCTAGCTTCTTTTATTTCATTTTGGCCAAAGAAGTCTCAAGACGGCGTTTCGACGAAGACGAGCCAAGATGAAGACCCATGGAAATTAAAGATTTCAAGGGGTCATGCTAGTTGTCAAATGCATCTATTTTATGCCTTATATATTTGCTAGATGCATGTCTAGGATTTCTATGATGTTGCGATGATTAGTTAAGTTCACTTAAATCAACCAACATAGAAACCCTAGGTCCCTTAATAATATTGAGTTAAAATTTGTCATTCCAAGAACAACACTTACTGAACTAATGCACGTACGTGATGGATTACGCCAAAGCGAGGCATCACTACTTCCCTAGGAACGTAAGGTATACTAGGTATACAAGTTGTCTTGGTTAAGCTCAACGATATCAGTAAGGAGTCCTTAGATGTCGTGGCAAAAGAGATAAAATGTCAAGTATGCATTAGATGCGACATTTTATCTAACCGAGAGTAGCTTGGAGCTATTAGAAATTGGATTGCTTACCTTAAGATATTTAATGGTTAAGAAAAGCCAAAGCATGCTTAACCATTTCTTGATCTTTGGGATCTCGGAATCATTTTATTCTCGCCCATAAGGGACAATCTTAAAATGCGTGGATAAAATGTTCAATAAGTGTGAATAAGTGCATGAACGCTTTAAATTTCAACTTATTTATGTATGAATGGTTTTTCACTTCAAATTCTTTCAATTGTAGAAATCATGTCTGCAAGTAACTCGAACAACAACCAAATGTGCCCGGAACTCCCCGATAAGTTAGCTATCAAGTTTAACTTAACAAACCTTGATGAATAGGAAGAAGAACTCAGGAAAACTCTCTGAAGTTGTTCCAAGGAGTATGTTCTAGATACTTCCCTCCCAACTCTCTGTTCCAAGACCCTCTTGAGTGACGAAACTTATTGTGCATGGTCGAAAGACTGCAAATTAGTGTCACAACTCATGGCTAACTCCATCCCGGAAGAATGGAAAGAAAAACTTCCATTCTCCTTCCCAGATTTGTTCCTTGGAGGACTAAGGGATGTTGTCGGTGTGAGATTCTCTAAGAGTGTCAACGACAACAATGATGGACTCTTGTTTGAAGTGACTAGGTCACTTACGGACATGAATGTAAAGTCGTCGGATCAAGGTTGTCTTGTGAAAGAGAGGTACCATCTTTGGTCTACGGTCTGCAACACTTAGTTGAGACCGGGTATGCCCCTCCGACCCCATGTGGCAAGAATTACTAAGCTCTTCAAGCACATGGAACTCCTCGGAATTCCACTAGAAGATGGAATGACTGGTCATATTTTGCTCACTTCACTCCACTCAGGATATGATGCATTAAAGGCATATATTTCTGATTCAAAGGAGACACATTCCTTAAAGAATGTGGTGGAGCTTCTGCACCGGGCCAACTCATTTGGGGCAACCAAAAGACCATCAAGAAGGAGGGATCTCAAGGTTAAGGCTAAGATGCATTGCTTCAATTGTGGCGGGCAAGGCCACTACAAGAGAGAATGCAAGCTCTTTCGGGAGGAGGAGGAGAGGAATGGAGCATCCGCCTCAGGTATCTTCCTTATGAAAGGAATGGTGTCCTTCCAACAAGTGTATTATTCCAATAGAGGGTTCAGAATTATTACAGAGGTAATTCTTCAGTAAGGTCAAGTGATCGAAATGCCTAGGTGGAGGCCGCTTCCGATCAGTAATATCAAGGTACAATTGATATTACAACTTAATCTTAACTGAACCCTTCGGGTCGAACCCAATCGAATCTCCGATCCAAGACGTCGAATTAATCCGAAAGGATTTAATGAGTCGACAGAGTTTTACGAATACAGACGTCGGAAATCGAGCCTAGGGCGTCGATACCGAGCGTCGCAAAATCACAATCGACAAGCATGAGCGTAGACATAGCTAGGCTAGGCTATCTCATCGCAACCTAGGTGCACCATGTGTGTGCTAGGCGCACCATGGTGTGCTAGGCACCATCGCAGCCTAGACGCACCTTAGCAGCCCATCGCAAGCTAGCATGGGTGCCTAGGTGCGCATGGCAGCCATCGCAGGCCACACAGGCACCAAGCAGCCCATAGCAGCTAGCAAGCATGCTGGCGTGGTGCCTGGGTGCATGTGGCACCTATCGCAGGCCATGGCAACACTAGGCGCACCATCGCAAGCACAAGGTGCTGCGTGCTTGCGTGCCTGGCCTGGCAGCAGCATCGCAAGCACCAAGTGCTGGCATGGCTGGCTGCCTGGCAATGGCGCGCCATGTGCGTGTGCTTGAGTGCTAGCCTTCGCATGGCAGCACTAAGCATCGCAGCATATGCGAGGGCTGGGGCCAGCTCGATGCTAGGCCTAACACTCGCAGCCTCGCACACTAGCCTCGCACAAGCAGCCTCGCATGTGATGCGTGTGGGCTGGCAGTGTGTGGTGCGTGGCGCATGGCTGGTGCGTGTACGTGCGCACATGCCTCGCATCAAGCACAAGCAGTGCTAGGCACTGGCTAGTGCTAGCGTAGGCATCGTGCTAGTGCGTATGTGCGATGGGGTATGCGAATGGTGCGGGGGGGGGGCAGTGTGGCCAACATGCGTGGCTCGCTAGCAGCACGCATGATGGTTGTGCTAGCAGTGAGGCGCGAAGAGTGAGTGCGTGGGCTGCTGGGGCTAATGCCAGCACTAGGTGCTAGCAGCGCCCAGCGCCAGCACGTAGCACCAGCACAGCCCAACAGCAGCGTGCACTGGCTGGCTGGCTGGGTGCTGGGCAGCAAGGCACGCTAGCTGGCAGCCCCAGCTGGCACGCTGTCTGGCAGCCAGCTAGCACACCTTGACCCGGTTTTGGGCATGGTGTGTGGGGACCAATACATGGCCTTGGGGATCAAGGCAATGGTCCCCCCAAGCCTTGGTCCTCACTTGGCTTTCTCTATATTTGTGCCATCTGTCGATTTGTGATTGAGTTGATTAATTATTTAATTTTGGAATTAAATAATTATCATTTTACCAACTCTCCCACATTGATGGGAGATTGGAAATCAAGGGATCATTTCCCTATAAATACCAAGTTTTGTATTGGGATTTGAGACAACCTTGAGTGGAATTAAAAAGGCAACTCTAGAAAAGAGTAAACCTTTGATTCGTAAAACTCATAGTTATTTTGTCCGGGTCTTGACTAACCTTCAAGACTTAGGACGCTCGGGTCGGGTCGAGGGTACGATCCGTCGGAGATCTCGTCTTTTCGGGATTTTGAAGTAAGAGCTCTTTAGGAGCGAAGCACGCGTCAAAGGTATAATTCTTGTCCTTAATCTTGTTTGATTAAGTCAATTATGCTTGTTTAATTGCTTTAATTAAGGGGCGGGTCTTGGTGGGTTTCCTTCCGCGTAGTGTCGGGTCACTACGAAACCCTACAGCGGTATCGGAGCCACGCTCCTTTTAATTTTTGCAATTATTGTTTAATTAAGGTGTTTTAAAGAATTTATTTTTCTGGTTCATGTTCATCTAATTTGATTAGATGCTCGTTTTAATTAAATTTTAAAACTCAATTTTATTATCGATTTGGCTGTCGAACCCAGATTTTGGCTCAAAAATAGTGATTTTTGGGTGGAATCGACATTCTGGAACTGTTTCAATCCTTATAGGGTTGTCCTGAAGCCAAATTCGAACCACAAACCCATTTTTTCTGGGGTTTTTCGTTTTTCAACGAAAGTTTTAATTCTTTTTAAGCCTTGATTAATGCAAGCATTACAAGGTTAGATTAAATGCACATTTGCATCACTAATCTATTGGTTTTAAAATATCCTTGAGCATAATAATGGAGTGTTTATTAGTGCTTAAGTTGATATACCAAGTAATCACATAAACTTGTTTTTCACAATTTTGCTAATAAATTGCAATAAGGTGTGAAAACTTGTTGTGATTTTGCATTTTGAGTTCCCAAGTAATGTTAAAGTTCTAATCTTTAAGTGTTTAAATGATTGGAACCCTAACCCTAAATTCCATGTTGAACAAAGTTTGGATTTTTTCATGTTTTGGTTGATTAAAATCCATTAAGTTCAATTACTTGTGAGTAAAATTTGATTAATCTTCATATTGGAAGATGTAATCTTGGTATTTTACACAAGTATGCAAGTTGGAAAATTTTTATCATTGGATGATTAATTTGTTTTTCCAACTCCCTTTTGTCAAATCCATAATTAATTTGCATATTGGCAAGATTAATTTTGGACATAGCTCATTTTATTTTAAGCATAAAGTTTGACCTAATTTTGTTCAAAATTGATAATTTTGGATAAATTTGGGCTTGTGCACCAATTAAAATAAAATTGTTTAAGTTTGACTTAACATTTGTTTTATTTTATTTTTCCCTCAAAATTATTTCTAAAATTTGATTTAGAATTGATTATTGTCGCACACAAATCGGAATTAAATTCCGAGTTAAATGCACGCAAAACGATGCAAAACCGCAAGCGTCACCAAGGCTAGCCGGGCTGCCTAGCAGCCCACGTGTAGGCTGCCTGTGGTGCGCATATGGCTGTGCATCGCTTGGTGCGTAGCTGTGTGGCGTGGAAGGGGTGCTGTGTGGTGCATGTGCTAGCGCGCAGGGGGCCTTAGGCTGCTGGTATGCTTGTGCGGCTGCTGGGCAGCGAGGCTGCAAGCCCCAGCCAACCAGCCCCTGATGCTTGTGCCAGCAAGCTGCTAGCATGCGTAGCATGCTGCTGGTGCTAGCATGCTAGGCAGGCTGTGCTAGGCGCACCTGCTAGCTGCCAGCACCACGCACCATGGCGCAGGGGCCATGGGCTGCCTAGCAGCCATGGTGCGCCAAACATCATTGGATGATGCTCTTCTTGTTTAAAGATGAGCTATGAATTTTGCGATTTTTCTGTATTAATAATTTTAATTAATTATTTTAATCAGGCTAAAA
The DNA here is from genome assembly GCF_001683475.1 of Chenopodium quinoa. Taxonomy (NCBI): domain Eukaryota; kingdom Viridiplantae; phylum Streptophyta; class Magnoliopsida; order Caryophyllales; family Amaranthaceae; genus Chenopodium; species Chenopodium quinoa. The sequence continues at coordinate 305,490 of NW_018743783.1, forward strand.
ATCTCGATTTTCGATTTTGCAAAATTTTGACAAATTATGGGTTATGCCGACTTAATTAACCGGATTAATTAAGTACGGATGCGGAATTTAGTGGGAGCTTAATTAAATGCGTTGGCATTTTGCATTTAGAAATGAATGAATTAAACCACTTTGACTAGTTTTAATTAGGCGCGTTAATTGGATTAACGACCTAAGTTAGTTACTAGTTTTGCGTGTTTAATTATGTATTTCGTAAAATTGCATAGGCCGTTCACAAATAGTGAACGGGTGAATGAAAATTGCTTTCAAAACAGGTTGTTTGAAAATGGCAACTAGTGGGGCCCGACTAGGATAGAAAATACGAACTGCGTTCCGTTATGTATTTTTGTAAATCTAAATACGGTCTGCGAACCGTTAAGTATTTTTGTACTATTTAGATTAATCTTAGTCGTTCTAGCTAGCTTCTTTTATTTCATTTTGGCCAAGAAGTCTCAAGACGGTGTTCGAGGAGGACGAGCCAAGATGAAGACCCATGGAAATTGAAGATTTCAAGGGGTCATGCTAGTTGCCAAATGCATCTTTTTATGCCTTATATATTGTTATATATATTTGTTTGCTAGATGCATGTCTAGGTTTTCTATGATGTGTGATGATTAGTTAAGTTCACTTAAATCAACCAACATAGAAACCCTAGGTCCCTTAATAATATTGAGCTAAAATTTTCCATTCCAAGGACAACACTTACCGAACTAATGCGCGTACGTGATGGATTACGCCAAAGCGAGGCATCACTACTTCCCTAGGAACGCAAGGTATACTAGGTATACAAGTTGTCTTGGTTAAGCTCAACGATATCAGTAAGGAGTCCTTAGATGTCGTGGCAAAAGAGATAAAATGTCAAGTATGCATTAGATGCGACATTTTATCAAACCGACAGTAGCTTGGAGCTATTAGCAATTGGATTGCTTACCTTAAGATATTTAATGGTTAAGACAAGCCAAAGCATGCTTGACCATTTCTTGATCTTTGGGATCTCGGAATCATTTTATTCTCGCCCATAAGGGACAATCTTAAAATGCGTGGATAAAATGTTCAATAAGTGTGAATAAATGCATGAACGCTTTAAATTTCAACTTATTGATGTATGAATGGTTTTTCACTTCAAATTCTTTCAATTGTAGAAATCATGTCTACAAGTAACACAAACAACAACCATTTGTGCCCGGAACTCCCAGAAAAGTTGGCCTTTCCATTAAACTTGGTCAACTTTAAGGAATGGGAAGAGGAACTCAGGAGTACTCTCCGGAATTGCTCCTTGGAGTATACTCTTGATACTCCCATTCCAAGCTTCTTTGCTAAAGGGATCATGACCGACGAGGCTCATGAAGAATGGTCTTCCAATTGCAAAAGGGTCTCACGACTCATGGCAAATTCCATCCCGCAAGACTGGAAGGAAACTCTTTCCTCCTACCTTCCGGACATGTTCCTCAAAGCACTTGAGGACGTTGTCAATGTAAGAGTCACCAAGAGTGACAATGGCAACTTTGATGGACTCGTGTTTGACTTGACTAGGTCACTTTCAAACATGAGGATTAAGCCACCAAGTGTTGGGTGTCTTGCTAAGGAAAGGCGACGGCTTTGGACCAAGGTCTACAATGCTAAATTGAGACCCGGGATGCCCCTCCGACCTCATGTGATTGGTATGACTAGGCTCTTCAAGCACATGCAGCTTCTCGGAATTCCATTGGAAGATGAGATGGCGGGGTATATCTTGCTTGCTTCACTCCACTCGGGCTATGATGCACTTAGAGTGCATATCGCTGCGGGAAAGGAGACACACTCCCTAAAGGAGGTGGTGCAACTACTCAGCCAAGCCACTGCCTATGGAATGACCAAAAGGCCCTTGAGAGCTAAGAAGAAGGAGTTCAAGAAGGTCAAGGCAAAGATGAGATGCTTCCATTGTGGCACGCAAGGCCATTACAAGAGGGAATGCATGCTCATTAAGGAAGAGGGGATCACTCCGACCACCTCAGGTATCTTCCTAAACACTTGTAGATTAAGCTTATCATAAGGTATTGGATACCAAGTATGACTCACTTAATGTTGCCTTTTCAGGGACCAAGTGAGAAGCTTATCAAGTGTTGGTGCATGGACAAAAGACGACGAAGATGGTTTTTCGGTCGTGCTTGCATGCACTATTTTGTCTATGACATGTAATTAAACTATTTCTAGTTTTATCATGCTTTGAACATATTATGATCCATGGTGTTGGACACCTAGGAATCTCGAATGTAAAACTTTTAACAATAGTTGTTTCAAGTTTACAAATTTATGTTCAATTAAATTGCATGTTTTACATATGACAAAAAGATGATACCACTAAGCTAAGACCATCGAGTCGAATCAAACCTACTTGTGGCATTGTCGTCTTGGCCACATTAACATCAAACGCATCAAGAAACTTCTTCAAGAAGGTGTTCTTGACTCATTTGACTTAGAGTCATTTGAAAATTGCAAAGGATGCTTATTAGGCAAGATGATCAAACAACCATTCTCCAAGTTGGGAGAAAGGGCAAGTGACTTATTAGGACTAATACACACGGATGTATGTGGACCTATGAGCACACCCGCAAGGCAGGGTTACCGATATTTCATCACCTTCACCGACGATTATAGTAGATATGGCTATATCTACTTAATGTCGAATAAATCTGAATCTTTTGAAAAGTTCAAAGAATTTCAGAAAGAGGTTGAAAATCAACTTGGCAAGAAAATTAAAGCACTTCGATCGGATCGAGGTGGCGAATATTTGAGCCATGAATTCGACGATCATTTGAAAGAATGTGGCATTCTTTCAGAATTGACACCTCCTGGAACTCCTCAATGGAACGGAGTGTCCGAACGGAGGAATCGGACCTTGTTAGACATGGTTCGTTCAATGATGGGTCTTAGTGAACTCCCTATCTCGTTCTGGGGACATGCGCTACAAACAGTAGCACTAACACTGAATAGAGCTCCGTCAAAAGCTGTTGAAAAGACTCTATATGAATTATGGACTAAGAAACCTCCTAGGTTGTCTTTTCTCAAGATTTGGGGATGCGAAGCATATGTCAAGCGATTAATTTCGGACAAACTTCACCCCAAATCGGATAAGTGTTTCTTTGTGGGATATCCAAAAGAAACCAAAGGGTATTACTTCTACAATAAATCCGAGAACAAAGTGTTTGTTGCTCGTGATGGTGTCTTTTTGGAGAAGGATCACCTTTCCAAAATGACAAGTGGGAGGAAAATTGAACTCGACGAAGTTCGAGAGGACGAGCAACAACAATGTCAACCTGACAAAACTGACAATCTGGATACTTTGGAAGCATCTGAGAAGATTGGTCAGAGTCCAACAGACAATGTAAATGCTCAACTGTGTATATGACACAGCCAGAGGGTTTTGTCGATCCAGGCAACGCTGGAAAGGTTTGCAAGCTGAAGAAGTCCATTTATGGACTAAAGCAAGCCAACAGGAGTTGGAATCTGCGATTTGATGAATCCATCAGCAAGTTTGGTTTTATCAAGAATCCAGATGAGTCTTGTGTATACAAGAAGGTCAGTGGGAGTGATATTGCATTCCTAGTCCTGTATGTAGATGACATACTGCTCATTGGAAACAACACAAAATTATTGGAGTCCGTAAAGGACTGGTTGGGAAAGTGCTTTTCAATGAAGGACTTAGGAGAGGCACAGTACATATTGGGCATCAAGATCTACAGGGATAGATCTAAGAGGATGATTGGATTAAGCCAAAGTACTTACATTGATAAGGTACTGGCTCGATTCAACATGGAAAATGCCAAAAGAGGGCATTTACCCATGTCCCATGGCATAACTCTCAGCAAGAAACAGTGTCCATAGACACCTGTTGAGCGAGAAAGAATCAGATCCCATATGCTTTGCTAATCGGATCGATCATGTATGCCATGATATGTACAAGGCCGGTTGTATCGTATGCCATGAGTGCAACGAGTCGATACCAATCGAACCCAGGAGAGGCGCATTGGACTGCGGCCAAAAACATCCTTAAGTACCTGAAAAGGAATAAGGATAAATTCCTGGTGTATGGAGGCCACAAAGAACTGGTTGTTGATGGTTACACCGACGTTAGCTTCCAGACTGACAGAGACGACTTTAAGTCACAGTCGGGATATGTATTCTGTCTGAATGGAGGAGCGTTCAGCTGGAAGAGTGCCAAGCAGAGCACCACTGCAGACTCTACAACTGAAGCCGAGTACTTGGCTGCTTCGGAAGAAGCCTAGGAAGCTGTTTGGATTCGCAAGTTCATCAGTGAACTTGGTGTTGTACCCTCAAGGGACCGATAGACCTTTATTGTGATAATAATGGAGCTATCGCTCAGGCCAGAGAGCCGAGAGAACACCAGAAGGTCAAACACGTGCAACGGCGATTTCACCTGATAAGGGAACGGAAATCCGAAGGTGAAATCAGAATTTGTAAGATCGGCACGGATGATAATGTGGCCGATCCTTTGACTAAACCTCTGCCTCAAGTGAAACACAACAAACACGTTGAGGCAATGGGAATCAAGCATGTTGGAGACTGGCTTTGATATTCCCTGTACAAGTGTTTTAATTAAACGGGTTGATTTAATGTAAGACACTATACTAAAACCATTCATTAATGGAGTAATTAATTTTTGTGTAAAATTATCATTCACTCCATTACTATTTAATTGTGGTTTAGAATTAAATAATGAGTCCATTCGATTTACGGAAATATTCAAAACAGGGTATCAAGACCATGGCTTGGATAAAGAAACGCCTGTTAAGTGAACATTGAATATTAAATCGAAAAGTATCCCTAATCGAGGTCATCTAACAGATGGACGATTGATGACCGCAATAGATTAGTGTGTAGTATGATTTACAGCACCGTTTCTTGTGCTGCGAGGACGTGACAGTCATAAATCATTTGCACAGGTACAGTTTAGAACTGTACTGGATAAGACCTATGAGAGTACTTTAAGAAAATGAAATTTTGTCATAAGTACATTTCTCATTATGGCTATCGGAACTTATTTCTCAGACCATGAGTACTGTGAAGTTTTCTTGTTTGAGCACTAGGCTCTTTGATGTTTCCTAACGTCTGCCGTAACTGGGGATCATAACGGGAACACTCGGGAGTCTATGTCCTCTTAGAAAGAAGAACTTACAATACAAGACTGGGATTGTCCTCCTACTAACAATAGGGAAAAATGTTTTGTTGTTTAAAAGGCCGCTCGAAGAGTGAGATTGTAAAATGCATGGCCATGCTCAGATGGATTTTAGAAATCATTTGCTTATTTGACAGTCAAACTCGGAGATCGAGAAACACTTCTGAACGTAATAAGGATGACAAAAAATCTTACCTTACAGTTCACGAAGAAACATTAAGTGACAAAGGAAATGAGCTATACACAATATGCACACTTGTCCGGAAGGACAAGTGGGAGATTGAAAGGAATGGTGTCCTTCCAACAAGTGTATTATTCCAATAGAGGGTTCAGAATTATTACAGAGGTAATTCTTCAGTAAGGTCAAGTGATCGAAATGCCTAGGTGGAGGCCGCTTCCGATCAGTAATATCAAGGTACAATTGATATTACAGCTTAATCTTAACTGAACCCTTCGGGTCGAACCCAATCGAATCTCCGATCCGAGACGTCGAATTAATCCGAAAGGATTTAATGAGTCGACAGAGTTTTACGAATACAGACATCGGAAATCGAGCCTAGGGCGTCGATACCGAGCGTCGCAAAATCACAATCGACAAGCATGAGCGTAGCCATAGCTAGGCTAGGCTAGCTCATTGCAACCTAGGTGCACCATGTGTGTGCTAGGCGCACCATGGTGTGCTAGGCACCATCGCAGCCTAGACGCACCTTAGCAGCCCATCGCAAGCTAGCATGGGTGCCTAGGTGCGCATGGCAGCCATCGCAGGCCACACAAGCACCAGGCAGCCCATAGCAGCTAGCAAGCATGCTGGCGTGGTGCCTGGGTGCATGTGGCACCTATCGCAGGCCATGGTAACACTAGGCGCACCATCGTAAGCACTAGGTGCTGCGTGCTTGCGTGCCTGGCCTGGCAGCAGCATCGCAAGCACCAAGTGCTGGCATGGCTGGCTGCCTGGAAATGGCGCGCCATGTGCGTGTGCTTGAGTGCTAGCCTTCGCATGGCAGCACTAAGCATCGCAGCATATGCGAGGGCTGGGGCAAGCTCGATGCTAGGCCTGGCACTCGCAGCCTCGCACAAGCAGCCTCGCATGTGATGGGTGTGGGCTGGCAGTGCGTGGTGCGTGGCGCATGGCTGGTGCGTGTACGTGCGCACATGCCTCGCATCAAGCACAAGCAGTGCTAGGCACTGGCTAGTGCTAGCGTAGGCCTTGTGCTAGTGCGTGTGTGCGATGGGGTATGCGAATGGTGCGGGGGGGCAGTGTGGCCAGCATGCGTGGCTCGCTAGCAGCACGCATGCTGGCTGTGCTAGCAGAGAGGCGCGAAGAGTGAGTGCGTGGGCTGCTGGGCTAATGCCAGCACTAGGTGCTAGCAGCGCCCAGCGCCAGCACGTAGCACCGGCACAGCCCAGCAGCAGCGTGCACTAGTTGGCTGGCTGGGTGCTGGGAAGCAAGGCACGCTAGCTGGCAGCCCCAGCTGGCACGCTGGCTGGCAGCCAGCTAGCACACCTTGACCCGGTTTTGGGCATGGTGTGTGGGGACCAATACATGGCCTTGGGGATCAAGGCAATGGTCCCCCCAAGCCTTGGTCCTCACTTGGCTTTCTCTATATTTGTGCCATGTGTCGATTTGTGATTGAGTTGATTAATTATTTAATTTTGGAATTAAATAATTATCATTTTACCAACTCTCCCACATTGATGGGAGATTGGAAATCAAGGGATCATTTCCCTATAAATACCAAGCTTGGTATTGGGATTTGAGACAACCTTGAGTGGAATTAAAAAGGTAACTCTAGAAAAGAGTAAACCTTTGATTCGTAAAACTCATAGTTATTTTGTCCGGGTCTTGACTAACCTTCAAGACTTAGGACGCTCGGGTCGGGTCGAGGGTACGATCCGTCGGAGATCTCGTCTTTTCGAGATTTTGAAGTAAGAGCTCTTTAGGAGTGAAGCACGCGTCAAAGGTATAATTCTTGTCCTTAATCTTGTTTGATTAAGTCAATTATGCTTGTTTAATTGCTTTAATTAAGGGGCGGGTCTTGGTGGGTTTCCTTCCGCGTAGTGTCAGGTCACTACGAAACCCTACACCTTAAACACTTGTAGATTAAGCTTATCATAAGGTATTGGATACCAAGTATGACTCACTTAATGTTGCCTTTTCAGGGACCAAGTGAGAAGTTATCAAGTGTTGGTGCATGGACAAAGAGACGACGAAGATGGTTTTTTGGCCGTGCTTGCATGCACTATTTTGTCTATGACATGTAATTAAACTATTTCTAGTTTTCATCATGCTTTGAACATATTATGATCCATGGTGTTGGACACCAAGGAATTTCAAATGTAAGACTTTTAACAATAGTTGTTTCAAGTTTGTCTTACAAATTTATGTTCAATTAAATTGCATGTTTTACATATGATTAGACAAAAGTTGATACCACTAAGCTAAGACCATCGAGTCGAATCAAACCTACTTGTGGTATTGTCGTCTTGGCCACATTAACATCAAACGCATCAAGAAACTTCTTCAAGAAGGTGTTCTTGACTCATTCGACTTAGAGTCGTTTGAAAATTGCGAAGGATGCTTATTAGGCAAGATGATCAAACAGCCATTCTCCAAGTTGGGAGAAAGGGCAAGTGACTTATTAGGTCTAATACACACGGATGTATGTGGACCTATGAGCACACCCGCAAGGCAAGGTTACCGATATTTCATCACCTTCACCGACGATTATAGTAGATATGGCTATATCTACTTAATGTTGAATAAATCTGAATCTTTTGAAAAGTTCAAAGAATTTCAGAAAGAGGTTGAAAATCAACTTGGCAAGAAAATTAAAGCACTTCGATCGGATCGAGGTGGCGAATATTTGAGCCATGAATTCGACGATCACTTGAAAGAATGTGGCATTCTTTCAAAGTTGACACCTCCTGGAACTCCTCAATGGAACGGAGTGTCCGAACGGAGGAATCGGACCTTGTTAGACATGGTTCGTTCAATGATGGGTCTTAGTGAACTCCCTATCTCGTTCTGGGGACATGCGCTACAAACAGTAGCACTAACACTGAATAGAGCTCCGTCAAAAGCTGTTGAAAAGACTCTATATGAATTATGGACTAAGAAACCTCCTAGGTTGTCTTTTCTCAAGATTTGGGGATGCGAAGCATATGTCAAGCGATTAATTTCGGACAAACTTCACCCCAAATCGGATAAGTGTTTCTTTGTGGGATATCCAAAAGAAACCAAAGGGTATTACTTCTACAATAAATCCGAGAACAAAGTGTTTGTTGCTCGTGATGGTGTCTTTTTGGAGAAGGATCACCTTTCCAAAATGACAAGTGGGAGGAAAATCGAACTCGACGAAGTTCGAGAGGACGAGCAACAATGTCAACCTGACAAAACTGACAATCTAGATACTTTGGAAGCATCTGAGAAGATTGGTCAGAGTCAAACAGACAATGTAAATGCTCAACCGATTACCCTACGTAGGTCGCAACGGCAAAGATCTCAACCAGACAGATACCTCGGTATTGTCTTAACTGATGATCAGGACATCCTAGTTATGGATGGTGATGAGCCGGCGACATACAAGCAAGCTATGACGAGCCCCGACTGTGCAAAATGTCAAGAGGCCATGAAATCCGAGATGGACTCCATGTTTGAAAATCAAGTCTGGGACTTGGTGAATTTGCCCGAGGGTTATACACCCATTGGTTGCAAATGGATCTTCAAAGTGAAGACAGACAAGGATGGAAATGTATCGATATACAAAGCTAGACTGGTGGCAAAAGGTTATAGACAAGTCCACGGGATTGACTATGATGAAACTTTTTCACCAGTTGCAATGCTAAAGTCCGTCCGAATCATCCTAGAGGTTGCTGCATATTACGCTTACGAAATATGGCAAATGGATGTCAAAACCGCCTTCCTTAGTGGGATTTTGGAAGAAACTGTGTATATGACACAACCAGAGGGTTTTGTCGATCCAGGCAACGCTGGAAAGGTTTGCAAGTTGAAAAAGTTCATCTATGGACTAAAGCAAGCCAGCAGGAGTTGGAATCTGCGATTTGATGAAGCCATCAGCAAGTTTGGTTTTATCAAGAATCCAGATGTTTGTGTATACAAGAAGGTCAGTGGGAGTGATATTGCATTCCTAGCCTTGTATGTCGATGACATATTGCTCATTGGAAACAGCACAAAATTGTTGGAGTCGGTAAAGGGCTGGTTGGGAAAGTGCTTTTCAATGAAGGACTTAGGAGAGGCACAGTACATATTGGGCATCAAGATCTACAGGGATAGATCTAAGAGGATGATTGGATTAAGCCAGAGTACTTACATTGATAAGGTACTGGCTCGATTCAACATGGAAAATGCCAAAATAGGGCATTTACCCATGTCCCATGGCATAACTCTCAGCAAGAAACAGTGTCCACAGACACCTGTTGAGCGAGAAAGAATGAGTCAGATCCCATATGCTTCGCTAATCGGATCGATCATTTGTGCCATGATATGTACAAGGTCGGATGTATCGTATGCCTTGAGTGCAACGAGTCGATACCAATCAAATCCAGGAGAGGCGCATTGGACTGCGGCCAAAAACATCCTTAAGTACTTGAAAAGTAACAAGGATAAATTCCTGGTGTATGGAGGCCACAAAGAACTGGTTGTTGAAGGTTACACCGACGCTAGCTTCTAGACTGACAGAGACGACTTCAAGTCACAGTCGGGGTATATATTCTGTCTGAATGGAGGAGCGTTCAGCTGGAAGAGTGCCAAACAGAGCACCACTGTAGACTCTACAACTGAAGCCGAGTACTTGGCCGCTTCGGAAGCAGCCAAGGAAGCTGTTTGGATTCGCAAGTTCATCAGTGAACTTGGTGTTGTACCCTCAATCAAGGGACCGATAGACCTCTATTGTGATAATAATGGAGCTATCGCTCAGGCCAGGGAGCCGAGAGAACACCAGAAGGTCAAACACGTGCAAAGGCGATTTCACATGATAAGGGAATGGAAATCCGAAGGTGAAATCAGAATTTGTAAGATCGGCACGGATGATAATGTAGCCGTCTAAACCTTTGCCTCAAGTGAAACACAACAAACACGTTGAGGCAATGGGAATCAAGCACATAGGAGACTGGCTTTGATATTCCCTGTACAAGTGTTTTAATTAAACGGGTTGATTTAATGTAAGACACTGTACTAAAACCATTCATTAATGGAGTAATTAATTTTTGTGCAAAATTATCATTCACTCCATTACTATTTAATTGTGGTTTAGAATTAAATAATGAGTCCATTCGATTTACGGAAATATTCAAAACAGGGTATCAAGACCATGTCTTGGATAAAGAAACACCTGTTAAGTGAACATTGAATATTAAATCGAAAAGTATCCCTAATCGAGGTCATCTAACAGATGGACGATTGATGACCGCCATAGATTAGTGTGTAGTATGATTTACAGCACCGTTTCTTGTGCTGCGAGGACGTGACAGTCATAAATCATTTGCACAGGTACAGTTTAGAACTGTACTGGATAAGACCTATGAGAGTACTTTAAGAAAATTTAAATTTTGTCATAAGTACATTTCTCATTATGACTATCGGAACTTATTTCCTCCGACCATGAGTACTGTGAAGTTTTCTTGTTTGAGTACTAGGCTCTTTGATGTTTCCAAACGTCTGCCGTAATTGGGGATCATAACGGGAACACTCGGGAGTCTATGTCCTCTTAGTAAGAAGAACTTACAATACAAGACTGGGATTGTCCCCCTACTAACAATAGGGAAAATGTTTTGTTGTTTAAAAGGCCGCTCGAAGAGTGAGACTGCAAAATGCATGGCCATGCTCAGATGGATTTTAGAAATCATCTGCTTATTGACAGTCGAACTCGGAGATCGAGAAACACTTCTGAACGTAATAAGGATGACAAAGAATCTTACCTTATAGTTCACGAAGAAACATTAAGTGACAAAGGAAATGAGCTATACACAATATGCACACTTGTCCGGAAGGACAAGTGGGAGATTGAAAGGAATGGTGTCCTTCCAACAAGTGTGTTATTCCGGTAGAGGGTTCAGAATTATTACAGCTAATTCTTCAGTAAGGTCAAGTGATCGTAATGCCTAGGTGGAGGCCGCTTCTGATCAGTAATATCGAGGTACAATTGATATTACAGCTTAATCTTAACTGAACCCTTTGGGTCGAACCCAATCGAATCTCCGATCCGAGATGTCGAATTAATCCGAAAGGATTTAATGAGTCGACAGAGTTTTACGAATACAGACGTCAAAAATCGAGCCTAGGGCGTCGATACCGAGCGTCGCAAAATCACAAGAAACAAGTATGAGCGTAGCCGTAGCTAGGCTAGGCTAGCTCATAGCAAGCCTAGGTGCACCATGTGTGTGCTAGGCGCACCATGGTGTGCTAGGAACCATCGCAGCCTTGGCGCACCCTGGCAGCCCATCGCAAGCTAGCAGCATGCCAGCATGGGTGCCTAGGTGCGCATGGCAGCTATCGCAAGCCACACAGGCACCAGGCAACCCATAGCAACTAGTAGCATGCTAGCGTGGTGCCTGGGTGCATATGGTTCCCTATCGCAACACGCAGCCCTTTCTAGGCACCATCGCAAGGCCTGGCACCACGCATAAGCAACGTCGCAAAGCCAGGGGCATGCGTGTGTGTGCGTGTGCCTCGCAGCCTTGCACACTAGCCTCGCACAGCAGCCGCACTGATGCGTGTGCGTGCAATGGCTGGCTGGGTTGCTAGGCAGCAGCACCTTGCATGCATGTGCGTGTGCGTGTGTGCATGCCTCGCACCAAGCACAAGTAGTGCTAGGCACTGGCTAGTGCGAGCCTAGGGGGGCCAGCAATGTGTGTGTGTGCCTGCGATAGCAAGAAGGCAGCACCACGCATATGCGTGTGCGTATGCCTGCGGTAGCAAGGCACCAGCGCCAGCAATTCCCAGCAAGTGCTAGCTGGGCGATGCATGTTGTGCGTGCGATAGTGGCGCTGGGTAGATTGGCTGGGTGATGCGTGGTGCGCCAGCCAAGCAAGCTTGCTGGCTGTGCGTGCTGGCAGCGCCAAATGGAAGCCAGCCTAGCTGCCTTGCAAATGGCGGTTTGAAGGGGAAGTGGGGACCAAAGCCACCAAGCTTCCCTTGGGGAGCAAGGCAATGGTCCCCCCATGGGATATGGTCCTCACCTAACCCATTCTCTCCTTTTGCCACTTGTTGGCTTGTGATTGTTTTGCATAATTATTTATTTTAGAATTAAATAAATTATTGCAATTGCACATGATCCCACATTGATCATGAAAAGGGGTTTCAAGTCCCCATTCTCTATAAATACCCACTTGGTTGGGATTTTGAGAATACAACCTTGAGTGGAATTAAAAAGGCAACTCTAAGAAAATAGTAAAGCTTTGATTCGTAAAACTCATAGGTATTTTGTCCGGGTCTTGACTAACCTTCAAGACTTGGGACGCTCGGGTCGGGTCGAGGGTACAATCCGTCGGAGATCTCGTCTTTTCGGGATTTTGAAGTAAGAGCTCTTTGGGAGCGAAGCACGCGTCAAAGGTATAATTCTTTTCCTTAATCTTGTTTGATTAAGTTTATTATGCTTGTTTAATTGCTTTAATTAAGGGGCGGGTCTTGGTGGGTTTCCTTCCGCGTAGTGTCGGGTCACTACGAAACCCTACACGTGGCACCTAAGACACACAAACATTTTTTTTTTTTTTCGAATTTGAATTCGAATTGTGGAAGTTCAAAGGGAAGAAGGTGAAAAGGCGTGAGGGTTCACCTTCTGAGGATTGCCTATAAATAGCAAAACTCCTCCCTCATGTTCACATTTACAACCTTGAACAATTTTCAAAGATTTTGAGAGCAGGCGATATTGAGAGCAAACTTCCCCTGAATTCAACCGAGTGCACATCTGGTGTTTTCCGTCTCTTTCAGTTGAATCTTCTACCGTCTGCGTGTGTTGTGAACAGCATCGCAAATTTGCAGCTGCTACTCAGAGAACACATCCGGCTACGAGGACGCCTGAGTCTTTGCAATCCATTTGAAGTTTTTCCAGCTTGGTCAAGCGGTTTTCTCCTCTTCTCAATTAACTTAGGTACCGCCTCTGTTCTTACTAGCTCTTCCATGTATTTACGTTTGTGCTTCTTTCTTGCTTTTTTCTTTATTAGTTCCATAAGTAGATGGACCCTTTATACCTACACCCGGAATATAGTTTTGAGACCAACCGGTCCCTCAGCACGACTGAGTCTAGGACTGGGGATGCCGCCTCTGGGTTTTGGAATCTTTCTTGTTCATCTCCCAATCCGACCGTCTCCGTGTCTGTGCAGGACACAATGGCCAGAACCTAGAAGACGGCTATGGATCCCAATTATAGAGGCAGAAGCTCAGAAGAGTTGCCGCCTGATGAGAGGTTCCCGAATGAGATAACAAGGGGATCTCCCAGAGGCACCCCAAGTACCCCTAGCGATGGAATTCTAGGATCCTATAATGGAGGCGGTGAGCAAGCCGCCTCTGCTTCTGGAGTTGAGGACCAAGAACCCTCAGCAAGAAATGAGAACCCCGCTTCCAGTTCCGACTCTGAGTCCAGCTCTGATGAGGGTGACAACAAAAGCAGTTATCTCACGACGTCTGTGAATAGCGAGGAGGAGGAGAGGCCTTTATGGAACACCAAAGGCGATCCTCTCATGATCTCCGTCTCTGCAAAAGATAGGGCTAGCATGCAGAGAAACCTAGCTAACTTCGTACTCAAGCGGCCCTTAGGAGAAGGGTATAAATTAGTCGTCCCGCCTGAGATGGGGACCATTGCCTGGGAGGACAACCAGCGCAATGCAGACGGCTTTTTTAGCTGCTATGAGGTGGCTTTTTTAGCGGGGCTCCGCTTCCCCCTTCACAACACAATAAAGGCCATACTCAGGGGTTATGGCCTAGGCGTCTGGCAACTTACCCCCAACTCTTAAGTAAAAATTTTGGGGTATATTGCCGCCTGCGAAATGCAAAACCTGAACCCCGGCTGGGAGGCTTTCGCTCACATGCACTATCTGAGCCGGAGTCCAGGCGGTTGGAGGGCCTGGTACACATTAACAACATATCCCAAGTACCTGATGACGCTTGACAAGCCGTGAAAGTGGTCCAATTGGAAAAACCGCTTCTACTTGGTCAAAGCCCCGACCAATGAAGGAAATCGTGAGCTCTGGAGATACAACCGGAAGCCTGAGCTGCTTGGGCAAAAATGCAAAATGCCCACGATACCGGATGGAGACTACGAAGCGATCATAGAGTCCGGGTTTTTCGAGCTCACCACTTCCACCATCTCAACCGGTGAGGTTATCAGTGTACCCAAGAATTGGGTGCCCAAACATGAGTTCTTAAGGGACGAGGCGTTCTTGTCCGCCTGCGGGCTAAGCACCATGTTCAAAGATAAATGTAGGTTGAGAGCCTCAGCCGGCAAATTTGTGCCGGATGTATAATTTTGCTTTGCTCAGATGTTTTTGGAACTTTTCTAACCAGGCGTCTCTTGTTATTTTGCAGCTGAGGCCAAAGGTATGTTGCCATCATACAAGACGCCTGCCAAGAAGGCCTCGGATATCCGCAAGGAGAACGCGGAGAAGAAAGCTGCCCAGGCGGCTAAAAAAGTAAGTCCGCCTGACCTTATTGCATATTGCTAGCTTTCTCTTTTATTCCCAGTTGTTTCAGATCTATCCGTCTGACCTCTTTTTGCCTCGATTCAGGATGGGAGCAAGGTTCCTCGCTCTCTTTCCAAACAACACCGGCCAAAGCCGGATGGGGAGGAGCCTGCTCCTAAAATTCAAAAGACCTCTCACGCCGACCGGCTGACTGTCGGCGGCAAATCGGTGAAGAACACCGGGATGGGGCTCGACCTTTCCCATGGAAGGACGGATTCTCCTCCCTCCCTGCATACAACAGGCGGTACATCCGCCGAAAAAGGCCCACGCGGCCTTCAGGAGACCCAAGGTACGGATGACCCCTTCAATCTCACTCTACTTGGCCTGCCCATGCGGGTAAAGTCTTACTCCCAAATCCAGCCGGAGGACTCGTCATCCAGCCGACACTCTATTGGAGGGGCGTTTGCTCCTTTCTCACCGTCTGTTTCTGGTGCAGATCAATCTCCTCGCTGGCCGGACGTGACACAATACGCCCGGGCGATGCTGAAAGCCGTCCCTAGGGACGAGAAGGAAGAGATCCCTGAGATCAACACCTTCAATGTTGACCGTGTGATGGTCAGCCTGGCTGAGTCTTCTACATCCGCCTCTTTTTTACACTGATCTCATACTCATCCGGTATTTTCTAACACCGGCTGTTTCTTCGCAGTCTTTGCTGCGCGTAGAGGGGTTGAAGAAGGCCTATGCAAGCAAGTAAGAGGAGGTAAGAAGAGCTAAACGGGACGCCAATGACGCCCATAATGTAGCTCAGTATTCAATGATTGTGAATGACTTAGAAACTAAATCTATAATCATGCAACAGGCGGACCAGGTCAAGACCCTTCAAAAGGCCCTCAATGAGTCCAAGGTTAAGATGGACAATCTTCAGGCGTCGCTGGACAATGCCGAGAAGGAGCTGAATGAGAACAAAGAAGCCCTCCAGCGCCTGGATAAGGCGAAAAAAGACAGCTTTTTTTTTTATGTTACGTGAGGCCCAACCCACGTAGAATGAAAATTCTAAGGTGATCAAATAAGTTTTGATCACCCTAAGCTATCTTAGGTGGCACACTATACACCACAAAAAAAAATTGTAGGCCCTCTGTTTTTTTTTTTTAGCAAAAATCATTTAAATGATTTTAGAAAATGTTTTAAAATCTTTTTAAAAATAGAAATTAATCAGAAAATAAATAAAAAATTTCTGGAAAAAAATGAACGAAATCCCAGCCACCATCGACGCCGGCAACCACCAACCAGCTTTCTCCACCCACCGCCGTCGACCGAATCTCTTCCCCAACCAACCCACCACCCCCCTCTGCCGGCGTCGACCCACCACCGCTTTGATATATAATCATTGAAAGCTAAAAAATTAATATCTTTGATGTATATTAATATTGAAGTTGGACAAATATGGAGTTGTTTTCAAATAGCATTATCAAGTATAATATTGATAATACAAGAAATAGTTATTATAATAAATAGTATTGTTCTTGTTATTGCTTATGTTCTTGTTATTATTGGCTATTATTATAATTATCATTATTGTTCTTGTTATTGTTATTATTATTGTTATTATTATTGTTATTACTATTATTATTATTATTATTATAAGTGTCCTTATCAATGATTATATATCAACTTAATTTAATAATTTTATACTTTTTATTGTATAGGTACCTCTATAGAGAGAAGTTATTAATTATGTTCACAACTAACACATTTTAAATTAATGTGAAATTAATTAAATGGTGATGAAATATTTTTGTATAAGGTAGACAAGAATGATTAAGATTGAATAAATGAAACAATGTAATGGGATAAAGGAGGAAGAAAAAACTATTCATATGGAGTAATTTTGTGTTGAGAAAAAAGTACCACATTGAAAAAAAAATAGAAAGTATTGTCATGGAGAGGTTATAAAAAGAGAAATTCAGCCTCTCTTTCAATAGTATGAATAACTTAGCTTTTACTTAAGGCTTGGGTTATTCAA
Source organism: Chenopodium quinoa (assembly GCF_001683475.1). Lineage (NCBI taxonomy): Eukaryota > Viridiplantae > Streptophyta > Magnoliopsida > Caryophyllales > Amaranthaceae > Chenopodium > Chenopodium quinoa. Next base: position 322,343 of record NW_018743783.1, read on the forward strand.
ACATTGGGCCCAAGTTTGTTTGGGCTTTAACTTTATGACATTATATAGCTTTTTTATTTAACCTATATATCAAGTTACGAAAAAAAATCCAGTTTTTTTGGTAATTACCAAGATTGAGGATGGACATTACTTAAACCTAGTTTTCTTGGTAATTACCAAGATTGTGGTTGAACATTACTAAAACTCAGAGTTCTTGGTCTAAACCCGATTCCAGTTGCCTATACTCGAGCTAATTATTATGAGTTTTGTTAATTAGTTTGTTATTGTTATTTATTTTTATTTATATGAAGAGAGTTGATATTGTTATTATCATTATTAGTGTATTTTTTTTACATGAGCTTAATTAATATGGATATTATCGTTCAAAATTCATTAGCAAAGCTTTTGGGATAACTAATCAACTTAAATTTAAATTATTTATTAAAATTTTATACATTTTATTGTTTAGGGAATGATTTTGTAATAACAATTGTAATTATATATTAATACTTTACCCTATAATTGTAATTAGTGACTAACATTAATGATACTTTATAATTTTTTTTTGAAGCAACTAATATTATTACTAGGAGTGTTAATCGAGTTAAGCAACTCGAGGTAAACTCCGACAACACTTGGTCAAAACTCGAGCATTTCAGAAGTTGAAGGAGCACTTACATTCATTACCAAGGCTTGTAAGCCTTTTACCACAAGAGGTGCTTTACATGTATTTGGCCGTTTCAGACCATGCCCTCAGTGCCGTACTCTTGGTTGAAAGAGACGATATCCAGCTTCCGGTTTATTTCATTAGCCATGTTCTTCGAAATGCTGAACTACGGTACCCCATTGTTGAAAAATTTGGCCTCGCTCTTTTCATGGAAGTCAAGAAGTTAAAACCTTAATTCCTGGCACATCCGGTTGTGGTTTATACAAATCAACCTCTCAAGCGGCCAATGACAACTTTGGAGTCATCCGATAGGATGCTCAAATGGGCTATTGAAATGCAAATTCTTGAAAACTCTTTTGAACCTAGGAAGGCAGTGAAAGGACAAGCGTTTGCCGACTTCATTGTTGAAATGACAAGGCCAGCTGAGCCAAAGAATCTCGACCAGGTTTGGAAAGTGTATGTACACGGGAGCTCTACTATGAACGACTGTGGTGTAAGAGTTATATGTCAGTCCCCTGAAGGGGACAAGTATGAATTCGTGCTACGGTTCAAGTTTCAAGCCTCAAATAATGAGGCAGAATATGAGGCCCTACTAGCCGGTATCCGAATGTGTAAGGCGGCAGGGGCAAGAAAGGTTGACGCCTGCTCTGATTCATAACTAATTGTTAGCCAATACCATGTTGACTATGAGGCCACCCATCCGGCTATGATCAAATACTTGCAAGTTGTCAAAGATGAGGTCGGGACACTTGATAAATTTCATCTGAGTCAAGTGCCTAGGTCAGAAAACAAATCAGGTAGATGCTCTCTCTAAACTGGCATCATCCGCCTCCTGTGATACGCCTAGGTCAGTCTTTTGGGAAGTTATGGAAAAGAGAAGTATTGAACATGATCCCATTGGAGTTCTTGACCGAACCTTGACCTAGATGGATGGCATCCGGGCTTATCTGGCAGACGACACTTTGCCGGATGCCTATTCAAAAGCGGTTGCAATGAGAAAACGGGCCGCAAGTTTTGAGATCCATAATGGAGAACTCTTCAAGAAGGGTTACCTCTAGCCGTTGCTGAAATGTGTTACCCCAGAAAGGGGAAAAGAGGTTCTAGAGGATCTGCACTCGGGCTTTTGTGCATCACATATAGGTGGCAGGACTCTAGCAAAAGGGCCAGGCGGCAAGGCTACTTTTGGCCCACTCTTGAGGCAGATGTCATGGAAATGGTGAAGAAGTGTGATAATTGTCAAAAATTCGTTGAACTCATACATCGTCCGGCTACTGATTTAACGGCTATCTACAGCCCAGTGCCATTCGCCAAATGGGGTATGGACATTCTGGATCCATACATGCCTGCTACAGGCAGACGGAGGTACATTCTAGTTGTCGTTGATTACTTCACCTAATGGGTAGAGGCAGAGGCGGTCAAGGGCATAAAGACAAAGGATGTCATCTCATTCATTTGGAGGAATATCATCACCCGGTTTTGAGAACAAGGGATCTCACATTGTTTTGCATCAGTCGGTCGTCCCCAACAAACGACCAAGTTGAAGCCTTCTACAAGCTCATCTTAGACGACATCAAGAAGAAAATTGAAAGGGCTGGCGGTGTATGGGAAAATGAGTTGCCTCAACGTCGCCTCGTGTCATGAAATTTACCGTCTGAAAATGATTAGAGCCTACAACAAAAGATTACACAAGCGGCCCTTGAAAGTGGGGGACTTTGTGTTACGGAAAATGGAGGCAACCGATAGGGTCAATGAGCAAGGAAAGCTGACTCGTAATTGGGAAGGCCCCTACCAGATTTATGAAGAAGTAAGAGGCGGCACCTGTTTCGGGGTTTTCTGATGTCCTGCGGGAGAGTTACAATTCCGAGACTGGAACCGGACGCCTGTACCTGCAAAATAACGGAGACTCCTGAGAGCTCCGCCTCCAACGGACAAGTTAGTACCTGATTAAGGAGTAATTAATACGGAAATTAAAGCAATAAGACCTCTCTAGGTGAGAGTGTTTAATGTTGGTAATCTGCTTTGTTAGCGAGATTAGCCGGTTATTAGTGTTCCGTAATGTTTCTGTTCTTCTCTGTTCTTCAGGTGAGATTAATTGCTTGATCAATTGCCTCTCAATTGCTCGATCCCTTTTAATGAGGATTAATTAAGTATTTATAGTCTTGAGAAGCGTGCCACTCTCTAGGTTTAGGGTAAACCTAGGGCTGACCGGGCCTCAAGACAGGATTGGGCCTTGTTGGCCAGTTTTCCCATTTGGCATGGGTGGACACGTGGCGTGCCTCGATTGGTTCGTAGAGGACGTATCTGTGATTGACACGTGGCAGGCTCCTATTGGCCTTCGTGAAGGACACGTGGCGGAACCTGGTTGGTCCACTTGTCAGACGGTGATTGGTGGATAAAAATCCCCTAATCATTTGCCCCTCACAGGTGGCACGTGACTGGTCACGTGTCGCCTGTGACAAGTGTCGCACGGTGACAGGCAACGGCCTGCTACAGGTGTCACCTTGCAAACGGCCGAGAGATTTTCCCGCCCAAATTTTGAATTTGGAAGCGACCCTTCGCCTTCTCACTTTGCCTATATAAGGAAGTGCTGACTTCGGTCATTTTCACATTTGAGAACTTTGCGAGAACATTCGGACCCCTGAACTTGCTCTGACATTTCGGACCTTTTCTGCCTACCGCCTGTTCTGACAAGCCGACTGCACCGGATTTCCAGAACTTCATCAACCGTCACTCGTTCAGGTAACTCAGTTCTCTTACTCTTAATTTTCTTTTTATTTTTTGAAATGGCACCACGGAAGCACACGACACGACCTAAGTTAGTGATCAGCCGGTCACCGGGGACGGCTGAATCTAGGACTAGGAGTGCCGCCTGCCCTTTTCTGGACCCATCTTTGCCCTTTATACAAAGTCCGACTGTATCTGTGTCTATGCAGAACGTGATGGCCAGAACAAAAAAGACTGCTATGATATCAAACTCAGACGGCTCCTCCCAAAGGGTGCTCATTAGTGAAACATCTGACCAGGCGCCAGATGTAGAATTGAAACGAGGCGGCTGCCAAGCCGACAGTTCTGAGAGAGGGGCCAAGGTGGTCCCTTCCCATCTTACCGTTGATATGTCTAATTTTCCTCCTGCTCCTTCTAAGGGAGAGGAGGCGGGCCCCTCTGGGAGAGGGGAGGAGTCGTCCTCTTCGGACTCGTCAGAGGACGAGTCCGAGTCCAGCTCTTCTGGCCACAGTTCTCCAGGCTCAGAAGAAAGACATAGCCGCCTACAAGAGGCGAGACTTTCTCATGCAGTTGAGAAGGGGGACAATTGGGCGGAGCCGTCCGCCTCTTACAGAGAGGAAAACGCCCCCTACTACTGCATGGTACCCCGGGGCCGGATCGCAACCATGCAAGACAAAGTGGAGAGCTTTATTGCTAACCACAGAATGGGCCCGGAATTTTTACTGTTCGTGCCGGATCCAGAAGACACTGTCGTCTGGCCGGCTGGTACCAGCTATGACGACGGCTGCTTTGGCTGCTATGTGGCGGCCATCAAAGCTGGACTGCGCTTCCCATTACATCCGGCTGTTCAGCGGATTTTAGATGGGTATGATTTGGGGTTATGGCAGTTAGCCCCCAACTCTTGGGTAAACGTACTCGGCTACGTGGCCGGGTGCGAAATGTACGGGGTGGAGCCAAGCTTTGAGGCTTTCGCCCACATGAACTATCTCAGCCGGACCCCTAAGTCGGGAGGTACCGGCTGGTATCAATTAACAAGCCATAGGGGTTACCTCATGACGAGAGGTAAGGCGAACAAATGGAAGGATTGGCGGAACACCTTCCTTATCATTGAGGGTTCAGACACGGAGCTGAACCAACGTTTTAACAAGTGGAATAGGGATCCGCCTCTTCTCGTAGGCGGCCGCAGCATGCCGCCTGTTCCCCCAAAGGCTAAAAGAGAGATCCTAGACAAAGGACTCTTCAAAGTAGAGACTAGGGTGAACTCTACTTCAGGGGTACGAGAGCAAGTACCCCTAAACTGCGTCCCGAGCTTCAAGTGGCTCTATGACGAGTACTTTTTGGCCGCCTGTGGCCTCAGCAGTCGGTGCTCTAGAGGTAGCCGGCCTGACAAATACTCTGTTTTTTTTTTCACACCTTGTTTACTTGGGATCTTTACTAACTTTGCTGTTTATTTTTTGCAGCTGACGCCATGAGTAAAATAACAACATCCAAGACTGCGGCGGCCATGTTGCGGGCCTCTCTCATGCAACAGTCTTGTGCCGACTCCCCCAACAAGGGGGCACCCTTGGTAGGCTTCGAAAACTCTTCCTCTTTTAGGAGTTGTCTTATGCATATACTAACTCTTTTTGTTTTCAGTTCGGCACTCCAAGAGCTTCTTCCTCGCAACAGCCGGACCCCAAGGCCCGGAGGACGACTGTTGCAAGCTCTCCTGGGTCTTCCAGGAAAACAGTGGCGGCTGAGAAGCAGCCGGCCACTTCTTCTAAAACCCCGGCGGGGCCGCCTAGAAGTATGGACAATCACTTGTAAAAACTTTCACACTTGCTTCCTTCTTGACTAGGTCTAACTTGCTTTTTTTACGCTTGATGCAGCCGGCCCTCAGGGGCTTGACTTGGTTGAGGTAGCCAAGTCCATGATCAAAGCAGTTCCTCCATCTGAAAGGGAGGCGGTCAGGGGTGCCGGCACCCTTGACCTTGATGGGATTGCAGGGGTCCTTGCTGAGGTATACTTAGCATATTTTTGAGTATTTGAGTTCCAGGACGCCTGTTATCTTTTTTGTTTGGAAACTGACGCCTGTTTTTTTTGTACTTAGGCCCTGCTCCGAGTTAACAGCCTTCGCAAGCCGATTGATCGGAAAAACAAAGAGGTAAAGGACGTAAAAGCTATGGCCGCCTCCAACTGTGATAAGGCAATGTTTCAAATTGCCCAAAATGAAGTACTGACCATTGATATTCTTTATTATCAGGCGCAGGCTACCGCCGCTGTTCGGGCTCAGTTAGAGGCGGCCCAGAAGAAGAATGACGAGCTGGAGGCGACCGTCACAAATCTTAAGGCCGAGCTGAAACCTCTTCGCCAAAAAATGCACTCTTACGAAGCCATGGAGAAATCTTTGGCCAACGTAAAAGAACGCCTGGTGAGCCAAGAGAAGAGTCTTACCCAAGAGCTCTCGGAAAAGGCCGAGCAAGAGAAGAAAGAGCTCGTCCGGGAGATGGTGGAAGACTCCGCTCAAATCCAGCGCATGACCTGGGGCCGCCTGTTCCCCAATGCCGACTTTGCCTCATGGGAAAGAACGTACCGCCAGTGTTCGTAAACATATAATCAAGAGATCTTGGCGGCTGCTGAAGAAGAGGCGTTGGGAGATACGTTGGAGGCGGAGGAAGAGCCGGTTGTGGCGCTTGTGCCACTTGGGGGTAAGGCATCAAAAGAGGGTGCAGCTGAAGCCGAGTCCAGCAAGAAGAGTGCTGACCAGGCGGCAGCTGCTAATACTGAACTGCCCCCTTCTTAAGCTTAAAGTAATTTTTTTTCCACGGCCTGCGTGCCGTTTGCTTTGTATTTACCCGGCCAGGGGGCCGGGGATTTGAATATTTTGCTGGTCTTTAATGACCGGCTTATTTTTAATCAAATTTTTGTTTTGATTCAAATTTGTCTAAGTATTCCATATCTAATATCCCATTGTTCACTAGACCGAATGTTGTGTATGGCCGAACGTTGCAGACAGGTACAAATAGTAAGTACGCCGCCTATGCCCCTGGACGACTGGTTGTCTGTTTCCAGGATAGACGATCAGTCGGCCATTTATTCAATCGGTATTCGAACTATTTATTCAATCGGTCTGACCAAGTAAATAGTATTACCTAGTCGCCAAGGAATTAAGTAGGATAACAAGCGGCGGGTACCGGTTGTTTCCCTTTATTGCCAATGTTGGCTTTTAACTCGTAATTTGTTAACCTAGCAAGAGTAGTGGTTGAGAGCCCCTGTTTATTAAAAACAGGCGGACGACTCATACCTTTTAGGCTCCATACTAAGTTTGAGTGACTATTAAGTTAACATAGGAGTTACTTAGTCTTCGTCACAATCTAGATTGAGTAGTAGAGGTACCAGGCGGCGTAGGCTGGCTAGACCCCTTGATTCGCCAATGTTTGCTGGCTATTAACTCAATAGGTACCCCCTGCATTTATCCCAAGTAATACAGGCGGTCATCTGACTCAGATGTCAACTGCTACCACTGGTTTGGTTAGTGATAGAGTTATCCTTGTCTCAAAAACGGCTACGTGGTTGCCCTTGGGGACAGTCGTATAGGTGCCGTGTAATTAGTTTATAGAACAATGTTCCACCCAAAAGGAGCTGCTCTCTGCGACGAATTTCATCCGGAGGGATGCCGTCGGACGCCTGCTATGATGTTGGGACAGGTCGTATTAGTTTTGTAGATTTGATCAGGTGGCTTGGTGCCTGGTCTGATCATTCGGCCGGTGGCCTTGGTAAGTTCTTGGTGAACGTAGGTGCTAAGTAAAAGAAGGGTAGCCGCCTGTTAGACACAGGGTCGGCCAGGCCCTAATCTTTTTAGCTAAGTATTGTGAGTAAAATACTCAATGGAGAGTAGCCGACTGTAAAGGTACAGACGGCATGCCCCTCTGAAGATAGAGTGAAAAACTCAATGGAGAGTAGCCGACTGTAAAGGTACAGACGGCATGCCCCTCGTAATACAAATTTGAATAGTAAGTGCAAACTTTATTAAGTAGCTCTTTACTTTACATCATTCAGAAGAAATATTTTTTAAGGTTATCTACATTCCAAGTTCGAGGCAACGGTTGTCCGTCTGGTGTTTCCAGACGGTAGGTACCGTCCCTGACTTCCTCATAGATTCGGTAGGGTCCTTCCCAGTTGGGAGTTAGTTTGCCAGACTCATTAGCCCTACCAACTGCTTCCATTTTTCTAAGTACAAAGTCCCCTACTTTGAGTGGACGCCTGTGTACTTTTTTGTTGTATGATCTAGTCATTCTCAGGCGATAGATCTCATGGCGCAAAACAGCATTGCCCCTCTTTTCAGGAAGTGAGTCTAATGCCAGGCGCATGGCTTCCCAGTTTGCCTCTTCGTCATACAACATTACTCGAAGAGTCGGCTCGTAGTGTTCTATTGGAAGAACAGCTTCCGCACCATAAGTTAGGAGGAATGGAGTTTCTCCAGTCGCCCCTTTTTCAGTCGTCCTAATGGCCCAGAGAACATGTGGTAGTTCATCCGCCCATAGGCCGCCTGCTCGTTCAATCTTTTTCTTGAGACCGTCTGAGATGATTTTATTAAAGGCTTCTACCTGGCCGTTTGCTTGTGGACGGCCGACAGATGCAAAGTAGTGTGCAATTCCTTGGTCTCCCAACCAGCTTTTGAGAACAGGCGTCTCAAATTGGGGACCATTATCAAAAACCATAGACATGGGAACCCCGAACCGAGTGATGACGTTTTTCCAAATGAATGAAATTACATCTTTCGTCTTGATTCCCTTTACAGCCTCCGCCTCTACCCATTTAGTGAAGTAGTCAACGGCAACAAGTATATACCTTCTGCCGCCTGTAGCAGGCGTATATGGACCCAGAATGTCCATGCCCCACTTAGTAAACGGTAGTGGGCTGTGAATGGTAGTGAGGTCAGTAGCCGGACGGTGAATTAATTTGCCAAACCTTTGGCACTTGTCACATTTTTTCACCATCTCCATTGCATCTGCTTCCAAAGTAGGCCAAAAGTAGCCCTGCCGCCTTGCCCTTTGAGCAAGCATCCTACCACCTATATGAGAAGCACAGTAACCAGAGTGAAGATCATCTAGTATCTCTCGTCCCTTTTCAGGAGTAACACACTTTAAGAAGGGTTGAAGGTACCCCCTCTTGTGAAGTTCTCCCTGTATCATTTCAAAACAGGAGGCTCGTTTTTTTCAGTGCTGCCGCCTGTTGAGGATCATCCGGCAGTGTACCGTTTGTCAGATATGCCCTGATTGAATCCATCCAGGTTGAGCTTCTGTCTAGGATTCCAATAGGGTTTTCCTCGATGCTTCTCTTCTCCATTACTTCCCAAAAAACAGTTCGAGGAGTATCGGAGGAGGCGGATGATGCTAATTTTGACAGTGCATCTGCCTGGTTGTTTTCTGATCTCGGCACTTGGATCAGATGGAAATCCTCAAGGGAGCCGACTGCTTGTCGGACCTCCTGTAAATACTTGATCATGGCCGGATGGGTTGCTTCGTATTCGCCATTGTACTGACTCACTATCAATTGTGAATCAGAACAGGCGTCTATTTTTCTTGCCCCTGCCGCCTTGCACATGCGGATCCCGGCTAGTAAAGCTTCATATTCTGCCTCATTGTTTGAAGCCTGAAAACTGAAGCGTAGAGCATACTCGAACCTGTCGCCCTCTGGAGATTGACATACGACGCCTGCTCCACAACCATTTGAAGTAGAGCTTCCGTCCACATATACCTTCCAGACTTGGTCTGGAACTTGAGAGTCAGGAGGACGAGTCATCTCTACAATAAAGTCAACAAAGGCTTGCCCCTTCACTACTTTTCTAGGCTCGAAAGTAATTTCGAGGCTCTGTATTTCTATGGCCCATTTGATCATTCGTCCTGACGACTCCATGATGGTAAGGGGCCGCTTGATTGGTTGGTCGGTATACACGACGACTGCATGTGCCAAAAAGTAGGGCTTCAATTTTTTAACAGCCATGAAGAGTGCAAGACCAAATTTCTCCACTAGGGGATACCTTAACTCGGCATTTTTCAGTACGTGACTGACAAAGTAGACCGGGAGCTGACATCCGTCCCTTTCAGCAAGGAGCACAGCGCTTAACGCATGATCAGAGACGGCCAGGTACATGTAGAGATCCTCTTTGGGCAAAGGGCTGACCAGCCTCGGCAAGGAATGCAAGTGAACTTTTAATTTCTGGAAGGCGGCCTCAGCATCCGGCCCCCATTCAAACCTTGCCTTTTTCTTAATTGCCTGGAAAAAGTATAGGCATTTGTCGCCTGATCGGCTTAGGAATCTCCCCAAGGCCGCCAGACAACCTGTTAACTTCTGAACCTCTCGGATGGTACGAGGCGACTGCATGTCAATGACCGCCTGCACCTTCTCAGGGTTCGCCTCTATTCCTCTCTGATTGATAAGGAATCCGAGAAATTTCCCAGACTCAACTTCAAATACACATTTCTTGGGATTGAGCATGACATGGTGCCGCCTGAGTGTGGCGAAAGTTTCTCGGAGGTCCGTCAGATGATCTTTCTGAAGTTTAGTCTTGACAATCATATCATCAATATATGCCTCGACGTTTCTCCCAATCTGATCAAAGAACACTGTGTTTATCATTCGTTGGAAGGTAGCCGGGGCATTCTTAAGACCAAACGACATGACCGTGTAACAGTATAACCCCTGATCAGTGACGAAGGCCGTCTTCTCCTGATCTTTCTTCCATAAGGGAATTTGATGGAAACCAGAATAGGCGTCCATAAAACTCATCAAGGCATGACCCGCTGTTGAGTCGACCAGGTTATCAATTTTAGGCAGAGGGTAACTGTCTTTGGGGCACGCCTTGTTTAAGTCTGTGTAGTCTACACACATTCGCCAGGTGCCATTCGGCTTTTTAACAAGCACCACATTTGCAACCCAGTCTGGGAAGTAACATTGCCGAATGAACCCTGCATCAAGTAATTTTTTAACTTCGGCGGCTGCCGCCTGACTTCTTTCTTCGCCATGGTTCCGCTTCTTTTGCCGTACCGGCTTCTTTTTCGGATCCACAGCGAGTTTATGTACTGCCAGATCAGGGCTAATGCCTGGCATTTCATGGACTTCAAATGCAAAGATGTCCTTGTATTCTTTCAATAGGTTGTGAAAGTCGTCACCAAGGTTTCTCAGAGCAGTCGTCCCAACTTTGACTGTTTGGTCAGGACGTGAGTCGTCTAAGATCAGGTCCGCATGCTCACCAGCCGGCTCCTCTGCCAATGATTGCTATTTTCTTGCTTTTCTTGCGGACTCTGTCTGGGACGCCTTTCTCTTTTTGTCGCCTGTTTCTTGAACAGGCGCACTCTCCTTGACATTGTCAAGGTCTGTTTTTTCTCCACTTGACCCAGTGGTCATAACAGTGGGCTTGACATCCGAGAGATAGCACTCTCGGGCCATCCTCTGATCTCCCCTTAGGGAGCCGACTGTTCCATTATCCCTCTCAAACTTAAGCAGCATAAGAGACGGGATTATAACAGCCTTGGAATTATTCAGGGTTGGTCGACCCAGAATCATGTTGTAGGCCGAGAGTTCCTCTACTACTAGGAACCGGACTACCATGTGTCGTCCTTCCCCTTTTCCGCCCAGGCGAATGGGTAAATCTACTCGTCCCAGTGGGTGGACGACTCCTCCTCCAAACCCTATTAAAGGGTGGGAGGCCGGATGTATGCAGTCCGTCTGATATTTCAGTTTTGACAGACATTTGCTGCTGATGAGATCTGAGGAGCTCCCGGTATCTATGAGGATTCGGCCAACTCTCTGGTTGGCCACTTTACATTCAATAACGAGAGGGTCGTCATGCGGCCCCCTTACCCCTCCTAGATCCTCTTCAGTGAGGACAATCTCAGGAAATGTATATTTGGACGGCCGTTCTTGGTGAACGGAATTTACATCTAACCGCCTTATATTATCTTTGTTGCCCCTAATAGTGGGGCCGCCTCCTGAGAAGCCGCCTGCAATGGTGTAGACGACTGCATCATCTGTATCGGAACTGTCGGCCTGTTGATTCTTTTTGGCCGACTGCTTTTTTGAGGAAGTTTTCCCCGTAGATTTCTTGACATAAGTGTCAAGATCACCTTGCTCAGCTAAGCGGTCTAGGTACCGCATGAGACTGATGCAGTCATTGGTGTGATGACCAACGTCATCATGATAAGCACAAATTTTGTCTTGGTTCCGGTTGTTTGCAGAACCCTTCATGGGGACCGGCTTCTCAATTGAGAACCGTCCCTTTATTTCTTTTAGGATAAACTGGTTATCCTTGTTAAACACATACTTTGGGGAGTATGGTTTGAATTCTTTTTTTCTTTTTCTGGGCCGGCTGTTTAGAGGAATCAACCGCCCAGACCTCTTTTCTTTTCTCATCTTTGTTAGACGACTGTTTCTGTCGTCCTTCTCTTTTGTCGAACCTTTTCCCGTCCGACTGTTTTATCGTACACAGATCAGTCGCCTGTATATAGGCTTCTGCTTCAATCAAGGCCTCTTGAAGAGTCGCCACCCTTTTTCGAACTAAATCAAATTTGAAGGTAGACCCGTCTTTGAGACCTCTAAAAAAGTCAGTATAAGCTACCTCATCCGGTAACCCTTGAATCTGTATTCTCATCAGGTTGAACCGCCTGATGTAAGAACGAAGCCCCTCCTTCTCGCCCTGCTGAATTGTTCCCAAATCAAGGGTCGTTTTCTTCGCAGGGATGTTCATGGCGAAGTTGGAGGCAAATAAGTAAGCAAGCGTCCTGAAGCTGTTTACACAACCAGTCGGCAGGTTGCCGAACCATTGCTGTGCGATTCCCTTGAGAGTCGCTGGGAAACACTTGCACCAAGTGGGATCATCCAACCCTTGAAGGTACATCAGGTTGGTGAATGCCATCAGATGGTCTTCTGGGTTAGTAGTGCCGTCATAGGCGCCTACTAGTACATTTTTTACTTTGGCCGGCTGAGCGGCTTCAGTAATTTCCTTGGAGAAGGCCGACGGCTGTTCACCAAGTCTAAGCAACCGTAGCTGCCAGTCCATAGGTTGGACGTTTTTTGCTGCAGGTCCACCAAATGGAGGTGGCTGCATAAAATACTGTTGTTGCGGTACAAATGGTAAGTTTGGTACCGCCTGGGCACTATGAAAGCCGGACTGACGGGAGGTGCCGCCTGACTGACTCTCATGGTACGACTGAGTATGCCTCATCGAGGCATTTCGCAAACTGTCTTGAAAATTTGAAGTAGAAGCCGACTCTGACAATCGGTCACTCTTCTTCTGCTCTAGCAGTAGCCGAGCATCTGTGAACGTTTGCTTTGACCCGTCCGCCTGAATATGACGAACCGGTTTCCTATTTCCCGTAGGATAACGGAATTTTGTGAAATCAAGAGCAGGTGGCTCCCGCTTCTTGGATTTAGGATGAGGAGTCGCCTCTCGCCCTTGAACTGGCTTCCTCTTCAGTGAAGTGGAAGGTTTTTTGGCCGACTGCTCTTTGACTGAAGCAGGCGGCTTTTTGTTGATCAACTCTTGAATCTCTCCCTTGAAGTCCCTCATGAAGGTCATGAGTTCGTTCCTTGTGATGGGAGCAGACCCATCAGTCGGCTGTTGCCGAGCAGGCGGTGCGCCTGCTGGCTCGCTTCCTGTTTGAAGATGCTCCCGTTCCCTCCTTTCGGTATGACGGGTACATCGGGCCCTTAGGGTCCCGTCTGGAGCTGTATGAGTTTCCACTTCAAATTCACTTTCGGTGTCATGGTCCGACTGAACTTGAGGGTCGTTTAGGGGACGTCTCTCTTCAGGAGTCGGTACAGACTTGGATGCCATCTCTGAAGTACTCTCCCCACAGACGGCGCCAAATGTTTCGGGGTTTTCTGATGTCCTGCGGGAGAGTTACAATTCCGAGACTGGAACCGGACGCCTGTACCTGCAAAATAACGGAGACTCCTGAGAGCTCCGCCTCCAACGGACAAGTTAGTACCTGATTAAGGAGTAATTTTTACGGAAATTAAAGCAATAAGACCTCTCTAGGTGAGAGTGTTTAATGTTGGTAATCTGCTTTGTTAGCGAGATTAGCCGGTTATTAGTGTTCCGTAATGTTTCTGTTCTTCTCTGTTCTTCAGGTGAGATTAATTGCTTGATCAATTGCCTCTCAATTGCTCGATCCCTTTTAATGAGGATTAATTAAGTATTTATAGTCTTGAGAAGCGTGCCACTCTCTAGGTTTAGGGTAAACCTAGGGCTGACCGGGCCTCTAGACAGGATTGGGCCTTGTTGGCCGGTTTTCCCATTTGGCATGGGTGGACACGTGGCGTGCCTCGATTGGTCCGTAGAGGACGTATCTGTGATTGACACGTGGCAGGCTCCTATTGGCCTTCGTGAAGGACACGTGGCGGAACCTGGTTGGTCCACTTGTCAGACGGTGATTGGTGGATAAAAATCCCCTAATCAGCACCTACCGCCTGGAAACTTCAGACGGCAGGTAGTTGGGAAGAACTTGGAACGTAGACAACTTAAAAAAGTACTACTTCTAAGACTTGTAAATTTTTTGTTGTAAATAGAATTTATCAATGAAAAGATGCTTTATTTCTACATACTTATTGCTTTATGTACCGCTTGTACAATGTATAAATGGACTTGTAAAATCTTACGTATGCTCCTACATGAGTAGATGCAAGCTAAGTCCAAAAACTTGGCAGCTATTTATGAGGCCAATGGCCAAATAACCTTAAACCCAACGCCTGCTCCAACATGAGCTGGCAATCGGCGACACCCATCCGGATGAATTCGTCGAAGAGAGCATCTCCCATTTGGGTGGTACATTATTCTATAAACTTAAAAACATTTGAGACCCAGATAACCTAGAATACCGCTTGTTTTATACCAGACGGTATCTGGAATCTTGGTTGGATTTAATCTGTCCTTGCTCCAAAGCATTACAGACGGTGTTAGTAGAAGAATTAAGCTAAGCCAAAGCGTTAACAACTGAGGCGTTTTTCACTTAAAATAACCACACACGACCAAAGGCCGCCTGTTACTCAATGGTTAACAACGGCTAATTATTCCAAGGGATAATTATCAACCGGTTGACTTGAATGAACTAAATTGGAATTCAGACGCCTGTCTTTCCAACTTAGGATTAAATCCTGAAAATTAATACAGATGCGGTCAATGACCCTTTGACGCTGGAAATGCCTAGTGGACGACTGCCCGCTTGGGTCGGGATCAACACCAAGCGTACATCCGTCTAGGGGAAAATTAGCCGCATGCATTTGGTTACTTGACAAAAAATCCGCATGCATTCGGATACTTAACAAAAATTGCAAGAATTGAAAATTTGAAGCAAAATTTGACAAATACCGACACAGCCGGTAGAACATATCATTAAAAAAACCAACCAAGAGGCCGGGAGAGTAATTGTTAACCGGATCCACATCCGATGAAAAGAGACATAAAAATACACGGCACGCAGGCCGAAAATACAAGCAGCCGAATAACTAAGCCGGGGGTGAAGGGGCATCCTTTGTAGATGGGACAGGGGAAGAGGTCTCCTAGTCTTCCTTAAGATCCTCCTCTTCTCCTTCTAAGTCCGCCTCTTCCTCGACGGCTGCAGTTTCCTTCTTGACCCAGCCTTAGAATGGCTCTAGCTCCGGATGGTTTTCCTCCTTTGCCTGGATAGCAAGATCTGCATATTTGTAGGCAAGCTCCCAGGTGCTGTAATCCGCCTCTGGACTTAGGAGGGACCAGGCCATCCTCATGCGGTTCTTGCAGTCGTGCTCATTCTCCTCAATGAGTCGGCTCTTCTCAGCCTCCAACGTGGCCCTAAAATTTTTCTTAGAGGTGGCCCTTTCCTTCAACAGGCGGTCATTGTCTGATTTCAAAGAGGTGTTCTCCTTCTTGGTGTCCTCCAACGACTTGACAGCATCCTCTTTCTTTTTTAGCTCGAGCTCAGCGTTATCAGCTGCTGCCTGCAAATTGAAGATTTTTGTGTTGGCCTCATCGAGGGATTTTTGAAGCCGCTTGATAGATTCCGCCTGTTGTAAAAGCGCAGACTTAGTCTCAAGGTCATGAAGAATCATTTTGTACTGAGCAACATCCCCGTGTCGAGAGCGGCTCTTTTTGCCCGCCTTACCTCTTCCTGTTTCCGGGCATACGGCTTTTTCAGCCCCTCCACCCGCAACATCGTCTGTAGATTAAAAGTGCTAGATTGCAACCGGAAAATACTAAGAAGTTAGTAAAACTGGAAGTGAAACACTCATACCTCATACAACATGGCTAGGATGCGGTCAACATTGAACGTATGTATCCTCGGGATGGCCTCCTTGTCTTCCTTGGAGACGGCCTTTAGCTTGGCTCGGGAAAATTGTTGTACATCCGGCCATCGGGGAGACAAATCTGCAACGGAAAGAGATGTTAAGAAAGCAACATAACCGCCTCCAATAGATTGCCGGCTGCCAGAGGAACCGTCTAACTAAAGACGAGAATGTGACTTGACCCCCATGGGCCAGCCAAGCTCAAGGGAGTTGAAGGTTTCAGCATTACCTTGGAAAGGTGGCTGAGGATTCAAATCGCCTACAGCTCTAGGAGGCGGGACACCCGACGGCGCCGCAGCAACATCCGGCTGGGAGGAAAGGTCAACGCATAATTGTAGACTCTTTCCTCCAACGGACATTCGGGAAGCCGTTTGAGCAGACGAGGTCTTCCTAGTCTTATTGCCACAAGTCTCCTCCTCAGACCTTGGTCTAATGACCCTGGAGAGGTACCTAGGAGCCTTGTCTCCCTCTTTAAAAACAAGCCAGAAATTAGGCATAAAGCTGGGACCAGGCACAAACTTTACAAACGGTTTATCACCGTTTGTACATATAGAAATAAAGCAATAAATTGGAAGTTGGTTTAGGCGGTTAATACCTTGCTTTTAGCCGCCAATGCGGCTCTCTTCCTCTCTGCAATCTCCTCACGGATGTCTACGGCGGATTAGCAGGTGTTTTGTCAATAGGAAGCATGTTTAATGTGGTTTCTGCAAAAAAGAACCATCTGTCAGATTATCGAGCAAGAAAAAACACAAGTTACAAAAGATAGAGACGGCAAAGCATAGTCGGAAAAATAATCTACATACGTCTGTCAAATTGGGTGCTCAACCCACAGGCTGACAAAAACGCCTCATCCCTAAAAAACTCATGTTTAGGTACCCAGATTTTGGGTACACTAATTAATTCTCCGGTTGAGAGAGCGGTGTTTGTAAGTTCAAAATACCCCGCCTCTATTATTTTTTCATAATCCTCATCCGGGATTTGAGGTAACTTGCACTTCTTCCCCAACAGATCTGGTTTTCGGTTGTAAGTGCGAAGTTCAAAGTTTTCTCGCTTAGTGGGGGCAGAAACCAGGTAGAAGCGGTTTTTCCAGTCTGACTACTTAGACAGTTTGTCTAAGGTCATCAGGTATTTTGGGTAGGAAGTTAAAGTATACCATGCCCTCCACCCGCCTAGACTTCGGCTGAAATAGTGCATCTTGGAAAAGGCCTCCCAACTAGGAGTTTGGGGTTAACTGCCACACGCCTAGGCCATATCCTCTAAGGATAGCCTTTATTGCATTGTGAAGGGGGAAGCGGAGCCTAGCCAAAAATTTCGCCTCATAGCAGCCGAAATATTTATTGGCGTTAGGCTGGTCGTCATTCCAAGCTATGGTCCCCAGCTCAAGCAGCACCCGGATGGTATATCCTTCTCCTAGAGGACGCTTGAGTTTAACAGTCTCCAGGTGACTCTCCAGATTTTCCCTGTCTTTGGCTGAGATATGGATTTGAAGTGGATCCCCTTTGTTATTCCATGTTGGCCTCTCCTCTTCCTCACTATCCACATCCGGAGATAGAGAGTGGTTGGAGGCTACGGAGTTAGACCTAGAGGCGGATTCACTCCCGTCTCTCTCAGGGGCAATCACATCCGCCTCCTCCTAACCAGATATGGAGGCGGCCTCTTCCCCATCTCCTTTTTCGGACTCTAGAATCCCATTACTGGGAGTGCTAGGTGTGCCCATGGGGGATCCTCTTGCCATCTCAGCCTGTTCTGCCTCAGGTGGCATTTCTTCGGTGCTCTCCTCCCTATACTCCGGATCTACAACCGTCTTCTTAGTCCTAGCCATAGTGTCCTGCACAAACACGGAGACGGTCAGATAGGGAGATGAGCAAGAGTGATCCAGGCACCTAGAGGCGGCTCCCCCAGTTTTAGACTCAGCCGTTCTAGGGGACCAGCCGCCCAATAAACTATGGTGTGTCATATGTGCTATTGGTGAATCCATTAATGAAGTAAAATGTACACAAACGAAAATATATGAAAGAGTTGAGAAGAGGTGAAACGACCTATAAAATGAGCTGCAAAGTAGTCAAACGGTGACCGGTTGAACTGACAGGCGGAAACTGAACAATTGCTTGCTAGAAGGCTCAGATGGGTAACCGGTTACACCCTCTTGAAATGCCATAGCTTGCTTGAAGGGTACGTAGGCGATTCTAGAGAAGATAGCCGGATGTACCCCTTGGAAAAGGAATAACTGTTTGCCAACTATCCAGACGGTGTACCGGCTGTGAGTAGTGGAATGAAAGCAACTGCTTGCAAGGTATACAGGCGGTTAGCAGAGCGTATCTCTCTAAAGCAAGGAAGTCTCTTTCTTGGTTTTTGGAAATGTCCAAAAACGGAAGGGTAAAATTTATTTATAGAAGGGTAATTTAAGGGGCATCCCCGTAATTTCCCTGGAAGACGAACAGTTAAAAAGCCATTCTCCAGTTGCCGCCTGACAGGTGTCACAGGTTCCACGTGGCATGCCACGTGACACCCGTGAGGGGAAAATGTTTTGGGTATTTTTACCCAGGACACGTGGTTCAATGGGAAGGTGACAATTGTCACTTCAGGAGAGGTTCCCAGATAACCAATCCCCTGCTGACACATGGCATCTCTAATGATTAGGAAAAACGGTGGCCTTCATGGCCCATTCTTGAGATAGCCCACCATTCCTAGGTTACGGTAACCTAGAATGGCGGCACGTATTTCGAGACCCTATAAATAGGGAGATGTTCCCATCATGGGACACATTCAGAAATATTCACAAAAAACAGAGAAATCATTAATTGCAGATATTCTCTCGGAATCTAAGAAGATACTTTACTTTCCGCACTTTTTACAGATTCCATACACGTTTTAACTTGATCGTCGGAGGCGGAACTCCATCCAATCAGAGTTTCCGTTGTTTTGCAGGTACATGCGTCCAAAATCTATTCTTGGTGTTGTAACTCTTCCGAGGGACACAGAAAACCCCGAAACAAATGGTGAATGTCAAGTGGGAAATGAAAGTGCTTATGGAAGACATTAGGGCCAACAATGATATTTCTGCCAAGTCATTAAACTAGTTGATATGGTCTAGATATGGTATTCAAATGTACCAAAGCACTCTCTACAGAATGAGAACCAAGGCTCTGGTTGAGATCCATAGGGGACATGATGTATCCTACAGTTATTTGCCTAAAAATGTAGAAGCTATCAAAGTGATAAACCCTAACTCTACAGAAATATGTGCATGGTCTGCAGAAGATCATCTTGAGAGGCCTTTGTCATTCAAGCATTTTTATTTCCTTTAAAGCATGTGCGGATGGGTTGATGAGTGGTTGCAAAAGTCTAATAGGGGTAGATGGGGCACATCTTAAAGGGAATTATGGGGGTGTTTTATTATCTGCAATAGCTTTAGATGGGAATAATGAATTATTCCCTATAGCTTGGGCCATTGTACCTAGTGAAGACACTGAATCATGGAAGTTTTTTATATGGCATTTGAAGAACCTTGTGAAAGATAGTGGTACAGGTGACGAGTGGTGTATCATATCAGATAGGCAAAAGGTAAAATATTGTCATTTATGTACACTTAAATTGATTACGTCATGCACATAGCCTAACATATGTTGAATTTGCAAAATGTGTAGGGTATATAAATTGCCCTTATAGAACTATGGCTTAAATCTGGTAGAAGGTATTGTTGTAAGCATCTTGTCAAGAACTAGAAGTCTAAGCTCCTAGGCCCACTTATGTTCTCTCTTTTCTGGAAAGCATGTGGTGCATACAAACCATTTACATTTAGGAAGGCCATGGAGGCATTACAAAAGGCAAATCCTGATTCTCTCATTTGGTTGTCTAAGGTACAATTTAGTGTTCATAGTGATTTGTATAATGAACATGAATTTTATAGTGTATTTACTTAATTACTTAACAATGCATAAGGTGGGAGAACAAAGCACATGGTCCAAACATGCTTTTAATCAAGCAATCAAGTCAGATGTCAACAAGAGTAACTTTGTTGAGAGTTTTAATGCAACCCTAGGTGTGGCTAGGTGTAGACCAGTCCTCACATTATTGGAGGGTAAGTTAAGTAACAAGCTTTAGTGATTAATGTTGTTTATTTATAACACTACTTATATATGCATGAACCTAAATGCAGGGATAAGAAGGGTAATTATGGTGAGAATGGCAACAAGAAGAGAAGTTTGTCAAATTTGGGAAAGAAATGACATGTGCCTTAATATTATCAAGAGGCTACATGTGGTTGCACAAGAGTCTAGGACATGTCAATGCTTATTATCTGGTGAAGGAGAGTATGAAATTCTTGATGGCAAGTCTGTTCTACCAGTTAATCTGAATCAATGGACATGTGTGTGCAATGCTTGACAGTTATCTGGCATTCCATGCAAACATGCTATGAGGGCAATTTTACATTCCAAATTAGATCCACACAAGTTTGTCTCTGAGTGGTACTCTGTGAACAGGTACAAGTTAACATATGGAAATAACATAAAGTCAATTCCTGACTTAGATTAGTGGCCTGAAATGGGGTTACCAGATAGACCAGAAATTAATCCTCCAGGTATGAGAAGAGGAGTGGGAAGGCCAGCAAGAAATAGGAGAAGAGATCAAGATGAGCAAGTGAAGGGCAAAAGGTCAAAGACTGTCAAGTGTAGCAATTGTCAGTGCTATGGGCATAATTCTTAGACATGCCAGGATGGTCTAACTGGCAAACAGAAGGCATATTGGTGCCAAGTTGTGCAGTACAAAAGGAACCAGACTATGTTGTCTGATATATTTACATTTGTGCAACTTATATACTAGTTTTTATGGTGGCATTTTGATTTAGAATTCTTTTTTAGAAACAATTAATTTCAGTTATGGTGTTTTTTTTGGTAACAATTGAAACAATTTGGCTTATTTGAACTTTATATATAATATAGAGTAATTAATTCTTGATTATTTAGCCTACGTTGACATATATAGAAGGAAAAGTACAACTTAAAATGCAATATTACATATTGTTACTCTGCTAATTTGTCATACTAGCTAAACCATAATGGGAGAGCAGTTGCATCGCCTGAAGCCATGAGAGGAGTATAAGAATGGCGGAGAAGATGAATGGTTTCTCTTATTTAGGGTTATATAAAGAAGGGGAAATTATTTTGGAGGAAAAAGGATGGTTACAGATTGGAGGGAAAGTAAGAAGTAAGGGTGTAATAGTAATTGTATTACTTAAATTAACCATAGTTACTTATTATTCATAAAAGTGACTAATAATGGTCATTAATGCTATAATTAACTAAGTTACAGTATTATGTGGCTAATTTAGATAATTAAAAAGTTTTTGGCCACCAAAGATAATTAGCAAAACTTGATGACCACCAATGAGAATTTTCCTAAATTTATCAACAATTTGGATATCGCTCGGATACAAAACTAGTTATTTGGATATCGCTCGGATAGGTTGTTTGATGAGAGACATATTAACAGCCGAAGTAAAAAAGTGTAGAAAAAGAACAAAAAGAAGGTCAACTAAGTTGTAAACTTATAATACCATTGATAGAGTAATAGTCTCATAGACATATTACCGTTTATTATTAATATAACCGTTACAATTTAAAATAGCCGTTTGTGTGTTCAAAATGAACCAATTAAGAATCAGAAGCGCTGAAAAAGAGCCGTTGTATCTGTTTAGTGTATTTTGTCCTTGATGTTCATTCTCTCAAACTCTTTGTTTATCTGATTAAAAACCCTCACTACTCTTTCTCTCTCCTCCAACAAAACCACCATCTTCAGTTCCGACCACCTCTCCTTCTCTGCCGCTGCTATTTTTCGGTGTTGACGCAGTAAGTTAATTATTTATAATTTTATTGTTTTGATTTCGATTACTCAATTCAAGTTTTGTAGCTTCCAATTTGGGTCTGTTATTATATAGATTAAATCTCAAAATTAACTTGTCATTATACATTGATTCTGGTAGATTGTGCTAACGAAGTATATGATTTCAATTTGCTGTTTAGATAATTGGTAGAAAAACATTTAATTATACAAGTCTTCTAGAGATATATTCTGCATATCTGGAATTGATTTATGATGTAGGGAAATAGGGGTTACCACGATTGTCGTAATGGGTTATGATAAGTGATTTTTAGGAATGTTGCTACTTAAATTAATTGATGGGATATCAGAAGTGATAGAATGAGTATGATTACTAAATAAGTTTTAAGAAGTTGGGAAATCGGACTCATCGTTGCTACTGTCATAGTTGTATGATCAGATTTTCCAATATATGTCCCTACTTAACAACTTAAATTAATTAATTTATGGGATAAATAAATTAAGAGAATAAGTATGACTATAACTTAAGGTTAATGAAGTTGGACAGTGTAATCATCGCTGCTGTCGTAGTTGTTTATGATTAGATTTTCTGATATGTCGCTACTTAAATTTATTGATTGGATATATGAATTAATAGAATAAGTATGAATGTAATACAAGGCTTGAGTGATCATCATATACGAAGTATTACTGAAGAATTTGTTTTCGATTGATTTGAAAGGCAGAAACATTATGACAGTAAAGGGTACCTCAACACCATCAACACCAGGTGGGCTCAGAACGCCTGCATCAACACCTGGTGGACCTAGAACGCCTGCATCGACACCAGGTGGACCGAGAGCTGGTGCCAAGGAAGATAAAATCGTCGTGACTGTAAGGTTGAGGCCTTTAAGCAGACGGGAGCAGGCAGCTAAAGACCAAGTGGCTTGGGAATGTGTTGATGAACACACAATTGTTCATAAGCCTCCTGTTAATAATGATCGTTCTATGCAGCAATCTTCATTTACATTCGGTATTTATCCCTTTTATCCATGTATCAGATTCATATAACCAATTGTTTTTCGTTGACTTAGTCGAAAATTGTGTACCTTTTCAGACAAAGTCTTTGGTCCTGCCTCCATCACTGAGACTGTGTATGAGGATGGGGTGAAAAATGTGGCTTTGTCCTCTTTGATGGGTATCAATGGTAATGCATTATTACGAGTTGCATCGCGTTGATTGTTTTCAATTGTGTTTTTTTTGGTGGTGGTTTGTAAATTTGAATTTTGATTCTGTTTGCAGCAACTATATTTGCTTATGGACAGACAAGTAGTGGCAAGACGTATACAATGCGAGGAATCACAGAAAAAGCAGTAACAGATATTTACAACCACATAATGAATGTAAGATATTTGGTTATATCATGTACAAGTTCAGTTTAAGATTAGTATGTTTCTAGCTGTTGATATGCTTTAAAACTAAACACTTGCTCCATGAATAATACAGACCCCGGAAAGAGAGTTCACTATTAGGATTTCTGGATTAGAAATCTATAACGAAAATGTCAGGGATCTTCTGAATTCTGAGTCTGGTCGCAACCTTAAGCTATTGGATGATCCAGAAGTATGTGTTCACTATAACAAAACTAGTTCATTACAAGTGAATCATAGCATGATGATTGCTAAAATATACGTATTATTCTTATTCTGTTTTTGTTTTCTCTGCAGAAAGGTACTGTTGTTGAGAAGCTAGTAGAAGAAACTGCTACTGATGACCGGCATCTCAGACACTTGATTAGCATATGCGAGGGTAAGAGAACTGTACAAAAAAGCTTGTGTCAGCTTGATATTTTACTAATAATCTTACCATAAAGACCACTTTTTTTCTTCTTTTTTGCTCAGCTCAAAGACAAGTGGGTGAAACTGCACTTAATGATAATAGTTCGCGATCTCACCAAATTATTAGGCTGGTTAGTTTTAAGAACCCATTTTTGGCTCTGACTGGATTTTACTGTCAGATTCTTACTAATTACATGCCTAACAATGCAGACAATACAAAGTACACAGCGTGAAAAATCAGGCTGCATCCGATCCTTCATTGCAAGCCTGGTAAATACCCTACATGGTATTTATTGTTATGACATTCTTCAGTAATGTTCACTGTTGTAGTCTTATGAATTTCTTTTTGCTTTTGCAGAATTTTGTCGACCTTGCTGGAAGTGAGAGGGCTGCACAAACACATGCTGATGGTGCCAGACTCAGGGAAGGCTGTCATATTAATCTGAGCCTGATGACTCTGACAACTGTGATTCGGAAGCTTAGGTAAAGGGGTTTTCCCTCCATATGCATTTAGTTGGTTCTTTCTTGCGCAGAATGGTACATTAGTGTGCCAAATTATGTCCTCCATTCCTGATTTTTGCTCTAGTAAAATTGCTTCTTAAACATAGTAACAGTTGTAAAACTATCCTGGCAATTCGGCCATCAGGGGACTCTAGGATAGGGTGCCAGGTAATTGATCTACTGCTGATATTGCTTGGCATTCATATTGCTATGCAGTGCTGGAGCAAAGCGAGCTGGTCACATACCTTACCGTGACTCTAAGCTTACCAGAATATTACAACACTCTCTTGGTGGGAATGCTCGTACTGCTATCATTTGTACATTAAGTCCAGCAACGAGTCATGCTGAGCAGACAAGGAATACCTTATATTTTGCTACTCGAGCTAAGGAGGTGACCAACAATGCTCAAGTGAACATGGTATGGATGAAAAAATGGCTTAAATATTTATGAACCAATATAAATCATATATCCATGTACATTTGACTATCTTGACTTCGTTGGACAAAGGCTAATTAATGTATCCTATTTTATTTTCAGGTTGTCTCTGATAAGCAATTAGTGAAACAGTTGCAGAAGGAGGTAGCCAGACTAGAAGCAGAGTTACGTGTCCCTGATGCATCAGACAAGGACCAGAAGATTCACCAGGTGAACTATTCTTTCTGCTCATTGGGATGCTTAAGGCATTGGGTGCTGATGAATTGTTGTCTAAATGATTTTTCTTCTTACATTCTAGATGGAAAAGGAGATTGAAGAGTTGAGACGTCAAAGAGATCTTGCCTTATCCGAAGTAGAAGAGCTTCGACAAAAGGTGCAGGAGGAAAAGGTTATCAGTTGCATTCAACTTTATCTTTGCATCCTTCTCCACCCTCCCCCCTCTCTGTCTAATCCAGCTATTCATTTTTTCTTTTCCTAACTATTATCTGATGACTATATCAGGTTATTGGTCCCTATGAATCACCTCGACCAGTTGTAAAATGTCTTTCCTTCTCTGGTACATTGCCTTTTAACTTAAACGGGAAGCAACAGGGATATCAGACACAAAATAAAATTATCAGGCAATCCATGAGGAAGTCATCTACTGCTCCATTCACCCTCATGCACGAAATTAGGAAACTTGAGCAACTGCAGGAGCAGCTTGGAGATGAAGCCAATCGAGCTCTAGAAGTGCTGCAAAAAGAGGTTGCTT
Organism: Chenopodium quinoa; assembly: GCF_001683475.1. Lineage (NCBI taxonomy): Eukaryota > Viridiplantae > Streptophyta > Magnoliopsida > Caryophyllales > Amaranthaceae > Chenopodium > Chenopodium quinoa. The sequence continues at coordinate 347,362 of NW_018743783.1, forward strand.
GTCATAGGCTAGGTAATCAAGATGCCGCTGAGACAATTGCTAAGCTGCAGGCAGAGATAAGGGAAATGCGTACTGTTAGGCCAGATCTCATGGTGGATGAGGCTGGAGCAGTTGTTGCCACAAATAAAAGTGTGAGCGCTAACCTGAAGGAAGAAATTACAAGACTTCATACTCAAGGGAGTACAATAGCTGATCTTGAAGAGCAGCTTGAAAATGTACAAAAGTCTATAGACAAACTAGTACTGTCTCTTCCAAATAACGACGAACCTAATGGTGAAGTAACTCAGAACTCAAAATCCCAATCGAAAAAGAAAAAGCTGCTTCCTTTAAGTTCAAGCAATGGTGCCAACAGGCAGAATCTCTTACGATCTCCATGCTCCCCTTTGTCTGCTGCTGACCAAGTTGTGGAGACTGACATTGAAAATAGGAATCCAGTAAATGATAACATTGTTGTTACTGAAGCTGCACAAGGTGTCGAGAAAGGAACACCAACGAAAACTGAAGGAGCTGTCAGTGATGTTTCATCTAAGGAAGGTTCAGGATACAGAAGATCGAGTTCAGTTAACATGAAGAAAATGAAACAGATGTTTCAGAATGCAGCAGAAGAGAATGTGAGAAACATAAGAGCTTATGTTACAGAACTGAAAGAACGTGTCGCAAAGCTGCAATATCAGAAGCAGTTGCTTGTTTGCCAGGTAGTACCAATACTCCTTCCATATAGCGTTACTGTAAACAGATCTTATTGTAATGTGCATTTATTATAATTAACTTATTTTAAAAAAAATAATTAATTCACCAGGTGCTTGAGTTGGAAGCAAATGAAGCAGCTGGTTATGATATTGAGAATGATGAAGAAGATTACGAGGAAAATGAACCTGAGGTTTCATGGCAAGTAACTTTCAAGGAGCAAAGACAGCAAATAATTGAACTATGGGATGTTTGTTATGTTTCCATCATTCACAGAACTCAATTCTATCTGCTATTTAAAGGAGACCCAGCTGACCAAATTTACTTCGAAGTTGAGCTTAGGCGGTTAACTTGGTTGCAGCAGCACTTGGCAGAAATCGGAGATGCAAGTCCAGCTCATTGTGGACCTGGTGGAGATGAACCCACAGTTTCTATTTCTTCCAGGTACTTTCTTAACCAACTTCTGCTTACATCTTTATATCTACACAATCTTATCTCTATTCACTATAAGTAATGTCAGAAGTTAATTATGACCGCCTTTTCAATTCCTATCCATAATGTAGTATCAAAGCACTGAAGCGCGAAAGGGAATTCCTTGCAAGGAGGGTAAGCTCACGCCTAAGTGCTGAGGAAAGAGAAGCATTGTACATAAAATGGGGCGTCTCACTTGAAGGAAAACATAGGAGGTTGCAATTTGTGAGTAAGCTTTGGACTAATCCCCATGACTCGCTTCATGTACATGAAAGCGCGGAGATTGTGGCTAAGCTTGTTGGATTTTGCGAAAGTGGAAAGGCAGCAAGGGAAATGTTTGAGCTAAACTTTGCACTCCCAAGTGATAAAAGACCATGGATGGCAGGCTGGAATCAAATCTCCAACCTGCTTTTGTGAGAGATTTGAGAGGTTTTATATATTTGTTTGTAAGTACAACAAATCATATCTTTTGTAAATGTACTTAAAGAAGTTTTGGAGTTCTCTCCACGACTTGTTCAATTCTTTCATTCTTTTTTTGGTTATTGAGATAACTGTTACTGCTATGTAGCCAGTTTTGGAATTGCCATTTTGCAAAATAAAAAAGGATTTGTTCTTAAATTGTGTCTTTTATTCCTTAATCTTAAGATATAAAAGCACTTGGTAACAACTTTTTAGTGTTTCACCTCTCAACTAGGATGAGAATGTTGGGTTATTCTCCCCAAATCACAATTAATTAAGTAATATTATTATTGTAAGAAAAAGAAGAAGAGTATGTTAGATATTATGGAAGTTTGTGGGCTTTTTATATTTTTGGAGGAGTAAATTTGTGATGATGATTTTAGTTTGGAAGGAGGAGTGCAAATTATATAAAAAAATTGACTTTTTATTATTTGGATAATGTTCTTTTTAGAGCAACCTTAACCATGAATAAATAAAATTGTTTAGGTTACTATATAAATAAATTAATGTAACAAAAAGTAGGTGATGGTGAATAGTGGGGTGGAAAATCAAACCATTTATGAAAATTGTTTGTCTATAATAAAACTGCATGTTGTTAGTGTCACCAATTTACTATTATGAAAAAGTAAATTGGTGACACTGACATCATGCAGCAGCTCGCCACGTGTCGTCATGCATGCCGTTAGATCTGCAGGTTATTAACGTTACAATATTTGTAATGTTAATAACTTTAACATATTATTTAAAAAAATACCAACAGTCATATTTTTCATTTTCTATTAATAAAAACCCATATTGATATAGTTTTGACAACCTCAAAAGTTACCTCTTTTTGAAACCATATTGTTTCTTAAAAAAAATAACAGTTTGTATCTTAATTTACTTTCTTCCACAAAACTAGCCAAAAAATTACAAATTATGGATCCCAATATTCCTAATTATGCTTTTAATAGTCCAAAACCTCAAACAAAGTGCAAATCCAAAAAAAATTCACAACAAAATCCACCAATTATCCTATACATCAAGAAAATTATCTTCAAACTCCCCCTAATCACCCACAAAATTATCCACAAGTAATCCCCCAAAGTTTCACCCTAGATTTCGAGGGAAATTGACAAAATTACCCACCTAGCTTCAACTATGCTCAACCAAGTAGATCTGGCAATCCCGACTGATGTGTGGCATTTATGCCACCATTTTAACCCTTTTTACTACCGATTTCCCCCGGATTTGTCACTTGCTTATGCCTATTTTAACCCCTTTTATCTTGATTTTAGTCACTTTAGCCCCCTCTCGTATTTTTCCTCCCCTTTTGTCTTTTCTTCTAGTTTTTACCTCCTTTTTATGTGTTTTGACAGCTCCCAGCGCTTATGTGCGACTCACGAATCAATAGCTCGAGTGGAGATGCCAAAGGAGCTTGCCAAAGGAGTGGAGATGCCAGGATGGAGAGGGCGCGCTGTTTTGATGGGCCGCGGGCGCGAGCTTGTAAGCCGCGGGCGCGGACAGGAAAAGTCTGAAGCCAGCAGATGAAAGTGGAGCTGGCGAGCCGCGGGCGCGGCACTTTCCCCCGCAGGCGCGGCTTTCTGGGTTTTACGAGGCTATTTACCTAGCTTGGAGAGGGCGCGGCTGCCTGTTCGGAGAGCCCTCTCCCTTGCCCTTTTTCTTCCTTTTGGTAGAAGACTATAAATAGTCCCTTGCTTGATTTTCTTAGCATCCACTATTCCATTGGCCCCAAAAATCATTTGTAGAGAGAGAAGTTCATGGTTTCTAGAGAGAGAAAACACTAGTGTTCAAGATTCAATCTTTGTAATCAAATATTCAAGCTTTCTTCTAGATTGTTGCTACTACTTTGATGATTTGGTAATCTTTCATCTTTATAATATCAATCTTTACTTTTGTTTCTCTAGTTTTTGATCTTCTTTGTTTTATTGCCTCTTACTTAAGTTTATTTCCATAAATATTCAAGCTTTATTAGTTTCTTTGATTTTTCTTTCAAGTTAGAATCATGTTAGGTTGTGTTGGTATTGAATACATGTTTATGCTAGTTGTTATGGCTATTCCCTTCCTTCTAGCTTAGGTTTTTAGCTAGGGAAGGGGGTGAAAATCATGTGTATTTGAATATCTATTGATTATTGATTGGGACTTATTCTTGAGTTGATGATTTGAGCTATAATATGCTTGGAGTTAGTGTGTGCACCTCTAATCCCAAGAATCTAGCCCTTGATTGAATGCATGAGAATGATTTAATCTAGGTGTGAATGATTTCATCGACTTGCTTGAGTAGTTGCATGAGAATGAACTATTTTAGGTAGAGTTTATACTCCTAGAATCGGTTTCCCTTTGGTTTTCATTAGTACTCTTTGTTCATGATTGAATCCCCCTCTTCCTAGTGCTTTTGTCATTGGTATCCCTCTAATCTTGTCCATTTATTTGTTTTTAAAAGTGTTTAATCTATTTCCCTTATTTCTAGTTTATTCTAGGCTCAATAGTAGTTGGTTTGTCCATAGAATTCTTCAAACACAAATACAAATACCCTCTTTTGTTACTAGCAATTTCTCCTCGATTTCGTATTAATTGTGCTAAACCCCCGTTTCCTTGGGAATCGACCCTACCTTACCGCTATCTAAAGTAAAATTTGATAGAGCTAGGATAGGAGTTATAAATTGTAATTTTGATCTAGGATAGTAAACTAACGACCCATTGTCCGCCGATCAAAATTTTGGCGCCGTTGCCGGGGAATCGGCTAGTTTTGCACACTTATTTGCGTAATTTGTGGATTTTGTTGCTTTTTTGTTTAGTTCCTTTTCCACTTGCTAGTCATTGCTGATTGTTTGTTTAGCTTTGGTGAATGCAAAGAAGATCTCAAGGACCACCTACTCACAACCTTGATCACGAAATCGACCGAACCTTGAGACAAGTCCGTAGACTCTATCAAGAAGAGGGACGAGGTTTTGGTGCAATCTTTGATAGTGAAAGTGATTCTTGTTCCTCACATTCCCAAGGTGACGAAATGGCAGGACAACAAGTGGATGTATTATTTCGTGAGTTCGGTAATCCGGAGGATTATGAGCTCACCGGTGGGATATTGTTACCCGTCACTGAAACTAACTTCACCATCCATCCTCAATACACTCGAATGGTTCAAGCGGAGCAATTCTCGGGTTCGCCAAGTGAAGACCCCATTGAGCACCTTGATAGGTTCCTCGAACTCTGTGCCATGATACAAACCAACCAAGTTTCTCAAGAATACATCCGGATGCACCTATTTCGGCAATCTCTTGCGGGGAGAGCAAAGAAGTGGCTCAAGCAAGTCAAGCCTAATTCTCTCACGACATGGAGGGAAATTGTGCAAGCATTCTTGAAGAGATTCATCTCCGAGGAGAAAACCGCCGAGATGAGGAGGAAGATAGCATCTTTTGAACAAGAGGCGGAGGAGAGTCTTAGTGAAGCTTGGGAGAGGTTTAAGGAGTTGGTGCAAGCATGTCCCCACCATGAGTACAATCAAAGCTTACTCATGAGGTTCTTCTATGATGGTTTGGAACCGATGTCCCGAGCTAATTTGGATGCGGGGGCGGGTGGACAATTGATCAAAGTCCCTCAAAATCAAGTTGAAGCAACGATCGAAGAGGTAGTTAAAAATTACTCTTGGGGAGGAAGAAGGAGGAATGCGCCAAAGAAAGGTGGGAAGTATGAGTTGGAGAAGGTCGATCAATTGCAACATCAAATTGAGATGTTGACAAAAGGGCTTGCCAAGTTGAATACAAGTGTTGCTAGTGGTTCAAGCTCCTCCCAAGTCAACTCTTTCTCTTGTCAAAATTGTGGTGGCACCAACCATGATACATCCTATTGTGACGGGTTGAGCCCGGAGCATGTAGCGGCATACAACACAAGGCAAGAAGGGTATAGGGGAAATGGTGGAGGAGTAGCTTGGAGACAACCACCACCCGGTTTGCAACCCAACCTCAACAATGGAATCAACAAGCTCAACAACCATACAATTCCAACACCCAATATCAAAACCCTCCTCCATTCCAAACCCAAAATCAAAGAGGAAACTACCCAAGAAAAAACCAACACAATAATCAACACCAATACCAAAATCAAACCCAAGCAACTCAAAGAAGTCAAGAGCAAGCATCTCAACCCGATTCTACTCAAACTCAAATTCTTCAACAACTTCAAGCCATGAATCAACAAATGCAAGAAGTCAAGGCTCATAACAAGATGGTTGATTCACAACTAGCACAATTGGCCGAGAGGGTTCCTTACAACTCATCTTCCACTTTGCCCGGACAATCACAAACCAACCCTTCCAATATTGTAAAACCCGACTCTTGCAAGGCAATCACATTGAGATCGGGTACATCTTATGAGGGTCCCAAGGAAGAGGATGGTAAGGAAAAGAAGGAGGGAGAAGAAGAGATGAGTGATGATAAGAAAGTTGAAGAAGAGAAGGTTGATGAGAAAGAGAAGAGTATGGAGAAAAAGAAGACTAAGGATGTGGCGACATCCTCAACTTCTAGTGAGGCAAGAAACCTTGATGGACCGGTTCCTTTTCCCGGTCGGCTTGCGGAGAGAAAATTGAACGATAAATTTGCAAGGTTTCTAAGTGTGATGAAAAACTTACACATCAACCTCCCTTTTATTGAGGTTGTCACAAAAATGCCTTCATACTCCAAGTTCTTGAAAGACATTCTCACCAACAAAAGGAAGCTCAATGATGAGCTTATCACTCTTCCCCATCAAGTGAGCGCACTTGTTCAACACAAAATGCCCAAGAAGCAAAAGGACCCGGGAAGCTTTACCTTGTCGGTCAAAATTGGGAACATGGAAGCTAGGGGTGCCCTAGCCGACCTCAGAGCAAGTGTTAGTTTAATCCCTCTATCCATTGCTCAAAAGCTTAACATTGAGATGATCCCCACAAGGAAAACCATTCAATTGGCCGATCGATCGGTGAAGCTACCTTGTGGCGAGCTTGAAGATGTCCCTATTCAAGTTGGGCATATCTATGTGCCATGTGACTTTGTAGTGATGGATATGGAAGAAGATGTGGATACACCTTTGATCTTGGGCCGTGAAGCTCTTAAAATTTTGGGGGCGGTAATCAATTGCAAGAATAATACCATTACATGTGAAGTAGCCGATGAAAAAATTGTCTTTGAATTCTCTAAGCTACTCAAAACCCTCATGGTTGAGAAGTGCTATAGGGTTGATGTTGTCATTGAAGAGCTAGATCGTTTGGGAAGGGTTGTCATGAGTCCTAAAGATCCTATGGTCGAAGCTCTCACATGTGAGGAAGATTACTTCTCCCAAGAAGCAAAGGAATTTGCTATGGCCATTGAAGAAGCCAAAGAGGAAGAAGAGAATGGTACTAAGCATGATGAGCTTGAGCTTGAGGAGGAAAAATTGGAGGAGAGTTCTAAGCCTCCTCCCAAGGTAGAACTCAAACCCCTTCCCCCTTCTTTGAAATATGCTTATCTTGGAAATGAAGGAGAATACCCCATTATTGTAAATGCCTCCCTTAATGGTCTTGATTTGGAAAAATTGATTGTTGTTTTGAGAAAATATAGAAATGTGATAGGGTATAGCATTGACAATATTAAGGGTATTAGCCCTTCTTTATGCATGCATCGTATTCACCTTGAGGATGATCAATCCACCTCCATTGAACCTCAAAGGAGGTTAAACCCCAACCTCCAAGAGGTAGTCAAGAAGGAAATCTTGAAATTGCGTGAAGCGGGTATAATCTATGCTATCTCCGATAGCAAGTGGGTTATCCCGGTTCACGTGGTTCCCAAAAAGGGTGGAATGACCATTGTCAAGGGAGAAGGAGGAGAGGAAATCTCCACCCGGACGGTCACCGGGTGGAGGATGTGCATTGATTATAGGAAGTTGAACAAGAATACTAAGAAAGATCATTTTCCTCTCCCCTTCATGGATCAAATGTTGGAAAGACTCTCCCATCATGCTTTCTTTTGCTTTTAAGATGGATACTCCGGCTTTTTCCAAATCCCTATCCATCCAAATGATCAAGATAAAACTACTTTTACGTGTCCATATGGGAAATTTTGCGTACCGAAGAATGTCATTCGGGTTATGCAATGCTCCCTCAACTTTCCAACGATGCATGACTTCCATTTTTTCTGAAATGCTTGAGAATGAGATTGAAGTTTTTGTGGATGATTTTAGTGTTGGTGGATCATCTTTTGACACATGCCTTATTAACCTTGAAAAAGTTTTGAAAAGGTGTCAAGGGACGAGTTTAGTGTTGAATTGGGAAAAATGCCATTTTATGGTCGAGGAAGGTATTGTCCTAGGCCATAAAGTATAAAAAAAGGGCATTGAAGTAGACTCGGCTAAGGTTTCGGTGATTGCTAAGTTGCCCCCTCCTACCTCCGTCACGGAAGTGAGAGATTTTCTTGGGCATGCCGGTTTTTACCGGAGGTTTATCAAAAAAATTTCATCTATTGCCAAACCCTTAACCAAGTTACTCAAAAAGGATGTTGTGTTCAATTTTTATGAGGCTTTCCTTAAGGCATTTCAAAAGCTGAAGGAAGCCCTCATCTCTTCTCCTGTTGTGCAAGCTCCGGATTGGAGCTTGCCTTTTGAGCTAATGTGCGATGCAAGTGATTTTGCTGTAGGTGCCGTACTTGGGCAAAAGAAAGAAGGAAGATCTTGTGTCATCTACTACGCAAGTAGAACGCTCGACGAAGCTCAAAAGAATTATACCACAACGGAGAAGGAAATGCTAGCGGTTGTCTTTGCCATGGATAAGTTCCGGTCTTACCTCATATGCTCAAAGGTGATAGTCTACACGGATCACATCACGGTCCGCTACCTTATGACCAAAAAGGAAGCAAAACCGCGTCTCATTCGTTGGGTTCTTTCTCTCCAAGACTTTGACATGGAGATGAGGGACAAAAAGGGGGCAGAAAATTATGTAGCGGATCATCTATCGAGACTTCCTTTTGAGACTAAAGAAGACGTGCCTATCAATGAAGAAGTGGGTTTTGAGGCTCTTATGGCCATTGCATCAACACCAAGCCCTTGGTATGCGGACATTGCCAATTACTTAGCATGTGGTGTCGTTCCCCCGGAGTTCTCCTCTCAACAAAAGAAAAGGTTTTTCAAAGAAGTGAGGAGGTATTTTTGGAACGACCCTTATTTATTCAAGTAATATGGAGATGGGCTTTTTAGAAAATGTGTTCCGGATCATGAGATTGAAAGGGTGCTTGAGCATTGTCATTCATTGCCATGTGGTGGGCATGGAGAAAAGACCGTGGCTAAAATTTCTCAATCTCTTCTTTGGTGGCCAACAATGCACAAGGATGCCCACAAATTCATAGCTAGATGTGATAAGTGCCAAAGAAGTGGGGGCATAACCAAGCGTGATGAAATGCCTCAACAAAATATTCTGGAGGTTGAACCCTTTGATGTATGGGGGGTCGACTTTATGGGGCCTTTCGTTTCTTCTTGTGGCAATCTCTATATATTGGTGGCGGTGGACTACGTGACCAAGTGGATCGAAGCTATACCCTCGCCCACCAATGACCACAAGGTTGTGCTCAAGCTTCTAAAAAAGATCATCTTCCCAAGATTCGGGGTCCCAAGAGTTCTTATTAGTGATGGTGGTTCTCACTTCGCCAAGAAACAACTTGAAGCTCTCCTCAAACGCTATGGGGTTCATCATAAAATTGGCCTACCATACCACCCCCAAACTCAAGGACAAGTGGAAGTATCAAATAGGGAGATCAAAAACCTTCTTGAGAGGATAGTGAACAAGTCTAGAAAAGATTGGTCTCTCAAGCTTGATGATACGCTTTGGGCTCTAAGGACGGTTTATAAGACCCCGATTGGTTGTCATTTGCCGGTTGAGTTAGAGTACAAAGCTTGGTGGGCGATCAAAGAGCTCAATATGGATATGACCTTGGCGGGCGAAAAGAGGCTACTTAAGCTCAATGAACTTGAGGAGCTCCGCTATGATGCCTATGAGAACTCGAGACTCTACAAGGAGAGAACCAAGAGGTGGCACGACCAACATATTAGGAACAAGAGCTTTAAGGTTGGGGACAAAGTTTTGTTATTCAATTCTAGGCTCCGTTTGTTCCCTGGAAAGCTTAAGTCAAAATGGTCGGGGCCTTTCACGATTTCTAAAACAACTCCTTATGGGTCTTTTGAGTTAGAAGCGAATGGGAACAGGTTCATGGTCAACGGCCATCGTTTGAAGCTCTACCATTGCAATGATCAAATTGGCATGATTGAGTGCATGAGGCTCGATCCGCCGGATCCTAAGTCACTTTCTTGAAGATAATGTGAAATGTTCAAGCTAATGACCTCATAAAGAAGCGCTTCTTGGGAGGCAACCCGAGTTCTCAACCCGAGCTCTTTGTCTTTTTTGTCTTTGACTATTTTTGAATGATTTTTCCTTCAATCTCTTATTGTGTGCGTTTGTTCATTAATTAGGTACCATGATCTTTGGGTGCTTGATCTATTAAGTTGGGTTTGGAGAAGAGAAGGAGTTTGGAAAAAGAGGAAGTGGAGATGCCCAGAGAGGACACTGGAGAGGGCGCGCACAGGCCACCCGCGGGCACGGCAAGCCCCTCCCCTGTTTTCAAGATTAAGCGGAGATGCCTGGGTCATAGCTGGAGAAGGCGCGCACAGAAAGCCCCGCGGGCGCGGCCCATAGGCCCGCGGGCGCGGCAGGTATTTTCATTTTTTTCTTCATAAAATGGAGATGGCTCAGAGATACCGAGAGAGGGCGCGGACAAAGTTAGCCGCGGGCACGGCGAGCTCCACCGCGGGCGCGGACAGGCACCACCGCGGGTGCGAAGTTGCACCTCGCGGGCACGGCATCCTGCAGTCCAGAAAACAGAAACCTGAAACCCTGAAGCCGCGGGCGCGGCATACGAGCCCGCGGGCGCGGTCAGAGCATGCCGCGGGCGCGGCCCTTCAGGGCTGCGACTTCTCCTTTAATCTTCAGCCACATGCCCGAAAATACATATCAGTTTTTTTTTCCCTTTCTCTCTCTACTCCTTACTCCATTCCAAACCCTAACCCATTCCTCTTAAATTTCTCTTCCCAATTCATCAAATTTCAACAATTCCCTCACTTTTCTACAATTTTTCTCACCAAAAATCTAAAATTTCATCCTTTAAAACCCCCAATTTCGGTATTCCTCTTTGTGTGGCAATTTCTTTCACCATTGGAGGGTTCTTGGAGGAAGTCTTGATTTCTTCTTCAAGGGGATAGTAGGAGCAATTATTGGTATCCATTTTGGTATACATTTCTTCCTCACTCTCATTTACCTTTGAATTTGAAACATGCTTTTGGTTGAGAAATTGTATGTGTATGAATTTTCATGTTGAAATTTTTGATTGGTGCATGCCTATATTGAATTCATTCATCATCTTAAGCATTATTAATTGTTGAGTTGTTGTTTGTGTTAGTTTGTTCCTTGTCATAGATTGCTTGCTTGTGGGTTGAACTTGGTGAATCTTGGTTTTGGAGATTGTTGTAGTGTCATTATTGTGAGTGATTGTTTTGGAATTGGATTGCAATTTGATATTGGTGACAATGGTTTTCGGTTCTAAGAAGAGAAAAAGTGGGAAGGAACTCCAAGGTTCATCCTCTTCCAACCCCCAACAAAATGAACCTACACCCCAAACCGCTCCACCACCTCTACCACCCCTCAAATTCCACAACAAAAACCACAAACCCATCTATGACAACCTCCTAAACAGAAAACTGAGACCAACCAAGCATTACCATCACTCCACCACAACCAAGCTTGGTATCGGTGAGGATTGTTGGTTCTTGTTCAACAACCTCGGACTTGGTTCCTTTGTGTCAAGTGCCTATCGAACCTACAAAGAGCCTACCCCAGAGTTTCTTGCTTCCTTCAAAACCCATGCCGCAGGAGATAATGATCTCTCCATCTCCTTCCAACTCTTTAACAAAAAAGAAACCTTCACCCTCCGCCAGTTTAACCAACTGCTGGATTTCAACCCCGATGCCGATATGTTCTTCCCCGAACATGCGGGCCTCCATGCTTATGAGCCCCTTCACTGGTGGAAGGTCATTTCGAGAATGGACGCCTTCAACTCCAAGTACTCTTTAGCCAGTCAGATCATGCACCCGGCCATCAGACTTCTGCATCGAATCCTTGGGTACACGATCTTTAATAAACAGGACTTGGGGAAGATTACAACCAAGGAAATCCGACTATTATGGCTAGCTACGCAGCCGGAAATTGGGCACAGAATGAACTTCGGGTTTCTATTCACCAAATGCATTGAGAGTGTCCTGTCGGGTACAAGGAAAGGTGAAATTCATTTTGGAGGGATGGTAACTCGGATAGCCGAGAAGCTGGGGCATTTGGCTAAGCTCGAATCTTGCACCCCCGTAGGGAAGAGTGATGGGAGTGATATCTGGCTCGACCTCGACCAACTAAAAACCATGAAGTTCATCGCAGATACCGAGGATCGAGGAAAGACTTGGAGCTTACTTGTCTCCCAAGAGCACCACTGTTTCTTGCCCAAGCCGGAATTCACTTCTTTCACAAGGGAAGGAGTCAATTACCCATGGTGGGTAAAGAAGGACTCAGGCGTCCTTCCTAGTGCTAGGATGGTCACGGGGGAAGGGTCCGGCCAAAGCAATGAGGGCACAGAGGATGAGTTCCACCAACAACAACAACAGCAAGGATCAAGGCAACAACAACAGCATCATCAACCTGACTACCAACAACAAATGGAGGCAATGCGAGCCCAAATGGAAAGCATGCAACTCGGCATGCAAGGTATGTTTGCTTCCCACCAACACCTCTCTTACCAAACCAACGCCTTATATGATTTGAGTGTGCGTGATGTGGATTTAAACCCCTTAACTTAATAAAGAATCTAAAATCACACAAGTAAAATAAGCCTTTCGAATCTCCTTAGAAAATCGAACAACTTAAAGATAACAAACCGGATATGACTTTGAAAACGACCACTCCTGGAACGAATTCAACGCCTCTCAAATTACCTAGACCACTCCTGGAACTAAGTACTTTGATGAACAAAACTTAGACTACTCCTAGAACTAAGAATTGAACGTTCTAATTATCAAAACAACTCCTTGAATTGAAAATTAGCAAAAGAATTTGTAAGCAATTAAGCAATTAAGCAAAACAAACAATAAACTTGTATTGAATTTTCTGGTTGTGTGTACAAAGCCACAAACAATCCCTTATTTATAGACTAAAACTAACTATTCCTAAGTCTAATCGAACTAGGAAAAAACCCTAGCCTTAATCCCCAAGTATCCTAGATAGAATAGGAAAACCAATTCTAATGGAACTAGGAAACTAGTAATAAGACTAATTCTACTTAACCTAAAACTCCTTAAAACAATTCCTAATTAACTTAGAAATTCTTTTAAGCTAAAAACAATTCCTAATCAACTTAGGAACTTACTAAGCTAAAACAAATCCTAATTCAAATAGGAACTCACTTTGTCAAAAGCAAGTTCTAATCATCTTAGGAACTCACTTAACGAGAACAATTCCTAATTGAAATAGAAATCCTATGTGCTTAAAACAAGAAAAACCCTTTCAAGTGAAAGGTAAAAACTTGTAAGCAAAACTCTAAAAACTAAGTAATGAACTACACATCTTCTTCAATGGCTACGCATGTTAACCATTCGTGATTCTCCCCTCCAATTTCGAACCCTATAGGACTTAAAACCAATATGATTGGCTCTTCAAAAGAATTTCCCTCTTGACTCACATCAGTGCGTAGAGGGGATGTCACTCCCCCGGTCAACTACCCTTATGTGCCGGCCCAACAAGGGCCCGTGCCATCTTGGGGGGTGACAACCTACCTACGTACCCATACTGGCAAGGGACCTCGGACCCTACTGTGCCTAGGCGTGATTTCCCTGATGAGTCCGGTCATTATGATTATCGGGTTTTGGGTGGGAGTGATTACAGGGGTGATCCTAACTACCCCTATGTCGACCCCTCTCACCCCAACCCCCTTGTCCAGCCCAAGCCATATGACCAGTTGTCCGCGTCCCAGCTCGACCTTTTCAAAGGTCACTATGGGTGGCCACCTGGCTACTCTGGAGGTTGGGACCCCTATGGCCCCCCATCGGGTTTCTCCTACGACGATGGGAGCGCGGATAACGACGGTGCCGGCTCTAGTGGCCATTAGTTTCCCCCTTGTTCTTTTTGTTCCCTCCCTTTGTCTTCCCCCCCTATTACTTGTCCTCACGCCGCATCGAGGACGATGCTTTACTCTAGTGTGGGGGGGTGTCTGAGTCAAAGGAGAGTGTTAGGGAATTCTTGAGGTGAGTGTGGGGGAAGGCACCTAGGACTCAAGGAACTATTTAGGAGTTTTGGGTGTAGGTGTCGTTGGTAGCGTTGTTGTTGCCTGGTGTCTATGATGTCCGTTTCTATGATGATTATGATATGATGAAAATGTTTTGATGATGATGACTCTATAATGATGGGATGTTTGGGTAGTAGGTCATACCCAAAGAATTAAGTTCATGGATTTTTTCTCTCTCTCTAGTTCTAACGTTCTTTTCTTTGTAGTGCTTGCCTTGTTTTTCTTTGTTTTCCTCTCTTTTGTAGCTTGGAAGAAATTAAAAGCGACATGTGGAGGCACGGTAAATTGCTTGGTTGCTTTATTTTTTCTTCAAGAGACATTGGTGAGATCTTTCCTTTACTTTTATTTTCTTTTCTCATGTCGTGTTTAGTTTAGGCTTTAGCTTAGGAAAGAGTTGAATGGTTCGAGGATGTTTGCATGCGGTTCCAAGGAACCTGGGATTGTTGGTATTGAGACCGAACGATCGCTTGTATGTCGATTGGGATTTATTTGAATCTTTAAGCCTCTCATATGAACCTTCTTGATTCTCTCTTTCCTTTGTTCTACTTCCTTTTGTGTGATAAGCATAATTATGGCATGATGATATGAATGTGTTTTGGAACTTGCTTGCTACATTTGGATTCTATCTCCGTGATGATGCATCCTTGAATGTTTGTCCTTTTTCTTAACTATGTGATGAGGTGCACATTTCGAGATTTTTGTTGATTGAATTAGACGAGCCTTAGTTAAGGTAGCAAGGGTAAGAACTTGTGAGGGCGTTTGAACCCCTAGTTCGCGGGATGTGGTAAGATGGAGTTGCTCCTTGTAGTGGATTTGAAGCCCTCTAGTTGGTATTTGCTTACTTTTCTCATCCCTTGTGAGGTTCTCTTGTTCATGCCTTCATCAACTTGTTGAGCGGCGTATTAGGATCCTCGACTATGCATGTTTGAATCCTTGTGTTGACTATTAGCCCCCAAGATCACGACCTTGGACTTTTGAGGGAGGAAAAGGGCACCATTTCTCATTTTTGTTTATTTTCTCTTTTATTTAGTTACAAATTTGATTTTTCTCTTTGCATCATCCCTCTTGCCAACCAATTTGAGCCTAATGTTTTCCCATTCTTGTCTCAACCTCATTACAAGCCTAGCGACCTATGTTTACTAACCCCTATTAGTTAATGAAGCAATGGCTTTGCGAGGCGAGTGTGAAAGAGCGTCATGAATGTGAACATGAATCATTTGTGGAATTGGTTTGTAATTCTAGAGTTGAATATGTAAAGAAGTTTGAAAAAAAAAAAATAAATAAAAAAAATAAAAAAAATCTTTATTTGATGAAATGAGAAATTTATTTATCTTGTATATATACTTGAATAAAGGGTGGTGATGCGAATGAAATCAAAATGTTTGGATATTCGTTTGAGTTGTGGTTGTGTTTTGAGTTTTGACCTTGAGGATCCCCCTTTCTCTTGCTTCACTTAGGAATTACCGCCACTATTTCAAATTGAATATTCCGCCCTCTACCTTAAGCCGTGTCAGTACAACCCTTGTGAAGCCCCTTTGACTTTAAGAGTGCATGGTCAACAACCGGTGGAGGGAGATGGTTCTCAACCCTATGGAAAGAACGTGCATAGTTGAGATGTCGGGATGATCTTTTACCTCCTCAAATTAAATCTTTTTCCGGTTCCTTCGTGGAATCATGAGGAGCCATCTAAGGGGGCGATTTGAAGCTAGTGGGGAGAACGCGGACCGTTTTAGAGGGGATTAGGGCGGAAGATGACTCACTAGTTCTCTGTGCTTAGTTGAGGCTCGACTCTTGCAATCTCTAACATCTTGAGGCGTGTATGCATCACGTAGTTGAGAATAGCTAATATTCTTTGACGTTTTTGACATGGTTGAGCCCAAATAAAGCAATTGTTCTTTTGATCTCTTATGCTGTTTTTCCCAAAACCATGCCATATTATGTTTGTCTTTGTGGTGATAGATTTTTCTTTCTCTCTTTGTCTTGCTTGAGCACAAGCAAGAGGCAAGTGTGGGGGATTTTGATGTGTGGCATTTATGCCACCATTTTAACCCTTTTTACTACCGATTTCCCCCAGATTTGTCACTTGCTTATGCCTATTTTAACCCCTTTTATCTTGATTTTAGTCACTTTAGCCCCCTCTCGTATTTTTCCTCCCCTTTTGTCTTTTCTTCTAGTTTTTACCTCCTTTTTATGTGTTTTGACAGCTCCCAGCGCTTATGTGCGACTCAAGAATCAATAGCTCGAGTGGAGATGCCAAAGGAGCTTGCCAAAGGAGTGGAGATGCCAAAGGAGCTTGCCAAAGGAGTGGAGATGCCAGGATGGAGAGGGCGCGCTGTTCTGATGGGCCGCGGGCGCGAGCTTGTAAGCCGCGGGCGCGGACAGGAAAAGTCTGAATCCAGTACAAGAAAGTGGAGCTGGCGAGCCGCGGGCGTGGAGCATAGGGGCCGCGGGCGCGACAGAGAAGCCCCGCGGGCGCGACACTTTCCCCCGCGGGCGCGGCTTTCTGGGTTTTACGAGGCTATTTACCCAGCTTGGAGAGGGCGCGGCTGCCTGTTCGGAGAGCCCTCTCCCTTGCCCTTTTTCTTCCTTTTGGTAGAAGACTATAAATAGTCCCTTGCTTGATTTTCTTAGCATCCACTATTCCATTGGCCCCAAAAATCATTTGTAGAGAGAGAAGTTCATGGTTTCTAGAGAGAGAAAACACTAGTGTTCAAGATTCAATCTTTGTAATCAAATATTCAAGCTTTCTTCTAGATTGTTGCTACTACTTTGATGATTTGGTAATCTTTCATCTTTATAATATCAATCTTTACTTTTGTTTCTCTAGTTTTTGATCTTCTTTGTTTTATTGCCTCTTACTTAAGTTTATTTCCATAAATATTCAAGCTTTATTAGTTTCTTTGATTTTTCTTTCAAGTTAGAATCATGTTAGGTTGTGTTGGTATTGAATACATGCTTATGCTAGTTGTTATGGCTATTCCCTTCCTTCTAGCTTAGGTTTTTAGATAGGGAAGGGGGTGAAAATCATGTGTATTTGAATATCTATTGATTATTGATTGGGATTTATTCTTGAGTTGATGATTTGAGCTATAATATGCTTGGAGTTAGTGTGTGCACCTCTAATCCCAAGAATCTAGCCCTTGATTGAATGCATGAGAATGATTTAATCAAGGTGTGAATGATTTCATCGACTTGCTTGAGTAGTTGCATGAGAATGAACTATTTTAGGTAGAGTTTATACTCCTAGAATCGGTTTCCCTTTTGTTTTCATTAGTACTCTTTGTTCATGATTGAATCCCCCTCTTCCTAGTGCTTTTGTCATTGGTATCCCTCTAATCTTGTCCATTTATTTGTTTTTAAAAGTGTTTAATCTATTTCCCTTATTTCTAGTTTATTCTAGGCTCAATAGTAGTTGGTTTGTCCATAGAATTCTTCAAACACAAATACAAATACCCTCTTTTGTTACTAGCAATTTCTCCTCGATTTCGTATTAATTGTGCTAAACCCGCGTTTCCTTGGGAATCGACCCTAACTTACCGCTATCTAAAGTAAAATTTGATAGAGCTAGGATAGGAGTTATAAATTTTAATTTTGATCTAGGATAGTAAACTAACGACCCATTGTCCGCCGATCACCGACCCGACCCGAATGACCCGACCCGTGACCCAAAAGTTGACCCGAAAATGACCTGAACCCGACCTAACTCGACCCGACCTAAACCCAACCCCGAATGGAGTTAACCTGAACATGACCCGATGCCCGAAATGACCCGACTCGAAATTGACTCAAAACCCGAACTTGACCCGACCCGAAGTGACTCGACCCGATTTAAACCTGAATTGATTGACCCGAATCGACCCTACCAGAAGTGACTCGACCAGAATTGACCCGACCCGAAGTGACCCGATTCCTGAAGTGAATAGGGTGAAATGGTGAATTACTTATTTTAGGGCTTCTTTGTTTCCTAAGTAATAGGTACTCACGATTTTTTTATTTTCTTAACGATTTTACTTTATTTTTCCAACTATTTTTTTTAAGCGAATTAATTTTGGTGACCCTACCCAAACTGACTCGACCGAAATTGCCCCGACCCGAATTGACCCAACCTGAATAGACTGGACCCGAAATTGACCCGAAAATTGGTCCTAAAAATTGACCGACCCGACTTGACCCTATCGAACTTAACCAGAAACCCGAATTGACCCGAATCGATCCGAACCCGACCCAAATATTTGCTGACCCAAAATTGAATGGACCCAAACCCAACCCAAATGACCCGTTTGCTAGGTCTACAACCAAGTCAATCAAAATTCTCAACTGAACCAATTTACCAACAAAATTACGGCGAATGTGAATATGGTCCAGGGAGTGGTTTAAATAGTTCTCGTCAGTTAACACTCGGAGGAGGCGGGAGCACAGACAAAGATTATGCAGTTGATGACGATGAAGAAGACGATGATGAGGAGGAGGATTTGGATGTTCCATGCACCCAAATGAATTTCACCAACTCCTAACAAAGCCGACCTTCCAATCTGCACCTTATCCCACTGCTAAACCCACTGAAGAGCCCGATAAAAAATTTTGGGATAATGTAGAGACAACTGCTTTAATCTCTACGTACATAAACACAACCAACAATCAAATTACCGGAATCCATTGAGTTGGCAAATCTACATAAAATTATATTTAATTTTTATGTGATGCACTTGTGCATTCACATCATTTTTATGCTACGAAAGTGCAATCTCTCTTCATCAAAACGATAATCTTATTCTAAAACTAACAACTTTTACTCTTTCAAATAACAAACAGAGAAAATGGATTCCTACAAAATTAATATAAGCTCCACTAATAGCTCGGATGATGATAGAAGGGGAGCGCTATATCGAGAAAAAAGGGAAATAGATTACATGATTGACACAGTCACCTCCACTTACCTCCCAATCTTAGCCACAATGGCAACCCCTCTAGCCGGCGTTCGCGCAAAGATGTTCCTCACGGTGTTAGTGAAGGATTTATGTCTTTGTCAAGTGTAATTACTAGATATATAATGGATCAAATTATGGAGATAATTAATTTCGTTCTTTTGGGTCAACGTTATATCATAGCTAGAGGTATTGACAATTTTTGGGCTAGTAAAATAATGTAAAGCCCAACTAAACGGACCCTATAAGGTCACACAAAGAGCCTAGATTAGCATAAGAGGAAGAGGCCCATGATAGGCCTTCTCTCTCTAGGTGGCCGGCCATATGGAGGAGTTTAGAGGATTTGGGCTTTGCTTCCTAGTCTAATTATAATAAGATTATAAATAGACTAAGTGCCTAGGGTTGAACACACAATTTAGTGATCTATTGATCAAAACCCTAATTAGTAAACACAAACCCTAACCTCTCTCTCTCACACATCTCTCTCCCCTCCTTGCGTCAGTGTCCGTCCGTGATGGTTGTGGTGGTGTTCGTTGTGGTGGCCAGTTGTCCATAAAGGTGGTGATCGTGGTGTTTCTCCTTCACTCAACCAATCTAGTATTAGTGGACAGCTCATTCGAATCTCGTGGACTAAGTAAAGGAGCAACACTTAGGGCTCTATTCTCTCCCTAATTGTCAATCAACTTGCTACGTGGAGATCACGCTTCAAAGGTAAAACTATGTGATTCTTGTGTGTTATGCATGCGATCTTGTTTTAGGTGCGTATGAATATGATTCATGAAATTCCGCTTAGAGAACCTAAATCCCTTTAGTGGTATTAGTTAGCCTCTTGTATGAACACGCTTCATTATAATTATACGATTATTTGAAGTCCATGTTCATAATTTTATAATTAATTAAGAGGAAAAATTAATTTAATTACAGTTTAATCATTATATTAAATGTGATTTAACTCTTGGAATTGATTACATATGATTTAATTTGCTCAATATAAGCCATAAAGAGGACCGATTATTTCCCTATTATGCTCGAAAATTTCAAACACCCTAACCCTAATTTTCGAATTTTTCGAAAACCCTAACCCTAAATTTTGATTTTGTGCTTGAGTTTTTGTTTTGATTCACGCTTGATAATTTTAATTAGGTTGATTTATGTATAAAAATGTTTTATGTATGATCAATAATTTCATTTTAAGAGTTAAAATTAAATTGGAATTAATTTTATGATGAACCCTAATTTAAAATTGAATTGGGAATTTAATTTTATTCTTGGACAATTTTAATTTAATTTTACAAAAGTTGTTTAATTAAATTATAAACACAAAAAAAATATATATATTTAAAGTGGCCGGTAGCCACGACTGGGTGGCGGAGCCACGGTGGCTGCCAACCAGGGTGTTAGTCCAGGAGGGAGGGGAGGGAGGGGGGGCGACGGTCCATGGCAGGGGAGCAGCCATGGAAAGGGTTGCATGTTGCTGCCACGGACACTGCTGCCGCAAGGTAGTGGGCATCGTAAGGTACCAACCACCATGGTCAGCTTCGGCTGGCCACGCAAGGTGGCCAATGGCCGTTAGTGCTACTGTTGCACCGCTGCTTTGGTAGCGTACACCATCAGGTGTGCAGCCACCGTGGCCGGCTTTGGGTGGCCACACCACGTGGCTGGTGCTTGGCTATTTTCAAAAAAAAAAAAATTATTTTAAAAATATTTTTAAAATAAAATCAAATTTCAAAAGTCGTTATTTGGTTATCATCCATAATTAAAGTTATTAATTTTAAATAGGATTTGTTAGGAATTTTTTAGCATATTCCAAATTAATTTTAAATAATTGATTTAAATAATGTGATTATCCTATAATTAATTTTGGATATAATTGATTTTAAAACTATTTAATTGGCTAGTAATTAGGATAGAATCTCCTAAGTTAGTTAAGATAATCATAGAAAATACATATGATTTATTTTTCCATATTAAAATAAGATTTGATTCTATCGATCATGCCAAATTTAAAATATATTATATTTTATAGATGGTAATGAATAATATATGATATTATCTAATTACAAATTAAAAATATGAGATATTTTAGGAATTGCGTTGCCTTAATTTAAGAATTTTCGATATTTTAGTTTAGGCAAGCATGTTGAGTGATCTATTATATGGCACCTTTTATAATATATGATATTATTATGCTATATATAGAATAGTATGGCCCATAGATTCTAAATACGATCTACGCATCGTGATGTATTTTTGTAATCTAAATACGGTCTGCATACCATTGAGTATCTTTGTAACTTTTCATTTAAAGTAAATAGATTAGTTATTTAAATAGTTTAGTCCAAAGAACCCCATGAAGTGAAGGCCCAAAGGAGCAAGGTGGATGGAGATCCATGAAGGTTCAAGTGAGAGCATTTCAAGATTAGTTTCTCAGGACTAAGGGGTTATACTATTTCATGTTTTATTTTATGCATTAGTAGATTATGCATGCTAAGTTTTTATTTATGTTGTTGATGATGCGTTAGAGTTCACTAAATTAATCACAACATAATAAAATCTAGGTCCCGGTAATATTGAGATTGTTTTTCCAATTAAAACGTACCAACAACCCTTCCATAATTAATGATAGGTCATGCCAAAGTTGGGTGTCATTTTTATATCTTAGCTAACTTGGGAATCAAGTTTTACAATTTTAATTGATTGTGCTCAACAAGATTACCTAAAGAGTGTAGAATCTTGAAGCAAAGGGTAATAATTGAACATGAGATGGTTAATTATTCAACCAAGAGTTGCAAGAGTTGCAATCAGTATAGAGTTTACTCACCTTAAAAATGTAATGGTTGATGGTAGGGCCAAAGTTCGGTAAATTATTACACGAATAAAGGATCTAGGAATCACTTAATTCAATTGTGACCATTTAATATTGTAAAGCGTTAAAGTTACATATGAGTTTAATTTAGGTGCTTGAAAGATAAACATAGTTGAATTTTGGTTTTATTAAGTAAGATATATATATAGAAATAGGATCATATGAGACCACATCCCTTATGTGAAAACCTGGTATATGTGAGGACATATTACAACCATTGGATCAATTGCATCCAATGGCTACCATTTATCCCAGTCAAACATAATTTCAAAAAAAATAGCGTTTTCACTCTCCTCCTTCATTTTGCAAGTTATTTTCTCTCTCCTACTTCAATTTCTCAGTTCTCTTTGCTATTTTCTCTGATTCTTCTTCAAACTTCATCAATTCTTCGTCAAGGTGAGTTTCGCTTATGTTTTACTTTGTGTTTTTCGTTGATTTGGTTTGATTTTCGTTTTTTCAGTAGTAATTAAGTTGATTTTAGTTTTATTTTTTGCTTTACTTTTGTTATCTTTGAATTTCGGCTTGAATCTTCACCTATTACTAGGTATTTACCTGATTTCTATTAATTTGTGCTATTACGTTGATTTTAGTTTGATTTTTGGTTTATTTGAATAATTATTAAGTTGATTTTAGTTTTATTTGAGTAATTATTTTTTACTTGTGTTTTTACCTTGATTTTTGTTTGATTTTTGGGCTTAATTTCTTCAATTGTGTTTAATTTTTCTGGTTAATTGTATTAAGTTTGTGTTCTTGTTCTTTGAATTGTTTGGATTTTGAGGATTATTCTAATTGTTACTTGCAGGAACTCCAACTTCTCCATTTAAGTAATTTCTGAGTTCCTCTTCTAATCCATTGAAGTAATTCATGAGGTAAGATAATCTCTCGACCTTTTATTTTTAGTTTTTTCCCCCTATCTACTACTACATGTCGCTATGTTGCTGCGTCCCTTCTACTTCCCTGTTGTTTCATCCCTTCCTGTCTTTTATGGTGTTGTGCGGTTATGTGATTGTGTGCTAGTTGCACTTGGTTTAAATTATAGAGATGATGATTTTTATAAAGTTAATAGAATTATTAGTCAAGCAAATATTGTTTCTAGTTATATTGAATCCTGAGTTTTAGTCCGATTAAAATTATGGATGACTACTGATATATGTGTAATTGAGATTCCGAATGGCATAAATAGTTGATTTTTTTTACAGCTTTAGAGAATTTAGTTATAAAACTATATTTGAATTTGATTACTGAAGGTTCCCAACCACAAGTGGAAACGACCTATGGATCTCTATTATATGAACTTCAGGTGTAATTTGTGAATATTTTGATGCAATGTTGACAGTTGTATCGTTATGGTATATATAGGCAATTGAAGTTGTTTGTTATTTTATTGTGTTCAGATTATATGGGATGAGGTTGGTGAATCTGAAACCACTCGTGATAAGATGTTACTTGAGCTGGAGCAAGAGTGCCTTAAGGTATACGGGAGAAAAGTTGATCAGGCTAACTACTGCAGAGCTCCGCTATTGCATGCTATTGCTGATTCTGAGGCGGAGCTAGCCACCATTTGTTCTGCAATGGGTGAGAGGCCAGTCCATATTCGACAGGTAAC
This sequence comes from Chenopodium quinoa, assembly GCF_001683475.1. Classification (NCBI taxonomy): domain Eukaryota; kingdom Viridiplantae; phylum Streptophyta; class Magnoliopsida; order Caryophyllales; family Amaranthaceae; genus Chenopodium; species Chenopodium quinoa. Next base: position 370,744 of record NW_018743783.1, read on the forward strand.
AAATTCTAGTACTTGATCATACATGTATACATTAAATTGATACCCTTTTTTCAATTTTTTGTATACTTTTATTAGTCACCATTGTTTCCTCTATGCCTTTATTTAGCTCCATAGATCAGTATTAGATCATGTGGAGAATAGAAGTGTTGATACCTCATATGCAGAGGATGATGGAAGTGAATAGAGCTGGATGCTTAGGTCTTTATCTAATTCAAGTGTTGCTTGTATCACTAGAGACTTTGCTATGCCAAAATGTTATTCTTCAAATGGGTTTACGTTTGCTAGCCCCTGGAGGAATGCAGATACGTTGCACAGGTAATGTAACTCCTTAATAACAACATCTCCATGTTCCCGCTTAGGGTACTTAATAGTCATATAATATAGCAACATAATCTGAAGTTTTAATGAGACTTGATTATAACATATGTACATTGTCCTGCTGGAGGAATGGTCAAACACCAACTATCAGCACTATCACCTACTAATAATTTTGTCAGTATGGGTGGGGTGGGCAACCTTCATACTTGAATGAGTTTTAATCCCTTGTAGTGTAGTTCATAGTGATTTTTTAACGACTCTCAGAAGTTTTGATATTGGGGTAATTGTCTAGGTGGGTGCTAAAATGTCATGCCTGCCAGCATGTAACCGCTGAAGTTGGTCGAATCTTCTGTCCAAAGTGTGGCAATGGTGATACCTTAAGGAAAGCACCATATTTTAGTTCCTGGTACTGTCTTAACTGTCATGTTGACGCTACTGTATTTTGATCATTTTATATGTCGTGCTGATATTCATAGCATGTAATTTGCAGGAAAAGGTCTCCCCAATATGAGTTCCATTATAAAGCAATTTAGGGATGTGTTCGATTGGGTGGATGCTAATAGTACAGGCCGTATAATTCCTCTTGAAGGAGCTGATGTCGAATATGATTCTGCCAGTGAAAAGATTGAGGAGATTGAATCTGATTTGAAGAAACATATTGTGGAACAAAAAAAGTTGCTTGGCATCACATCGGTAATGGACACTTTATTAATTTAAAGTATAAACTTTCTCATCGTATCTTATGTGCTTCATTAATTTGTCTCCTTGTGCTGTTTGTAGATTACATATGTTACCATTGGAAAGGACATATATCTGTTACAAATGAGCAACTAACTATTTGCTCATTTGCTAAATGAGCAAAAAATTGATTGCTCATTTCCCAAATGATCAAAGAAATGTTTGCTTATTTTACAAATGAGTAACTAACTACTTGCTCATTTGACAAATGACCAAAATAATGTTTACTCATTTCACAAATGAGCAAAGAAATGCTTGTTGATTTAATGAATGATTAGCAAAAAATTGATTGTTCATTTCCCAAATGATCAAAGAAATGTTTGCTTATTTTACAAATGAGTAACTAACTATTTGCTCATTTGACAAATGATCAAACTAATGTTTACTCATTTCACAAATGAGCAAAGAAATGCTTGTTGATTTAATGAATGATTAAAGAAATGTTTGCTCATTTGACAAATGAGCAACTAACTATTTGCTCATTTGACAAATAAGCAACTAAGTTTTTGCTCGTTTGTTAAATTAACAAATAAGTATTTGCTCATTTGACAAATAAGCAACTAACTATTTGCTCATTTGCTAAATGAGCAAAAAATTGATTGCCCATTTCCCAAATTAAATGATCAAAGAAATGTTTGCTTGTTTTACAAATGAGTAACTAATTATTTGCTTATTTCCTTCAAAAAAAAAATATTATTTGCTTATTTGACAAATGAGCAAACAAATTAAATGGTTGCTCATTTCACAAATGAGCAAAGAAATTAATTGCTTATTTGACAAATAAGCAACTAAGTTTTCGTTCATTTGTTAAATTAGCAACTAAGTACTTGTTCATTTGACAAATGAGCAACTAACTATTTGCTCATTTGCTAAAAGTTGATCTTTCTTCATTGATGTTTACAAAAAAATACAGGTTATAAAATTGCTAATTAAAACAACTCTTTGCTCATTTATCAAATGAGCAAACTATTTAATGCTTATTTGTCAAATGAGTAGATAATTTTGGCTCTTTGGGTGCACAAGAAACCATTATATGTTGTTTGAATGGAGAGGTTGTATTTAATTGCCTCTGTAATATGAAATGCAGTGCTTATATAAGTCTGCAGATTTTAAACAGTACACTGTTTTGTAGTTTAAAATTTTGGAAAATTTTGGTGGGAAATGAAATTTCTCCAAATTTCAGCCTAGAACAAAATTTCGTTGAAATTTTGGGGGGAAATACAATCCCTCCAAAAGTTGTACAGGTTTTCCCACTACTTTTCTTAGTGGTGGGTCAAACCTTTCTCTCTCCAAACACTTTAATCACATTCAATTAACCCCACTAATATTTGCCCCTTAACTTTTGCCTCGTGAACCGCAATTTGCCCTAAAGTTGCAAATAAAATTAACGGAGGGTGTATATACATACATACATACATACATACATACATACATACATACATACATACATACATATATATATATACATATATACATATATACATATATATATATATACATATATATATACATATATACATATATACATATATATACATATACATATATATACATATACATATATACATATATGTATATACATATATATACATATACATATATATACATATACATATATATACATATATACATATATATATATATATATATTCTAGTTTTATAATTATATTTTCTCTTGATTGAAATAAAGTTGAGAAACGTTCTCAAAAGTTCAAAGATAATCCGTAAACCTTTATTCAAATTTTGCTAAAATGGTTCTAAAAGGTAAGTTTTAGAAACCCATGTCACGTGTCTAAGTTGGTTTTCTTCAACTCAAAATGTTTGAGTAAAACGCCAACACCATCTTCATTTTGAAAAGTGTTTCAAGGGATATAATGAAATGAGAGGTACGAACACTCTATAAGACTTGTATGGAATTCCAATAAAATCTCTGATCTTCAATGTGATTGAGCATAAGAAAGTAATTGGAAGTACTTGTGATCAAAAGTTGATCAAATAACATTATTCTTCATCCATTTCATATGGAATTAAATAGTTGATTAAACTCTACTATATGAATAATGATTGGATAGACTTAGTAAAATCATGAAAAGTGCTTAAAGAAGTTAAGTAAAGTATTATTTTGAACCTAAGAGAAATGTTCTAAGTGGCCCATAAGGGAAAGGTTTAAGAATATATGAGGACGGTATTAAGAAGCTATAGGCTAAGAAATACAAGCAAGTTGCTACTTCTCAAACCTAAACCTACTTATGCTAAAAGTTGTTGTGAACGAAAAATGTTTCCAATTAGATAGACCAATTCCAATTGATTAGAAACTACCTCATATAGTTGGAAGGTAAAAGAATGGAAATATTCCAATTTAAGAAGTACATTGTAGAAACTAATTTAGCATATTACTACTTCTTGGACATACGATGTCATGTTTAATTCTCTCATTGAGAATGTGGTTAAACTAAAGGAAGAAGTATGGCTAAGGGTGAAATAAATCTACAAGTTTAGAAGCAAATGTTGCTACTTCACAAGTAAAATCTACAAGTTTAGAAGCAAAAAGTTGTAACTTTACAAGTAGAACTTACATTTCACCTTACCTAGTAATTGTCTAGAATTAAATAAATGTTATTTATTCTTGCCATTACCAAAACACCAATCAATGTTAATAATGACTAAGCATTGAAGATTCAAAAATATGGAGTAAATGTAATTCTATGCTTTATTGAGTCACAATGTGTTTTAAATAGCTAATTAAATAGGTTTAAAGTTCTATATGGTAGATATAGATAACCCATTTCTATATATATAAATTGTCTCTAAAATGTCAATTAATTCAAATGAAAATGCACATTACATACGGAAGATCTAAAGGGATGGACTTTCATTACCATTAGATTATGAATCTATCGATATATGTAAATATCATTCTAATTTGACAATTTACAAAGTTATCCTTTAGAGAAATGATGACATGAACTCAAGGTCAAATACATATCGATGTAAGAAAACTTAAGGTTCAAAGGCTAGAGACGGACAATGAAACTTCATTTGTGATACGATCACTTATGCTTATTGAAGCATAAATGTTAAAGTTTTGAAAAGTTCAAAAAGTCCATAATTCAAAATCAACTTGACAAGATAATAAATACATAACAATATGAATGTAATGGTGAAAGTTTGAGTCAAGACATTTACTTGGCAATATATTCAAAGTATTGCGATATGATCGTAATAATGAGAATTCGAGCCAAGAACTTAATGAACATCCAAGAGTTGTGAAACTTTTTAACAACAAACTCCGAAAGAAAACTGTTAGGGGGTTTTTTGGAATCCCTCGAGATATAGGTTTTGAATATAGCCAGACGGTCCTGGAGACCTTCAACAAATATTCTGTTTGACGGAATATTCGCCTCTGACGATCAGGTTAGTGAGCGGAAAACGAAGTAATCTTAGAGAGAGAAAGTGTAGAAAAGTTGGAGCAAATTGCTTATGCAATGAATGAGATGTTTCTATCCACCCCTCCCATCATAAATGATTGGGTATTTATAGGGGTGAGAATGTGTGCCATCTAGGGTTTAGTGACCTAGAATGGTGTGCTCTAATTGGCGACGCAATCAGGTAGGGACAACTGGACAAGTGTCCATTGGGGGCGCCATTTTAGCCGCTTTTCTCGGGATTTGGGCCTCCTGATGTAAGGAGGCCTTTCTCTCATTCAGGTGCTCTTTTGTTTGACACGTGTCATCTTCCTATTAGGACACGTGTCGCCCTGCTATTGGGTCACGTGTTACTATAGGATTGGGCCACGTGTTGGGGGTATTTTTACCCTAAACATTTGCCTTTCATAGGGGGTGGCTCGTAACTTACGGGCCGCCTCCTCTGATTTTCAGTCGTCTAGGGATGTCTGAGTATAGGGCTGATGGAGCATCGTTATTAAAAGGAAGCGGACTGTACCTTCTGTTCATGGATTCCTTTTTGGGCTAACTGCCTTAGTCAGTCCGCCTAATTACATTTGTGGACTTAAGTCTTGAAATAAGTCGGACGAATGGTGCCGCCTGGTATCAGGTGGGACACCTGTCTTCCATATTTCTCAGGCCAATGGCTTGAAGTTGCTGACCTGACCGTCTATTTTGATGCGTCGTTTAGGCAACCGTACGTCTTCCCCGTCTATATTGACGGAAAGGTTAAATTAACCGTTTAGGCTTCTAGGTTAATTTTCAAAAAAATAATCGTTTGAGCTTCTAGGCGGGAAAAGCGGTTTTTCCATTTTGCCCCCATAAATTTGCCTATAAATAAGACTTGTTTGACTTTATCTTGTCACTTTGGAAACTTGCGATTTTTAGAGAGATATCAGAGCTTTTTAAAGATAGAGAAACTAATTTCCTCAAATCTTTAAGAGCTTCGCGGTGTCTTTAAACTTTCCGTTCGAGTTTCTTTGAATTTTCCGCTCAACCCTCGAAGATCTTCAAAGTCTTCAAAGTTTTCTACTTGTATAGAGGTAATCACCTGCTTTTTTTTTTCTTTTCTGTACTTGTTTCATTTTTTAAACACAAACTTGCACAATATTCGACTTCGTCCGTTTCTCCTCATGAGGTTGGTCGTTCGCCTGGGACTGAGGAGTCTAGAGTGGACGGAGACGAATCCTTCTCTCTTTAGAGTTGGTCCATTTGTAGTGCGTACCAACTCACCCCTACCTATTCTTCTCTGTCCCTACTGTCAAACATGGCGCGTACGAGACAAAAGTACGAGCGAGATGCCCCTAGATATCCAAACGGCAATATGGTGGATCCCCAAGTCCCTTTTGACCCAAGTAACACGGACGGGGAAAGTACGAGCGCCACAGTTGGTGGTAGTGCTTGTTCTGTAGTGGAGGTGACTGCCTCCATTTCTGAGCGACAAGCTCAACAAAACACTTCTCAGACCTCTTCTAAGCAGGCGTCCGGGCAAAATCCTGTACAACGCCTTTCCCAATATACCAGCTCGGTCCCGATGTCGTCCGAGCTGTCATCTTCTGAAAGGCATCCTTCAACAAATCAGGCGGACGCTAGGTCCGGCCGAAGGTGATCGTCCGGCCAAAATCCCCAACAACCCTCAATCCAAACCACCAGGTCGGCAGGCTTAGGAGTGGGATTCATGTTTATGAGCCGTCCGACCTGCCCCCTCGCAGCGCTCCTCCTTTAGGAAATCAAACAGACGCTAGGGGGAAGAAAGATAAGGGTAAAAAACCCTTGGTGCCAGAGGGCACCATTGTTATTGAAGCCGGCCAGGGCTCTAGGGGAGAAAGCTCGGCCGAGGCTGCTGCTTTGGACATAATGTTGTCTTCTGAGTTCGGCTCGGCCAGGGCCCCTGAACCCAGGCCGTCGAACAAGAAGCTGAGAATCCGGACGCGGATCAGGTATAATATGTGATTCTTTTCAATCAACTTGCTACGTGGAGATCACGCTTCAAAGGTATAATTATGTGATTCTTGTGTGTTATGCATGCGATCTTGTTTTAGGTGCGTATGAATATGATTCATGAAATTCCGCTTAGAGTACCTAAATCCTTACAGATAGACGATGTGAAGAAGGTCATGTGCGGTTGTACAATGATTACTTGTAGAAGTTCTAGTTTACCCAAGTGACCTTTTCTGACGTAGATTCAAATGCGCAAGCATGTGTTTGAACGTGTTATGTATGCAGTAATGGAAAATGATACATGGTTCCAATAAAAGAGAGATGCTACTAGGCGACTAGGCTTGTCTCCACTACAAAAGTGCACTGCAGCAATTAGGCAACTGTCTTACGGTTTAGCCGCCGATGCTTGTGACGAGTACACAAGAATAAGCAAAAGTACTGCAAAGTTAGCATTAGAAAAGTTTCTAGAAGGTGTTATCAACCAATTTGGTGATCAGTACTTAAGACGACCAAATGGTAATGATATGGAAATGCTGCTACAAATCGGAGAGGAACGTGGATTTCCAGGCATTATCGGAAGCGTTGATTGTATGCACTGGGAGTGGAAAAATTGTATGACTGCATGGAAAGGACAGTATCAAGGCAGAAAAGGGGTAGCCATTCTTATACTAGAGGCTATTGCTGATCGAGACTTGTGGATTTGGCTTCTTTCTTCGGGATATGACTTAAACGTGCTACACCGATCTGTTGTGTTTGAGGATGTGTTGGAGGGGCGTACTCCTCCTGTGAGCTTTGTTGTTAATGGTCATCAATACAACAAGGGATATTACCTTATTGATGGTATTTATCCCAAGTGGGCTACTTTTGTGAAGTCTGTCACTAGTCCGCAGACTCAGGATTATAAATTGTTTGCACAACATCAAGAAGCAGCGAGGAAAGATGTTAAGAGAGCTTTTGGAGTCCTACAATCTCGATTTGCTATAATTAGAAAACCGTCTCTTGCTTGGGATGTTCAAATACTTCACAAGATTATGTTATCGTGCATCATATTGCACAACATGATCGTTGAAGATGAGCGAGATATGTATTTGAACAACTTTGACACGTTTCACTTCATTGACAGCCAAAGTGGTTCCAACAAGGATGCTTTCGAGTATCGTAATGAGCGTGTGGTAGACATCAACATATACTTGCAACGAAGAACAGAGATTGAAGATACAAGCTCACTTGCAATTAAAACACGATTTGGTTGAGCACATTTGGAGGAAATTTAGGCGTAACGAGATCAATAACAATTAGATTTCAATTCTGTTAACGGTTAAGTATGTGTATGTCTAGTGCACTTGGGTGGTTTTTTTTTTCAAATTTGCAATTAATAAAAAATTTGTATTCCGCATTTAAATTAACGAATTAATTAATAACGCTAATTATGCTAATCGTAAACAATTAAAAACGCTAATTACGATAATTTTAGCTAATTTTGCACGTAAATAACGCTAATTGTAATTTCCTAATACTAAGCGTTACTAATCACGATAATAATAACGGTAATAAGAATCAATTATATATCACATGAAATTAATATATTGTTAATTATGTATGTATTTTAATTTTTATTAAATGATAAATTGAGGTGGGGTAGGTGAATAGAAACATGAACAATTTTTTTTTTGGTTCATGGTTAAGAGGAAGATGTTGGAAATTATTTGTGTGGTTTATGTATACGAGAGAGAAATTATTATTTTTTTTTGTGAATAGTAACATGAACAATTTTTCTTTTTTTTTATTCATGAATAAGGATGCTTTTATATTGCATACAACATCTGATAGTGTATATATATATATATATATATATATATATATATATATATATATATATATATATATATATATATATATGTCATTTACATATGGTTTCAAAAAAAAAAAAAAAATATTCGGTTACATGTTCTTACCTTAGATAATTCTTTTCTTATTCTAGATAATTTTATCTAATTCTAGATTTTTCTAGATTACTATATTTTATCATTCTCCTTTTATCTAGAAAAATCTTGTACTCCAAGATATTTTTATGCCCTTGTCATCAACAACCTTGCTTGCATCACCAACCATCATTTCATTATTTTTTATCGTCTTTTCTTTTTGGTACCCATATTATCAACTATCTCACTGATGTACATGCATGTCCCCAATCATCTTCTCAAATATTTGTTTCTCCAAACTTGTGTCTATATTGTCGCATGTCACCAACCATCTTCCAAAATATTTATATCTTCACATTTTTGTTTGTTGTCGGTACCCATGTCACCAACCATCCTTGCTAATGCTCTTTGTTACTAGCAAACTCCGAATAACAATCTTCTTCAAAATAAATATTCTTCTTGATCTTATGTACCACAATTAGCAACATTACTCTTCTTGAACCTACAATTTTTTTCGACATGACCGAACTTCTTGCACTCTCGTGGTTTTCCTTTGAACCAATAATTTGCACTATCATGGTTAGTCTTTTTACAAATATTATTGCAAGAAGGTTTGGCTTCCAGACCTTTGAAATTTGGTGAGTTATCCCCATCTTCGCCCTCAACCTTCCTTTTTGAAATCCTTCCCTTCCTAGGCCTTAAATGACACTTTTGCTGTAAGAGCACTCTACTTTGCCTCTTTGTCGACATGACAATTTTACCTTCTTTAATACGAGTCAACTACTGCTTTTGCTAGCCTGGGGACAGGTTCAATCTTCCGACACGGGTTTTTGCGTTAACCAATTCAATGGATGGATGAACTGACCCTCATGGAATCAGACTTCTTATAGGTCGATCCGGCCGGGGCTGAGGTGCAAAGATAAAGGAATATGGTAGGTATAAGGAATTCACAACTTTTTTTATCCAAAATATCTTAGAATCTAAAAATGATGTTGACCTAATTCCAATTGGGTTGAAAGTAGACATCCAAAGCTTTCCAACAACATATTATTTGTCTTAATTCGAGTTTGGGATAAAAAAAAAATAAATAAAAAAAAACATATGAATAAAAAAAACATATGAAAACAACAACTACAAAAAAATTGGAGAAGAAACGCCTAGTTGAAATGTATGGCAAGAAATGCCTAGCTCCCCTGGAATTTCGAAATTTGTAACCGTTTTCTCCTTGGATTTTCGAAAAAACTAGCCATTTGGCCTCCACCTAAAAAAAAAAAAAAAAAAAAACATGACTTAAACTCCGGCGATGACCTTGCCCTCGGTCGATGGTAGATGTTAGGAGAATAGAATGTTAGATAGAGTTAGAGGGAAGAAGAATATAGAATACACGTGAGGGTACGTTCGTCCATTCAAGTTTAATTGCGGGCGTTACCTGGTAAAATGAGGGCGTTGTTTAACAACCCTAAAATTATCCCGTTGAAAACTGAACACTATGTATATTTTCTCTCTACCTTCAATTTCTTTTCTCTGTTTTCCTCATTTCTTTAGACCGGTAAAAAGAACTTCCATCACCATGCCCCTATTCCCAATTCTCTCATATATTTTTTATTTTCACTAGTTTAACGGCGACACTTTATACTTAGAATATTTAAGAAATATAAATAATTTAAAATGTCGTAATTACCCCTTATTAAGTTATTATATATTCGCCTCATCCATAACAATTCTCCGTAATTTATTACTATTTCCTCATGAAATAGAGGGAGTGACTATCTAAAATTTATTACACTTCACACGTCATCAAAAACAAAAAGGATTTTTTAGCCTAAAATTTATACGAGAGAAACTTCAAATTCCATTTCATTCCGCGCCTAATCATCATCTATAAAAAGGACTTCTAGAGAACCGAAGAGCGAAACCAATAATCTTAATTACAATTTCTCTCTCTAAAATCCTCAATTTTTCTATTTCTTTCTCTATATAGCTCAATCTCTCTCCTTCTCTCTCTCTAAAACTACACTTTCTTCAAAAAATCGTCGGAGTTTTCTCAATTTCTCTTTATAATGCCAGAAATGTACGCACTCAAGTAAGTTCTCTTCCAGAATTTGCAACTGGAAATTCACTGCAAAATGATACGAAGATCTTTTACATGTTGATGAATTTTTGAATTTTCGCGCAGATCTGAAGAACAGAGCCAGCAGTTGCAGCTTGTTGAACGAGAAGAAATCGAAGATGAAGAGGACTTGTTCGAAGCTATTGATAAATGTATGATTCTGTTTCTAAATTTATAGCGTTTTACTTGTAATTGGCTTGAAATTTGAATTTCATAAGAAATTGCCGAAGAATTCCAGAGTTTAATTCCAGTTGCATAAATTTGGAATACAGAATTGATACTCTGTTTTTCTATCTGTTATTGTTAGATTTTGTTGAAGCCTGGTTAATCGCTTAGTTCATATAGAATTTTCTCCGATGTTATCTGAAAGTTTATGTTTCTAGTTTTGATTGCTCGGTAATCTTGAGTATGAAATGCTTTTTAATACGTAGTATTTTTTTCGAGCTGTTTCGTATAATTTCAAAATTTTACGTCATTCGATTTTTCTCTTGAAATGCGTGCAAATTTGAATTCCTTAGAACTTCAAATTATGCGGTTCAATCGTTAATTTGTCGTGAAGCTGAAACAATACTTTGTTTTTTCGCGCTAAAAACGCTTAATTCGTTTAATTTTGTGTGTATAAATTTTTATTAAACAATCGTAAGATTACAGTTGCAAAAATTTTAAAAGTAGAATCAACACTCTGTTTTAGTTTATTTTAATTTTATGAAAAAAAAAATTTACGAACAAATGCTGACTTAATTAGTTTGTTTGAAACTTCCTCAAATTTTTCGTTTAATTTTTTTTTTTTTTTTTTTAAATTAAAAATCCTTAAGAGGTCCAGAGTTCTACTCTTTAATTGTTTAATCATCGTTAAGCTGGAATGATAACTATTGCGCCGATACGCTTAGTTCGTTGGAAATTCAAAAAATAATCGCGACTAATGCTTAATTCATCCAAATACTTCACAATTTTTGGCGCATAACACTTAACGTTTAAATATTGTTTTTCACTAGTGATTGCACATGGAATCAATGCTGGAGATGTTAAGAAGCTTCAAGATGCTGGAATATACACTTGTAATGGCTTGATGATGCAGACGAAGAAGGTATTCCATCAATTTTATTATTACTTTTTTGAACCTTGATTTTGAATCCAGTATTCTACAATTTCCTTTGAAACTTCTTAATTTATCTTTCTGACTTTTTGTGTGTGTGAAGAATTTGACTGGAATCAAGGGATTGTCTGAAGCTAAAGTTGATAAGATATGCGAAGCTGCTGAGAAAATAGTGGTAAGTGCACTGCAATCTGAATTGTCAATCATTCAGTCTCTCAGATTAATTTTTGAAGCCAATCAAATAGTAATGTTGTGCTTTGATTTATCCAGAATTATGGTTACATTACTGGAAGTGATGCTTTGCTCAAAGTAACATCCCATTCTCTATAAATTTTAAATTTCAGAATTCAAACTGTGTAGTTTTAGTTGTTTTACTACTTCTAACTCGATCATAATTGCCGTTCGCAATAGAGAAAATCTGTGATCCGCATAACTACTGGAAGTCAGTCATTAGATGAACTATTAGGAGGTGATATAATGCTCTTCTGATCATTATAAGTCATTGGTTTCTTACTCAAATCATTAGAATCTTGGCATTAAAGTTCATTTATACGTTTAACACTCTTATTATGCTTCATTGGAAAAGGTGGAATCGAAACATCAGCAATTACAGAAACATTTGGAGAATTCCGGTGAGGACCATTACTGTTGTGGCAATATTTTCAAGGTTTCTGATTATGTTGAACCAATTTTTGCTTATCTGGTTGCCTTTTGAAATGGTTACTTCTTTGCTTGGTTTCAATAGCTTAATGACAAAATTTTGCTACACTTTGTGGTTGATTATATACTTAGCTTAAGCAAATTTAATTATGTCAAAATTGTTGATCAGTTACCTATATTTTTTCTGACCTAATGGCTTGATGATAATTCTCAGCTCTGGAAAAACTCAGCTAGCACATACTCTATGCGTCTCGACACAGGTAAACCTTTTATATTATGCCAGATTCATGATCTTACACGGTTATTGTAGGCAGTAAGTAGATCAGCTTACTAAATAAGAAAAAATTCACTGGTTCAGACTATATTTCTGTTGGGATTTGGGAATGCAGTGTGATGGAAGAAGAAAAAGTGCTTGTGACTTCTTTCTGAGCTATATGGTTGTTAGCAACTTAGCAATCTGGTTTAAGTTTATATGCTACTTCAATTGAACATTTTAACTTAGCATTACCTCAGTTGCTTTTTTAAGAGGGTGAGAAATGGTTTCACGTGTTCTGTTAATGAAGGATATAGTCCTTGCGTGGATTTGATGTAAATTTGTGTTGTGACTTTTTTCAGATTAGAAGTCTCAAGTTAAACTGGTAAATTTTATTTACTATGCAATGTTTAAATGCAGCTTCCGACCAGCATGAAAGGAGGGAATGGGAAGGTTGCCTACATCGACACTGAAGGAACTTTGTATCCTCTCTTGTCATTGCATTTATTTTGGTTTACTGAAACGAAATCAAATTTCTGCGTATGAAGTACATATTAAATATGTTTTCTCTTTACTTACTACACTACAGTCGACCTGATCGTATTGTGCCAATTGCTGAAAGGTTTGGGATGGATGCTGCTGCTGTCCTAGACAACGTAAAAAGCAACCTGACAACTTGATTTTGTGTCTGAATTTTATAGCATATATGACAACTTAATTTATATCTTTCAATTTTTATAGATCATATATGCACGTGCATATACGTATGAACATCAGTACAATCTCCTCCTTGGTCTGGCAGCAAAAATGGCTGAGGAACCCTTTCGATTACTGGTGAGAACTCACAACTTACCATAAAGAAATTACCAGCAAAATCCTGTCAAATATTTTTGGCTAACATCATTTTTCCATTGAATTCCCTAGATTGTAGATTCTGTCATTGCATTATTCCGAGTGGATTTCTCTGGAAGAGGAGAGCTTGCAGAGCGACAGGTAATTTGTTGAAAGATTTGAAACAGTCTCCTTTAGTGAGCACTATCCAGGATACACCTTAAATGTGAATGAATTCTGGAATGATCTTCATGATGCAATGATTTCCCCATTATTTTTTCTGCTTAATTCATACCATGAATGAAATTAAATTGCATTTTCAGCAAAAACTGGCCCAAATGCTCTCTCGTTTGATGAAGATTGCTGAAGAGTTCAACATCGCTGTATACCTCACTAATCAAGGTAATAATCTATCTTTCATGAACTAATTTTCAAAAATCTGTAACCAACTTGACTTGGATTATCAAGAAATTTTCAAATAATTTATTTATCAAACCATTTAACTCCAAGCTAACTTGTCAAATATTGCTGCAGTTATTGCTGACCCAGCAGGAGGAGTTTTTGTTACGGACCCAAAGAAGCCAGCAGGCGGTCATGTCTTAGCTCATGCATCAACAATAAGGTTGATGTTCAGGAAGGGAAAAGGTGAACAGCGTATCTGCAAGGTGTTTGACGCCCCAAATCTGCCAGAGGCAGAAGCTATATCCTTTTACTATTGATACATTCTGCATCATCACAAATGCTCATTCATCACAGTACTATAAATATATGTTATCACCTTGACAACAGCACGTATTCCAGATTACACCAGGTGGAATCGCAGATGCAAAGGACTGAAGCTAGTAGACAATCAAATCAATTTATCTGATATCACTATACCAGACAGAGCAAAGGAAAAGTTGCCTCGTTTTCCTACTGCCATTAATTAGGTTTAACTCTTTAAGACATAGTTATCTACGGCCAGTTTATTAGCTTCAAGGAAAAAAGAAGCCATCTTACTAGTTTTTGTTGTAAAGTTGTTTGGCGCACAGCTATATGTGGAACGAGAAACTAAATCAAACGTGTAAAAATTTGCTGCAGCTTTAATGAAAACAGTTATCTTTCAAGGGTAAATCAAATTGCACACTGCTATTTTTTCCTTTCCCTGCTTTAGTGGTTTTTTTTTTTTTTTTTTTTTTTTTGACAAGAGCAAATGTATTCATAAAATCAGAGTTTACAACCTACAGAACAAGAACTAAAACTTAAAATATGGCTTTTAACACTAAAGCCGTTACAACAACTTTTGAAACTAAAGACGAAAATAAACTTGAATTGGCCGGATAAGTCGCAGATTAGGGACTCCTTACAAACCAAGGAGAAAAAACATACTACACTCCATGAAGAGAGCAACGGAGAGGATCGAAACTGTTTGACCATGGCTAGCAAATCCTTACCTGGCGGGATCAACTCATCACCAAGTAAGGTCATCAAACGGGTCACTTGAACTAGTGACCTTCCAATCAATAACTTTCCTTGTTGGCAAAAAAGCTTTGACAATGTCGAGGCTCGAGAAACTCCAAAACAAAGTTTGGGCGCCTGCTTCAGATAATAAGAATCAAGAGTAATGACCAAAAAAATCATTTCATCCGAGGGAAAAGAAACCAAACCCATACCACTCCAACAACGTACACACTTCACCTTAGCCAAGGCCAATTTCTTGTTCAAACCGCCAACAACCGCACCTGTAACCTCTCTTACCAGAATAACCACACCACAGTCCTTAACAAAGGATCTTAACTCCCACTGCACACAACCATCCAAAAAACTATAGCCAAAACAACTAAATAGCCCGGAAAACAACCAAAGGGGGCTAAAACATACCGTAACAAAAACTAAGGCAAGTAAACTCTGATAAATACTAAGAACAAACATACTTAAGAAAGGGAACAAACCAGAGGAGAGCACCGTCCAAACCGAAAACCCGAAACCACTTACACTAGGAACCTCGAAACCCTATCCCTAACTTCACCATTTCCGTCACTAACTACTCTTAACGTCGGCGTTAGACCTAGCCCTCCAGCGCAAGGACCCACGAAACCCTAACCCTAACTTTACCGTTTCCGTCACAGTCAAAATTATCGATGACCTTTATGATAGCGGCGTTAGGCCTAGTCCTTAGGCCTTGTTTCACCGGCGGAGAGACCCTTTGAACGAACACAAACCTTCCACACAAAGGTGGGCAACGGCGACGGAGGTGGACGATCTAAACACTCCCCTCGGAACCTTCGAAACTTAGAATAGGCTCTCACAAACACCTCCAAAAGGAATAAAATCAGAAGAGGAGGGGGGAAGAAGGCGAAGCGGCGGAGCTCCGGCGGTTCTGAGTTTGAAGCCGCCTCATAGCAGAACGAGGAGAGGAAACGATAAAGGAGGACAGAGCCTCGCTCGCCGGCGACCCTCGCAGATTAAAAGAAGAGAGAAGGGAGGAACCTCGCCGGATGCGGTGCCGGATCACCGGCGAGCACCTAGGTTTCCAGCAGAAGGTTTTCTTTGGAGGAGGAGAGAGAACAGAGAGTTTTGGAGGAGGAGAGATAACTTCGCGTCGCCCTTTCTCTGCTTTAGTTGGTAAGTAAAGAAATCAATATTGATGAAAGATGTTGATGATAGATAAACCATGCACAATCATGGTCAAGCTCTAGCATGATTCAATGAAACTTGTTCTATTACGAGCGAAGGTAACAAGTCTGTAACAATTATTTCCTCATATATGCTACTGCTAGGACTTTCAGTTTCGACACAGCATAAAAGGCAACTATCCTAGCTGGTATTACAGATGGTTTTAAAACCCCTTGTCATAAAGTCATTCACAGTAAAGGGATCTTAAGATATTATTACAGATCAAAAAACCCCTGCGATCAGTAGACAATCAGTAGTTTGAGGACCAGTCTGCAGCACTTCCAACCCTTGACATACCAAGTGATTCCTTCTTAGTTTCTGCATCAACCTTAAAGTTAGCACCACAGACTTCACCAGAACTGTCAACTCTGGGCACTGGCTTTAACTCGTTACGTGGATGCTCGTAACTTCTCAATCCTCCGGAACTTGTAAAGAAGCAACCTGGCAGTAACAGGGGTTAGTTTAAATACAGTCAATCCAAAGGCTAGAATAGTCAACATAACTTGAAAATTAATATTTTAAACAATTTATTAAAACAGGAATTTTTAAAAACTCAGAGTAGGCAGACAAGAGAACCATCTATCCCAATTTAATCTAAAGACCAAGGCCTTCAAAATTCAAGCGGCATTCACAACTTCAAAGTTTACTCAACAACAATTCCCCTCGATATCCAAAATAATTAAAATAAGAAAGAAATGCCTGTACAATTTACGGAGCTTCACAGCTTTTTGCATAGGTCTCAAAAGTAAAAGAAAAAGTTCATAAAAAGTAGCCTTGTTACTCTCATGGAATGTGGTAGGTAAGTTGGCCTTCACATGTTCATCAGAATCATCACCAAAAAAATATAAAGATACTCCCTCCGTCCCATAATATTTGACATAGTTCCTATTTTTGTCCGCCCCAAAATAATTGACACGTTACTAAATATGGAATGGATCCACTAATAAAAAAAATATTTTCTCTCTCCTCACCCCACTCCCACCCCATTTGTTGTTTTTTTGCAATATAAAAATACAAAAGAAAATCTTTTATACAATAAACTTGTCTTAAACTACGTGTCCACCCCAACATCCCAAGTATTATGGGATGGAGGGAGTCTATCCTAAAACCTCTGTGTAACTTAAAATGTTTTTTTTTACTCTCCAAACAACTACAAAAATAATTTTCAAACAGCTTCTATTTTCATACATACTCTATGCTAGTGAAATGTAACAAGGAGGAGGTAGGATAAGAAATTTAATCAATTAATAGCTACTTGAGACCAATTCCTCTACTCATTAACAACATATTCTAGTATATTTCATATAATGTTTCCATGTACCATATTGATAATTGGATATAATTATGATATTTAATTACATGTTTTACATTAACATTTTGACTATATCAGCATGTTTAGCCATCAAGGTTCGTGTTCTGCTCTCTTAATTGTTTCATCATGTAACTTTCTGAAGTTCAAGAAAAAGGTTAATCATCATAGAAAGAAAGTTGGAGTTTGACTTTAGAGTTGAAGGGAAGCAAAGGGGGAGAAAAAGAGAGTATACAAAGGAGTCACACAACCTTGGTGGTGTAATCAAAACAACCCTTTCTGGAATGCCTAAGAAAAAGAATTCTGGTAAACAGAACCAGAGGCGTTAAAGAACTTGATCATACCATCATCCCAGTTTACATTCTACTTCTATTCTTAGATTTCATTAAGCGTCATGCTGAGATGGAGATCAAGGTTTACTCTTCCCCTCATTAAAATCTTCCTTTTGTTTTATATACTTTTATACTTTATGCATGGAGTGAGTAATTCTTGTAAATATTGGGCAAATCATTATCAATCTCATTATTTATATTATTTGCTAAATATTAAATTTCTAACACTATTTGTGCTAGTCATTATGTTAAGCTTCATAATCATTAACTCTAAGATACCAGTTGAAAGTAGGCTTTCACATTGGATCCTTCATTTTGGAACCCAAAAAAAATCAAACCGTAAAAGAACATTTATTATGTGGGATATAATATTGGATCAACTTAACTCTTAAAGAGTCTTTACTCATTACCGCAAAGGGTAAAACTAATTGGTTTAGGGACTTCAGTTGTACTTTGAAAGTAGATATTATGAATGGAAGAATAAAATAAAAAAGAGTTGTAGGGTGTGGTCAAGGGGTTAACGCAAACATAGATGAGACAGAAATATTGATCTAATTATTTATTATTACCTGTAACATATTGTACAAAGCACTATTGTTTGTAAATACAATAAATATACTTTATATAGGTTTGAACACTTTGGAGTATGGATACTGAGGAGAAACCAAAGTATGTTACAGTAATGTGATCTAGAGGTATTCATGTACTATTTGACCTATAAGTTTTTGCATTCTTTAAAATCTAACCTAACTTTCTGTCTCAGATCAGCATTAACCCCTTGTGCATACCACACATATGCAAACTCTTTTAAATGTTATTCTCCCATACCTAATGAATATTTAAACTTTCCTATTCACCTTTCTTTCAAGGTCCAAGATATTTCATTCAACAGTTGAATCATTATATCCAAATTCTACAACAGGTTAAAACCACAAAGATAGATAAAAACCAACCCCTGCCACACACTAGAAATTTAATCCACCATAGATTTAACATTTAAAAGGTCATTTCCAAGACATCAAAATCACAATTGCAGTCTCACCAAGTGAGACCATCCATTTAAGGGACTTTTAAAAACATCCAGCATACGCAAACCAAATTTCAGCAACACTAATCACCAATAGCACAAAGAGGCTGCTCGTCGTTGTTATACTTTTCCTTTATTCACTAAAATATTAGAAAGTGGGAAAATGGGAGATCATAAGATGATGAGAGGTAGGAAAACTGGGGCTATGAAATATAGAATTATAAATATAGGTCTAGGGAGAAACACAACCACCAGTGATCTCCATACGGACGCAACCACTGCATAGATTAAACCCTTGTCCACTATCTCTGAATTCTCTCAACCATCACAAGTGATTGTAATTAATTGGTGCATAAAACAGAGGGGTGAAGGTCCACCAAAGGTTTCTGATTGATGAGAGTAAGGGCCAATATGTTTGATACAAAAAGAAGAAGGGTGAATAAAAGCAATGTATAAGACTTTCAGTAGAAATCAAATAATTTAAATTCTCTAGTTTTAATATAAAATGTGACTTTTACTTTCTTGTAAATTCAGAGTCAATTCATAACAAGTCATCTAACCACATGAGTTCAGTAAGGACAATGCCTATGTTATTCTACTAAATCAATTAATGCATTTCTATAAAGTTAGAGCACTGTCATGACATAACATCAGGAAAAAGATATGAAACAACTAGAAAAAGGAGGGAAACAAAAGACAGATAGTATACGGAGTGCACCTTTTGGAAATGGAGCAAAAGATTTGCCACATCCCTGCTTAACAGTCTCTGCATCATCCGATACAACAAGATGACCTTCAGAATCAGCTCCCCAGAACAATGGAACACTCCCATCAGGATCCTGCATTAAATAACAATGGTGCAAGCTCAGATAGGGTTGGGTACAGCACAGCCAGGGACAATTTCAACTGCAGATAAAAAACTCACAGCAGCGACAAATGAGTTCTTTGAAGCACTGTCATAAAGGATGAAAGCAAATTTCCCATGGATATCTCTTATAACGTGCTCTATAGGATAAGGACCTCTATCCCTCAGAGATCTATAAGCTTCAATGATAATGTTGACTTCATTGCCTGTTTTGCTCAATCCATACTGCTGCTTAAGAGGAGCAAAATTCTCAATATGGCCCTGGAACAAGCAGAATATGTCGTCCACTACAGCAAATAGTCTGTTCAGACCAAACAATGATCAGCTTATAGACAAAAAAATCATCACATTAACCGGAATGCTGGTTAGTTGCTCCAAAATTAAGCCAAGAATATGGTAATACAGCATACAGAATTTTGTAAGAGTCAGAAATTTTGAAACGAATTATGTCATCAATCAAAACATCGTAATGCCATGATTTCAACAACCAAAATGGAGGCTAATCATCAACGGTGCATTTCATTATTTTAAATTTCGGACTAGTTTACCCAAGAGCTAAAACCATAACCAATATTGATGACAAGCATTAGACTATCACATCATCAAGTTAATTTAGAAAATTAAAAGATAACATACTTTCAAAATCCAGACAAAATTTTCATATTGATGGTTCAAATTAACACTTGCAACTCATTTATAAAGATAGAGAGAAGGTACAAAATGTTAATTCCATTTCATAAACTGAACTCAATGATTTACAAAGGGAATCCATCCAAAAACTATTAGCTTCTTATTTATCAAGATTAACATCTTTGAATCGCTAATCACAATTTTTTTTTTTTTAAATGACAACTAAAATATGTCTAAAAACAACGGAATCAAAAAGGTTTCAAGAATAAGACCCTACACTTCGCGTTAACAGGAAAACAACAGCATTCTATTACGACAAAAGATAGATGTAACAAGATAGCCCAGAAAAATAGATTACTACGTATTACTTCGTATAATCAAAACAATAATAAAAACAACAAAACCTCGTTTTATTACGACAAAAACAGATCAATCACATAAATGATGACAACAATAACGTATAAAAAGAAAAACCCATTTGCAAAAAAAAATCAATCACATAAATAATACGAAGTAACAAAAAAAAAACCATAAAAGTATCAAAACCCAAGTGCAAAAACAAATCAACCACATAAATAATAACAACAAAAACATAAGATATATAAAATCAAATGCAAAAAAAAAAGATAAAACCCCAGAAAAAAAAAATGAGGGCAACATAATAGAAAAGAGAGTGAAATAACCTTGGAAGAAGAGGGTTCTGTTCACCGCTGGAATAAGAAATAAACCCAGATTGAGCAAGATTAATGGTGACAGCATTAGGATGAACAGATGAGAAATGTTGAGCCAAATTTCCATCTTTCAACGCAAAAACAGATTCTGGGTTTGGACTCTTTAATTCATCAGGAGATTGTGCAATAGATTTATCGAAAACTGCCAACATTTTTGCAATTTTTTGTCAGAAAATCGATCGGTTGAAAGATGATGATGTCTGAATGAAGAGAGTTGGTCAACGTTGGGGAAGAATGGAGAGAAAAAATGAGGGTGATACGATGGTATTTATGGTTGAGTGTAGGAGCGTGATTCCCGGTAATTAGCGAGATATTAGGGTTGAAATGGATAATCTAATTAATACGGATTAGATAGATAATCTCTTAAAAATACGGATTAGTGGATATTTAAAATGTCTTTTCTGTCAAGGAATGGAGAAAAGTGGATAATCTTTTTTTTGTCTTTTGTCTTTTTACAAAAATTATAATGAGCACTTTAATTCACGTGGAGTTTTATGCGATTGAGTTATTGGATTTGCTAAAATATTTGTAAGTGGGGTTAGAGTGAGGGATAGCTCAAGTGGTTAGAGCTTTCCTCCCGATTTCAAGTGATCCTGAGATTGATTCTCATCAGTCGCCCTTGTGACTCTCTTAACACCAAAATATATATATATATATATATATATATATATATATATATATATATATATATATATATATATATATATATATATATATATATATATATATATATATATATATTTATACTTGGTGTAAAAAGGTACATAGGGATGGCAATTCAATTCGAGTTTGAATCGAGTCCGACCCGATCCGAGCTTAAAAGTCCGATCCAAGTCCGAAAAAATAAAATTCGAGTTTGAATCCAATAAAAAAAATTCCGAATTTGAATAGGATTCGAATCGAACTCGAACCTTGCAAAGCATCCGACCAAGTCCGACCCACGAGGTTTTCAAGGTACGAACTACAGTACTAAGGAGCAAGATTAGCGCAGTCTTGTCTTAAGACTTTAATCCATTGCCACATCAAATATTCTATTAAATTTAATTATTTTCTTAAAATTTCAAATTATGTTAAGACCCTATAAGACTCAACTAGATTTATCTCTTTATTCCTCATACTCATTTTATATTTCTTTAAAATATTTATTAATTTTTTTCCCTTTTCACATATATATTTAATATAAAAATTCACGTTGGTGTTACAAATTGCTAATCTGTCATAGCTGAAAATTAATAGCTAAATAGATCATGCACAAAAATCAATTATAATGGAGTTGAGGATTGGGGGTTGAGATGGAGCTTGAAGAAAGTTGGCTAAATTTTGCGAATGATGATTTTGAGAATTCTGCATTGGTTGTGAGACTAGATTTTGATTTTGGGTGTTTTGAATCAAATTCATACAAGATTTCAAATCAAAATTTTGAATTGGACATATTTAGAACAAAGCTATAGTATTGTACGTTCTTTAATTTATTTCTTTTTTTTGTAGGCGGTTAAAGGAGACAAATAAACGATAAAAAAATTCAATAGGATATTTAGTTTTTATAATACATACATAGACTTATTATATTATGACCAGGTACATCGCACATCGATATTATTTATATATTAAAAAGCGTTCCTAAAATTGTTTATATGCTACGTCATTCCCTCCTTAACAAGCATTATGCCATGTCATCTATCACTCAATAAGTATTGTGCCAATAGATTAATATTAAAAAAAAAAAAAAAAAAACCTATCATGGGTTTCAAACACTAAACCTTAGCGAAACAAGATCAAACTCCTTACCATCTTAGCCAATAATAAATTATGTCATCTTTATACATACAAAAATACAACTATAAATGGCAGGCGCAAAATAAAAAGGAAAAACTGAATATGCAACTTGGGAAAAAAATTAAGAGGAATTTAATCAACATTTCCCAAATAATAGAGAGTTAAAATTGTCTTCCTATGCATTTTGTTAATTAATAGCATTTTTGTAACAATGTTAATTAGTAACATTATCGTCATTATGTATAACATTTGTGCACAACATACTCAAACAACCTATGCTTTATCAATTCATAGATAATCATAAGGCCAAATTAGAAAATAACACCTGCAAAAAGACCCGATTTTGTTTATAACACCTTAACATTTCGAAATTTTATTATAACACCTAAAAAAATCCCAAAATTTTGGTTTCACCACCCACTAACGGATTTTTGGATGGAAACCGTTAGTGGGACACGTGTCAGTTGTTTATTGGCTTAAAAATAAAAATTAATAAAAAAAAAAACCCTAATTTTTATTTTTAAGCCAATAAACAACTGACACGTGTCCCACTAACGGTTTCCATCCAAAAATCCGTTAGTGGGTGGTGAAACCAAAATTTTGGGATTTTTGTAGGTGTTATAATAAAATTTCGAAATGTTAAGGTGTTATAAACAAAATCGGGTCTTTTTGCAGGTGTTATTTTCTAATTAAGCCTAATCATAATACCACAAATATAATACATATTTGACCAAAAAAAAAAAAAAAAAAAAAAAAAAAAAAAAAATAGGATGATAAAAAAAATTAATCAAAGCGGTAACCCAATGCAACATTCGGACCACACACTAGTGATAAATATTAAAACCAATAAACAAACAAAAAATAGGATAATTAAAATATAACAAACAATAAAAAAAAATAGGATAATTTAAATATGTTAAATAAACTCATGATAGGTACATAATAATTAAGAGAACAATAACTTTTGTGTGCGGCTTGCCACACCGCGTGGCTAGCTGACACACACCAAGTAACCCCTGACCGAGTAACTCCTGACCGAGAAAGTAAACTCTGATCGACTTAGTAACCCCTACTCGAATTAGTTACCCCTGATCGAGTGAGTAACCCCTGACCGACCGAGTAGCCCCTGACCGACTTAGTAACCCATGAATGAGTGAGTTACCCCTATAGCACCAACAAAGTTACCTCTATAATGGTTGACCAACACGGTGTGGCCAGCCACTTATAAAAGTTTGTGTTAAGATAAAATGAAGCAAATAATATGATATATAAATAAATAAAAATAGAAAAATAATAATTTTTGTATATAAAAATTAAAAATTAAAACAACGTACATATAATTTTTGTATATAAATCAAATTATTAATGTATTTAAAAAATAAAAAGTTAAATATTTTTTTATCAAAACGTTGTGTTTTAATGTGTTTATAGGGAAAACACTGTGTTTAGAGTGTGAAGTTGAGTCTTGAGTTTTCAAACTCCACTTCAGATTTTGTTAAGACTCAGCAGCTTCTTTAATGCATAAAAAAAAATAAAAAATAAAGTTTTGTCTTAAGACCAAAAAATTTAAAAATGATGATGTCATCATAAGTCTTAATTTTATTCATTTTATTATTATTCTTAAAATGTTTATAAGTTTGATGAATGTTGGTTATCAAATGCGCTAGAGTTCACTAATTTATAACAACATAATAAACTTAAGTCCGACAAATATTGAGGCTCGCTTTTCCAAATATAAAGTACTTATTAAACCCTTGATTAATACTAATAGGTCATACCTCCATAGGGTGTTATTATTAATATTGGGAGGTAAGGTGAAATTGCGAATTTTGCACACTTAATTTTTTTGGTTATCCTCAACAAATTCATCAAAAGAGTTTTGGATTTTGAAGCAAGGGGTTAGTTGAACATGTGATGTTATCTATCCAACCAAGAGTTACAAGAAGTTGTAATTAGTAAAGGAGTTTACTTACCTTGAAAATGTAACCTTAAGAAAGGGCCTACGTTCGCTTAATGCTACATATATAGGGATAGGATCTTGGAATCACATTATTCATAAAGGGACACAAAATGAATATAGTGTAAAGTAGCTAAAATGATTTCAAATGATGTTTGATAAACATAGTTGAACTTTGTATTTATTTGTATATATTATCTCTTTATTGACAAACTTTCGTTTTATATATGTTATCTCCTTGATTGAAAGAAATATTGAGAAATGTTCTCAACACTAAAAGAATATCCGTAAACCATTATCCAACTTTTGCTAATAGGTTTTAAAGGCTAAAAGGAGCATTAGAAACCTATTTAAGAATGTCACACGTCTAATGATAGCTTCCAAGAACTCAAAAGTTTGAAAAATTGAATGCCTACACCATTGTCAATTTTGAAAAGGTTTCAAGGAATTAGATACGATGGAGAGGTATGAGACCTCTAAAGACATCTTGAGTGCGACTCAAATGAAGAATCCAATAAAATTTCCTATCTTCAACATGAATGAACATAGGGAGGGATTTGGATTTTCATACCGTCAAATGTTGACTAAGTGGTGATATGTTCATTTTATATAGTGATTTACCCCCGTCCCTTGGTCATTTTTAGGAGTATTATGGGCTCTTCGGAGTCACTTTTATTACTAATATGCGTTTTCTAGTGTTTTTGTAGTTTTGGTACTGTTTTATAGGAAATTGCAGATTTGGAGCATTTTCCCGAACTTATGATAAGCCACTAAGAGCATTGGAGAATTATGACCATATTTCATAGCCCCAGGATCGGTTAGAGTCATCAAATTGGTGATTAAGGGCTCGGCAAAGAAGAGATCGAAGCAATGGACCAAGTATTCAAGACCTAAGAGGAAATTCGGAATTGGGCCAAGAGAAATAGCCCAAAAGTGAAAAGGTTCAGCTTGCCCGAACACTCGCCCGACCGGGCAAGCCCTCTCCCTGAGGCGCGCCCGGCCGCGCGAGGCATATAGAAGAAAAAGAGGCTTCGCCCTGACGCGCGCCCGACCGGGCGCGAGTGAAGACTAAAGGATAAAAAAGGCGGGCCCGGTCGGGCGGAGCTCTGTCGACCGGGCGCGTGTTTCTAAAGAGTTTAATCATTTAATTTGTTTTATCTTTTTAGTCTAAGCATAAGTACGTTTTATTTTAGGAAGTTAAGGACGTTTTTTTATTCTCATTAGTTAATTTCTAGATTTTTTGTTTTAAGCTTTTGGTGAATACTCTTACTTTCTCTCGATCTCTACACTCTTGAGATTTATACAATTCATCATTTTTGTTTATTTTGGTAACGATTTCTTCCCTTTTTATTTTCAGTAATTTAATTGCTTTGATTAATTATGTCTTGCTTAATTGCTTTGATTAGTTTAGATTTAATTATGTGTGAGTAGTTTAATTCTAGGGTTTGTGGGGATCCATAAATAATATGAAGGGGTAGTTTATTATTGTTGATTGTAAATGCTTGATTGATTTCCTATTGATTGATTTAATGCTATGCAATTAGATTAGGCCTGGTTTAATTGTATGAGTTATGCAATATTGATTCGAGATTCGAGAGATGAGAATTGATGTTTAGGCTTAGTTTCAATAGGCAGATTAATTTATAAATGGTTAAGTCAAGATTCGAGAGATGCGATTTAATACCGGTAGATTAATTCTGTGATCGTAATACGTAGCGAAAGCCCTTTATGATCTGATTAATCTATGCATTGATGATTGATTGTTATGTTTTACCCTGGAATATTATTTATTGGTGAACCTATACCCTAGGCCTTTTATTATTGTTTTCCTCCCTTATTTAATTTGCTTTAGTTTAGTTATTAGTTTAATTCTCACCAAAACAATTTGGTAATTTAGATTAAATTAATTAATTAGGAATAGAAGGACCTGTTTATCTGTGGATTCGACCCTACTTCCCTATCTATATTAGTTAGTGGTTTTAGGAATTAATTTTGATTAGGTGATACGACTATAGTATATCAAAATTTGGCATCATTCTTCACTTATTGCATGCGGCGTTAAATACAGATCGATTAAACTCCAACATGAATTGTGTTGAATGGATTTAGCAAAATTATGTAGGATGCTTAAAGTAGTTGAGTATGGTATCATTTTGAGCTTGAAGAAATGTTCTAAATGGTTCAAATGGGAAAGGTTTAAGATGGATGGGGGCGACAATAAAAAGCCAAAGGCTAAAGAAAAGACAAATAAGTTGTCAATTCTAAATCCCAAGGCTACTAAAATGTCAAATGCTATTATGAATAGCAAATGTTAAAATTGAAGACTAGTTCCAAGAAATTAAATAGAAACTATCCCATAAAGTACAGTTGGAAGGTAAAGAATAATGGAAATGTTCCACATCAAATATTATAGAAATTGATTTAGCAAAGTTCTACTTATTTGACATGTGATGTCAAGATTAACTATCTCATTGAAGAATGTGGTTGAGCTAAAGAGTTGAAACTTGGATAAGGGAGAAGTAAATCTATAATGTGATAAACAAATGTTGTTTTACTTGTATGACTTTAACCATATAATTTAGCATTGAATTAAATAATCGTTATTACATTCTTGCTATAATCAAAACATCATTTCATTACGGTTATCACTGAATGTCAAAAATTCAAAAGCGTGGAATAAATGTTATCTTGCGCTCAGTTGAATCAAGGAATATTTTGAAACACTAAATAGGTTAAAGAGTCTATATGTTAAATATAGATGAAAATTTCTATATATAATTCATCTCTAGAAATGTCAATTTAATCAAAATAAAATAGAATCTCATACGAAAACTCCAAAGAGATGGACTTCTAACATCATAAGATTATGAATCCATTGATGTATGTGAATCTTATTGTAGTTTGATAATTGATAAGATCGTCTTTTGGAGAAAAGGTGACATGAACCTTAGGCCCAATACATAACGATGTAAGAAAACCTAAGATTCAAAATTAGAGATGAACATTGACACTTCATTTGTGATGTGATCACATATGCTTACATAAAGCATAAATATGAAAAGAGTTCAATAAGGTTCAGAATGAAGGAAAAGAAACTTGACGAGACAATGAAAGCATGCGATATGATCATACTAGTAATTTGAGTCAGATTCTTAACTTGACAAGACATTAAAACATTGTGATATGATCGTAACAGTTTACATTTGAATCAAAATGTTAACTTGGCAAGAATTCAAAAGCATTTACGATATGATCGTAGTGATGACCATTTGAGTCAAGAACTTGATGATCATCCCGAGGATTGTGAAATTTGTTTACAACCTACTTCATTTAGAAAAAAAATTTCCGACTAGAGGAATTAAACTATATAATATGTAGTATGATTCAGGATGAATCTTACCTATCTTCCAAACAACCGTTCTAAGGATATACTTTTAAAAATGAGTTTTTTCACTAAACAAGACTGGGTCATATCACAATGTAGATAAGACTTTATATAAGATATGGATAAGAAAAGTTCTTATTTTCTCTTTCTACAAATTTAAGAATAAGAAACTTGTATTAAAATGTTTAGTGCAATGTTGAATTCTAAAGCTCAAGGGTACTACAACCACAAGACGTTTGAGAACATAATGTTTTTTGCTCAAATTGGTGCCTTTCTGGAAAGGATGTCATTTCCAAAAGGACAACTGAGAGTAATTTATGTAAATCTCGAAAAGTTCGTGAAGAGCAACAAATGAACATGGTTAACTAACCTAATGCTAAAAGACCCCTTTCATAAGGCAAGTGGGAGTATATGAATCTCGAAGGTGTTTAGAGAAGCAACAAATGAGCATGATTCTCAGCATGTTAAAAACGACAACACATGGTCTCATTAAGGTTATGGGATACATAACCATGTATCAAGGGCCACATTCCATGTATACCCCTCTTATGTTGTTCTTAATTGAAAATAAGTTTTCACTTGTTGTGTATAAACCCACAAAGACTAGTAGATCTAAACCGTAGCCAGGGAAACAAGTTTGATGGTTAAGAAATTCTGAAATATTAATTTGGAATGTAAGGATTGTACTGGTCACACGTATACGAGTAACAACCCTAAAATAGCTTAATACCATGAAAATCTAGAATGATTTCCATGTTTGAAATTAAGTGTGAGACACTTAGTTGATTTGCATGAATTAGGTGAAACTCATTATATGCAAAAGATTAGACAAGGAAGAAAAGTATTTTCTAAGCAAAGATTAGTTGCTTAAGGATTCAATAAATTCATAATATTGACTATGATGAAAACTTTCGTTACTAATATTGCTTAAACCTATTAAGACACTTTTACTGATTTCTACCTCATGTGATTTGGTAGATGGAGTTCAAAACACTTTCTTGAACTACAAGAAAATTATCTTTTTGTAGCGATTGTACATTCACTATAATATGCACATATGTTTGTGAAATAGTAGAGAAATCCGTATCATTTTACAATCTATATAGTAGACCCATATGAAATTGATACGAAAAACGTAATAATATATATTTACCTTTTTTCTACACATTTACAAAATTATGAAAAAGCATATCATTTACAATCGCCACAATAACCAAAAAATTGATACAAAAAGCCTGTTTTATACTAGATTTTAAATTTTTGTTTGACAAAGTAAACATAAAATATGTCATAGCTTATTGGAAAAACATCTAATATTAAAGGTTAAGGTTGCATGTTCGAACCTTGTATAGATCATATGTAGGGATTTTTTTTTATTTTTTTTTTGTGTAGAAAATGAGTTCAACATTTGTAGCGATGATAATAACTACAATAATAACTACGACTAAATGTAGTTTTTCGTACTGATTAATGAGGACAACCCCAGCGAAAGCGAAAAAACACTACTAAAGGTTATGGTAACGGGGGATGTTGAATAACCATTCGTTGGGATTTATTTTGGTAGCAATTACAATCGATACCAAATGTTAAAATAATCGCTACTAAAAGGTAATTTTCTTGTAGTGGAGAATGCGTATGTGATACAAACAAGAACGTTTTGAAGATCCTGAAGTCCTAAAGATGCATGTAAGCTTCAAAGGTCCATTAGTGGATTAAAGTAAGCATCATGGAGTAAAATTTTCGATTTAATGAGTTGATCAAATTGGTTGATAGTCTCATAAATGAAGAAACTTGTGCATACATGAGGTTTAGTGGGAGCTACGTAGGCTTCTTGGTTTTGTATGTAGATGA
The DNA here is from genome assembly GCF_001683475.1 of Chenopodium quinoa. NCBI lineage: Eukaryota > Viridiplantae > Streptophyta > Magnoliopsida > Caryophyllales > Amaranthaceae > Chenopodium > Chenopodium quinoa. The sequence continues at coordinate 400,574 of NW_018743783.1, forward strand.
CATACTTCTTACAAAATACGATGTTCCCATACTTAAGTTGGTTAAGTAATGGCTAATGAATTGTTATTGTATGAAAGACCTCAAAGTGTTAAATGAGTACATCTTAGGAATCAAGATTTATAGAGATAGGTCTTAAAGGGCAATTGAACTTGATTAAGAAACTTATATATATGAGGTTCTCTCAATGTTCAAACATGAAAACTCCAAAAGAGGTTTCATTCCCATGTAACATGACACATTGCTTAACAAGACTAAGTGCAAAGCAAGGACTAATGAGTTTTAGCGAATGAGTGAAATTCTTTGTGCATTTGCAAAGGATTTGTCATGTAGGCTATGCCTTATACTCGTTTAATGCACGCTTATAGTATATGTGTAGTTTTTAATTGAATTCTAATATATGATATTGGAATTTATACTGTTAAGAGTTTCCTAAAGTACTTGGAGAAGAACAAAAGGCAACGTTTAGGTATATGGAGATACTATTATAAAAGAAAAGGTCGCAAAGCTCATATGGATAAGAATGACTCAAAAACTTTTTAACTAAACTATTTTAAAAGGCCTAATTATGAAAGTCATAATAGGCTCAATGGAAATCGAACATATTGGATGGCTTTTGATTGTGTACTGGACACAGTTGCAAAACTATCAATTATGTTCTCCCTATGTTTATCAATATCAATATAAAGTTTCATACTTATTTAATCATGGTTTAGTATTGTAGGAAATATTTCAAACATCAACTTTGAGCCCCACTGTGATCATGCATTTAAGCATGGTGGCGTCCAAAGGGAAAGAAGCTAGAGATAAAAGAGTCGCCAACAAGTTTTAGGAACTTGTAAACCGTTCACGGGTGTGAAGGTTATACCCCATTCACGATCACGGAGATCGCTAACTCCAGTGGTCCAGAACCATGACTGGATATTCGGGGATGATGGTACGAATCAACCTAAAAGAGAATGAACCCTCCCTAAATCGACTTTTTCTTAATTCTTATGATATTCATGTGCGCTTTTTGATCAACATACATACAATAAATTAATGGCAAAATTGGCCGCAACGCTCTGAAGTATGGCTTAAGTGCACTAAGCACCCTAAACTTTGCGTAGTAGCCAAAACACCACCAACTATGGTGTTAGCTGCAACACGTGCCATAAATGAAAATTTTCGGCAACTTATTTCACGCGTGCCAAAACACCTCGAGTAGCTCACAACATCCATAAGTGAGATTCCACACCTCGGAAATCACACCAAAAAAGGTGTCCGTGCCTCGGGACACAATTGCAAACCTCTATGCCTCAAGAAGTTAGCAACAGTTGACGATTCTCCACGCCTCGGGAAAAATGTCTGATGATGAAAGATTACAAGTTTCTACGCCTCGAGAAACTTGCAATGAATATGTATGAATAGTAATCCTCCGCGCCTCGGGATGATCACTGAATATTGATAAATGTGCCTTCAATTGCCTCTGAAGAGAAGGGATGTTCAATTGTCTCTGAACAGAAGCTGTGGATGATGATAATAGCGCCTTCAAGTCATGTGCGTCTGACTGTATCGGCGTTGACGGTGATGATGAAATGTCGATGGGGGGCACCTTTAAGTCATGTGTATCTGACTGTATAGGAGTTGCTCGATACCTTCAAGTCATATGCATCTGACTATATAGGTATTGGTGGAGAAGAGGGTATGACATTGTTCGATTGTCCCCAAACAGAGGCTATAGATATGTTTGCTCGATTATCCCCGAATATAGGTTGATAATATGATTGCTCGATTGTCCCCAAATAGAGGCCGAAGATATGATTGTTCTATTGACCCCGAACAGAGGCTGATCGCTCAATTTTCCCCGAACATAGGATGTACCTGAGACCTGCAAAATGGGAATTGCCAAAGGACTCGTGTTGTCGGTGATTTACTCAAGACTGAACCAATTGACTTAACTTGACACGACTTGACATGTGCATGACTTGTGATCGTGTGTGTATGGTGTATTAATTAAGTGTGTGCGTGCAGACACAAGCAACTGAAAATGCAAGCACAAAAAATTTCCGTCATTTTTTGTCGTGAGTGGAGGGTACCGACTTTCTCCTGAAAAAGAAAGACATAAAAACAAAAGGTTTGGAAAAAGTTTTAGAACTTCCTCTAAAGAAAAAATTTCAGAAAAGTTTTGAACTTCCCTAAAAGAAAAAAATGATGAAAAAATGGAAGAAGTTTTAAACTTCTTCGTCGAGTATGATAGAGCGGAGCAAAGTGAATCTCATGGATATTCTGCTTGTCAAATTGAATATCTCAATCTTAGAATAATGTATGCATGATGAATGTTCTTAGGCCAGGAGACTAAGGACAATTATGTCATATGACATGATCATATGAAGTTTATGTTAATAAACGTTCTTAGGTCAGGAAGCTAAGCCCGATATACTTTATATGATCAAATATTCTTGTCGATGAATGTTACTTAAATCTGGAAGCTAAGCACAATATGAAACAAATGTATGAGAAAACGAATCTTGATGAGTGTTGCTTAGGTCAAGAAGCTAAGCAAGTGTACAATCATGCACGGTATTGAACCAAGATTTCATAATAAAGGGTTCCTAAGGGAAGGGTGATGTGGCAATATATGTGTGAATGATGTGTGTGAAATGATACTAAAGGTTGGTGCAAAGGGTGTGCTGATGGAAAGAATGTGTGAAGAGTCAGTGATGACTCTTTAAGCTAGGTATGTTAAATGATGTGGGTTCAAGCCCCCAAGTCTAGCTCTAGATGGATAGGGATGAGCATTGAATATTCTTTGACTCGATCATCCATGAATGTGAATATGAATGTGGCTGCACCTCGATATGAGGTTGCCTATGTATTCGTTAGGAATAAAGTTGAACGTAGCTCTAGCCGAACTTTGCTCAAGTACGTGTAAACCTCAAAGAGGTCTTTTGAAGGTTGTAACGTGGTTAAGCTGATGGTTAAAGAAGAAAGGGTAAAAGGATCAAGACCCGAGAGAAGTCCCCCAAGATGTGTAATTGTGTATTTGAAATTTGAACTTTGTAAGTTTTAGTTTTTCATTTTGAGCTTTGTTTATGCTTTTGTACTTGCTTTTGAATATTAAGCCAATTACACACCTTCTATCCCAAGATTAGGTGAATGTGGGTTGAACAAATGAAGGCCAAACATTAGACGAGGCTCAAAGTGGTTAATGAAGAAACGGAATATGTGTTTGGGTGGTTTAAATTAAAGGGGAATAATGGGTTGCAAAGGGTGCCTTAAATCATTGGTATACCTTGTGCCTGGTTGAACAAAAGTTTTTGGTTTTTTATTTATTTATTTTTTTTTTTTTGTGAATGACATGATCGAATGCAAAGGAAAGAAATGCTCATTGATGGAAAAGGTAAGAAACATGACACATAGACCCATGGATAAGGAGAACCCATGCTAGACTTAGTAGGGGGAAAAGGTTGAAACAAAAGAAGAAAAAAGCATGAAATCTTTTATGGGAAGCTCGTCTCGTGCTTGGTCTTCATGGTTTCTTATGAGTTACTTCTTGCCGCCAGGAGGGACAAGAAGTTTGTTGTTGCTGATGCCTTGATTGGAAGAAAAGAAAGAAGGAGTGTCGTTCCCCTTATTCTTCCAACTGTTGCTTAGTGATTCTTGAACTCAAGTACTGTGGAACAAAATGAGCTCACTTAATGCATTGACCCAACACTCGGATTGGAAAAGAAGAGTGTGTGAAAGTATTTTGAAAACAGATGGGAAATACTCCACTCATTCCTATTATGACTGAAAACGACGCATGCGTGGTCCTAGCTAGTATACGATCATAAACAATATGGTGCATGACTCGATGACAAAGTGGGTGCAACGACTCAACAATTGTGTGATTAGGTGAGTTTATTAAGACTTGTGATATCATCGTATGGCTAGACATGAGGACTGTGTGAAAAACGACGAACCACAGACCAAATAGCACGGAAGAATAAAAAAGAAACTAACTCAATTTGTTTTTTTCAATTTTAATGTTTTGTGTTTTACTAGGTGAAACGGTCCATTGGAAATCGTTAGTCATCAACTACAATAAAAGACAAAGAACACATGTTAAGGTTAGTACAATAATCACAAAAGAATAGGATGATGGACTAGCTAGAATTCTAGAAGAAGTAGACTCATGACTTGACCAAGACACGAAAGATAGAAAAAAAAAATAGAGAGTAAATGAGGATAACAATATTAGAATGGTTGGGTAATGAGAGAATAAAAAATAGAATTAAAAAAAAAAAGAGGATAGAGTTAAAATACATGGGATAAAAAAAAAACTAAAAAAAAGACCTACAGTTGGACTCTTAAGGGTGGAAAAAGATAGAAAAAAATAATAAAAAAAATGATAGGAATATGGGATGAAAGAGGAATCTTAAGATATGACAATAAGAACCGGACAATTCTAAATATCTATCTTTTAAGAGTTTGACGTTGACTAGGATTCTACAAGAGTTGAAACTCTAGGATTCTACAAGAGTTGAAACTCATGGGATAAGAAAAAAAAAAGTAAAATAAGATAAAGAAAAAATCTACAACTCTATCTTATGGGAGTTTGACATGAATTAGAATCCTAATGAAGTAGAGGATTGGTTATGAATTAAATCTAGACGAGGTTGACACGAAAAGAAAAAAAAGTTATCCTCCAATACAAAAGATAGAATTTCTAAATTGGATAGGTTGTAATATTTTGATCATAACTTTTGATTTGTGACTCCGAAATGGACGGAACTAGAGCCAAATGAAAGGAAAAATTCGGGGCTATAGATCCATAGGTGTCACGACACGTAACTATTTCTAGAACTCCGGCTATGACCAAAACAATGTGACACTTGTACAATATACGAGAATAAAAAATCGGGTTGACTAAAAAAAAAAGGAACTATGACACGACTCTAATAAAAAAAAGAGGGTTAGATAAGAGAAAAAATAATAAAAAAAATTCAATAAAAAATATAAACATATAAGCACATTTTCACACATGATGCAATGAAGTTCGCAACCTAGAGTCTTGGTTCTATGTTTATGCTAATGATGGGCTTATTTAGGTGTCAAACGGTACCATGGTTAAGAGTTTGGACACGTTAGCAAGGCATCATCCCTTGAGGGTGTATGCTTACGGGTGGCTCCACGAGTTCGTGATGAAATCGAACTCAACTCCATGGTTTGGGTGGATTTAAAGACTCGGACGAACCCTTAATGTCATGAATGTTTTCGGATTGGTAGAGCTTGAATCCCCTTGGCTAGCCAATACGTAGAACACGTACTATTGTGGCAAAATAGGTAAGCTAAAATGCATATGCATATGTGACAATGCCAATTAAATTGCAAGAATACAATTCAAGAATCTTTCAAGTCTCGCTCATCCACTCATATCAATTAAATACCGATCACTCAAATCGATAAATAACCAAGAATCCTTCCCAGCAAAGTCGCCACATTGTAGGCGTTGATTGAAGCGTGCCTACTTAAGCATGTTAATATGCTTGGAAATCATAAAAAGCGAGAATTGACATTATACAATTAGGGACAAGGAAAGTAGAGAGCCACCAACAAGTATTTAAGGAACTTGTAAACTTTTCACGGATCATTTTAGGCAACCACGAATAAGGGACAACGATAGGCAACAACGATTAAACTGTGAAGGTTACACTTTATTCATAATCCATGAGATTACTAACTCCATATGGTCCAGAACCACGGAAGGGAGATCGGGGATGATGGTACGAAGTGAGTCATGTAGTCACATTCGCCCGTATTGGCCTATACTCGATTCATAGTGAAAAGTATTTCCTGCAATCTCAAAGGCATACAAACAAAAATTCAATTTGCTCTAAATTAAATTAGGCTAAATTTGTTAAATATTAATACACACATAATTCTAATTATTAGTGATCACTTGATTAAACAACAAGATTAAAAAAGGAATCTAAACCGGTTGTCCAAATTATCTTATTAGGCGTGATTCAATTACATATTCCCTTCAAACATGCAATATAGTGATCAACAAAACAATAGAATAACAATAATATTGGAAGCAATTAAACCATGGCATCGTTAGTTAAATCATCAAAATATTAACAATAAATCTAATCATGAATTAATTAGTCACGTTCCGCGCTTCTTTAAATTGCTACATCATAAATAAATCGTTAGTAACTTCAATAAAAATATAAATTGAAAATAACTTAAATTAAATTAAAGAGTTAGAAAAATTGATTTCACCCTCGGGATTATACCTTACACGCCTTAGTAAAAAAGGTAGAACTTTCGGATCTTGTTTTGGACTTTGAATTACTTGAATAGGATTAGAAATAAAGCTAAGAACAATAGAAATTGTACGTCAAAGCTTTACGTCTAAGCCTTTTAAAAAATATGGGGATGAAATATAATTGTCGGGATCTCAAATTCGCCTTTTTCAGAAATCAGAAAAGATCATGGTATTTGTGGGCTTAGAAACGAGTGAAGATAGAATTTTACGAAAAGAATGAATTTAGAAAACGCGTCGCGCGGGTCAGTGCTTTTGCGGTTTTTGTTTTTATCATAACTTTTGATTCAAAAATTGGAATAAGATAAATAATATATCTTTGTAAATCTATATAAATATACTTTCCAACTCAATTGGGATCAGATTTATATCTTTTGTATAATAAAAGATATGGCCAAAATAGTGGGACAGTCTTAGTTTTTGTTAGAGCTTAGTATTTTGATCATATCTTTTTCGTTATAAATCAGAATTGGGATTATGGTATATCATTGGAAAGCTTATTTAATGGGCTATCAAGCCAAGTAGGATTTGGATAAAAATTATAGGGCATGAAAATTAGAGCTCGGTTTTGGAATGCAATTATAAAAATAGGAAATTGGATGAAGGTTTATGGATTTTGGGTTACAAAGAAGGGTTTGGGTTATCAAAATGGATAAAATGGCTTAGAAATTAATAGTGGGCTAGAACAAAAGGTCTATTCAAGTAATTCTTAGAGCCATTATGGAACTGGACCAAGTTAGGCAATGAAGGTTGTTCAGTCATCGGGCTTTGGTCGAGGAGACATTTTTAGGTGTCTACAGATCTACACTTGTGGACCAATATTAGAGGATCAACAATTGGGGCTCTAATCTCCGCAAGAAGGTTGAAAAAAGCTTGGGGATTCACGCATCAAATGTTAATTCTAAACTATCACTGCTACAAAATAGGTATTAGGGAACGTCTAAAATAGGCAATATAGAACGCCTTAGAGGCATTCTTCAAGTGGGGTGCCTTATAAGTATATAAGACGCCTATTTGAGGCATTCTATATCTAATACAATATAAAACGTCTACGTTGAATAGGCGCTTCTTCTTCTATGTACAAAATATATAGAAAAAAAAAACAAGGAAAAGAGAACAGTCATCTTAGAAAAGGCATAATAATTATGTGATCCTTTATTTGTATATGCATGAGATTCTGTTTAGGTGCGTATGAATGAGATTCATGAAATTCCGCTTAGAGTACCTAAAACCCGACAGTGGTTTCTAGAGCAAGATTCACTACAAAAATTTGGCCTTTTAGCGAAAGGTGATATTCGTCTCTAATTTCTAAAAATCCATCGATGGACATAACTAGCTAAGGATATATCGACAGAATCACTCTGTTGGTAAAAACCTTGTCGCTAAATGGATTCGGAGACAAAAATAAAATTTGTCGCTAAATTTAGCAACGGAAAAATTTCCGTCTCTAAACTTAGCAACAGGAATATATATATATATATATATATATATATATATATATATATATATATATATATATATATATATATAATCCGTCTCTCATATCAGCAACGAGAAAAAAATCCATCTCTAAATTTAGCAACGAAAAAAATCCGTCGCTCATATCAGCAATGGTAAAAAAAAAAAAGACGAAAAAAATATTTTGTCTCTTAAAGTAGCTGCTATTCGGTTCGACCTCACTCGGGTCAACCTGACTCGGCTTTGCATGTAAGGATCCTTGAATCCCTAATCTCAAGAATCACAATTAGTAAGAGTCGAACGCGTGACTTCAAAATCACATAGTGAAACTCTTACCAATTATACAAAATATTATTTGTTTACTTCTATGCACATAATTGATAATAAGTGAAGGAAATATTACAGACGGATTTAGAAACGGATCTTCAAATCCGTCTTTAGTTTACATAATTCGTATAAAGACGGAATTAAAAATCCGTCACTTATATCAGCAACGGAATTAAAAAAAATCCGTCTTTAATTTTGCAACGGAAAAAAAAAATTCATTTCTAAATTAGAGACGGAATTTAATTCCGTCCCTAATTAGAGGCGGATATTAATTCTGTCCCTAAATTAGAGACGGATTTTTTAATTTAGAGACGGGTTTTTTCAATTCCGTCGCTAATTTAGAAACGGATTGAATTTTATTTCTATATGGACATTTGTTTGTAGTGATTAGCCCTGGGTCTTAAGACTCTAGGTGAAATCATCAATTTCTGAATTTTTGGTCTTAAGACAAGACTTTATGTTTTTTATGCATTTATGTGGCTTGGTGTAGGAAAACTTTCAAACTCAATTTATAGCCCCACTATGATCATGTTTTAAGGCATGGTTGCGTCCAAAGGGAAGGAAGCTAGAGATAAACGAGTCGCCAACAAGTTTTAGGAACTTGTAAACCGTTCACAAGATTGTTAACTCCATAGTGGTCCAGAACTAACCATGACTAGATGTTCAGGGATGATGGTACCAATCCAACCTAAAAGAGATTGAGCTCGCCCTAAATTGGCCTCTATTTAATTCTTATGATATTCATGTGCGCTTTACAATCAACATACGTACATCAAATTAATCCTAAACCTATTTAATCTATGTTGGTTGATTATTAATGCACAATTAAATCTATTATTGGTGATCACTTGAATTCAAATTATAGATCATCTTATTAGGCGTGATTTCAAGTATAAATTCCCTTTGAACCTGCAAGAAAGGGCGTGATCAAGCAATAACAATAAATCATGAATAATCAAGCAACATATAATTGACATAACAATCATCATCATAATAAAATCATTGAAACATGATTAGTAAGATCTTAGGCTTGATACTAAACAGATTAATAACAAACCTTAGCATGTCACTAATAAAAATCAAAACTTTATTCTAAACATGACACTAGATATCAACATGATATTTGAAATATTAGTTAACACCTAAACATGATACTAGGAATCAAAATCAACACCCTAATATGATTCTAGAAATTAACATAAGATCCTTAGCATGATTTCTATATCGAAAGGGATAATTAAGTAATCAAATTACTTACTTTAATGCCTCGTATTTCGTTCTATCAAAACAATACACACGTTAGTAAACTTCAAGAAAGATTAAAAAAAATCAATATGAATTGAGATTTAGATTTGGGATCAAATCCTTATAACTATCAACTTTTCACGTCGAGGGCGAAGATAACGTCGAGTATGGTTAGGAGTATTCGAATCTCATGAAGGAAGTATGATGTTTAATCGAAGAGAGTGTCAAGGATGTGTGTTTAGGCTAGGCTAAGAATATGAAAAAATAAGAGGGAGAGAGAGAGAATAATATTAGAGAGGGGTATTAATTATGATTGTTGGTGATTGAAAATGGGGTGATAAGACCTCTATTTATAGGATAAAAAAGAGGGTCGAAGGATCAGAAAAGAGTCAGAATTCATATCAAAGTAAAACAGATTTCATTGCGGCGCGACAGCTTTAACGCGACGCGACAGGTCCATCGCGGCGCGATTGGACTATCGCGACGCGATGGTGCTGCCGCTCAGCGATGGTTTGATTCCCAATTGGATTGGGTTAACCAAATATCTGTACGTATTTTATTTTGACTGGGATTAGGATCATTGAAAAACAGATGTTTTATCCGATGTAAAACTCTAAAATCTTTATCTTTTCGAAAACAGGATAAATTAGAAACTTCTAGAGGATTCTAGAAGCTCAAAATAAATCCTAATCGATTTAGGATTTAAGACAATCTTCTAGAAGATTCTAGAAGCTTGTAATAATTTCTTATTGGTTTAGGAATTGGATTAAGGTAGATGGACCCTCCACATGATCATTGGGTCACAGGTAAGGCTTGGTTTGGGCTCGGTTTAGTATTTTGGCCATAACTTCTTTGTTATAAGTTGGATTCGGGCTTATAATATATCGTTGGAAAGCTTTTTTCAAGCCCCATCCAACCATTCAAAAATTGGACCAACATTGTGGACCAAAATATATAGACTAGTTTGGAAGTTTTTATGAATTGTACACGAAATGAATGATTTTGGTTTAAAACATTTAAGGAAAGGCTAGAAATGGTTAAGGCTTAAAGGAAATTCACGAGACTCTTCAACCCTTCATCTAACTCGATAATCAAATACGTGAAAGGTACTCATCACTAGGTTTGGTTTTTGGGGAGACACAATCAGGTGTCTACAAAAGCTCCCACTTTTATTAAGTTTGGAGAAACGTAAGTTTCGAAAACAAAAGTCAAAGTAGATCGATAGGGACGGATAATGATTCAGAACGTTCTGCGATCCTAAATTATTCTTTTTAACGCCGATACCTACAGAGTTCTACAAATAAAGGAGTTAAGAAACACGTATATGGGTTTGTCGAGCACACATCTCTAAGTGACATCAATTTTGCTGAATCTAAGTTATTTTGTTCGACAACCTCCAATGATCAGGGAGTGCTGTCTCGTGACATTTTCTCAAATCAAGGTGACAACCTCCAAATTATCAGGGAGTGCCATTGAAGACCGCTTCTCCTCGAGCCGTCTTGAAATCAAGGTGACAACCTCCAAATTAACAAGGAGTGCCATCGAAGACCGCTTCTCCTCGAGCTGTTTTCAAATCAAGGTGACAAACTCCAAATTATCAGGGAGTGTTGTCGAAGACCACTACTCCTTGAGCCGTCTTCAAATCTTCTCGCCTTTACGCCTTAGAAGTGGTAGCTTCTCTCTCCTTGTAAAATCGACCGTGAAACGAACCTTATTCCTCAAGGTCTTACCGAGCTTCAAATTGAATTCTGCAGAAATATTCCATCCTAGGAATCCTTGGTGATTATGATCAATCACTAATCAATCAATATTCTCAATCAATGCTCAAATTTGCTTAATCAATAAGGTGATCGTCATCAGGTCGATCATCAATCGAAATTGTAATCGGGCTAATTACTAATTAAATCAAGTTAAATATTTATTAATTGCTCATTATGAGGCTTAAAAGCTCAATTGTGCATCAAGAAGCTCAAATGGATAAACATGAACCAACAAATCAAGTTGTGGGACCCTCAAATGTTGACGCATGCGAAAATCAAAACCATTGCGTGATGACAAGAATATCGTGCCGCGTCAAGTTCATCACGCTGCGATAGACCTGTCGTGCCGCGATGAATTAGCGAAATTCTGAATTTAAACCTTTCTTCTTCCTCTTTTCGCTACTGCTACTCATTTTGTTCATCGCTCGCGGAACTTCAAGTGGTTCGTTCTCCTTCATTTCTCAACCAAATTCACTCAAATTTGTCTCAAATCGTTGCATTTTCACTCTAGTACACCGATCTATGTAAGTTTTACTCAACCTCTTTGTATTTTGGATAATTTTGAGTGTTTATTTTGCAGATTTCGAAAAATCCGAAATATATTTTGTTGTTTCCTCAATTTTTATCAAAATTCTTGTCATGAAATTGCTAGTATGTGTTTGTATGTTGCTTTATGAATAATTTGAGACTATAGTTGCTTGATTTGGTGAAGAAATGAGCATTTTTCCATTGTTGAACACTCTAGGTTTGTGAGTACAATGTGGTTTGTTCTTGATGATTTTTCTTAATCTTTGTGTTTAATTTGTTGCAATAATTGTCGTAAACTTCCAAGAAATTGTTTTAGTACTCAAAATCTTTGTTTTTGTGCTTACAAAAATCATGCTCTGTTTTTTGCATTTTTGTACTCTGTTTTTGACGAACATAATATCATGCGGCTAGGCGAACTAGATACTATAGAACACTTAATTTACTGTTTCTATGGCAACAATAAATAGTATGGCTCGACATCGAGGCTCTGGGTCACATTCCTGCTCTTCTCAACGAGAGGATGAGCTAGTTGGAGAGGGGGATGGAGCCTCTACTAACCAGATGTGGTCGCTCCCTCCTTGAGATGAGCACACCCTGGCTTTTTAGCCGATTCACCACATCTCCCAGCGGGTTTTGCTGGGTCTTACTGAGGAGCATGTGCGTTGCCATGGTTCAGATAACGACACCATTTCGTCTTTGTTCCGCCACCACATTGCTGGGGTTGAGGTGGCGAGAGTTCTTTGGGAGTCATGTGGGTTGACTCCCCTTCTACGAGTTGGTAAGTCCTTCCAGTCTTTCCGGGAGAGCCGCTTTATTGTTCGGGGTGCCCTGGAGTACTTTTGGGACACCTTTCATTTTTTGTGGGGTGAGATGACCATCACCTTTTATTAGCGGTCAGGAGTTTCGCCCGGATCGAGTTCCTGCGGACGAGCTGCTATCGTTGACTTCTTTAGAGACTACAGCTCTCTGGATCCGATTACACATAGGGCTACTGCTGAGGCCAGGGTGAGGGCCTCGAGCATAAGGTCGATTCATACTCAACTACTAGTGGATGCATTTGATGATGATGCGACTACGCTAGAGCAGCGGGTTTGCATTTTTATTCTTATTCTCTTGTCGGGGACCATCTCTCCCAACAGGGGAAGCCGTGCTTTGCTGTGCTATCTTCCTGCGCTGTGCGACCTTCAGCGGGTCAGCACATATGATCGGGCTAGCATTGGCTATGCTGACCTCCTTTCGGGGCTGCGGCTAGGATGTTTATTGGATCTTAGATTTCTTGTTATTTCGCAAGTTTGGCTCTACGAGTACATTCCCTCGCTGGCTCCGGCGAGGCCTAGGGCTAGAGGGATTCCGGTAGCCGTCAGTTGGCAGGACTGCCGTGCCGGTTTGTCCTCCGCAGCTGCTGTCAAGGCTGCTATCCTTGACGTAAGGATATTCCTTTTTCTTATTTTCTCTAAGTTTTATCATAAGTTCTTGGCTTATTTCTTTTTTTCAGTGCTCTGATGTTCAATATCATCCATGGGCTAATTTGGGTGATTTCCGAATGGCCTCTAATACACAGCTGAGAGGCACTTCTTCTGGGGTACCTACCAGGTGGTGTGGTACCTGGGTGAGAGAGTGGTTGTCCAGCACTGAAAGGAATGGTGTCCTTTCAACAACTGTATTATTCCGATAGAGGGTTCAGAATTATCAGACGTTAGATATTGAGCTTAGAGCGTCGAGACCGAGCTTAGAGCGTCGAGACCGAGCGTCGCAAGTCGAGTCGAATTTAGAATTCGACGAGACGTGAAATCAAACAAGCAACAAGTTCGATCCTAGCCGTAGCCTCGCATTGGCCTAGCCATGTGAGTGCTAGGCTAGACAAGGTCCCAAGCTATGCGTGCCTAGCATCCCCTAGCACACGCACATCGCATGGCACAAGCATCGCAAGATGCATGCATGAGTGTGGTGTGGCTATGCATGGCTGGGCGTGCTAGCATAGAAGCCCAAGACATCGCATCATGCTAGGGCCACGCACCAAGCCTGATGCTAGCTTGCAAGCATCGCAAGGCCAAACAGCATGCTAGGCTTGCTAGGCCTTGCTATCGCAAGCAACGCAGGCATGGTGCCTTGCATGCTTGCTAGCGTGCTAGGGTGTGGCGCATTGCAAGCAGTAGCCTCGCACATTGCACAACACCACGCACCAGCCAGCAGCGTGCTAGGCATGCTGGGCTGTGCGTGTGTGCTAGAAAGCATCAGCCTCAGATAGCAGCGCCTAGCAGCACGCACCAAGCAGCAGCGAGGCATGCGTGCTGGCTGGATGTGTGCTGGTTGGCTGCGCATGCATTACGGGCTGGCTGGCGATGTGCTAGCTGGCTGGCAGGGCTGCCCAGCCTTGGTGCTAGGCGCCAGCTGGCAACCTTGGCAGCCAAGGCAGGCTGCAAGTCAGCCATATGGAGAAGTGGTCTGGTTTCTGTGTAGGGACCAATGGTTGGTGTTTTCCTTGGGGAGCAAGGTGGATTGGTCCCCTCCCTTGGTGGTCCTCACCTTCTCCCTCTCCTCCCATTGCCACTTGTAACTTGTTGATTGATTTAGCATTTCTATTTTGTTTTTAATTAAAATAATAGGGAAATTGCAAATCTCCCACATTGATTGAGAATAGGAAATCAAGGTTCATTTCCCTATAGATACCCAAGTTTTGGGATTTGGGAAGAACACTTGAGTGGAACTAAAAAGGCATCTCCTTAGAAAAGTGAGAAAACCTTAAGTTCGTAATACTCTAGTTTTTATTGGTCAAGTCCCGACTAACCTTCGGGACTAGGACCGTTCGGGTCGGGTTCGTGGGTACGAGTCGTTGGAGACCGTCGCGCTTGCGAGGTTTAGCTTCTCAAGTAAGAGCTCTGGTTCGAGCAAAGCACGCGTCAAGGGTAAGAATGTCTTTTCTCTTTCTCTTGTTTATTGTTTAATTATGTGATTGCATGCTTAGTTGCCTTAATTAGTGGGCGGGTCTTGGGCGAGTTTCTCTTCCGCGTAGAGTCGGACTCTATGAAACCCAATAAGCACTCCTTAGATGTTCCCTTGGTTCCTGCAGATCCTCTTTCCCAGATGATGAGTCAGGAGAGACTCCGGTTGCACGCTATGGATAGTGCCATAGGTGAGGACTTTTGGAGGCATATCTACCAAGACCGCTCTTATGAGGAGGAGCTACTCCCTCGTCTAGCTTGTCCACCTTACTACGAGGAGGTTTGTAGATCTTTATCAACCATTTCATCTTTTCTATAGCCTCCAACGGTGCCTAATCATTGGATCATTTTACAGGAGAAGAGAGAGCCTAAGGTGTTTGAGCCCCCGCGTAGGTCCATTCACTATCAGGGGGTCCACGGTCCCATATAGGAGATGATCCTGCCAGTCCTGGAGGAGTGGTGATTGGTGGAGCGATAATTCCCTCGCTTTCAGAGATGGGTGAGTTTTTATCTTTTCCTTCGTTCTGTGCATGTATCACCCTGTTTCCTAATCTCATTTGATTGTTGTAGTCCCCTCGAGAGGTGGTGTCGCAGATGGCAGCTGTTGTTGACGCCTGTCGATATCAGCTGGCGCGGTGGAGCCATCGGGCGTCATGTCGACGTACGGAGGATGTTGTGCCGGTATTTCCTTATGCATTTTTTACCTGTTCATCTATTTTGCCTTTTTGATGACTAACTTGCATTTTTTGACTTTGTTGCAGCCTGGTCCTTGACCACATACTCGTTCAAGGCCAGAGGGCTCCAGAGAGGAGAAGCGAGGCGTCGGCGCACCTCGTTGGAGATCCCAGGTAGGCGGGAGGTGTTTGGCCATGCGGAGAATGATGATGGTGGCAGCCCTAGTCACGGGTCTTCATCGACGGATATGTTCTCACCCGGTTACGGTACTCTAGTGGTACGGCCTCACGTGGTTCCAGACATGTTTGCAGCTGGTCCATTGTCTCAGTTTGGTGGTGGAACGTACGAGGTTGGCTCGTCGTCGCAGCAGCCTGGGCCTACTCCCTCTGTAAGTGGGAGTTTCCAGCAGCACGAGCCTTAGAGAGATTCACAGTTCACTTAGTGGGCAGGCCTTACGATCGTGATCCCCACGACGGGCGGTGCTAACTCTACTTAGGTGTTGACTCCTCGATCGGCGTTTTTCTATGATGCGATGGGCATTTCTCGGGAGCCTCGTCCTCCAGCACCCTGGATTTTTCCTGCATTATTTTCTTTTTTTGGACTATCATTTGGACTTTGCTCATGATGTATTATATATTTTATTGACACTTTGTACATATGTATATATTAAACTTTATCTACCTAGACTCTATTTATTTAGACTTTATTTATCTATATTATTTGTACACTATCTTTGCGTGCATATGCGTGTGTGATTTTGTGACAAATTTTGCGTAAAAATTCCGTCATTTTTATTATCATTAGAGGGTATTCGACTTTCTTCCCCAAAAAGAAAAAAAAGAAAAAAGGAAATAAGGAAACATAAGTTTATAATTAATTAATTTGAGATTCTAAAGAAATTCCAAATCAATTAGGATTAAGTCAAAAGGGTTGAGACATCATAGGTAAATAAAGCTTGGATAGGGTAGGAAAAGTGAAAAAGTTGGATAGAAATCCGGATAATCAAAGTACGAATTCGAATCAAAATCAAATCAATGAATTAATCAAGACACACATTTCGTCGCGGGCGTGAAGCCCGACTCTGAATAAAACTCGATTTCTGCTTCAATTTTGCTTATAAAAAGCCCCCGAATCCGTCATATTTTACATAATTCGAGCCATTAGCTTCTATAGTCTCTTAGCTTCCATAATTTAGTAATCATGTCTAAGAATTCTGTGAAATCACTCGTGAGTGGTGAAGGTCTCTGACCCCTACTGAGAGGAAAAACTTGAATACCGCAACATGAATGGTCTATTGGGTATTCAGGGTGTAGACTTTGACAGTGACTTTATTCATACCGAAATAGAATATTGGGACCCTAACACTCACTGTTTTAGGCTTGGAAACGATGAAATTAGCCCCCTGCTAGAAGAATTTGGTGCTATTTTTGGCTTTCCCTCTTTGCATCTTGCCGTAATCCCCACAATATGTGAATATGATTATAAGGATTTTGAGCGCTTAAATCTTAAGGAAACTGATTTAAAATCTATAGTTCATGGAAAAGAGGTAGAGGTAAGAAAGTTTGCATCTTTTTTCTTTTAATAGACCTAAGTCTAACTCTTTTCACATATATAGAAGGAGAGCTTTTCTTTTCTGTATGTTTAGCCAATTCTTGCTCACTAGTGGTAGTATCCATATGGGTCAGGCTATATTAGCATTTGTCATGGAACAAATTGACGCTGGAAAAAATCCAATGCCTTTAATTGTGAGAGAAACAATGATGAGTTTAGATGAATTAAAAAAGGATCCTAAAACACTAATTTGAGGATCTCCAATATTAATACAGAAAGAAAATCAATATTCTTAATTATAGAAATCAAAAATATTTAATTTTGTAGTGTAATAACAACTTATCTCTATTCTTGCAGATTTGGCTAATGGAAAGATTAGGATTAATCCATCCTCCATATCACATTGAAAAATACACTCCTAATTGCCTTGTGAAAGAAAGAAGCGATTTTCCACAAAGATGGGACGTCAGGAGTGGAGCAAAATATTTGAATCTCGCGACTTCTCTATCAAGTGGGTCATGCCTTGGTGGAAAATCAAAAAGATTATTGGAGTCAATACTCAAGCTTTCTGCCGTGTTCCAAGCTTTTCAAAGTTGACCTTTTATTTCCCTTCTAGGGTAATGAGACAGTACAGCCTTGCTCAAACCATTCCTTTTGGTGATGATCGTCGTCCTTATGAATACTCTATATCAAAGAATGTTGAAAGGTTCGACGATTATTGGTATGGTAGACCCTTGTGGACTGTTATATCTGATAGAGTCCCTCCTCCATTGTATAGGGAGTATAAAAAATGGTTGCTTACTTGAGATCGAAAGGACAAGAACAAGATTCAAAACTTAAACTCGAAAAGTGCAGGGAAGAGTAACATAAAAGACCGCCTAGGGGACAAGAAGGCTCCTCAGCTCCTAAAGATCATCTGGGTTAGTTTAAGAGTTGAATTCAAGACTCCTATCATGCCTAAAAAGAAGTGTGCTCTAGAAGGCAAAGTGAAAAGGAAAGCTACCCCTATAGAGAAGAAAAAGAAATCTTGGGTTTAGAAAAAGGTTGGGGTCTTTGCTAAAGGGAAAACTTCTTCCTCTAAGGTTTCAGTTCGCTCCTCTAAAGGTTCACTCTTGGTCAAGGAAATGGCGAGGATGAAGATACGGACAAGAATTGGAAAAGAGCTCGAAAGGAAATGAAAGATTAGACTTAGAATATTGTTTTGCCCTTAAATTTTTTAATTTCAAGTTAATTTTATTTTTAAGCTTTTAAATCATCAATAATGTAATTCCAATTTCAATTCAATTATTAATGTAATTTTTAGCTTTCAATTAAATTAACTTTATCTTCATAATAATCCTTTATTAAAAATAAATGTTTCAAAAAATGAAAACAACTTGAGCAATTTCAAATATAATCCGAGTACGGAAGTCTAAAAATTTTCAAAATTATTTGAAACTGTCACAATTAATCGCAGCTTTCTTCGTAGGAAAACCAATTTCACCGCGGAGCGATGACTCTGATGCGGCGCATTGAAGCCTGATTTGTCGTGATGCTGAAGCTTCGACTTGATTTTTTTTTTTCAATTCTGTGTTCAAATGCAGGATTTTGAAATTTTAAAGTGGTCGCACCCTACGGAAGGGTTGCCTACGTATCCTCATTAAGGAATCAGAGCCAAACGGGAGCTCTCTTGAATACGAAACTTATCAGATTATGGGTAGAACTTCTTGAGTTGGTCAAATTTTTCATGTTCGAAAATTCAATACCATCCATATCTGTTAACTTGGTTGCGCCTCCAGATAGGATGGTTTTGATGATGTATGGTCCAGACCAATTAGGCCTAAATTTGCCTCTTAGATCCAGAACATTCTTTCTAAGTGCTTTCAACACCAAGTCTCCTTCTTTGATGTTTCTTGTCTTGACCTTTTTATTGAAGTGTCTAGACATATGGTTTTGGTAGCACTAGACATGATGCAAGGCTTCTAATCGCTTTTCATCGAGTAAAACTAGCTCTTCATATCGAGCTCTTGTCCATTCAACCTCATCAAGTTTGCTTTCCAATGATATGCGCAAGGAAGGTATTTCTAGTTCTACAGGTTGTACGGCGTCCATTCCGTAGACTAGGGAGAACGACGTAGTTCCTGTGGATGAGCGAATTGATGTGCGGTAACCCCAAAGAGCAAAGTGGAGGTTGTCAGGCCAATCTTTGTAATTTTCTGTCATCTTTTCGATGATTGTCTTTAGATTTTTATTGGCTGCTTCTATTGCACCATTTGCCTGAGGTCTATATGGAGAAGAATGATGATGTTGAATACCATACTTTTTAAGTAGGTCTTCACACTCTGCTTGAAAGCGAGTTCCATTGTCACTTATTATTCCATGTGGGACTCCATATCTACATATGATATTCCTTTCAATGAAGAGTGCCACATGCTTTGCGGTGAATTTTACGTACGATGCCGCTTCAACCCATTTAGTGAAGTAGCCTATGGAAACAAGAATGTATTCATGACCTCCTAATCCAGGGGGAGTGATCTTTCCAATGATATCTATTCCCCAAGTTGAGAACGGCCACGGTGAAGTGTAAGTGTAAAGAAGAGAAGGTGGAACATGTTGCAAATTGGCATATATATGGCATTTCGCACAATTTTACACATATTGACGGCAATCTCTTTCCATGGTAATCCAATAATAGCCTTGGAGCATGATCTTCTGAACTAGCATTTTACCATTCATATGTGTTCCACATGTTCCTTCGTGGATAATTCTCATTGCCTTTTGAGCTTCCTTTTTGCCTACGCATAGGAGAGCTCTACCTTTAGGTACCTTTTTGTGAAGTTCACCATTTATGAGTACGAACTGTGAAGCTAAGAGTCTCAAAGCACGTTTCACTCTTTTGTCAGCATTAGGTGGATATTCCCCTTTGGTGACATAATTGAGAATGTCTATATACCATGGTTCTTCTTCATCTTCAATAGCTTGAACATAGGCATGCTTATGCCTTTTCTCTATTATTAGAGGCATTTGCTCAATTTCCCTTAGGAATTCTAACCATCGAGTCTAGTCTTGCCAAGGCATCAGCAAATTGGTTTTCCTCTCTTGGTAGGTATATGTATTCTACCTTTTTGAGTTGATCAGTGAGGGTTTCCAAGTAGGTTTGATATGGATCTAGACTTTCACTCCTTACCTTCCACCTCTTAGAAATTTGATTGATATTAAGGGACGAATCTCCGTATATTCTAAGTTTCTTAACTCCTAGTGCTAACGTTGTTTCGAGGCCTACCACACATGCCTCATACTCCGCAGCATTGTTGGTAACGTCAAAGTCAAGCTTTATTGATATTGGGATATGCTCTTCCTTGGGTGACACTAATAAGACTCCTACGCCACATCCTTTTTGGTTAGATGCATCGTTAAAGTATAGTGTCCAAGTGTCATCCTCAATGACCATTAACTCTTCATCTGGAAAGTCCTTTTCTTGTACTAGTGTTGAGTCTTCAATCGGGAAGTCTGCTAGGAAATCAGAGACTGTGAACCTCTTAATGGACTTTTGAGGCATGAAACTTAGGTCGAATTGAGCTAAGTTAATAATCCATCTTGATATTCTTCCATTAAGCGTGTATTTCTCAAACAGATATTTGAGAGGATCCATTCCAGACACCACATGCACTATGTGAACGAGCATGTAATGCCTTAACTTCGTTGTGGCCCACACAAGTGCGAGGCACAACTTTTCAAGTGGTGTGTAGTGAACCTCATATTCAAACCTCTTTTTACTTAGGTAGTAGATGGCATTCTCCTTGCCTTCCACTTCTTGTGCGAGCATTGCCCCTATTGTTTCTTTGGTGACTGTTACGTATAGATAAAGAGGAATATTTGGTAGTGTTGGAGCTAGTACAGGAGGATTTTCAAGGTATGCTTTGATCTTATCAAAGGCTTCTTGACATTCATCATCCCATATCACTGGCATATTCTTCTTGAGTTTCTTGAATATTGGTTCACACACCATGGTGAATTTTGATATGAACCTACTTATGTATTGCAACCGGCCAATGAATCCTTGAATTGGCTTCTCAGTCTTGGGCGGTGGCATGGACATGATAGCCTTGATTTTGGTGGGGTTTATTTCAATTCCCCTAGAGCTAATGACATAGCCTAGGAGTTTTCCTAAAGTAACCCCAAATGCACACTTGGCTGGATTTAGCCTCATGTTGTACCTACGAAGTCTTTCGAAGAATTTTCTTAAGGCTATTTGATGGCTAGGGCAATCCTTAGATTTTACAATCATATTGTCCACATACACCTCGACTTCTTTATGCATCATGTCATGGAGTAAGGCAGTTGCTGCTCTTTGGTATGCGGCACCCGCGTTTTTCAACTCGAATGGCATCACCGTGTAGCAGTAAGTGCCCCATAGTGTTATGAAGGTAGTCTTTTCCATGTCTTCTTCTGCCATGAGAATTTGGTTGTAACCTGCGTACCCACCCATAAATGAGAGAAGTGCGTGACTGGCTGTGTTATCTACTAGAATGTCGATGTGTGGTAGAGGGAAATCGTCCTTTAGGTTAGCCTTGTTGAGATCCCTGTAGTCGACACACATTCTTACTCTACCATCCTTCTTAGGAACTGGTACCACATAAGCGACCCATTTTAGATACTTGGAAACCTTGATGAAACTTGCAGTTATTTGTTTTTGAATTTCTTCTTTTATTTTAACTGCCATGTCAGGTTTCATTCGACGTAACTTTTGTTTTAAAGGTTTCATTCTCGGAATTAGTGGTATAGTATGTTGAGTAATTTCTCTACTTATACCCGACATATCTTCATATGACTAAGCAAAGACATCGATAAACTCTGCAAGTAGATTTATTAACTAAATTCTTTCATCTTGATTTAGTGTTAAGCCAATTTTAACTTCTCTTTTAACGGTGGGATCTTTTAAGATGTTAACATTTTTAGTTTCTTCGGTTACTGTTGTTTTATTCTCAAGTGCTTCCATCACTTTAATTATTTCTTTGTCATTTTCATTATTAGCAAAGTAATACTCATCATCTTGGGTAAGGGAATAACACAAGAAGTGGAAGAATGTAGGGTTTCGTAGAGACCGTCTCTACGCGAAATAGAAACCCCCCAAGACCCGCCCCAATAATTAAAGAAATCAAAGCATGCATAAACATAATTAAACAATAATTGAGAGAAGGGAGAAAGAAGTTATACCCTTGAAGCGTGCTTCGCTCGTAAACCAAGCTCTTACTTCGAAGCTTAAAGCCTCACAAGCGTGACGGCTTCCAACGGCTCGTACCCACGACCCGACCCGAACGATCTTCGTCTAGAGGGTTAGTCGAGACTTGACCAAAGATAAAACTAAAGTTTTACGAACTTAAAGGTTTTCTCAATAATAAGAGATGCTTTTTTTAGTTCCACTCAAGTTGATTTCCAAATGCCCAATCATGGGCTATTTATAGGGAAATGCAACTTGCACTCCCATTCATGATCAATGTGGGATAGCTTGCTTTTCTAACTAATTTATTTAAATCAAAAATAAATTGATAGATAATGCAATCAACAATCAACAAGTGGCACATGGAGAATTAGTGATTAGGTGAGGACCATCACCAAGGGGGGGAACATTGCCTTGCTCCCCAAGGGATGGCTCCAAGCCTTGGTCCCCACTTCTCCAAACCGGCATCAAGGCATAGGCAAGCTAGCAGCCTGCCTTGGCTTCTAAGGATGCCAGCTGGCGCCTGGCACCAAGGCTAGGCAGCCTGCCTTGCTAGCCAGCCAGCCAGCACAGCACAACAAGAACGCACAGCCTAGCCAGCGCATGCGTGCTGCTAGCGAGCCACGCATGCTGCTACTGCTAGGCGAGGCCTAGTGCACTGTGCTTGGTGCTGCCATGCGAAGGCATACGCACACACACATATAATGTAAGAACACATAGCGTTCTACTACGCTAGCAAGCAGGCACAGCACGTTGCTACAGCTGGTGCTGCTTGGCTAGCACAAGCATGCATAGCGAGCTGCTGTGCGAGTGCTATGCTGCCATGCGAAGTGCCTAGCAAGGCCAGGCATGTTGTGCGCGCCAGTGCTAGGCGATGTTGGGCTACTAGCTCCTAGCAAGCAAGGCCTAGCCTTGCGATGCTTGCTGAGCTTGCTGTGCGCCAGCGACTAGCATGCTAGCAAGGCCTAGCCTTGCGATGCGTGCTGGGCTTGCTGTGCGCCAGTGTTAGCAAGGCCTAGCCTTGCGATGGCAGTAGGGCACTAGCGCCTAGCACGCATGGCATGTTAGGCTTGCGTCTAGCAATGCGAGGTGCATGCTAGCTTGAGCTAGCCTAGCAACCACATGGCTAGGCCAATGTGATGCTATGGCTTTGCTCGAACTTGTTGCTTGTTGATTTTGTGACGCTCGGTCTCGACGCCCTAGGCTCGATATCCGACGTCTGTGTTCGTAATACTCTAGTGACTCATCAAATCCTTTGGATTGATTCGTCGGTTCGGATCGGAAGTTCGCTTGGGTTCGACCCGAAGGGTTCAGTCAAGACAAAGCTGTAATATTAATTGTTCACTAATATTACAGATCGGAAGCGGCCTCCACCCAAGCATTCCGATCACTTGATCTCACTGAAGAATTAGCTTCCTGATAATTTTGAACCCTCTATCAGAATAATACACTTGTTGGAAGGACACTATTCCTTTCAAAGAAGTCATACTATTAAATTCTTGAACCATTACATCAAAAAGAGAAAGGTGTGCGGGGACCTGGCTACTAACTATTCTAGGGGTAGATGCTAAGCTAGTTTAATAGTAGGGGGTGTAACTACAAGAGACTTGGAGGACTTGACAATAGAAGACTCAAACTCAGACTCAAAAGACTTAGATTCATCAAACATAGGGCCTTCTCTCATGGTTATAGATATCTTTTTTCCCCTTGCCGTAGTCACTCCTTTTGCTGGAGTGATGAGCTTGGAAGGGTGACGAGGGTTAAATCGGTCGCTACAATCTAACTCTCAATCAAACAATACTTATACGAACACCCTATAACCAAGTATAATGGCAAATAAAGGTTCGGTCCACGAGGAACGAGAGTAATTGCACATCAATCTTAAACCTAAGCTAGTTCGAAATCAATGGAAAATGGTGTTCTAAAATACTACTAGTAAGATGGAATAAATCAATAAACTAAGACACTAGGGAGAACGGGAATCCGCCTAACCATTGGTAACTAAGCAACAAGGAATCACAGAGACAAACGGGATATGCAAAGACTATAAGTCTGATCAATATCATGTGATAGGAAGACAACGGGCAATACTAAGCTTGGATTTCTCATGCACTTAACATTACTCGATACATAATCAAACCACATTCAATAATAAAATACTCAATTCACAATCTCTTGTTCAAATCAAGAATATCATGCAATCAAATTCAAGATTCTAGGTTAGCTACTCCTATTATAATGAATTAACATGCAATCGCATATAATCAATTTAATGACAATCCGTTTATCAAAATCAATCCTCAATTACATAGATTACCTAGGTCGGGTTTCATCCCGAAACCCTAGCTAGGAGACTACTCACACATATTCATAATCAAAGCAATAATGAATTCCAAAAGCATAATAGATATAAACATGAATTCTGATTAAGGAATAATAAAGCTTGATTAATAAACAAGAATGACTAATACCAATTGTATTGATGCGAATCAATGGAAAAGTTCAGAACTTTGATATCCGTCGTCAATGAATGATACAAAGAACCTTCGCAAATCTTGCTTCAAATCAATCCAAGAAAACTAAAATCTCTAGAAATATCTCTAAGAAAACTAATGAATCTCTAATACTAAGAACGTTCTCCAATAACTCTGTACAAAGGCTCTCAAAACTATCTCTAAAACTCTCTCTTAACCCTTACAATCGGGCTATATATATATATATGTTTTAAATCGGAAAGTAAATCGCAGGCTGCCCTTGTGAATCGGCACGGCCGTGCTGGAAGTGGCACGGCCGTGCAAGCATGGCAGTAGCTGATCCGCAATATCTTCAATTATGGCACGGCCGTGCTAATGCCTGGCACGGCCGTGCTGAATCTGGCACGGCCGTGCTAATGCCTGGCACGGCCGTGCTGAATCTGGCACGGCCGTGCTGAATCTGGCACGGCCGTGCTGAATCTGGCACAGGCACGGGCATGGAAATTGGCTTGGCACGGCCGTGCTGAATCTGGCACGGCCGTGCTAATGCCTGGCACGGCCGTGCTGAATCTGGCACGGCCGTGCAGCATAGGCAGGAAGGTTGCAGGCACTTTGGTCTTCTTAAAACAGTCACAACTTCTTATCCAGAGCTCCGTTTGAGGCGTGCAATATATCGTTGGAAAGCTCTTCAAGTCTACTTTCCAATGCAATTAGAATCACTCCATTATCATTTGTATACCGAAAGTTGTGAGCAAAATAGTGAACAGGTGTCATATTTGTTAACTGTTCTGCCTTGCCTGCTACTTAACTTGCCTTTCAAGGCCTTGAGAACCGCAGCAAAGCCTTAGCTTGGTGGACTAGGATCGATAATAGCCTGATTACGCACCAATGGTTCGGGACTCGACATAACTTGGTCAACTATACCTGTTAACACACCAAAAACAGACCGAAACCCGTGAAGCACGTAATATGAAGGAAACGAGTGTAACAAGGCAATAAACGACCAAAACGGGCCTAAATACATCCAAAATCACCCATTTATATGTGTTAAAGCGCGCCCTAATGTGCGCTTGTCAAAATCCCCCAAGCTACACTTTTGCTAGTCCTCGAGCAAAACTAAGGGATACACACACACACATGATCAAATAAACTATTGCCATTACATATAAATCCAATTTAGCACGGAATGAAGTCAATAACTTGCTCAAGCCAACTATCGATCATTATTCTTGATTTATACACAATAAGCTCAAACAAACCTTGCGAGGTAAACACTTCACAACTAAGGGTTGGTAAAACATCGGCCATCGGGTTTGTAACATGGGTAACCAAGAATGGAATTAAAGGCTCAACATGGTTAGCAAGTAAGATGATGTAAAAAGAAAATTAATTTGTAACAAAACAAAAGGAACAAGAATAAGAAAAATGAAAAAGGTGCCCTCTTCCTCCCTTAAAAGTGTCAAGTCGGTCTTGGGAGCTACAAGTCAACACAAAGATCGAAACATGCGTAATCAAGGATCCAAATATGCCACTCAAGAAGAATGATGAAGGCTAGAACAATAAAACCTCACGGAATTAAAAAACAAAGCAACTACCAATTAAGGGGATCAAATCCACAAATGGGAAGCGACTCCATCTTACCACAGCCCAAAGGCATAGAGTTTCACATGACAAAAGTGTTCTAACCAACTACCTTCGCCTAGACTCGTCTACATTGATCAACAATAGACTCAAACTGTGTATTCATCACTGGCTTAAGTAGAAATAGATATTCCACACACATTCATTCACGTTTCGAATCCAAATATGAGCATTATTCCAAAAGTTTATGCAATTAGACAAGTTTATCATGATCCAAAAATATAGGAAAAGACTATGAGGCAAATCATATAAACTAGACTACACATTCTCATAACAGAAGCTTTTCCTATATTGCACACAAAAAAAAAAAAACTAAAGGAACAAGGGAAAGATTTCACCAAATGCTTCTTGAAAACACACTAAGACAACATGAGATGCGGCGAAGCTCCTAATGCTACCTCCATGAGTCTTCATATCTGCACAAGTTAGATAGAAACAAACCAAAACGAAACCAAAAGAAACTCGTTTTTATTTTTATTTTTTATAGGAATATGAAGAAAAACAAGGGAAAATCAACAAGGAAACCATTCACCCCCCCAAGCTAGTATAGACATTGTCCTCAATGTCAGGCATCGAGAGACTACCTAGAAGGCAAAAAGGGAAAGAGAAAAGTACCTCATTGACTGGGTCTCGAGTTGCCTCCTGGAAGCGCTTCTTTAACGTCATTAGCTTGACGCAACACATGGATTACAGGTTACTCATAATCAATAGTTGCCATTGCAGTGGAGATAAGCTCACCATTCTTATTCTTGACAATAGTCACCGCCCCTTTCTTAGGTACTACAAACACAGGGGAAACCCTTCCTTGATGTGTTGGAAGGGGTTTAAGCTTTACCTTTGGTGCTTCATTAGCCTCCTTTGTAGTGGCCACATCTAATGCATCTAGAAATTGCTCCTCCATGTCCCTGTTTTCCTTGTTCTCATTCAACTCAAAATCATGATTAGTATAGAATAATTCGTTACGCATATCAGAGACAATTGAATCAACAGTGTCAACCATCATGCAATTATCAGAATTAGAATAAGGATATTTCATAGTTTTATTTAAATCAAAATCTAAAACCTCCTTTCCTACTTTCAATGAAATCTTGGCACCCTTTACATCAATAAGGGTCCCCGAAATAGCTAGGAAAGGACGTCCTAGAATTATAGGTATATGAACATCCTCATCCATATCTAGGACCACAAAGTCAACAGGTATGACAAACTTCCCCACCCTTAGGGGAACATCTTCCACTTTACCCTTTGGAAATTTGATCGATCGATCGGCTAATTGAAGGGATATGTTAGTGGGAAGAAGTTCTCCTATATTTAATCGTTGATAAACAGAATATGGCATGAGACTAACACTAGCTCCAAGATCACACAAAGCATTATCAATATTCATTTTGTTTATAGCACAAGGGATTGAAAAGCTACCCGGATCTCCTAACTTAGGAGGCATTTTGTTCATTATTATAGCACTACAGTGTTCAGTGAGGTTAACAGTTTCTACCCCTTCACAGTTTCTTCTACCACTCAATATATCTTTTAAAAACCTAGCATAGTTAGGCATTTTCTTGATAGCATCAGTGAATGGTATAGAAAGGTGGACTTCTCTCAAGGTCTCTAAAAACTTCCCGAATTGGGCATCTAGCTTATGTCTCACATATTTTTGGGGGTAGGGGAGTCTATGTAATAGGTCGGGTTCATTGGTTTGTGCTCCCACCTGTTCCTTTGGGACCTCATTAATTTTATCCTTTTCTCTGGTCCTCTCATCCTCACTTCCTACAACATTATCAGTGATAGGTGGAGTCACAGGTTGACTCCTAGGGGGTACTACTTCATCGCTCCCCCTCAATGTCTTTCCACTCCTAGTGGTGAAAGCATTTACAGAGTTTTTAGGGTCAATACCTTGAGGCGGTAGTTTTGAAACTCCAACCCCATCTTTTATAGCACTAGCCAACTGAGAAATCTGGGTTTCAAGCATCTTATTATGTGTCATCACTTCACTAAACTTTTTATCAGTGGTGGACATAAAAGTGTTGAACATTTTGGCCTGAGACTCCATCATTTCCTCCAAGCTAGATCTCTGTGGTGGTCCATGAGCATAATAATTATCATTTGTAGCTCGGGAACCACGCACATTAGATTGTTGGGGATTTTGATTAGAGTACCCCTTATTATTATTCCAGTTTCCCCTGTTATTAATGCCGTTTCCCCCTTGATTGAATTGCCCTTGGGAATTATGATTCATTTGATTACCCTGTTGGTATTGGTTTTGATTTCCAAAACCACCATGTTGATTATAGGGTCCTTGGGAATTTTGGTCCCTTTGGCCCCTATTTCCCCACTGGTTTTGATAATCAAAATCATTACCTCCCTGATTATAATTGTTCCCTCTTTGATTAGGTGGCAGATATCTATTATTGTCATTCCTAGGTCCGTTATCATAAGACATAGAATTGACATGTTCATTATTATATCTATTACCATCATTATTATTAGGATCATATGAGGGTTCAAAATTAAAAGCATTAGTATAATGATCATAAGACCCACAGTTTTCACAGAAAATACATCCTACGGGCATATTAGAAACGGAAGGATTAGGATTCATACCTCTCCCCTTAGATTGGGAGGGAAGATCTTGCAATGGCACGGAATCGAGCTTGGCTTTAATCACTGACATCTCCTTCCCGAGGTTCGTAATTTGTGATGTCAGGTTGGTAATGGCATTGAGGTGGTCCACTGAATAGACCGCTCCTCCACTCTTGTTCACAGCATCTCGCTCGCCGTCTTGCCAATCCATGTGGTGTCGTACCACATCTTCGATAATATCTATGACTTGCTCTTCAGTTTTGTTCATTATTGGGCCACCTGCTCCCGCATCCAAACTGGTCTTCCCTTGAGGACTCAATCCTCCATAGAAAATCTGTAAAACTTGATATGTTGGGATTCCGTGGTGTGGGCACTCTCTTTGGTACTCCTTGTACCTTTCCCATGCTTCATAGATCGACTCCCCACTCCTTTGCCGAAGCCCTTGAATCAAGGCTCTAGCATCGGCCGTCTTCTTTTGAGAATAGAATCTTCCCAAAAATGCTGTCGTGACATCATCCCAAGTGTGTAGAGAGTTCGGCTTCACCTCCTTCTCTAACCATTCGAGAGCTCTCCCAATAAGTGAAAAGGGGAAAAGCTTCAATCTCACGAACTCTTGATTCACCCCATTAACCTTGATAGTATTGCAGTACTTCTCAAATTCGTTCAAATGAGCCAAAGGGCTCTCATGCTTGGCACCACTAAACTGCCTTCTCTCGATAAGGGTGATCATAGCTGGCCGGATCTCGAAATCATTGGCCTCAGTAGTGGGTGGAGCAATCCCACTTGAAGCTCTGTACGCCCCAGGAGTTCCCAACTCCTTAAGGGGTCGTGGTGCTGGCCGATTGGGTTGCCGCGGAATGTCTGCCATTGGAACCTGTTGTGTGTTGTGTTCCTTTCCTTGAGATTTTGATGACGTCAATCGAGATTTACGATTGCTCTTCAAAGTTCTTTCGATTTCTGGATCGAAGGGTATTAATTCTCTCTGTTTAGACCTGCGCATACACACTAACCAAACCAATTAAATAGCAGGGCTACAAGTGTAGCCAAAAGGGAAAAATCTTTTTGTGCTTTTTTTTTATGATGAACTAGACTCAAGAAATCAAAAAGCAATTAACAAACACCGCTCCCCGGCAACGGCGCCATTTTGACAAGGGTTAAATCGGTCGCTACAATCTAACTCTCAATCAAACAATACTTATACGAACACCCTATAACCAAGTATAATGGCAAGTAAAGGTTCGGTCCACGAGGAACGAGAGTAATTGCAAATCAATCTTAAACCTAAGCTAGTTCAAAATCAATGGAAAATGGTGTTCTAAAATACTACTAATAAGATGGAATAAATCAATAAACTAAGACACTAGGGAGAACGGGAATCCGCCTAACCATTGGTAACTAAGCAACAAGGAATCACAAAGACAAACGGGATATGCAAAGACTATAAGTCTGATCAATATCATGTGATAGGAAGACAACGGGCAATACTAAGCTTGGATTTCTCATGCACTTAACATTACTCGATACATAATCAAACCACATTCAATAATAAAATACTCAATTCACAATCTCTTGTTCAAATCAAGAATATCATGCAATCAAATTCAAGATTCTAGGTTAGCTACTCCTATTATAATGAATTAACATGCAATCGCATATAATCAATTTAATCACAATCCGTTTATCAAAATCAATCCTCAATTACATAGATTACCTAGGCCGGGTTTCATCCCGAAACCCTAGCTAGGAGACTACTCACACATATTCATAATCAAAGCAATAATGAATTCCAAAAGCATAATAGATATAAACATGAATTCTGATTAAGGAATAATAAAGCTTGATTAATAAACAAGAATGAATAATACCAATTGTATTGATGCGAATCAATGGAAAATTTCAGAACTTTGATATCCGTCGTCAATTAATGATACAAAGAACCTTCGCAAATCTTGCTTCAAATCAATCCAAGAAAACTAAAATCTCTAGAAATATCTCTAAGAAAACTAATGAATCTCTAATACTAAGAACGTTCTCCAATAACTCTCTACAAAGGCTCTCAAAACTATCTCTAAAACTCTCTCTTAACCCTTACAATCGGGCTATATATATATGTTTTAAATCGGAAAGTAAATCGCAGGGTCTTCGTGAATCGGCACGGCCGTGCTGGAAGTGGCACGGCCGTGCAAGCATGGCAGTAGCTGATCCGCAATATCTTCAATTATGCCTGGCACGGCCGTGCTGAATCTGGCACGGCCGTGCTAATGCCTGGCACGGCCGTGCTGAATCTGGCACGGCCGTGCAGCATAGGCAGGAAGGTTGCAGGCACTTTGGTCTTCTTAAAACAGTCACAACTTCTTATCCAAAGCTCCGTTTGAGGCGTGCAATATATCGTTGGAAAGCTCTTCAAGTCTACTTTCCAATGCAAGTGAAATCACTCCATTATCATTTGTATACTGAAAGTTGTGAGCAAAATAGTGAACAGGTGTCATATTTGTGAACTATTCTGCCTTGCCTGCTTCTTAACTTGCCTTTCAAGGCCTTGAGAACCGCAGCAAAGCCTTAGCTTGGTGGACTAGGATCGATAATAGCCTGATGACGCACCAATGGTTCGGGACTCGACATAACTTGGTCAACTATACCTGTTAACACACCAAAAACAGACCGAAACCCGTGAAGCACGTAATATGAAGGAAACGAGTGTAACAAGGCAATAAACGACCAAAACGGGCCTAAATACATCCAAAATCACCCATTTATATGCCTTAAAGCGCGCCCTAATGTGCGCTTGTCAAAGGGTCGAAGTTTTCGCTTTGTAAGGCAGTCTATATGAGCGTGGAGTTGTCGTCGACACGCTTTGGCTCCATGTTCTCATACCTAAAGAGGAGATCCATGACATTAAAGTCGAAGCATGGGGGTGCTCGTTCCATATAGGTAGGAGCAGGAATCTCATCTAGAAAGTTGCAACCCAAGAAGATTTCGAACCCAGGCTGGTGTACGCAGTTCCTGACAAGTGATTCAAGGAATTCGTAGCATGGGTAGTCTTTTCCCTCCTTTATAAATTGTCCATTTAAAGTGAGGGGATATGGATCTAATGGTATTGTACCTTTCTAGGTGCGAGCTTTTCTTCGTGCGTTGGACTTTTCCAAGGCTCGCTTGCGATCCTCTGGAGTTGGGTTGAATCCAAGTCCAAAAGTGTCCCTCTTAGGGAGGCTAGGTAGTCCTATGCTTAGCTGTTTCTTTCTTTTTCCCTAGAGTCATTACAGGAAAGTGTCCTTGCCTTTTAAGAATAGCATTGACGACGAGATTCGAGTGGGGGTTATAGTCAAGAGGGGTATTCATCTTTCTCGATAAAAGAGACCTCTTCGGCATTGAAGCCCAACAAATTCATCGTGCTCCACATGGATAATTGGTTTATCGATTGCTTTGATTCTCATAGGGGATACATCAATTGTGATAAGAATTCCTCCAAATATAGCCTTTACTTGTTGGTGGAGAGATGAAGGGACGACCTTAAGGTCATGGAGCCAAGTGCGTCCCAAAAATAGATTGAATGAGGCCTTGATGTCTACTAACAAAGACATCGGATATCGAGATTAGAGCGTCGAAACCGAGCGTCATAAGTTGAGTCGAATTTAGAATTCGACGAGACGAGAAATCAAGCAAGCGACAAGTACGGCTAAGTCGTAGCCTCGCATTGGCCTAGCCATGCGAGTGCTAGGCTAGCCTAGGCCACCAACCGCATCGCAAGGTATGCCGCAAGCCAAGCATGCATATGCGTGCTAGGCTTGCTGACCAAGCATGCTTGTGGGGCTGGTGCTCATGGCCGCAAGCAAGTTAGCAGCTTGCGCGCCATGCGTGCTAGCATACTAGGCCTCGCACCAGCCACAAGCAGCAGCTAGGCATCGCCCATCACACGCACAACAGCAACAGCTGCAGCCCGCATTGCATGCGTGGCTTGCTTGCTGCGCGCATGCGTGTGCGAGCTGGCCAGGCAGCGCAACCTTGGTGCTAGGCAGCCTTGCAGCCAAGGAAGGCTGCTAGCCAGCCATGCATGAGGTCAGCTTTCGGTCAAAGGAAGACCGGTCTTGATGGCCTTGCTTGGGGAGCAAGTGGTGTTTGGTCCCCCTCTCCATAGTGGTCCTCACCTACCTTTGCTCACCATTTGCCACTTGGCACTTGTTGATTCATTTGCATTTTAATTTGTTTTTGGATTAAATTAAATTAAGCAAAATGCAATTCTCCCACATTGATGGGAAATGGGAAATCAAGACTCCCTTCTTTATAAATACCCATGTTTTGGGTTTTGGAAGAAGCACTTGAGTTGAACTCTATAAGGCATCTCCTTATAAGTGAGAAAACCTTTACGTTCGTAATACTCTAGTATTTCCTTGGTCTAGCCCTGACTAACCTTCGAGGTAGAGACCGCTTGGGTCGGGTCGAGGGTGCGCGTCGTCGAAGGCATACGCACTTGCGAAGCTAGAGCTTTCAAGTAAGAGCTCGTAAGTGAGCGAAGCACGCTTCGAGGGTAAGATCATCTTTTCTCTTTCTCTCTCTTTTGTTGTTTAATTATGTGATTGCATGTTTAGTCACATTAATTAGTGTGCGGGTCTTGGGCGGGTTTCATTCCACGTAGTGTCGGACACTACGAAACCCAACAAAAGTTGCCCATCATCTATGAGTCACTGGATATTCCTTGAACTTGAAGCAATTTTCACTGATCTTCGGATCAATGATGCTTGCAGTAGAATTTGTCCATCATTTTGAGGGATTTGAATGGCTTTGGTTCAAGAGGCTTGACCATACCCCTGTCAAGGAGCATGTCAAAGGCTCTTTCATAAGTAGTGCCTATAGGTGTGTAAGCCCTCTTGTTCCTTTTCACTTGTGGCTCAACAACCTTGAAGATAAATGGGCTTTCTTTCAACAGTATTTGGTTTATGAGAGGAAGAAGATGAGTCACACTTTCTTTTAAGAATAGGCTTACTTTCTAGCTGGCTTACCTTCCTAAACTTGAAGTTCAAGACTTAATTCTTGAAGAGCATCACAAAGGCCATTCAAATCCACGTTGATGGGATTTTGGGAGGGACTAGCAGTGTCTTTATCGGAAGTCTCATCTTGGAAATCAATCATGACATCGAAGAAAATCTCCTCTTCTTCTTCTTCAATGGCATTGACCTTTTCCATTGAAGCATCTTCAACAGGTTTAATAAGGAGTGATGGATCTAATGGATCTTGATCATCAGAAAGTGAGAGTTATTAATGCTTGGTTTCTTACTAGCAAGAGGCACTGGAAGTTTGTTGTTATCGATCAAGTATTGAATAGCCTCCTTTAGCTTCCAACAACTTTCAATGGAATGGCCCCTACCTTGATGGTATTTTTAGTGTGCATTTGGATTCCAATTGGTGTTCACCTTTCAAGTGGAGGATTTTCCATAGGTCCAATGGGAGTAATAAGTCCTTTGGCATGAAGTCGATCAAAGGCGGTCATAACTTATCCTAATAGGGGTGAACTCCTTCCTTAGTTGCCTTCTTGGCCCCTGATTATCCATGGCTAGGACATCATTCATATTAAAGGTACTAACATTGTTACTAGAATGGGTGTACTTGGAAGAAGAAGGATTGTTATTCTTCTTTCCTTTCCAACCACAGTTGTTACTATTGTTGGCAGCTTTCTGTTTCCTAAGGTCATCTTCAATTTCAATGCTTATATTATAGACAGCTTTGAAGGTATTCAAGTTGCATTGGTATTTCAAGTGTTTTTGATATTTCTCTTAGAGATTCTTAATGAACATCCTTACAAATTCTTTTTCAATCGGAATTTCGATCATCCTAGCGGAAGTTTCCTTCCATCTATTGTAAAATGCAGTGAAACCTTCATTCTCTTTTTGCTTAAGGATTTCAAGCTCCATATGATCGGTTTCTACTTGAATATTACATTTGTATCTATCAATAAAAGCATATGTAATATTGTCCCAAGTGGCAGTTTTCTCAGCACCTATGGAAAAGAACCATTGTTGATATACTGGTTCAAGTGAAAGAGATAAGAGCGAAGGGAAGACTTTCTTGTCGATGACCTTAATTTCCATGACTGTTTCAAAAGCCTTTAAGTGAAAATAAGGATTTCCTGTAGCCTTAAACTTAGGGATGTCATTGGCAGAAAACTTGTGCGGAAGAAGTTCTTTATCCACTGAGATCCCCTTAGAGCTTATTCCAAGGTACTTGTAGTCGTTGGAGGTTTGACTTAGACTGTCTTCGATGCACTTGATCATCTCCACTAGTACTTGCTTGTTAGGGTCCTCAGCCCTTTCCATTCGAGTGCTAAGTCCCTTGAGCATTTCAGCAAGACCATTCACAGTTTCTTGGAGTTTATCAAAGTCTTCTTGACTGGCTGCCATTCTTATCTTTCTTCTTTTTCGAACTGGACTCTGGAAGAGGAGTACTTGTATAAAGGTGTTGTCTTTAATTAAACGTCCTTCTCTCCTTCACCAAATGCTGTAAAATTAAACCATTGACTCTTTTAATGACTTGACTCAAACTGACTCCTACTTTTATTTGGTTGAAAAAGCGAAAAATGGGTGCATAATTTGAGAATCGAGTATGGGGATCAAATCAAGTTTTCAAGCAACATGGTTTATGTTAGGAGGATATTATCCGACTTTTAAAAAATGACGGGAAAAATGCATACAAGACATGGTCGTGGTGAATATACATGTACAAAGTGTGTGCAATGACTCGTGAGTGAAGGTGATATGTTCAAGACTCGTGTGATGACCATGGGACTAAACACGTGATTAGACTCAAACAAAGACCATATTAAGACCCCGTTTATTCAATAAACCGGTTAATTATGGAAATTAGACTCAACACAAAGACTCAAAAGGAACAAACCGAACCATCGCGTGGCGATGGAACTATCGCTGAACGTTGGATCCATCGCGGCGCGATAGAGCTGTCCCAGCGCGATGAAACTGGCGTTCTGCGGCACAGGCCAGATTTTCGCGCCACTAATGGAACGTCAATCTAATCTATTTTCGGTGATCCCTTAGAAGGTTTAAACCTATAGACTGCTAGGTTGAGTACATTTAGACTTTATAGGTTCAAATTAATTAACCAATTAAAATGAGCAAAGTCCTTTTTAGTCCTTGGTTAGTTTATTAGACTTTATTTACAAGAAACAAGTCAACAAAAAAGGTTAGTTTAATCACAAGTAAAGGTATGCACAAGTAAGAGATGCACAAGTAGTTAAGTAGTCACATCATGATGCAATGAGTTTGCAACCTAACCATGGCTCTAGTTCTCTATGGTCGAGGATTATGGTGTCCAAAAGGGTCCATGGTTATGAGTCCGGAGGCATCACGCAGAAGTCTTACCTTAGAAGGGTTGGCACGATGGATGGGACCTCGTAACTTAAACTCGCTTCCATCGTTTGGTGAATTCACAGTCTCGGATGCACCCATTGTTGCACGGAGCGTTCAGTAGGGTGGATGGAGCGTGAATTCCCAAGGGCTAAAGCCACATGTGGTACAGATATGGGTTCAAAAGTCGAAAAAACTTAATCAGGAAGTAAAATCGGCAAAACAGTACTAGAACCGGTCAAAACACGAAAATAATGAAATAGCGCAATGTCGCGAGAACTCGACGCGAGAAAACAGAGTATATCTCTGACAAGTGACATTTATGTCACATTAAGTGGTCATTTTAGAGTATTTTCCATTCAATTTTCCAATATTATCTCTAATTTTGACCTTGGTTCCTCTTAGTTCTCTAATTTTCTTAGTTTGTCCCCTTAATTTTAGTTATTTGGTGATTTTAGTAGTATTTAGCTTATTTTCTTAATTTATTTTATATTTCTTAGATTTATGGTTTAATCTCTTAGTTTTATAGCTATTGAATAATTTTCTCACTTTTCTCTTCTTGAATTTTACTTTTTTTTTTTTAGTTATTTATGTCATTAAATCTTATTTTATTTTGTTATTCTTTTTATTTTATTATTTTGGTCTTTGTCTCGACTTCTCCCTAGTTTCATTTGCTTGTATAGGTGTGTGTTGAAAGTTTGGGGATAAATGTTTCAATGGTCATATTGGTAGGGGTAACAATATCATCCAAAACCGATGGATAACCATCCACCCGATCTAAATATATGGATGAAAACCCAAACTTAAGCGGGTGACGGATGGATGATGGATGAATCGAGTGACGGATTGGGTCGGATTCGTGTGATGATTCATCCAACTCATCACCCGATCCATCAGCCGACCCATCCATCCACCGTTTAATTTATATTTATATGAATAAAGATAAATATCTTTTTTTATTAATATAATGTCCATTTGCAAGATTTAGGAAGTAACATGTGCTTTTAAGTTAGTAAAAATGAGCAAGTATTTAAAAGATTTAT
This sequence comes from Chenopodium quinoa, assembly GCF_001683475.1. Taxonomy (NCBI): domain Eukaryota; kingdom Viridiplantae; phylum Streptophyta; class Magnoliopsida; order Caryophyllales; family Amaranthaceae; genus Chenopodium; species Chenopodium quinoa. The sequence goes on from NW_018743783.1 coordinate 437,639, forward strand.
CAAAGTTTAATTAATTAATTAATCACTTTTTTCGAATCTTTTATCTTAATTGTGAAAGTGCAAAATTGTATTTATATATATTTTATTTCACCCGAATTATCACCCGATCCACCCGATTCATCCATGGATGATGGATGGATCGGATGTGGATGAAGGTAAATTAGGTGGATGGATGGATTGGATGACGAATGGATCATTAGTGGATGGAGGCGGATGAACCATCATCCGACCCACCTCCGATCCATTGCCATCCCTACATATTGGTTAAAGGCCTCCTTACTGCCCCTATGCTAGCCCCTTAACCTTCACCACACCAAATTCTAAACTTCACCACACATACTCTCCTCATTACCTCCCCTACTCCCTCACAAACCCCACTATCCCCTGTTCTGCTAACACACAGCAACACCAAGCATCAACCACCACCATCAACCTCAATTAATCACAGCAGTGCCACCTTACAACCCACGCAACTCCAACCTCCACTCAACTCGCTGCCAAAAACAGCCCCCTGCTTCACCTTGCAACATCCATCCTCACGCAAACAACACAAGCCTACCCATCTCCTCCACCTTGCACAGCCGCACTAGCCACCGCAAGAAGCGCAACAACAGCAGCAATTCCCTCCACATATCAGCTGCTCAAACCATCGTCAACAACCGCCCATCAATCGAAATTCGCAACCCCGCAGTTGGCAATTAACGCCCCAATTCAACCAATAAATCAGATTCTCTTGAGCGGGCGCTCAGTCATATAGAAGCGGACGCTACTCATTTTGGTTCAATTTCTCAATTTGACGCAGAATGTTTAGAGCGATCTGTCACGTGCCGACTGCTTTGCCCTAGTCACGCACCGTGCGCCACCCACTTACAGTCCGTCGTAAGCCGAGTCAGGCTTTCTCCTTGGCACTAACTCCTTGTGCCCACGTAGCACAACTCCTTGTGCTGTTAGTATAAGTTTGCTAGTACGATCCCTTTATGCTAACAAGTCCCCTTTAGTTGAACTAAGCACTCACCCTTAGTGCCTTAGTCCGAATTTACGACTAAGTGTCGTAGACAATTGAGCACCCAAGCTATCACCCTTGCTGGTATGCCCGATCACTCCCTTGGCACCCTCGTGCCTTAGTTTTCCTCACACTCTCTAAGTGTTGGAAGGAAAGGATTGAGTTACAAGAGAACACAAGTGCTTAAGAAAGGCTTTTTGTATTGCTCTCAACTTATAGCTCTTAACTTGTTGATCTCTCAACTTGAATGTACAAATGCTGCCTTGAGCCTATTTATAGTGCTCCACCCTACTTACTCTCTTTCTCTAGAATGTTACTAACCTCCTCAAATGGAGGGTTCTAGACTACAACAATCTAGAGTGTTCCCACCTCCTTAGGAACTACATACATGGAGGTTTCTACAAGCTTCCTACCTAGAATGCTAAGGACTAACCTAGAACATTCTAGAACTTTACATTCAAAATGTACATACATAGAAGGCCCTAGAGACTTCTAAGATGCACTGGATGAACCTTGAATATTCTAGAGACATCCTCTCTAGAATACTCCTCCAAAAGAACTCCGTAGATAGCTCCGGAACCTTCTAGAAGCTTCCCACGTTTCCCGGGCTACCTGCTGCACAAACTTGTATTTCGGGACCTTGTCTCAGAAAACTGACACCACCATCGTCTTCCTTGGCCCAAAATACGGTGGACCCCCAAATTTGGGCCCATTTGGACTTCATTTGGGTCTCCCAACGACCCATTATTGTGTTACTGTCAAGTGCGTGTTCACTAGGATTCTAAGCAAGGTGCAATATAAAGCTCTTTAGGGGAAAGTGCTTACCTGAGCACCAAGGCAAGCCCCCTAGCCCCGATTGTTTCCTTGCTGCCTAGTGACCCTCTTGACGCCCATCCTTGGTGTGGGAGATGACCTGTGACAGATCGCTCCGATTTCTTGAGCGGTCGCTCTGTTTAATGGGTTTAGATTGTACGGGTTTAATGAAATTGGACGGCTGCAATTGACTCACTCAAATCAACGGCTGAGATTGATGATGATTGTGTTTGAATTGCTGATTATGGCCGTTGATGATGATGATGCGTGGTGATGATAAAGCGTGGTGATGATGAAATCAGAGCAGCCAAAAGAATGAAGAGGAGGGGGGAATTCGTGGGTCTGATTGTATTTTAGGGTGTTTTGTTTTCCTTCTTTTTATTTTTCATTTATTCATTATTTTCATTTTCATTTCCTTTTCTTTCTTTTTTTATTTCTTTTATTTCTTTCTCTCATTTTCTTATTTTTAGCTTGTATATAAATACCTTTTGGATTATTACTCTAGGAACTATCAATTCACTCTAGATTAGAATTAGTTGAGGTATTCTCTCTCTTATTTTAGAGTAGTTTTAGGGTTCTTAGTTTTTAGAAAGAGAAATTGAGAAAAATCAAAGAAAGATTAGAGCTTTTGAAGATTGTTTGATGACAAAAGCAATTGGAAGAAAGATTCATCAATTAATGAGCATTTCTCATCTTCTCTCCTCTTATTTATTGCTTTCATTTATTGCCTTTATTTACTTGTTTCATTAATTTAATCTTGTTTTTAGCTTGTAAATTACTTGTTAATCTTTGCTATTTCTTGTTTATTTATCCTTAATGCTTTGTTTAGTTGCATATTCAACTAGTTTCTTCTTGATTATCTTGTGTTATTTTATTATGTTAGGCTAGGCTTTCAATCTAGGGTAGTGGGTGATGAATGTTTGTGATGTTTGATAATGATTTATGATTGTTTGATTGGGATTATTAAATTATTTGAGATATTTGATGATTTATTTATTGATTGAAGTCCCTTTGGTCAATTGATTTCATGATTATATTTGTTTCTAGACTAGTTGTGCGGAAGTGAGCTAGTTTAGGGCGTTTAAGCATCAAATAACTATTATTGACTAGTTGTGCGGGAGTGAGCTAGTTGATAATGGGTGATTGACTATCTAGTGTGCACGGGAGTGAGCTAGATAGTTAATTTACCCCCCTTGATTCCATTGTCTCAATTGAATTGTTGTTGGTTATTGATTTCATCATTAGCGTTTTGATCCCCCTTCCCTAGTGTCTTTCTCTTCTTGTAAATCTCGTCTTTCCTTTAGTTTATTTATTCTTCTTTTATATGCTTCTCAACCTAGCTTATTGCCTTAATCGACTCATTTCAATACCCTTAGTTCTTGTGGTTCGACCCTCTACTTCCCTTATACTTGTATTAGGTAGTTGAGTGATATAAATGTGTTTGATAATAGGAGGTTAGTCCAACGACCTGATTCCTACCTCTTACCATTCGCGCAGCGACAGCTCTATTGTGCCGCGATAGAGTTGTCGTTTGGCGATGGTCTCTGTCATCTCGTCGCGGCAATTCTGATTTTCGTAGTTTTTTTCCGATTTTTCGTAGCGTTTATTCGCTTTATTTGTGAAAGATATTTTCGGCTTTTCCTACATGTAAATATCCTATATTTTTGACACATTAAGGATGGTCTTTCCAATACGAATCTTTTTATGCTTCTGCCACAATGTAAATCAAAATTTACGCACAATGAATATCTAGAATCTTTCAAGTCTCATCCACTCATTCTAAATCGATTGCCAAAATAAATTTTCAAAATTAGAAATCCTCCCTAGTGGAGTCGCCAAAAACAGTAGGGAATTTTTCAAACTCAACTTTGAGCCCCACTATGATCATGTTTTTAAGCATGGTGGCGTCTAAAAGGAAGGAAGCTAGAGATAAACGAATCGCAACAAGTTTTAGGAACTTGTAAACCGTTCACGGGTGTGGAGGTTACACCCCATTCACAATCACAGAGATTGCTAACTCCCTAGTGGTTCAAAACCATGAATGGATGTTCTGGGATGATGGTACGAATCAAACCTAAAAGAGATTGAACCCGCCCTAGATCGGCCTCTACTTAATTCTTAAGATATTCATGTGCGCTTTTCGATCAACATACATATATCAAATTAATCCTAAGCATATTTAATCTACATTGGTTGATTATTAATGCACAATCAAATCTATTATTGGTGATCACTTGAATTAAAATCATATTAGTCTAAATTCAAATTATTGATTATCTTATTAGGCGTGTTTTAAGTACAAATTCCATTTAAACCTGTAAGAAAGGGCGTGATCAAGCAATAACAATAAATCATGAATAATCAAGCAACGTATAATTGACACAACAATCATCATCATAATAAAATCATCGAAACATGATTAGTAAGATCCTAGGCATGATACTAAACGGATTAATAACAAACCCTAGCATGTCACTAATAAAAATCAAAACTTTATCCTAAACATGACATTAGAAATCAACATGATATTAGAAATATTAGTTAACACCTAAACATGAACTAGGAATCAAAATTAACACCCTAACATGATACTAGGAATTAACATAAGATCCTAAGCATAATTTCTATATCGAAAGGGATAATTAAGTAATCGAATTACTTACTTTGATGCCTCGTATTTCTTTCTATTAAAACAATACACACATTAGTAAACTTCAAGAAAGATTAAATCAAACAAATAAATCAAATATGAATTGAGATAAAGATTTGGGATCAAACCCTCAGAACTATTAACCTTTCACGTTGAGGTCAAAGGCAACGTCGAGTATGGTTATGAGTATTTGAATCAAGTGAAGGAAGTATGATGTTTAATCGAAGAAAGTGTCAAGGATGTGTGTTTAGGATATGTTTAGGCTAGACTAAGAATATGAAGAATTAAGAGGGAGAGAGAGAATATTAGAGAGGGGTATTAATGGTGATTGTTGGTGATTTAAAACGAGGTGATATGAACTCTATTTATAGGGAAAAAAGAGGGTCGAAGGATTAGAAAAGAGTTAGAATTCAAATCAAAGTAAAATATATTTCATTGCGGCGCGACAATGTTATCGCGGCGCAAAAGGTCCATCTTGGCGCGATGGTACTGTCGCTCAGCGATGGTTTTGAAAAGACAGAATCCGTATGGAGTTTGATTCCCAATCAGATTGGGTTAACCAAATATCCATTCGTATTCTATATTGATCGGGATCAGGATCATTGAAAAACAGATGTTTTATCCGATGTAAAACTCTAAAAAATTTATCTTTTCGAAAACAGGATAATTTAGAACCTTCGAGATGATTCTAGAAGCTCAAAATAAATCCTAATGGATTTAGGATTTAAAAAAACCTTCTAGAAGATTCTAGAAGCTTGTAATAATCCTAATTGGTTTAGGAATTGGATTAAGGTAGATGGACCCTCCACATGATCATTGGGTTGCAGGTAAGGCTTAGTTCGGGCTCAATTTAGTATTTTGGCCATAATTTCTTTGTTATAAGTTGGATTCGGGCTTATAATATATCGTTGGAAAGCTCTTTTGCAAGCCCCATCTAACTATTTAATAATTGGACTGATATTATGGACCAAAATAGACTAGTTTGGACGTTTTTATGAATTGGACATGTAATGAATGATTTTGGTTTAAAACAATTAAGGAAAGGCTAGAAATGGTTAAGTCTTAAAGGAAATTCACGATACTCTTCAACCCTTCACCTAAATTAATAATCAAAGACGTGAAAGGTATCATCACTGGGTTTGGTTTTTAGGGGAGACACAATCAGGTTTCTACACTTGGTCTTAACACTTCTACACTTTTGCACTTCTACACATCAAAACACAGTGTTTTGATTAAAAATATTAATTAACTTTTTTTTATTTTTTTTTTGAAAATATTAATTATTTGATTCATATAAAAAAAATTGTAAATATTCGTTGTATTTTTTTTTTTCTTTTTGGAAACATTTGAAACAAAGTGTATATATGCATCCAGGCCAACTTCAGCAAGACTCACTAGAAACATTTGAAGAGCATCCATACCCATCCTTGGATTGTGGACCTTCACTTTATAGTATCCATTTTCAATAACATAAAACATGTTACTACGTATAAACAGTTTTAATAATATAAAAAATTAGTTTTAAAAATTCAAGTAAGCAACTTAAATGGATAACCAATGAAACAAGTGATATTATCTTAATTATGTATCTATCATAGTATATATGCTCTTAATATTTTACGATATTAATCTTAATCAAATTTTAATTTCAAAATTTTAAACAAAAAAATCTTATCTTACATTGTTTAGATGGTTGTCAAATTATCCTATTTTTTTGTTGTTATTGTTGTATTTTGATATTTATCATGTACCTAGTCATAAGATAAAGAGCCTATGTATGTATTATAAAAACTAGATATCCTATACAAGTTATTATCAATTATTTGACTCCTATAAACTAAGCCTAAACTATAAACAAAAAATATAAAGTACGTAATATTACACCTTTCTTCTAAATATGGATCATATTCAAAATTTTGATTTGAACTCTTTTCTGAATTTGATTCAGAACATCCAAACTCAAAATCAAGTCTCACAACAATGTAGAATTCACAAAATCCTTAATTGCAAAATTTTGCCAACTTTCTCCAAGCTCCATCTCAACCCCAATCTACTGCAAATATTATACCAAATGGCATGGAGTTTAATAATAATTCATCTCGACTTCTTAAATTTTCTACCTAACAAGGGTTGGAAAATATTGAGGTACAAACTCCTCCTACGAGTACTCAACCTCGAAAAAAAAAATCGACTTCCTGGACGATTAAGGATGATTATCTCCTTACTACTGCATGGCTTCAAAGTAGTAAAAATAAAATCACCAGTAATTTGCTAAAATAGAATGATTATTGGATACAAGTGGCAACTTTCTTCAATGAGAATAAGGACGAGGATCAAGCGCAAAGGGAACCAAATCAGTGCAAGCAACACTGGTGGACCGTTGATGGAGCAATGAGTAAATTTGTTAGGTGTTATAGTCAATATGAAAACAAAAGTGGGGTTTTTTGAGTCCTTGAAAATTTCTAATTCTCATTCTTTGTATGAAACAAAGTACAATACAACATTCTCATATTAACATGTTTGGAGTATTGTGCGCAACTCTGATAAATGGAAGCAAGAAAATAATAAACGAAAAGTTATGAATGGTGGTTCTTCCACGCAAGGAGAACACAAAACATCTAGTGGAGATATTGATGATTTAGAAAACCCGAAGAGGGTCGACCCATTGACCAAAAAGCCGCTAAGGAAGCGGCAAGGAAAAAAGGAAAAAAATATACAAATTGATTATAGTTCCACTGTGTCCGAGATTAGTAACATTGAACAAATACGAAGTAACAATTTACAACAAATAGTTAAAATGAAAGAGAAAGAGATTACACTCAAACAACAAGAGATTGAACATCAAATAATATATGCCGATGTTAGAAAAATGAAACCCTTACAAAGGAAGATGCATGAGAAGAATTTGCAAGCAATAGCTGATAAATATGGTTGGAAGGTTGATGATTAACTTTATTTTTTTTAATTTGATTCAATCCAATTAAAGTTATTTTCTTTCCATTTCTACGTATTTGTTTGATTTCTTTAGATTGTTTTCTGTTAATTAAATTTTATGTAAGTTGATTTCAATGAATGAAACTTGTTTCGGGGTTTTCTGATGTCCTGCGGGAGAGTTACAATTCCGAGACGGGAACCGGACGCCTGTACCTGCAAAACAAACGGATGCTCCGGATGATTGGAGATCCGCCTCCGACGGTCAAGTTAGTACTTGATTAAGGAGTAATTCATGCGGAAATTAAAGTGATTGGGTCTCTCTAGGTGAGAGTGTTTAATGTGTGTGTAATCTGCGTTCCCCCTCTTAATGAGGATTAAGGGAGGTATTTATAACCTCGGGAAACGTGCCAATCTAGGTTTAGGTTAACCTTGGGCTGATTGGGCTTCCCTCGGAAGTTGGGCCTTGGTGACCGGCTTCTCCATTAGGCATGGAGTATGCCACGTGTCATGACATAATAAGTCCAGGGTGGGCGAATAAGCGTGTGCCACGTGGCAAGCCCTGAGAGGTCCAACTGGGGGACACTTGGCAGGACCTGATTGGCCCACGTGGCGCATTCCGATTGGTGGGAGCAAAATCCCCTAATCATTTGCCCCTCACAGGTGGCACGTGACTGGTCACGTGTTACCTGTGACAGGTGTTGCCCTGTAACAGGCGACGGCCTGCTACAGGTGTCACTCGGTGAGAGGCCGAGAGATTCTCCCGCCAAAATTTTGAATTCTGGAAGTGACCCTTCGCCTTCTCACTTCGCCTATATAAAGGAGTGTTGACTTCGGTCATTTTCACACTTGAAAACTTTGTGAGAGAACATTCGGACCCCTGAACTTGCTCTGACATTTTGGACCCTTTCTGCCTACCGACTGCAAAGGATTTTCAGAACTTCATCAATCGTCACTCGTTCAGGTAACCGTCGGTTCTCTTACTCTTAATTTTCTCTTTACTTTATTCTTTTTTTGAAATGGCACCACGGAAGCACACGACACGACCTAGGTTAGTGATCAGCCGGTCACCGGGGACGGCTGAATCTAGGACTAGGAGTGCCGCCTGCCCTTTTCTGGACCCATCTTTGCCCTTTATACAAATTCCGACTGTATCTGTGTCTATGCAGAGCATGATGGCCAGAACAAAAAAGACTGCCAAGATCTCAAACTCAGACGACTCCTCCCACAGGGTGCCGATTAGTGAAACATCTGACCAGGCGCCAGATGTGGAAGTGAAACAAAGCGGCTTGAAAGCCGGCAGTTCTGAGGGAGGAGTCAAAGTGACCCCTTCCCATTTTACAGTTGACAATTCTACATTATCTTCTGCTCCTTTGAAAGGAGAGGAGGCGGGCCCCTCCGGGAGAGGAGAGGAGTCGACTGATGTTTGGGGATCTAATATTCTTTTTACAAGCGTCCTCTTCGGACTCGTCAGAGGACGAATCCGAGTCTAGCTCTTCTGGCCATGCTTCTCTGGACACAGAAGAGAAAAACAGTCGCCTACAAGAGGCGAGGCTTTCTCACGCAGTTGAGAAGGGGGACGATTGGGCGGAGCCATCCGCCTCTCACCGAGAGAAAAATACCCCCTACTACTGCATGGTACCTCGAGGCCGGATCACGGCCATGCAAGAGAAAGTGGGGAGCTTTATCGCAAACCACACAATGGGCCCCGGCTTTTTAGTGTTCGTGCCGGATCCAGAGGACACAGTCGTCTGGCCGGCTGGTACCAGTTATGATGGCGCCTGCTTTGGCTGCTACGAGGCGGCCATTAAGGCTGGGATGCGCTTCCCACTACATCCGGTTGTTCAGCGGATCTTGGATGGGTATGAGTTAGGGTTATGGCAGTTAGCCCCGAACTCCTGGGTCAACGTACTCGGCTATGTGGCCGGGTGCGAACTGCACGGGGTGGAGCCGAACTTCGAGGCTTTCGCCCACATGAACTACCTCAGCCGGACCCCTAAGGCAGGCGGTACCGGCTGGTATCAATTGACGAGCCATAGGGGCTACCTCATGACGAGAGGTAAAGCAAACAAATGGAAGGACTGGCGGAGCACCTTCCTTATCATTGAGAGTTCAGACACAGAGCTGAACAAGCGCTTCAACAGGTGGAACAGGAATCCGCCCCTTCTTGCAGGCGGCCGCAGCATGCCGCCTGTTCCCCCCAAGGCTAAGAAAGAGATCCTAGATATAGGATTCTTCAAAGTAGAGTCGAAGGTGAACTCTACTTCAGGGGTACGAGAGCAAGTACCCCTGCACTGCGTCCCGAGCTTCAAATGGCTCTACGACGAGTACTTTTTGGCCGCCTGTGGCCTCAGCAGTCGGTGCTCAAGAGGTAGCCGGCCTGTCGAATACTCTGTTGTTCCGTGCATTTCTTGTTATGACTTTTATTGACTTTGCTATTTGTTTTTGCAGCGGACGCCATGAGCAAAATTACCGCCTCCAAGACTGCGGCGGCCATGTTGCGGGCCTCCATCATGCAACAGTCTTCAACCGACTCCCCCAACAAGGGGGCACCCTTGGTGGGCTTCGAACCTTTCACCCTCTTTTTGGAGTTGTGTTTATGCATATACTGACTCTTTTCTTCTTTTTTAGACGGGCGCTCCAAGAGCTTCTTCTTCCCAACAGCCGGACCCCAAGGCCCGGAGGACGACTGTTGCGAGCTCTCCTGGTTCTGCCAGGAAACATGCGGCGGCTGAGAAATAGCCGGCCACTTCTTCTAAAACTCCAGCTGGGCCACCTAGAAGTATGAAATTGTCCTTGTAAATTTTAGACTTGCTCCCTTCTTTACTAGGTCTAATCCGTTTGTTTATGCTTGATGCAGCCGGCCCTTAGGAGCCTGACTTGGTCGAAGTGGCCAAGTCTATGATCAAGGCCGTACCTCCAGCTGAAAGGGAGGCGGTCAGGGGTGTCGGCACCCTTGACCTAGACGGGATTGCAGGGGTCCTTGCTGAGGTATACTTAGCATATTTTTGAGTATTTGAATTCCAGGACGCCTGTTTTCTTTTTTGTTTGGAAACTGACACCTGTTCCCCTTTTTACTTAGGCCACGCTCCGAGTGAACGGCCTTCGCAAGCCGCTTGACCGTAAGAACAAAGAGGTAAAGGCTGCAAAAGCTATGGCCGCCTCTGACTGTGATAAGGCAATGTTTCAAATTGCCCAAAATGAAGTTCTGACAATTGATATTCTTTATTATCAGGTGCAGACTATCGCCGCTATCCGGGCTCAGTTAGAGGCGGCCCAGAAGAGGAATAGCGAGCTGGAGGCGACCATCAACAACCTGAAGACCGAGCTGAGACCTCTTCGCCAAAAGATGTCCTCATACGAAACCTTGGAGAAATCCTTGGCGAGCGTAAAGGAACGCCTGGTGACCCAGGAGAAGAGTCTTACTCAGGAGCTCTCGGAAAAGGCCGAGCAAGAAAATAAGGAGCTGGTCCGAGAGATGATGGAAGACTCTGCTCAAATCCAGCGCATGACTTGGGGCCGCCTCTTCCCCAATGCCGACTTTGCCTCCTGGGAAAAAACGTACCGCCAGTGTTCTGATAGATATAATCAAGAGATCCTGGCGGCTGCTGAGGAAGAGGCGCTGGAGGAGGAGGAGCAGCCGGTAGTGGCGCTTGTGCCGCTTGGGGGTAATACATCGAAGAAGGATGCAGCTGAAGCCGAGTCCAGCAAAAAGAGTGCTGACCAGGCGGCAGCTGCTAATATTGAAGATCTGCCCCCTTCATAAGCTTTATGTCTTCTTTCCCCGGCCTGCGTGCCGTTTGTTTGTATTTACCCGGCCAGGGGGCCGGGGCTCTGAATATTTTGCCGGTCTTTAATGACCGGCTTCCTTTTAATGAATATTTTTGTTTTGCTTCAAATTTGTTCAAGTATTGAATATTATGATATCCAATTGTACACTATACCGACTGTTTTACATGGCCGATAGTTGCAGACAGGTACGGATAGTTAATCACGCCGCCTATGCCCCTGGACGACTGGTTGTCTGTTTCCAGGCTAGACGATCAGTCGGCCATTTATCCAATCGGTATTCGAACCATTTTAAAGACTAGATCCCCTTTAGGCAGGCGGTCCTGTCATTTGTAAAATTAACCAAGTAGGAAAGTGGTTTCCTACTTGTCATGTTTTTAGGCTAGAGACTTTAGGCCGTCTAGGCCGACTGTTCCCCGCCATATTTAATCTAGTGTGAACAGGTGATGTATGAACACTTTTTTAGTTTCATACTAAATTTTTAAGGAGTGACCAAGTAAACATGATTGTTACCTAGTCGCCAAGTAACTGAGTAGTAGAGGTATCAAACGGTGGGTACCGGTTGTTCCCCTTTATTCGCCAATGTTTGTTGGCTTTTAACTCATAGGTTGTTAACCTAGCAGGAGTAGTGGTTGAGAGCCCCTGTTTGCTAAAAACAGGCGGACGACTCATACCTTTTAGGCTCCATACTTAGTTTGAGAGAGTGACTATGAGTTAACTTTGGTGTTACTCAGTCGCCGTCACTCCTGCTTGAGTAGTAAAGGTACCAGGCAGCAGAGGCCGGCTGAACCTTTTGATTCGCCAATGTTTGTTGGCTATTAACCCAAGAGGTACCCCCTGCATTTATCCCAAGTAATACAGGCGGTCATCTGACTCAGATGTCAACTGCTACCACTGGTTTGGTTAGTGATAGAGTTATCCTTGTCTCAAAAACGGCTACGTGGTTGCCCTTGGGGACAGTCGTATAGGTGCCGTGTAATTAGTTTATAGAGCAATGTTCCTCCCAAAAGGGAGCTGCTCTCTGCGACGAATTTCATCTAGAGGGATGCCGCCGGACGCCTGCTATGATGTTGGGACAGGTCGTATTAGTTTTGAAGATTGGATCAGTTGGCTTGGCGCCTGGTCTGATCATTCGGCCTGTGGCCTTGGTTAGTCCTTTGGTGGACGCGGATGCTAAGTAAGAGGAGGGCAGCTGCCTATTTAGGCACAGGGTCGGCCAGGCCACCATCATTTTTTAGCTAAGTATAGGAGGGTGGTCGTATGTCTTGGAATTGACTGTATGTCCAGACGGCATGCCCCTATGGTGATAGAGTAAAATATTCAATGGAGAGTAGCCGACTGTAAAGGTACAGGCGGCATGCCCCTCTGAAGATAGAGTAAAATACTCAATGGAGAGTAGCCGACTGTAAAGGTACAGGCGGCATGCCCCTCTAAAGATAGAGTAAAATACTCAATGGAGAGTAGCCGACTGTAAATGTATAGGCGGCCTTCCCCTCTTAAGTAAGAATAAAAATTAAACATGGAGAGTAGCCGACTGTTTGTCAGTAGGCATGCCCCTCTTAAGTAAAAATGAAAACTGAGTATGGAGAGTAGCCGACTGTTTGTTAGTAGGCGTGCCCCTCTTAGTACAAAATTGAATATTAAGTATGCAAACTTTTATTAAGTAACCCTTGACTATTTATATCATTCAAAAGAAATATTTCTTAAGATTATCTACATTCCAAGTTCAAGGCAACGGTTGTCCGTCTGGTGTTTCCAGACGGTAGGTACCGTCCCTGACTTCCTCACAGATTCGGTAGGGTCCTTCCCAGTTGGGAGTTAGTTTGCCAGACTCATTAGCCCTACCAACTGCTTCCATTTTTCTAAGTACAAAGTCCCCTACTTTGAGTGGACGCCTGTGTAATTTTTTGTTGTATGATCTAGTCATTCTCAGGCGGTAAATTTCATGGCGCAAGACAGCATTGCCCCTCCTTTCAGGAAGTGAGTTTAATGCCAGGCGCATGGCTTCCCAGTTTGCCTCTTCGTCATATAGCATTACTCGAAGAGTCGGCTCGTAGTGTTCTATTGGAAGAACAGCTTCCGCACCATAAGTTAGGAGGAATGGAGTTTCTCCAGTCGCCCCTTTTTCAGTCGTCCTAATGGCCCAGAAAACATGTGGTAATTCATCCGCCCATAGGTCGCCTGCTCGTTCAATCTTTTTCTTGAGTCCGTCTGAGATGATTTTATTAAAGGCTTCTACCTGGCCGTTTTCTTGTGGACGGCCGACAGATGCAAAGTAGTGTGCAATTCCTTGGTCACCCAACCAGCTTTTGAGAACAGGCGTCTCAAATTGGGGACCATTATCAAAAACCATAGACATGGGAACCCCGAACCGAGTGATGACATTTTTCCAAATGAATGAAATTACATCCTTCATCTTGATTCCCTTTACAGCCTCCGCCTCTACCCATTTAGTGAAGTAGTCGACGGCAACAAGTATGTACCTCCTTCCGCCTGTAGCAGGCATATATGGACCCAGAATATCCATGCCCCACTTAGCAAACGGTAGTGGGCTATGAATGGTAGTGAGGTCAGTAGCCGGACGGTGAATTAGTTTGCCAAACCTTTGGCACTTGTCACATTTTTTCACCATCCCCATCGCATCCTTCTAAAGTAGGCCAAAAGTAGCCCTGCAGCCTTGCCCGTTGAGCAAGCGTCCTACCGCCTATATGGGAAGCACAGTAACCAGAGTGAAGATCATCTAGTATCTCTCGCCCCTTTTCTGGAGTAACACACTTTAAGAAGGGTTGAAGGTACCCCCTTTTGTGAAGTTCTCCCTTTATTATTTCAAAACTGGTTGCTCGTTTTTTCAGTGCTGCCGCCTGTTGATGATCATCCGGCAGGGTACCATTTGTCAGATATGCCCTGATTGGATCCATCCAGGTTGAGCTTCTGTCTAAGATTCCAATAGGGTCTTCCTCAATGCTTCTCCTCTCCATTACTTCCCAAAAACCAGTTTGAGGAGTATCACAGGAGGCGGATGATGCTAATTTTGAAAGTGCATCCGCCTGGTTGTTTTCTGATCTCGGCACTTGGGTCAGATGGAAATCCTCAAGGGAGTCGACTGCTTGTCGGACCGCCTGTAAATACTTGATCATGGCCGGATGGGTTGCTTCGTATTTGCCATTGTACTTACTCACTATCAATTGTGAATCGGAACAGGCGTCTATTTTTCTTGCCCCTGCCGCCTTGCACATGCGGATTCCGGCTAGTAAAGCTTCATATTCCGCCTCATTGTTTGAGTCCTGAAAACTGAAGCGTAGAGCATACTCGTACCTGTCGCCCTCTGGCGACTGACATATGACGCCTGCTCCACAACCATTTGAAGTAGAGCTTCCATCCACATATACCTTCCAGACTTGGTCTGCAACTTGAGAGTCAAGAGGACGAGTCATCTCAACAATAAAGTCAGCAAAGGCTTGCCCCTTCACTGCTTTTCTAGGCTCGAAGGTAACTTCGAGGCTCTGTATTTCTATGGCCCATTTGATCATTCGGCCTGACGACTCCATGATGGTCAGTGGCCGCTTGATAGGTTGGTCTGTATACACGACGACTACATGTGCCAAAAAGTAGGGCTTCAATTTTTTAACAGCCATGAAGAGTGCAAGACCAAATTTCTCCACTAAGGGATACCTCAACTCGGCATTTTTCAGTACGTGACTGACAAAGTAGACCGGGAGCTGACAGCCGTCTCTTTCAGCAAGGAGAACACCGCTTAACGCATGATCAGAGACGGCCAGGTACATGCTTCTTTGGGCAAAGGGCTGACCAGCCTCGGCAAGGAATGCAAGTGAACTTTCAATTTCTAGAAGGCCGCCTCAGCATCCGGCCCCCATTCAAACCTTGCCTTTTTCTTAATTGCCTGGAAAAAGTATAGGCATTTGTCGCCTGATCGGCTTAGAAATCTTCCCAAGGCCGCCAGACAACCTGTTAACTTCTGAACCTCTCGGATGCTACGAGGCGACTGCATGTCGATGACCGCCTGCACCTTCTCAGGGTTCGCCTTTATTCCTCTCTGATTGATAAGGAATCCAAGAAATTTCTCAGACTCAACTCCAAAGAAACATTTCTTGGGATTGAGCATGACATGGTGCCGCCTGAGTGTGGCGAAAGTTTCTCGGAGGTCCGACAGATGATCTTTCTGAAGTTTAGACTTGACAATCATATCATCAATATATGCCTCGACATTTCTCCCAATCTGATCAAAGAACACAGTGTTTATCATTCGCTGGAAAGTGGCCGGGGCATTCTTAAGACCAAACGGCATGACCGTGTAACAGTATAACCCCTTATCAGTGACGAAGGCCGTCTTCTCCTGATCTTTCTTCCATAAAGGAATTTAATGGAAACCAGAGTAGGCGTCCATAAAGCTCATCAAAGCATGGTCGGCTGTTGAGTCGACCAGGTTATCAATTTTAGGTAGAGGGTAACTGTCTTTAGGGCACACCTTGTTTAAGTCTGTGTAGTCTACACACATTCGCCAGGTGCCATTCGGATTTATAACAAGCACCACATTTGCAACCCAGTCTGGGAAGTAACATTGCCGAATGAACCCTGCATCAAGTAATTTTTTAACTTCGGCGGCTGCCGCCTGACTTCTTTCTTCGCCATGGTTCCGCTTCTTCTGCCGTACCGGCTTCTTTTTCGGATCTACGGCCAGTTTATGTACCGCCAGATCAGGACTAATGCCTGGCATTTCATGGACTTCGAATGCAAAGATGTCCTTGTATTCTTTCAATAGTTTGTGAAAGTCGTCACCCAGGTCCCTTAGAGCAGTCGTCCCAACCTTGATTGTTCTGTCAGGACGCGAGTCATCTAAGATCAGGTCCGTATGCTCACCAGCTGGCTGAGGGCGGAATTCATCCGACTGCTCCTCTGCCAATGATTGCTATTTTCTGTCTTTTCTTACGGCCCCTGTGTGGGATGCCTTTCTCTTCTTGCCGCCTGCTTCTTGAACAGGCGCACTCTCCTTGACATTGTCAAGGTCTATTTTTCCACCGCTCGACATAGTGGCCATAACAGTGGGCTTGACATCCGAGAGATAGCACTCGCGGGCCATCCTCTAATCTCCCCTTAGGGACCTGACTGTTCCATTATCCCTCTCAAACTTGAGCAACATAAGAGATGGGATTATAACAGCCTTGGAATTATTCAGGGTTGGTCGTCCCAAAATCATGTTGTAGGCCGAGAGTTCTTCTACTACCAGGAACCAGACTACCATGTGTCGTCCTTCCCCTTTTTCGCCCAGGAGGATGGGTAAATCCACTCGTCCCACTGGGTGGACGACTCCTCCTCCAAACCCTACTAAAGGGTAGGATGCCGGATGTATGCAATCAGTCTGATATTTTAGTTTCGACAGACATTTGCTACTGATGAGATCTGAGGAGCTTCCGGTATCTATGAAGATTCGGCCAACTCTCTGGTTGGCCACTTTACATTTAATAACGATAGGGTCGTCATGCGGCCCTCTTACCCCTCCTAGATCTTCTTCAGTGATGACAATCTCAAGAAATGAATATTTGGAGGGTCGTTCTTGGTGAACGAAATTTACATCTAACCATCTGATATTGTCTTTGTTGCCCCTAATAGTGGGGCCGCCTCCTGAGAAGCCGCCTGCAATGGTGTAGACGACTGCATCATCTGTATCGGAGCTGTCGGCCTGTTGATTCTTTTTGGTCGACTGCTTTTTCGAGGAAGTGTTCCCCGTAGATTTCTTGACATAAGTGTCAAGGTCACCTTGCTCAGCCAGGCGGTCCAGATACCGCATGAGAGTGATGCATTCATTGGTGTTATGACCAACATCTTCATGATAATCACATAATTTTTCTTGGTTCCGATTGTTTGCAGAACCCTTCATGGGGACCGGCTTCTCAATTGAGATCCGTCCCTTGATTTCCTTTAGGATAAATTGGCTATCCTTGTTAAACACATACTTTGGGGAGTATGGTTTGAATTCTTTTTTCTTCTTCCGGGATGGCTGTTTAGAGGAATCAGTTGCCCAGACCTCTTTTCTCTTCTCGTCTTTGTTTGACGACTGCTTCTGTCGTCCTTCTCTTTTGTCGGACCTTTTCCCGTCTGACTGTTTTACGGTACTACAAAGATCAGTCGCCTGTATATAGGCTTCCGCTTCAATCAAGGCCTCTTGAAGAGTCGCCACCCTCTTTCGGACCAAATCAAATTTGAAGGTCGACCTGTCTTTGAGACCTCTGAAAAAGTCAGTACAGGCTACTTCACCCGGTAACCCTTGAATCTGTATTCTCATCAGGTTAAATCGCCTGATGTAAGAACGAAGCCCCTCCTTCTCGCCCTGCTGAATTGTTCCTAAATCAAGGGTCATCTTCTTCGCAGGGATGTTCATGGCGAAGTTGGAGGTGAATAAGTAAGCAAGCGTCTTGAAGTTATTTACACAACCAGTCGGCAGGTTGCCGAACCATTGTTGTGCGATTCCTTTGAGAGTCGCTGGGAAACACTTGCACTAAGTGGGATCATCCAACCCTTGAAGGTACATCAGGTTGGTGAATGCCATCAGATGGTCTTCTGGGTTAGTAGTGCCGTCATAGGCGCCTACTAATACATTTTTCACTTTGGCCGGCTGAGCGGCTTCAGTAATTTCCTTGGAGAAGGCCGACGGCTGTTCACTAAGTCTAAGCAACCGTAACTGCCAGTTCATAGGTTGGACATTTTTTGCTGCATGTCCACCAAACGGAGGTGGCTGTAAAAAATACTGTTGTTGCGGTACAAACGGTAAGTTTGGTACCGCCTGGTCGCTATGAAAGCCGGACTGACGGGAGGTGCCGCCTGACTGACCCTCATGATACGACTGAGTATGCCTCATCGAGGTATTTCGCAGACTGTCTTGGAAGTTTGAAGTAGAGGCCGACTCTGACAATCGGTCACTCTTCTTCTGCTCTAGCAGTAGCCGAGCGTCTGTGTATGTTTTCCTCGACCCGTCCGCCTGAATATGACGAACATGTTTCCTATTTCCTGGAGTAGGAAAACGGTATTTTGTGAAACCAAGGGCAGGTGGCTCCCACTTCCTAGATTTAGTATGAGGGGTCGCCTCTCGCCCTTGAACTGGCTTCCTCTTCCGTGAAGTGGAGGGTTTCTTAGCCGACTGCTCCTTGTCCAGAGCAGGCGGCTTCTTGTTGATCAACTCTTGAATTTCTCCCTTGAAGTCCCTCATGAAGGTCATGAGTTCGTTCCTTGTGATGGGAGCAGACCCATCAGTCGGCTGCTGCCGAACAGGCGGTGCGCCTGCTGGCTCGCTTCCAGTTTGAAGATGTTCCCGTTCCCTCCTTTCGGTATGACGGGTACGTCGGGCCCTCAGGGTCCCGTCTGAAGCTTTGTGAGCTTCAACTTCAAATTCATTCTCAGTATCGTGGTCCGACTGAACTAGAGGATCGTCTAGGGGACGTCTCTCTTCAGGAGCCGGTACAAACGTGGGTGCCATCTCAGAAGTACTCTCCCCACAGACGGCGCCAAAATGTTTCGGGGTTTTCTGATGTCCTGCGGGAGAGTTACAATTCCGAGAATGGAACCGGACGCCTGTACCTGCAAAACAAACGGATGCTCCGGATGATTGGAGATCCGCCTCCGACGGTCAAGTTAGTACTTGATTAAGGAGTAATTAATGCGGAAATTAAAGTGATTGGGTCTCTCTAGGTGAGAGTGTTTGATGTGTGTAATCTGTGTTTCCTCCCTTAATGAGGATTAAGGGAGGTATTTATAACCTCGGGAAACGTGCCAATCTAGGTTTAGGTTAACCTTGGGCTGATTGGGCTTCCCTCGGAAGTTGGGCCTAGGTGACCGGCTTCTCCATTAGGCATGGAGTATGTCACGTGTCATGACATAATAAGTCCAGGGTGGACGAATAAGCGTGTGCCACGTGGCAAGCCCTGAGAGGTCCAAGTGGGGGACACTTGGCAGGACCTGATTGGCCCACGTGGTGCATTCCGATTGGTGGGAGCAAAATCCCCTAATCAAAACTTTTTTTTTTTTTTTGAGATATTGACTTGTAAATGTTAATTTAAATTAAAATTTCTTTGACATTGACCCTTTTCTTTTATTTATTTAAATTATATAAGTTAAAGTAACATATTAGTTATCTTGGAATATGAATTGTTGACATATTTCTTAATATGGAGTGTAGTTGTTGGTGATGATGATGTCGGATTAAGGGCCATATAATGTGGTTGTCGCTAGATATCATTGGCAAAGAGGATAGTTGAAAATGGTGATAAGAATGAACTAGCTCAAGTCAATCCTTGAGGTTGTTAATATTTGGCAAATATTTGAGGTACTAGTTCTCCTATAATATATGTTGACCATGCAATTTTGTTGGGAAAAGATCACTAAATATTTGCTACATATATATCTTATACTGCATTGCATACATGTAAAAAATTATAATTACTCATTTGTCCTTTGTATATTCTTGCTTTTTTTTTTGGGTTATTCGAATTTTAAGCTTAAGAAATCTCTATGTTCTAGCTATTTTTATTGACGAGCTAAAGAATGAAAACATAAATTTTATCCCCCATCACAACTCACCTACAACTCTTAAATAATTGTAACATTCTTAATTTCCATTAGTACCATCTTCTCAACCCAGCAATTATGCACTATGTCCAATGTCATCAATGGCTAAAACATAATTGATGAATACATTGACAACTTCTTATATTCATATGCAGAAGATACTAGCACTTTTGATATTTTAACAAGTATCAACATTGAAATTACACAAGTTGTACTGTCTCATCCTCCACTAAAAATACTAGAAAAAACGAAGTCCCAACACTAATAGACGTTGTGAAGAAGGTCGTCTAAGAATATGGAATGATTACTTCTCCGATAGTCCTATATATTCAGAAGATCAATTTCGGTGAAGGTTTCGAATGAGGAGGGATTTGTTCCTTCGTATTGTAAATAATCTACAAGATCATTACGAATATTTTAAACAAAGATATGAACTGTTGGTAGAAAAGGATTATTCCCTCTTCAAAAGTGCATTGCAGTAATGAGAATGTTGGCGTATGGGGTTTCAGGCGATGTCGTGGATGATTATGTGAGAATTTATGGACAAACGGAAATTGAGTGCCTAAAAAATTTGCTATTGGTATCAATGAGATATTTGGAAAGCAATATTTGAGAAGCCCTACGGCTGAAGGCATTCATAACATACTTGAGGAATCGGAGCATCGTGGTTTCCTTGGTATGCTTAGTAACATCGATTGTATGCATTGGAAGTGGAAGAAATGTCCGGTAGCATGGTAAGGCATATGTACACCCGAGATGATCAAGGTAAGCCCACTTTGATTCTTGAAGCTGTAGCTTCTTATGATTTGTGGATTTGGCATGCATACTTTGGAGTTGCAGGATCTAACAATGATATCAATGTGTTGGATCGCTCGCCAATCTTTAATAATTTTCTGGAAGGATATGGTCCTGAAGTTCAATTTACCATAAATGGATCTGTACGTATACAAAATGGGATACTATCTTGCAGATGGGATTTATCCGGAATGGCCAGTTATTGTGAAAACCATTCCTGGGGCAGATTTATTATCAGAGAAGAGGAAGTTGTTTGCAAGACTACAAGAAGGTGCAACAAAGGATATTGAACGAGCATTTAGGGTGCTACAAAAAAAATTTGCAATAGTTTCTAACCCAGCACGTCTTTGGGATAAACATGAGGTTGGAGAAGTGATGCAACCATGCATTATATTGCATAATATGATCATTGAGGATGAAAGAAATGACATAACATTGGCTATAGAAGTATCACATGATAGAGCTAGGAGTCAAAGTGATGGACCCTAAGTGCACGCTGGTCTCCTTCCAAATTATTATGCTAATCGTGAACAATTCTTTGAGAACCATCGAAGACTTTGAAATTGAAGAAGACATCATCAATTGCAACACGATTTGGTTGAACATTTGTGGAGTCGTTTTAGGGTAAGTGATATTTGAATTCAGGTCAATTTTACATTAGTAAATTTTATTGTACATTACAACTACTTTAATGCAATATGTATTTTTTTTTATTTTTTTCATGTATTTTAAAATCTTTTAATTTCATGTAATTCTATTATAATTTATTTTTATGCATCGTCTATATTGCATAATGTGAATTTTAATATTAAAATATAATATGTTAAGAGGAAAAAAAATTTCTTAAAGAAATCTAAAATGAGTCTTAGGGATGAAGAGATAAATCTGGTTGAGTCTTAAGGAGCCTTAACATAATTTTAAATTAAAAAATTAATTAAATTTAAGCTAATAACTTATGTGGCAATAGATTTAAGTCTTAAAGACAAGATTACGCTAATCTTGCTAAGTATAAAATTATATTACCCTAATATTTAACTCCTCCGCTACTTTCCTTATTCAATGTCCCTCAAAGACTCATTTCTCTCTCTTCTCCTTTCTCTCTATCCTCTCTTTTCTCCTTCCTCACTCTCTATCTAGAACTACTTAATATGTTAGGAGAGTGTTTTGGCAACCACTTTTCCATGCCAATTACACCTCCCTTAAATTCTACTATGTTGCTATCATCAATCAATGATGGAGATTTAAACCAAAACAACAACCCGTGAACAATCTCTCTCCTTATCTATTAAGTTTTGTTTTTTCTATGGTTGTTTAATTTCACACTACCTATAAATCTATATGTGTCAATTACACTTGAAGATTTAAACGCCCGAAGCCAAGAACAAACTTGGACGTTCTTCGTTTCCCAAGATTTAAGTTTTTGTGTAGATCTAAAAGTTTGTATTTATTTTTGTGTAGATCTGAAATTTTAATTTAATTTTTCTTATAATTTTTCAAGGGATAATCATCAATATTTTTCTGTGTACAAACTCTATAATTTTTCAACCCCCCCCCCCTTTTTTTCTATTTCTGATCTAAAAAAGGAAGGAAATTCTATTTACAAAACGGACATGGATTCGGAGTCGGAGTTTGTCAACTCCATCGGATTCGGATTCGGGTTAAGTATAAGCGGAGTCGGATTCAAATTTTAGATCCGTGTACTAAACGGATTGGATTTGGATCCTGCAGAGTACGACTCAAGTCCGATCCATTGCCATTCCTAGTTGCACACTATAAATAATTTTTTGGTAACTCAACAGGTCCTACAAAAAAGAAGATGGAAGGAAAATTAATGAGAGGGAAACTTGGGCGTTAATAATTTTAGTGTTTTGGCGGGTCTAGCTAGTCTTAGGCGGGACTTTCTTCACTGAGCGCCAAATTTAACTTCAGTGGGTCTCAATTAAAAGCCACTTACATCATCTTCTTCCTTTATTTCCCTTTAGATCTACCATTAAAATAAAGTGCATGCAACATATTTTCTCCAGAAACAGCATTTCCACAATTCACGACAACTCTACTTGTGTAAGTATCACATCAATTCCACTTCTCCAATGTGATTTTGATGTTATTAATTGAAGATTCCGACCTTTTTCCCATTAATTGTTGATTTTCCATTTCTTTCTAGGGTTATATTCGCATTTTAATCGTAACATTCAAAAAGATGGTTTTATTCCAAAATAATCAAAAGGTCATTTTATTTTTTGAAAGAACAGTAAAAGGTCATATTATTCATGACATTTTTTCCTAATAATAAATAATACTCCGTAACAATTGCTCTATTCTAATATGTTCTGCTAACACATGCACTGAGAAGCTCAAAATAACAGGTTTTAGTACTCTAGGAGTATCAGGCTAGTCAATCTATCTATAATATTATTCAAACCCAATGGGACAACATGCTAACGCCAAGTGTCACATTCCCTCGATATGATTTGGCGCCACATCATCGGTGTGTGTCACTATTACGTGTCATCCTAGGCGTCATCATTCTAAAACTCTTCATATATGTAACCTTCATAATTAATTTTCCCCTAAAATAATATAACCTCTAAGTAATTGTACATTAAATACAATTTAATTTGAAAGAAATTAATCACATACTAATGGTTGTTGATTCCTTGGATGCTAATCTTCTAGATTCAATACCAGCTTACAGATTAGACAGAGTAATATTTACATGTATACTACTGCATCTTTCATTTTATTCCTATATATTTTTCCCTATTTAAGAATCTAATATATATAAATAAAGTAGGCATATTTCGAGAGCATTCGGTGCGCCTCGTAAGCAAAGGTATTATTTCAACCAATTAAAAATTAGATTTACGTTTTATTTTAGAATTAAAAAATCACTCACCACCTAAGAAAAAGTGACAAATGATAAAAAAAATTATATCACCACCTAGGTAAAAGTAACGAATTATATTTGACATCTAAGAATTTAATGTCACGTAGATTAAAAACCACAAACAAAATTATCTTATAATTTTTTTTGAAAAGGAATTTATCTTATTAACTAATGGTAAAAAAAAAATTAAAGATAAGTGCACAAATTTATAAGATAAAATTTGATAGGGTTTATGATATAAAAAAAATTGTTCCTTAATCATGAATTCATGATTAAATTAAAATTAAAATTTAACTAAATAAAAAAATGATAAAAGTAAAATTTGTGACACCTACCATTATAAATTAATGCATCATACGACACCAACAAAACTTCGTGTGAATTTTGTGTTAGAAATTTTGTGTCAGTTTTAGGTCATCATCAATGGCTGAGTAATTCTTAGCTTAATTTTTAAAATCCATGTTTAAATTTACATTTGTAATTATTACTTAGATTGTGTTTATTTGGGATACATAACGATTGTATATGTTTATGTTTTGTTTACTGATTTTGTTTTCACATGCACATCAAAATACTTAATTAACACAAACTATTGCATCAGTTCGGACTGACCAAATGTTTCGTCAGTCCAGCGGGTTTTTGCTTTATACCAATGATCGCTCCCATCGACGGCGTTGTTATTGGCAGTGGTATTAACGACAGCGAGAAACTCATTGATTGTTGATTATATTTGTCCATGATTATTTATGCTTGAATTGGCTTGATAACTGCTGGAGATTCTCAGATATTTTGAAAAATGCCCAAAAAAATCGATTTGGGGCTTTCTTGTGTGATGTATAATTGTTGAAATTGATTGTCCTATGTGATTTTATGTTGAATCTTGAGCGTTTTGATAACAAATGCATGTATTTTGGTTGAGAAATGAGCATGTTAGCTTATACCCATAAGCTTAGTACGAGACCTTCAATGGTGGTTCCGCCATTGTTGACCTTCAATGGTAGGAAGATAATTATTTTATTTATTTATTTTAAAAATAAAGATTACTAAATATAAAATATGTATAATTTTATTCATTCATTGTCTAGATGATATCATCTAAAGGCTGGATGATATCATGTATTATGTCAACAATATTATCTATACGATGGATGATATTTCCTCTATTGGGTATTATTTTATTCTTTTTATATATATATATATATATATATATATCCTCTATTGTTTTTATGATATGAGTATCTTCTATGAGTTGGATGATATCCTTTATTGTTTTGATGATATCCTCTATTGTTTTTATGATATCTGCTATAAGTTGGATGATATCCTCTATTGGTTCTATGATATAAGCTAGATAATATCATTTATTGTGTATATGATACCATCTATAGACTGGATGATATCCTCTATTGGTTACATGATATCATTTATAATTGTGTTTATGATATCCTTTATTGGCTAGATGATATCCTCTTTTGGCTATTGATATCATTTATAATTGTGTCTATGATATTCGGCTGGATGATATCCTTTATTGGCTATATGATATCATTTATAATTGTGTCTATGATATCATTTATAGGCTGGACGATATCCTCTATTGGCTATATGATATCATTTATAATTGTGTCTATGATATCATCTATAGGCTGGACGATATCCTCTATTGGCTATATGATGATATCCTCTAACAAATTGTAGTATCCTCTACCAAAGATAAATTGTACATATCCTCTATCAAATACTACATAACCTATAACAAACAATACATATCCTACAAAAAAACTATACGTATCCTCTATTAAGTAACACATATCCTCCAACAAGTTGTACATATCCTCTATCAAATAATACATATCCTAATCAAATACTGCATATCATATATACTAGACGCATGAATTGTTTGGTGCGACTTGCCGCACCCAATACCTCCTCTAAATTTAATTCAAGAATTAATTCAAGCAAAAATGATTGGAAAATCAACGTACGAGTTTCTAGCCTATTTGATGTACTAAACTTCCGCAAACAAGATAAGGAGTTTTTTTTTTTTTTTTTTTTTTTTTTTTTTTTTATAAATTGTTTACATTAATTAAATTTTTCATAAACCTCTTTAGTTTTTTATTAATTTATTTTATGAACAAAAAAAAAATTTGTGCTTTAGGTGACTTAATCAAGTTATTAAATTAACTTAATTTCTTATATTTTTAATTATAGGGTGATTACGTTCACGCCTCAATTAAAGCCAACTTTGTTCAACCTTTTCGTCCAAAATTGATTGAAGGAAAAGTTTACTCCGTTATATACTTTTCGGTCATTCTAAATACGAAACAATATCGCGTTGTCAATGACAACAAAATAATGATTCAATTTTTTCAGAATACTGTTGTTCTAGAAATTAGGGACAATGAAAAAATTTCAATGTATATATTTGATTTTTTACAATTACAATTGTAAGATCATTTTTGCAACTATTTTTCACATCCTGTTAAATATATTGATTTATTTTATATAAATGTAAAGATTTATTTTATATCAATTTCATTTTTGCTAACATTTTAGTGTTCTAATTATATACTTTTTTAGATTAGATTTACTTGGTTGTGAATGAAGTTGGTGATTCTATTGAAATAGAAGATAAATGGTATATATGTTTTTTATTATTTTTAAATTACAATATCTCTTACATAAATTTATGTGCATTTAATGATTTTTGTTACATGTGTTTATGTGTATATTTTTTTAATGTTCTTGTCAAAATATTTATTAGGTAAACATAGTCCAAATTAGGCTTCGGATCGGAACAATTTTTTGTTGAGTATAATTTTTGTTAATAAAATTTGATCTACGAAAAAGAATGATTATGGGTGATATATTTATTCAAATATTTGACGGATGATATACCATATTTATGATTTATTTTATTAATTATAATTACAATTTTCACATAACTAAGGGTGAATTCTATTCACCTGATTTTTACTTATTTGAACTTATCTGATTTTATCAGAACTTATCTGAACTTATATGAACTTATCTGAACTTATTAGCCCTTAGAACTTATTTTAGTTATAAATTAAACTTGGGTAGCCCTGATTAATCCTTATCACAACTTATCTGAACTTATTTTTCCTAAACTTATCTTATCTGAACTTATTTATTCTTATCTGAACTTATTAACCCTAAGATAAGTGGAAATAAGGTGAACAGAACAGGGCCTAACATCAAATTAAAAACTATCATTTTCTAACAAGAAAATTAATCAAAATATTATATGGTATAATTAAGAATATATATTATCTTTTTCGTGAGATTTAAGTACTTCGTAAAAATAAATAAATAAATAAATAAATAAAATCGTGCATCGCACGGACTTTCTAGTAACTAATATATAAATCTAAAACATTTGGCATTCCAATTCTTCGCCAAATGTCGCGCCACGTAGGCGACAATTAATTATTAGTATGACATGTATAATTTATTCGAATATTTTTTTTTTTTGTGGAATATGATAAAAAAAATAAAAATAAAAGTTGGATAGATTTAGATAGATTTTGTAGGATAAAAAGTTAGTTTAGAGTTTTATTTTGCTTAAAATTTGGATATGTTTTTAAGATAAAACTTTTTAAAGTATTATTTTCAAATGTTTTAGATATTTTAGAATATTATTTTCAAATGTACCCCCATTCTCCTCCCCCAGAAAAAGAAAAAAAAATCAAATAGACTTGTCATTATAACTAGGGGTGAGCAAACCGGGTACCCGGTCAAAATTTTAGGATCTGGACCCGGAATTGGTTGGGACCGGATCCTAAAATTTGGAACCGGTACAACCGGGTCCTAAAATTTAGGAATTGGAATTGGTTCCACAGGGTACTGGTTCCGATTCCGGGTACCCACTTATATATATAAGTGTTGAAATATAATACAAATCATAATATTTTTTTGGTTTATTTTTACTTTTAGCGTTTAATACTTATATTTTTATATACATTAAGCTATTTTAATTATATTAAATATTGATATTTTTTTTATTATTTACTAATTAGTTACGTTCAGCATATTTTTGTTTTTTTTAATATATTTTGTACAATATATGTTGGGTTACCGGTATAGTAGAGCGGAGAGAAAAATTTAGAAGTTTTAGGGTTTTGCTTGTTTGATAGTGGGTTGAGAGTTTTATAAGCAATTGGACTTAGAAATTAAAATGGGCTGTAGATAACTCTTTAGTTTCTTAAAAACACAAACAATCCACATATCATATACAACCGGGTACCCAGTGGGTACCGGGTCTAAAATTTTAGGATTTGGAACCGGAATCGGTTACAACCGGGTCCGAAATTTTGGACCCGGTCCTCGAACCGGTGAGACCAGTTCTGGGTCCGGACCCAGCGGGTCCTAACCGGTTCCGGGTCCGGTACCGGGTACCCTGGGTCTTTACTCACCCCTAATTATAACCGATATAACCGATCTCTTAAATCTTAACATGCAACCAATCTTTCTCTAGATGTTAAGAGAAAATGAAAATAAGAGATCACAGCTTTAGCACCGTTCTTTTTAGCCCTACATTACACTTCTATCAAACCCAGCTTTCTATGTATTTATTTGCTTTCTATTTTTTTCATTTTTCTTTTTATTCAAAACACTTATATGTTTTATTTTTTTTATTTTTTTATTTCTTTTTTTAAAAAAAACTTTGTAATGTACGTAATATTTAAAATCCCAACTTATCTTAGAAATTTCAACCAATAATATGAAAATGGGTGTAAGTCTAAATTAATTTTATCTAATGAATTGATTTGAACATGTTACTTGCGTGACTTCAAGAACTACCCGATAGTACTAACTCTTTTGTAAAACCACCCATGTCCTTATGAGCGGTAGTACTATATATTTTATTTTATAAGAATGATTGCCGAATGATTATTAATGCATGAGCAGAAGTTTCCAAAATATTACTTAATTTAAAATTAGGAAAATTTGCAAATTACCACCCACAAAGTATACCAATTTTGATATAACCACCCAAAAAAAAAAAATATTTGTAAAATACCACCCATTAAATTAAATAAACGCTCAGATTACCACCCATTTTGTTTTTCCGGTGGAATTTCCATCAATGGGCCCCACTTTTTTTTTCCCTTTTTTTTCTTCTATTTTCTGGCTTTCTCACTCTCTCTCCCCGATTTTTCACTCTTCTTCTTCCTACCTTCTTTCTTTCTTCTTCCCAACCACCAACCACCAGCA
Source organism: Chenopodium quinoa (assembly GCF_001683475.1). Taxonomy (NCBI): domain Eukaryota; kingdom Viridiplantae; phylum Streptophyta; class Magnoliopsida; order Caryophyllales; family Amaranthaceae; genus Chenopodium; species Chenopodium quinoa. The sequence goes on from NW_018743783.1 coordinate 466,322, forward strand.
AATTAATCATCAGTACAATGTGTTTCGGGGTTTTCTGATGTCCTGCGGGAGAGTTACAATTCCGAGACTGGAACCGGACGCCTGTACCTGCAAAATAACGGAGACTCCTGGTGGTGGGAGCTCCGCCTCCAACGGTCAAGTTAGTACTTGATTAAGGAGTAATTAATGCGGAAATTAAAGTGATTGGGTCTCTCTAGGTGAGAGTGTTTAATGTAGGTAATCTGCTTTGTTAGCGAGATCAGCCGGTTATTACTGTGTGTAATTAATGTGTTTTTTCGTAATCCCCCTTAATGAGGATTAAGGGAGGTATTTATAACCTTGGGAAACGTGCCCATCCTAGGTTTAGGTTAACCTAGGGCTGATTGGGCTTCCCTCGGAAATTGGGCCTGGGTGGCCGGTTTCTCCATTAGGCATGGAGTATGCCACATGTCATAACATAATAGGTCCAAGGTGGACGAATAAGCGCGTGCCACGTGGCAAGCCCTGACAGTTCCAACTAGGGGACACTTGGCAGGACCTGATTGGCCCACGTGGCGCATTCCGATTGGTGGGAGCAAAATCCCCTAATCATTTGCCCCTCACAGGTGGCACGTGACTGGTCACGTGTTACCTGTGACAGGTGTCGCACTGTAACAGGCGACGACCTTCTACAGGTGTCAGTCGGCGAAAGGACGAGAGATTTTCCCGCCCAAATTTTGAATTTTGAAAGTGACCCTTCGCCTTCTCACTTTGCCTATATAAGGGAGGATTGTCTTGAGTCATTTTCACACTTGAGAACTTTGAGAGAGAACATTCGGACCCCTAAACTTGCTCTGACATTTTGGACCTTTTCTGCCTACCGCCTGTTCTGACAAGCCGACTGCACAGGATTTTCAGCACTTCATCAATCGTCACTCGTTCAGGTAACTGTCGGTTCTCTTACTCTTAATTTTCTTTTTATTTTTTGAAATGGCACCATGGAAGCACACGACACGACCTAGGTTAGTGATCAGCTGGTCACCGGGGACGGCTGAATCTAGGACTAGGAGTGCCGCCTGCCCTTTTCCGGACCCATCTTTGCCCTTTATACAAAGTCCGACTTTATCTGTGTCTATGCAGACCAGGATGGCCAGAACAAAAAAGACTGCTAGGATCTCAAATTCAGACGGCTCCTCCCACAGGGTGCCGCTTAGTGAAACATCTGACCAGGCGCTAGATGTGGAAGTGAAACAAGGCGGCCTGAAAGCCGGCAATTCTGTGGGAGGAGTCATAGTGACCCCTTCTCCTTTTCAAAGAGAGGAGGCAGGCCCCTCCGGGAGAGGGGAGGAGTCGTCCTCTTCGGACTCGTCAGAGGACGATTCCGAGTCAAGCTCTTCTGGCCATGCTTCTTTGGACACAGAAGAGAAAAACAGCCGCCTGCAAGAGGCGAGACTTTCTCACGCAGTTGAGAAGGGGGATAATTGGGCGGAGCCATCCGCCTCTTACCGAGAGCTAAATACCCCCTACTACTGCACGGTACCTCGGGGCCGGATCACAGCCATGCAAGAGAAAGTGGAGAGCTTTATTGCAAACCACACCATGGGCCCCGACTTTCTAGTGTTTGTGCCGGATCCAGAAGACACAGTCGTCTGGCCGGCTGGTACCAGTTATGATAGCGCCTGCTTTGGCTGCTACGAGGCGGCCATCAAGGCAGGGCTGCGCTTCCCATTACATCCGGCTGTTCAGCGGATCTTGGATGGGTATGAGTTGGGGTTATGGCAGTTAGCCCCAAACTCCTGGGTCAACGTACTCGGCTATGTGGCCGGGTGCGAACTGCACGGGGTGGAGCCGAGCTTCGAGGCTTTCGCCCATATGAACTATCTCAGCCGGACCCCTAAGGCAGGCGGTACCGGCTGGTATCAATTGACAAGCCACAGGGGCTACCTCATGACGAGAGGTAAAGCAAACAAGTGGAAGGAATGGCGGAGCACCTTCCTCATCATTGAGAGTTCAGACACTGAGCTGAACAAGCGCTTCAATAGGTGGAACAGGAATCCGCCCCTTCTTGCAGGCGGCCGTAGCATGCCGCATGTTCCCCCCAAGGCTAAGAAAGAGATCCTTGATAAAGGACTCTTTAAAGTAGAGTCGAGGGTCGACTCTACTTCAAGGGTACGAGAGCAAGTACCCCTGCACTGCGTCCCGAGCTTCAAATGGCTCTACGACGAGTACTTTTGGCCGCCTGTGGCCTCAGCAGTCGGTGCTCAAGAGGTAGTCGGCCTGTCGAATACTCTGTTGTTCCATACATTTCTTGTTATGACTTTTATTAACTTTGCTGTTTGTTTTTGCAGCTGACGCCATGAGCAAAATCACCGCCTCCAAGACTGCGGCGGCCATGTTGCGGGCCTCCATCATGCAACAAGCTTCAACCGACTCCCCCAAGAAGGGGGCACCCTTGGTGAGCTCCGAACCTTTCACCCTCTTTTTGAGTTGTGTTTATGCATATACTGACTTTTTTCTTCTTTTTTAGACGGGTGCTCCAAGAGCTTCATCTTCCCAACAGCCGGACCCCAAGGCCCGGAGGACGACTGTTGCGAGCTCTCCTGGTTCTGCCAGGAAACATGTGGCGGCTGAGAAACAGCCGGCCACTTCTTCTAAAACTCCAACTGGGCCGCCTAGAAGTATGAAGTTGTCCTTGTAAATTTTAGACTCGCTCCCATTTTTACTAGGTCTAATCCGTTTGTTTATGCTTGATGCAGCCGGCCCTCAGGAGCCTGACTTGGTAGAGATGGCCAAGTCTATGATCAGGGCAGTTCCTCCAGCTGAAAGGGAGGCGGTCAGGGGTGTCGGCACCCTTGACCTAGACGGGATTGCAGGGGTCCTTGCTGAGGTATACTTAGCATATTTTTGAGTATTTGAATTTCTGGACGCCTGTTTTCTTTTTTGTTTGGAAACTGACGCCTGTTTCTTTTTACTTAGGCCCTGCTCCGAGTGAACGGCCTTCGCAAGCCGCTTGACCGGAAGAACAAAGAGGTAAAGGCAGCAAAAGCTATGGCCGCCTCCAACTGTGATAAGGCAATGTTTCAAATTGCCCAAAATGAAGTTCTGACCATTGATATTCTTTATTATCAGGCGCAGGCTACCGTCGCTGTTCGGGCTCAGTTAGAGGCGGCCCAGAAGAGGAATGGCGAGCTGGAGGCGACCATCACCAATCTCAAGGCCGAGCTGAAACCTCTTCGCCTAAAAATGTACTCATACGAAGCCTTGGAGAAATCCTTGGCCAACGTAAAGGAACGCCTGGTGACCCAAGAGAAGAGTCTTACCCAAGAGCTCTCGGAAAAGGCCGAGCAAGAGAAGAAAGAGCTGGTCCGGGAGATGATGGAAGACTCCACTCAAATCCAGCGCATGACTTGGGGCCGCCTCTTCCCTAATGCCGATTTTTCCTCATGGGAAAAAACGTACCGCCAGTGTTCTGATACATATAATCAAGAGATCCTGGCGGCTGCTGAGGAAGAGGCGTTGGAGGAGGAGGAGCCGGTAGTGGCGCTTGTGCCGCTTGGGGGTAATGCATCAAAAAAGGATGCAACTGAAGCCGAGTCCAGCAAGAAGAGTGCTGACCAGGCGGCAACTGCTAATATTGAAGATCTGCCCCCTTCTTAAGCTTTATGTATTCTTTCCACGGCCTGCGTGCCGTTTGTTTTGTATTTACCCGGCCAGGGGGCCGGGGCTTTGAATATTTTGCCGGTCTTTAATGACCGGCTTCTTTTTAATGAATTTTTGTTTTGCTTCAAATTTGTCTAAGTATTCCATATTATAATATCCAATTGTTCACTAGATCGACTGTTTTACATGGCCGATAGTTGCAGACAGGTACGGATAGTTAGTCACGCCGCCTATGCCCCTGGACGACTGGTTGTCTGTTTCCAGGATAGACGATCAGTCGGCCATTTATCTAATCGGTATTCGAACTATTTTAAGGTCTGGATCCTTTTTAGGCAGGCGGTCCTGTCATTTGTAAATTTAACCAAGTTGGAAAGTGGTCTGACCAAGTAAACATGAGTGTTACCTAGTCGCCAAGGAACTGAGTAGTAGAGATAACAAGCGACGGGTACCGGTTGTTTCCCTTTATTCGCCAATGTTTGTTGGCTTTTAACTCATAATTTGTTAACCTAGCAGGAGTAGTGGTTGAGAGCCCCTATTTGCTAAAAACAGGCGGACGACTCATACCTTTTAGGCTCCATACTAAGTTTGAGGGAGTGACTATAAGTTAACATAGGAGTTACTTAGTCTCCGTCACACTCTAGATTGAGTAGTAGAGGTACCAGGCGGCGGAGGCCGGCTGATCCCCTTGATTCGCCAATGTTTGTTGGCTATTAACTCAATAGGTTACCTAGTAGGAATAAGGGTTTGAGTGCCCCTGTTTTCCAAAAAACAGGCGGTCTACTCAAACCTTTTAGGTTCCATACCAAATTTGAGGGAGTGACTATGAGTTAACGTTGGAGTTACTCAGTCGCCGTCACTCTTGCTTTAGAAGTAGAGGTACCAGGCGGCGGAGGCCGGCTAGACCCCTTGATTCGCCAATGTTTGTTGGCTATTAACTTAAGAGGTACCCCCTGCATTTATCCCAAGTAATACAGGCGGTCATCTGACTCAGATGTCAACTGCTACCACTGGATTGGTTAGTGATAGAGTTATCCTTGTCTCAAAAACGGCTACGTGGTTGCCCTTGGGGACAGTCGTATAGGTGCCGTGTAATTAGTTTATAGAGCAATGTTCCACCCAAAAGGGAGCTGCTCTCTGCGACGAATTTCATCCGTAGGGATGCCGCCGGACGCCTGCTATGATGTTGGGACAGGTCGTATTAGTCTTGAAGATTTGATCAGTTGGCTTGGCGCCTGGTCTGATCATTCGGCCTGTGGCCTTGGTTAGTTCTTGGTGAACGTAGGTGCTAAGTAAGAGGAGGGTAGCCGCCTGTTAGGAACAGGGTCGGCCAGACCCTAATCTTTTTTAGCTAAGTATAAGGGGGGTGGCTGTGTGTTTGGAACCAGTCGGCCCTCTTCTATGGAGAGTAGCCGACTATTTGTCCAGACGGCATGCCCATATGGTGAGAAAATGGAGAGTAGCCGTTTGTAAAGGTACAGACGGCATGCCCCTCTGAAGATAGAGTGAAAAACTCAATGGAGAGTAGCCGACTGTAAAGGTACAGACGGCATGGCCCTCTGAAGAGAGTAAAAATACTCAATGGAGAGTAGCCGACTGTAAATGTACAGACGGCATGCCCCTCTGAAGAGAGTAAAAATACTCAATGGAGAGTAGCCGACTGTAAATGTACAGACGGCATGCCCCTCTGAAGAGAGTAAAAATACTCAATGGAGAGTAGCCGATTGTAATTGTACAGACGGCATGCCCCTCTTAGTACAAAATTGAATAGTAAGTATGCAAACTTTTATTAAGTAGCTCTTGACTATTTACATCATTCAAAAGAAATATTTCTTAAGATTATCTACATTCCAAGTTCAAGGCAACGGTTGTCCGTCTGGTGTTTCCAGACGGTAGGTACCGTCCCTGACTTCCTCACAGATTCGGTAGGGTCCTTCCCAGTTGGGAGTTAGTTTGCCAGACTCATTAGCCCTACCAACTGCTTCCATTTTTCTAAGTACAAAGTCCCCTACTTTGAGTGGACGCCTGTGTACTTTTTTGTTGTATGATCTAGTCATTCTCAGGCGATAGATTTCATGGCGCAAGACATCATTGCCCCTCTTTTCAGGAAGTGAGTCTAATGCCAAGCGCATGGCTTCCCAGTTTTCCTCTTCATCATATAGCATTACTCGAAGAGTCGGCTCGTAGTGTTCTATTGGAAGAACAGCTTCCGCACCGTAAGTTAGGAGGAATGGAGTTTCTCCAGTCGCCCCTTTTTTCAGTCGTCCTAATGGCCCAGAGAACATGTGGTAGTTCATCCGCCCATAGGCCGCCTGCTCGTTCAATCTTTTTCTTGAGACCGTCCGAGATGATTTTATTAAAGGCTTCTACCTGGCCGTTTGCTTGTGGACGGCCGACAGATGCAAAGTAGTTTGCAATTCCTTGGTCACCCAACCAGCTTTTGAGAACAGGCGTCTCAAATTGGAGACCATTATCAAAAACCATAGACATGGGAACCCCGAACCGAGTGATGACATTTTTCCAAATGAATGAAATTACATCTTTCGTCTTGATTCCCTTTACAGCCTCCGCCTCTACCCATTTAGTGAAGTAGTCAACGGCAACAAGTATGTACCTCCTTCCGCCTGTAGCAGGCGTATATGGACCCATAATGTCCATGCCCCACTTAGAAAACGGTAGTGGGCTATGAATGGTAGTGAGGTCAGTAGCCGGACGGTGAATTAGTTTGCCAAACCTTTGGCACTTGTCACATTTTTTCACCATCTCCATTGCATCTGCTTCCAAAGTAGGCCAAAAGTAGCCCTGCCGCCTTGCCCTTTGAGCAAGCGTCCTACCGCCTATATGAGAAGCACAGTAACCAGAGTGAAGATCGTCTAGTATCTCTCGTCCCTTTTCTGGAGTAACACACTTTAAGAAGGGTTGAAGGTACCCCCTTTTGTGAAGTTCTCACTTTAACAGGTGGCTCGTTTTTTCAGTGCTGCCGCCTGTTGAGGATCATCCGGCAGTGTACCGTTTGTCAGATATGCCCTGATTGAATTCATCCAGGTTGAGCTTCTGTCTAGGATTCCAATAGGGTTTTCCTCGATGCTTCTCTTCTCCATCACTTCCCAAAAAACAGTTCGAGGAGTATCAGAGGAGGCGGATGATGCTAATTTTGACAGTGCATCCGCCTGGTTGTTTTTTTGATCTCGGCACTTGGATCAGATGGAAATCCTCAAGGGAGCCGACTGCTTGTCGGACCGCCTGTAAATACTTGATCATGGCCGGATGGGTTGCTTCGTATTCGCCATTGTACTGACTCACTATCAATTGTGAATCGGAACAGGCGTCTATTTTTCTTGCCCCTGCCGCCTTGCACATGCGGATCCCGGCTAGTAAAGCTTCATATTCTGCCTCATTGTTTGAAGCCTGAAAACTGAAGCGTAGAGCATACTCGTACCTGTCGCCCTCTGGCGACTGACATATGACGCCTGCTCCACAACCATTTGAAGTAGAGCTTCCGTCCACATATACCTTCCATACTTGGTCTGGAACTTGAGAGTCAGGAGGACGAGTCATCTCTACAATAAAGTCAGCAAAGGCTTGCCCCTTCACTACTTTTCTAGGCTCGAAAGTAACTTCGAGGCTCTGTATTTCTATGGCCCATTTGATCATTCGGCTTGACGACTCCATGATGGTAAGTGGCCGCTTGATAGGTTGGTCTGTATACACGACGACTGCATGTGCCATAAGTAGGGCTTCAATTTTTTAACAGCCATGAAGAGTGCAAGACCAAATTTCTCCACTAGGGGATACCTCAACTCGGCATTTTTCAGTACGTGACTGACAAAGTAGACCGGGAGCTGACAGCCGTCTCTTTCAGCAAGGAGAACAGCGCTTAACGCATGATCAGAGACGGCCAGGTACATGTAGAGTACTTCTTTGGGCAAAGGGCTGACCAGCCTCGGCAAGGAATGCAAGTGAACTTTCAATTTCTGGAAAGCGGCCTCAGCATCCGGCCCCCATTCAAACCTTGCCTTTTTCTTAATTGCCTGGAAAAAGTATAGGCATTTGTCGCCTGATCGGCTTAGAAATCTTCCCAAGGCCGCCAGACAACCTGTTAACTTCTGAACCTCTCGGATGGTACGAGGCGACTGCATGTCAATGACCGCCTGCACCTTCTCAGGGTTCGCCTCTATTCCTCTCTGATTGATAAGGAATCCGAGAAATTTCCCAGGCTCAACTCCAAATACACATTTCTTGGGATTGAGCATGACATGGTGCCGCCTGAGTGTGGCGAAAGTTTCTCGGAGGTCCGACAGATGATCTTTCTGAAGTTTAGTCTTGACAATCATATCATCAATGTATGCCTCGACGTTTCTCCCAATCTGATCAAAGAACACAGTGTTTATCATTCGCTGGAAGGTAGCCAGGGCATTCTTAAGACCAAACGGCATGACTGTGTAACAGTATAACCCCTGATCAGTGACGAAGGCCGTCTTCTCCTGATCTTTCTTCCATAAAGGAATTTGATGGAAACCAGAATAGGCGTCCATAAAGCTCATCAAAGCATGGCCGGCTGTTGAGTCGACCAGGTTATCAATTTAAGGCAGAGGGTAACTGTCTTTGGGGCACGCCTTGTTTAAGTCTGTGTAGTCTACACACATTCGACAGGTGCCATTCGGCTTTTTAACAAGCACCACATTCGCAACCCAGTCTGGGAAGTAACATTGCCGAATGAACCCTGCATCAAGTAATTTTTTAACTTCGGCGGCTGCCGCCTGACTTCTTTCTTCGCCATGGTTCCGCTTCTTCTGCCGTACCGGCTTCTTCTGCCGTACCGGCTTCTTTTTCGGATCCACGGCCAGTTTATGTACCGCCAGATCAGGACTAATGCCTGGCATTTCATGGACTTCAAATGCAAAGATGTCCTTATATTCTTTCAATAGTTTGTGAAAGTCGTCACCAAGGTCTCTCAGAGCAGTCGTCCCAACTTTGACTGTTCGATCAGGACGTGAGTCGTCTAAGATCAGGTCCGCATGCTCACCAGCCGGCTGAGGGCGGAACTCATCCGACCGCTCCTCTGCCAATGATTGCTATTTTCTTTCTTTTCTTGCGGCCCCTGTCTGGGATGCCTTTCTCTTCTTGCCGCCTGCTTCTTGAACAGGCGCACTCTCCTTGACATTGTCAAGGTCTGTTTTTTCACCGCTTGACCCAGTGGCCATAACAGTGGGCTTGAAATCCGAGAGATAGCACTCTCGGGCCATCCTCTAATCTCCCCTTAGGGAGCCGACTGTTCCATTATCCCTCTCAAACTTGAGCAACATAAGAGATGGGATTATAACAGCCTTGGAATTATTCAGGGTTGGTCGACCCAGAATCATGTTGTAGGCCGAGAGTTCTTCTACTACCAGGAACCGGACTACCATGTGTCGTCCTTCCCCTTTTTCGCCCAGGCGGATGGGTAAATCCACTCGTCCCAGTGGGTGGACGACTCCTCCTCCAAACCCTACTAAAGGGTGGGAGGTCGGATGTATGCAATCAGTCTGATATTTTAGTTTCGACAGACATTTGCTACTGATGAGATCTGAGGAGCTTCCGGTATCTATGAGGATTCGGCCAACTCTCTGGTTGGCCACTTTACATTCAATAACGATAGGGTCGTCATGCGGCCCTCTTACCCCTCCTAGATCTTCTTCAGTGATGACAATCTCAGGAAATGAATATTTGGACGGCCGTTCTTGGTGAACGGAATTTACATCTAACCGCCTGATATTGTCTTTGTTGCCCCTAATAGTGGGGCCGCCTCCTGAGAAGCCGCCTGCAATGGTGTAGACGACTGCATCATCTGTATCGGAGCTGTCGGCCTGTTGATTCTTTTTGGCCGACTGCTTTTTTGAGGAAGTGTTCCCCGTAGATTTCTTGACATAAGTGTCAAGATCACCTTGCTCAGCCAGGCGGTCCAGATACCGCATGAGACTGATGCAGTCATTGGTGTGATGACCAACATCATCATGATAAGCACAGAATTTATCTTGGTTCCGGTTGTTTGCAGAACCCTTCATGGGGACCAGCTTCTCAATTGAGATCCGTCCCTTGATTTCTTTAAGGATAAACTGGTTATCTTTGTTAAACGCATACTTTGGGGAGTATGGTTTGAATTCTTTTTTCGTTTTCTGGGCCGGATGTTTAGAGGAATCAGCCGCCCAGACCTCTTTTCTCTTCTCATCTTTGTTTGACGACTGTTTCTGTCGTCCTTCTCTTTTGTCAAACCTTTTCCCGTCCGACTGTTTAGCCGTACAAAGATCAGTCGCCTGTATATAGGCTTCTGCTTCAATCAAGGCCTCTTGAAGAGTCGCCACCCTCTTTCGAACCAAATCAAATTTGAAGGTAGACCCGTCTTTGAGACCTCTGAAAAAGTCAGTATAGGCTACCTCATCCGGTAACCCTTGAATCTGTATTCTCATCAGGTTAAACCGCCTGATGTAAGAACGAAGCCCCTCCTTCTCGCCCTGCTGAATTGTTCCTAAATCAAGGGTCGTCTTCTTCGCAGGGATGTTCATGGCGAAGTTGGAGGTGAATAAGTAAGCAAGCGTCCTGAAGCTATTTACACAACCAGTCGGCAGGTTGCCGAACCATTGTTGTGCGATTCCTTTGAGGGTCGCTGGGAAACACTTGCACCAAGTGGGATCATCCAACCCTTGAAGGTACATCAGGTTGGTGAATGCCATCAGATGGTCTTCTGGGTTAGTAGTGCCGTCATAGGCGCCTACTAGTACATTTTTCACTTTGGCCGGCTGAGCGGCTTCAGTAATTTCCTTGGAGAAGGCCGACGGCTGTTCACCAAGTCTAAGCAACCGTAGCTGCCAGTCCATAGGTTGGACGTTTTTTGCTGCAGGTCCACCAAACGGAGGTGGCTGCAAAAAATACTGTTGTTGCGGGACAAATGGTAAGTTTGGTACCGCCTGGTCGCTATGAAAGCCTGACTGACGGGAGGTGCCGCCTGAATGACTCTCATGATACGACTGAGTATGCCTCATCGAGGCATTTCGCAGACTGTCTTGAAAGTTTGAAGTAGAGGCCGACTCTGACAATCGGTCACTCTTCTTCTACTCTAGCAGTAGCCGAGCGTCTGTGATGTTTGCTTCGACCCGTCCGCCTGAATATGACGAACAGGTTTCCTATTTCCTGTAGGAAAACGGAATTTTGTGAAATCAAGGGCAGGTGGCTCCCGCTTCCTAGATTTAGGATGAGGAGTCGCCTCTCGCCCTTGAACTGGCTTCCTCTTCAGTGAAATGGAGGGTTTCTTAGCCGACTGCTCCTTGACTGGAGCAGGCGACTTCTTGTTGATCAACTCTTGAATCTCTCCCTTGAAGTTCCTCATGAAGGTCATGAGTTCGTTCCTTGTGATGGGAGCAGACCCATCAGTCGGCTGTTGCCGAACAGGCGGTGCGCCTGCTGGCTCACTTCCAGTTTGAAGATGTTCCCGTTCCCTCCTTTCGGTATGACGGGTACGTCGGGCCCTTAGGGTCCCGTCTGAAGCTGTGTGAGCTTCAACTTCAAATTCACTCTCGGTATCATGGTCCGACTGAACTTGAGGGTCGTCTAGGGGACGCCTCTCTTCAGGAGTCGGTACAGACTTGGATGCCATCTCAGAAGTACTCTCCCCACAGACGGCGCCAGATGTTTCGGGGTTTTCTGATGTCCTGCGGGAGAGTTACAATTCCGAGACTGGAACCGGACGCCTGTACCTGCAAAATAACGGAGACTCCTGGTGGTGGGAGCTCCGCCTCCAACGGTCAAGTTAGTACTTGATTAAGGAGTAATTAATGCGGAAATTAAAGTGATTGGGTCTCTCTAGGTGAGAGTGTTTAATGTAGGTAATCTGCTTTGTTAGCGAGATCAGCCGGTTATTACTGTGTGTAATTAATGTGTTTTTTCGTAATCCCCCTTAATGAGGATTAAGGGAGGTATTTATAACCTTGGGAAATGTGCCCATCCTAGGTTTAGGTTAACCTAGGGCTGATTGGGCTTCCCTCGGAAATTGGGCCTGGGTGGCCGGTTTCTCCATTAGGCATGGAATATGCCACATGTCATGACATAATAGGTCCAAGGTGGACGAATAAGCGCGTGCCACGTGGCAAGCCCTGACAGTTCCAACTAGGGGACACTTGGCAGGACCTGATTGGCCCACGTGGCGCATTCCGATTGGTGGGAGCAAAATCCCCTAATCACAATGCACACAAGGAATACAACAGGAGAGCAGCGAATAAGGTCGAGACTTTATGGAGACAAGGGTCATGTCATGATTTAGCAAACAACAATCACAATTAACAAAGAAAGAGACAAAGGTATACATATGCAAGTAATGAATCAGCTAGCCCAGCACTGAGATCCACAGGAAAATGAACATAAATAACATTGCAAAGCAATAAGAAACATGTATTAATCAAACTGCTGCCCTGCTCCTCCACCATACACAATAACCCCTGCCTATTTTCACCTTCAACTAACCACCACAATAAACACCCCCGACTCCACCGCAGCTCCTCCACTTCTCCGGCTACCCACAACCGCTGTCACCGCGACCAGCACTAGCACCTTGCGGTTTGTGGGTTTTCTTCAATTGAATTGGGGGTTTTCTTAAAATAGGAACCCTAATTTAAGAAAACCCCCAATTCAATTGAAGCATGAACCCTAAATCGAATTGAAGATGTTCTTTGCCAAATTGCTGCAATTAAATCCCGGAATTGGAGTAATTGGCTGCCGAATTGCTCTTTACAGTAGGGCCAATTGGTGATTGCGGGCTGCAGAGGTTGCCGTATTGGTGTTTGCGGTAGGCGAACTGGTGGTAATTATGGTGGCTGAACTGGTGGTTGTTTGTTGATGTTGTTGTTGCGGGTTGTTGGCAGGCGCGACGGGGGAAGAGGAGGGGAAAGGTGGAGCAATGGTGGTGGTGGTGGTTGGGAAAAGAAAGAAAGAAGGTAGGAAGAAGAAGAGTGAAAAATCGGGGAGAGAGAGTGAGAAAGCCAGAAAATAGAAGAAAAAAAAGGAAAAAATAAAAAAAGTGGGGCCCATTGACGGAAATTCCACCGGAAATTCAAATTGGGTGGTCATTTGAGTGTTTTTTTAAATTAGTGGGTGGTATTTTATAATATTTTTTTTTGGATGGTTATATCAAAATTGATATATTTTATGGGCGGTAATTTACAAATTTTCCTTAAAATTAAGGTAATTTTTTCATATGATATTTAATCAAAACTCAAGACATCGTTCCAATCACAAATTAGTTTCTTTATTAAACAACTTGTATTCCTGTCCGAGTCCTATTACTCCGGTATAAGCCATGTTCCCATACGTGTAGTCACCAATCACAAATCGCCACGTCAAGTAAACAAATTTTGTATGACAAAAACAAACGACACCGTAAAAAAAAAACCAACATTACAATTCTTCTCCACATCCTCCCTTTCTATTCTCCGTCAAATCAAACTTCGCCGGATAACAATCGGAATTCGCCGGGAAATATGGCGGTCAAAGGAGAGAGAAATCGATTGATACAGATCTACACCATACTTGGACTCTTATTAAGCTGCTATGTTTCGAACATCTCTGCTCTCTCCGTCACTGTTAACGATGTCGAATGTATCTATGAATATGTTCTTTACGAAGGCGACAAAATTTCTGGAAACTTCGTTGTTGTTGATCATGATATTTTTTGGAGCTCCGATCACCCTGGGATCGATTTCACTGTATGTTTATCCCTAATTCCTACAATTTCTGATTTTTTTTGTTGATTTTTGATGTTTTGATTGATGATTTTAGTTGATTAGGGCTATTGCGGTTATTGTTTATCTTCAATTTGTAGAAAAATTACATAAATTTCAATTTTGTTTTATTTTTTTTTTTTTTTTAAGATGCACGTTTGGGAAATATTTTGGTGGATTATCTTTGAATAATTTGCTTAGGTTTTTTTTTTTTTTCTTTTTTTTTCTGTTTCTATAGTTATTAATTGACTCGAAATTGTAGGGTAATGTAATTTTATACAAGATTATAGTTGTATGTTGATTCAAAATACATGTACAAAGTAAGATATTGGGAAAGGCAGTGCAATTCTGGTTCATTGATGCGTATATTAGACTTCGATGTAGCTCATGTCCAGCTTACAATGCTTGTTTTGTACGAGTAATAGCTAGTGATTTTTTTGATGAGCTTTCAGTCGTAGTATCGGAGAAAATTATAGGGTAATGTAATTTTTTTACAAGATTATATTTGTATGTTGATTCATAATACATGTATGCCTGTACTGAGTAAGATATTGGGAAAGGCAGTGCAATTCTGGTTCATTGTTGCGTATATTAGACTTCGATGTAGCTCATGTCCAGCTTACAATGTGTGTTTTTTACGAGTAATAGCTAGTGATTTTTTTGATGAGGTTTCAGCTGTAGTACCGGAGAAAATTAGAAGCATTTGAAGTTAATCCATCTATTTCGATTTAATACGTTGTAACAAGAAGTTAATATATTGTGACACTTTCATTATAAATTAAAGCTTTACGATGTACAATTGAGCTTTTGCCATTAGCTTAGAGATGATGCCGATTAAAGTTCAAGTTTTGGTGTTTGAACTTGATGTTTTCCGGAATTATTGACATTACTTATGTGCCTGTTTGGTTGAAGATAATGAGTATAGTAATGGGCTTATGGTGATGAATCCATGTGTTTTTTTGCTTGGAAAATCACATGCCAAAGTCCATAGTAATGCTTTGAATAATACATTACATATCCAAATATGTGTTTAGCTTTACAAATTTTTATTTCCAATCAAATCACATTTCCAAGTAGTAACAAGTAGGAATGAAAATTTTAAAAAATATACATACATGCATACATATTTGAGGTAGAGTTGTATTACAATGGACATTGACATGAGATTCTTTTTCTAAAAACGTTATGGACAAATCTTATATCATTACGAGTTATGGTTATGTACTAAGGTTTATCAAATTGGATGTATCTAATGGTCCATCTTAATAATATTGATTATATTTATATGCCCAATGTAGTTGATACATCATAAATCAAAAAATAGGAAACAAAAATTTCAGGATAGAAGTAAAAGGGAAGCTTAGTCAAACTAACTCTTCATTAAGGCAGTATATGTCCTTGTCAGCCTCAGTGTAATGCTTCTGAACAGGGGTTTCCAGATGATCAAATTGCTGTAATCTTCTTCATGATATGAATCTTAGTGTAATAAATAAAGAGAGAGGGTGTTAGAATGTGTACTGTGTGTTGAAAGTCTAAGTCTTGAGTTTCTTGACTTGTCAACCCCATTCAAGGAGTCTTATAGCTGAAAAAAATCACTGTTCATTAAATGAATAAGATTGTTTACTTGGATGTCAAGAATCATCTGCACATCTAAGCATGTTCCTTGATAAATCTGCTGTAGCCATGAAATGGTTTCCTAGCCTCGTTAATGAGCAGATTAGGCGTGGCAACATAATAATAATAATGGTATGCACAAGTCACACTCTGGTCTTACTCTCGCATTAGTCAATTAGATGATTAGTGGATTATTACAAAACTAAACGCAGTCCACAGCACATCTAAAAGTTAAGCGTAACCCCCCCCCCCCCCTCCCCACGGCTATTTTTTGTCTAACATAATATGTAAGATGCTTTCACTCTCTGGTGAGGATTTTGGGAGACCTTCCTAGCATGTGTGCTTTCTTAGCTGTACTTTTTTTTTTTCCAGTTGTATCCAAATGCTGGATTGGCTCAAACATGCTTATTGTGGATTCATTGCAGGTGACATCTCCGGCAGGTAATGTTGTCCACACTCAGAAAGGAACAGCTGGTGACAAGTTTGAACTGAAAGCTCCCCGAAGTGGGATGTATAAATTCTGTTTTCACAATCCATACTCAGCACCAGAGACTGTCTCTTTCTACATTCACGTTGGCCATATTCCAAGCGAGCATAATATTGCAAAAGATGGTTTGTGAATGTTTCCATCAATTAAGTATTCTTTCCCTTAGAGAGTATGCTTATGTTCTTATACCTTTGTCAGTCTTTCACGTTTTACACGTTGTTGTACTGCCATGTAGAGCACTTGGACCCAATCAATGTCCAAATTGCTGAGCTCAGAGAAGCACTGGAGTCTGTAACGGCAGAACAGAAGTATTTGAAAGCACGTGATACACGTCATCGTCATAGTAAGTTCCTATTGTTTTCTATGAATGCTAATACCAATTTACAATAATGTTATCCTTTTCTTGTCCTCTTTTAAACTGTGAGACGGGCGCATGGGCATTATGAACTTTGTGATTTTTTACTGGTTTGACATTTAACTGCAAGATTACTTCTTTTTTTCGTGAGAGAAGGTGAAGGTTGTATTACATGAAAGAATTGGTCACCGAAGAATTAGAGGACCACAGCTTCTGAATCTCAGGATTGCCTATAGGGAATCCCACAGATTGCCATATTCCTCAAATCCATGCTAGTATACTATGATTTATTTGTAGAAATCATTATATTCTAATCTATGTATTATTCTAGTTTGTTTGAAAAAGTTATGTTGTACACATGCCAAAGCCAACTGAGAGTCTAGGTTGCATGGAAACAGAAATAATTTAACATGAAAATAAAGGGGAATTGTCAATTAATGTTTTAAAAGTTTCAAGCTGTGACCTCATTATAAGGTCTGGGATCTGTCTTTGAATTAATTTAAATCTATCTTTGGGATAATCACTGTGATTGTAGGACTGAATTTATCTTGAACGTCTTCCTGGCTTATTAGAGTGTCCATAAGACTTGAACCTACTATGACCAAATGAAAACATCTGAATTTTCTAACTGATCTACTCTCCTGTTTTTCTTTCCATTAAAATTCAGTGTTTTATTGAAATAAGGAGATGAACATAAAGGCTAGTCAGCTGGTCTTCTGCATCTTTGTTGTGCACCTTGTTTAGTGATCTTTTGAAGTTTGATAGTTTTTTGTTGGTTTATCTTCACCATGCTCCAAGGACCAGCCACCTCTTTTGTTTTAAGGATTAAAGAGTTAATCTGATGTTTTTTTCTTTAATGAACTTTGACATAGGTATAAGGTGTTATATTGAATAAACCCCCACCCAAATATTGGATAATGGTTTGTTAAATTTTATGGGTTTACTGTAAACATCATCTTTACAAGGTCTATCCAAAACATATGATAAGTTCTGGATTAACAAAGAATTTTCCAATTACAATTGGATTTCACTGAGGGTCAGCCCTAAGCCGTTCCTTTTCACAAGAGGTTTGAATGAAGTAACAAGGTCTATACAAGATGAGGTGTTTGTGGTGTTTGCTTTTTGCAGATGATTCGTTTTGGTAGATAAAACAAAAGCTGGGGACCCCTGGGGTTACTGTTAAGTTAGAGACATGGCTTTAAAAACTAAAATCTAGAGGGTTAGTCTTGGTAGGATTAACGCATAGTACATGGAGTGCCATTTTAGCATTAAAAGGGGTCAGGTTAAGATGTGAGTTGTGACACTGGATGGTATAGACTATAAGGAGTTACTTGTTAATGAATGTTTTAAGTACCTCTGGTTGATTCTACAAAATAAGAGACATTGATCTGGACGTAATTCATATAATTAAGTTTGGGTGTTTCAAATGGAGAGCAAAGCAGGGATTGTCCGGGTAATCTTGTGATCGTAATGTACCTATTAAGCTTAAAAGGGAAATTCTTTAAGAAGACAATTAGACCAACATTATTGTACGGATTGGAATGTTTGGAGCTTATGAAGAAAAACATTATACGATGAGTATAGTAGAGATGTGTGAGAACACATTGAGGGATAACATTAGGAATGTACATTTTTGGAGGAAAGTTACACTGAGGATAACATTAGAAATGTAGATTTTTGGATGAAAGTTGGAGTTAGATATTGAGAATCAGATAGGGAGAATCAGATGGTTTGGGTATGTAAGATGTCGATGAGGTGGAGAGTTGGGTTATTGGAGATTACAATTGTAGTCAAGGAAGGCCAAAGATGAATGAAGGGAGTTAAAAAGGACATGGAGAAAGTGGGCTTACAATGTGATGTAGCATTGGAGATAAAAGGGAATAGACGAAGAGAAATTGTTATTATCCATCTAATGTATTGACTGGATCTCTTAATACATTTGTCTTCAGCGGATATATAAGGAGTATACACGGGTTTGATAGAGGATTAAATCACTATTTTGACTCTGTTACCGCATTCATTTAGAGTTTTAGATCTGATCCCAGGAGAACCCAGTGGCTTCTTACAAATGTGCAGATTTGATTGCTAATATCTATTAGTCATCTAGCACCCCTTTGATACAATTAAGTCTTTATTTTCTTAACTGTGTTTGAGCTGCAAGAATTTTTCTACTACTGCTTTGAAGTAATATCCTTTGATTTCATCAACATATTGAATTTCTTTTATACCAACCAAGGGTCCAAGGCTGCCAGAATATTTCTACGTCTCATCTTTCAAGCATTTTTCATGCTGATGATCACAAGGAAAATGAATAATGCACCTTAAACTATATGCCCAATTTTGTTTCTTTAAAAGATTGGCTTTCTCCTTTACATAAAACATGGACAATTAGGTTGGCCATTCTTTGATCCCAGTAAGGCTGTTTATATACTCTTATTTATGGCTGCCCACCCGATTCACTGGAGCTTATGCCCTGGCTGCATCTGGATCTGACCCAGGTCAGGCACCTGGCCTTTGGTGGGCGAGTCTCCCAATGGGGATATTGCGTACGGTAGGGCTTGCACTCGAGACCTTCCTTGAGCAGTAAAAAGCCACATATCACTTAAAACAACCCCACATTGATTTATACTTGTAACCTTCTTTGGAACTATAGAAGTCTCCATGACTGGAACCCACTCTTAATTATCCGAGATAAGATGGGTTCTTGAGCAAATTCAGTGGAGCATTTTAGTTCATTTGTTTTTATTGACTTATGTTTCAACTGCCATTTCTGATGGATTTCAATTGAAGGTGTTGGTGTGTGAGGATCCCCACTTGGTTCAAAACATTTTTTAGACCCTGGATCCCCACTTGGTTCAAAACATTTTTTAGATCCTTTCTGTTGAAATATATACCTACAATCCTTGCTACATTAATCAGTTTAAGCTTCAAATTTCCTGCTTTTCAATGCATTACATTGTCCGTTGTAATTTGACTGCTGAGAAAACTGTGAATAGGATTTTTCTTCTTCTTCTTCTTGGATACTACCCTCTAGTTCACGTTCCTTTCACTTTGAAGCATGAAAAAGCTTCTCTTATCATTACAAGGTTGTAACTTATCAATATTTTGCATCAGCATCGATACTAGTTACTACCTCCGTTTCGTATTAGTTGCAACTTTGGGGTATTATTTGTGAGATATAAAATATTTCAAAGTTGCAACTAATATGAAACAGAGGTAGTAGTTGATTTGGCTTATTTTTTATTTTATGTATTTGTTGTTTGCAACCTAGCTGAACTCATTTTGCATGTTTCTTTGCTGCAGCAAACGAGAGCACTAGAAAGCGTGTCATCTTTTATACGTTGGCCGAATATCTGATGCTGATAGCAGCTAGTGGGCTTCAAGTTGTTTACATTCGTAAACTGTTTAGCAAGTCTGTGGGTTACAACCGTGTTTGAGCTGCAGCTATTAATTTTTTTTTATGTTGCCGTTTACTAGTTTTAGATACGAAAAACAGAGTGTATGTTGGCTGTTTTGTTTTATAGATCCTTCTTTTGCCACTTGCTATTTATTTATCCTTACTTTGGCTGTACGTGAGGTAAATATGTTGCAAAAAGTTACTTCGATTAGCAGGACTGAAAGCCTCTGTCAATGTACTTTTCTTTCCGTTGGGAGGGAAGCATTGCCTCAGTAGAAAAAACTGATTGTAGTCATAATCGAAACAGATATAATTCGAGACATGGTTGATCAGTACAAATGACTATTAACAGCTGAAACTGAATGAAAGAGCAGCAATAACCACAGATTTATTAACCATGTATTATAACTGTTTGTGCTGGAAACAAAAGCGAAAATAAAGTGGGAATCATAAGCTAATTAATACGAAGTACCAGTTATAAAAAGAGCAATTAGTGATGGGAATGAAAGTTGGTTTTTGATTTGGATTTGACACAAAAACTATAAAACTTGAATTATAACTCGGGTTTAAGATTATGAAAATCCAATCCAACCCAAACCCATTAGGATTTTTTTACTTTTTATTTTTTTTTATTTTTTATTTTTTGACAGGAAGAAGAATATTATCATTAAATACCCATACGACATCTACAATAATAATAACGATTTGTAAACAACGTATCTAGAGAAAATAACATAACTTTTACAATCAAATCATAACTATTTTGCATATTGGGTATAACTCACACTCCACTGCTTCAAACTTGACTTGCTGTGAATAGTGATTTTCGATGTCTTTGCATCTTTCCAGGTAGAGACTTTCGCAATATGCGCTGATGTTTTGATCATAGGGTTGATGACAAACACTAAACCCATATGAATCCAAATTACCTTCTCAATTATTACTAAAACCCTAAAAATAAAATTTTCATCTATAGATGAGAATCAAAATCTCCAAAAGGTGGGAAAAACCCAAAAAAATTGGGACAAACTTTAACAAACGAAGAGAACAAAACAAAGCAAAGCAAAAAAAATAACAAATAAGTGAATTAAATTAGACTATTTTCGAAGAAATTAAACTATTTATGGCAAACGACCAAGAAAATTAAAACATGAAAAAAAAGAGGAGGGAGAAGAGAGAAAAAAGAGAAGAGGTTGTTGTTTGGGGTAAAAAAACCCCTGACAGATGGACCTATGCTAATGCGATACATGTCCCTAAGATCAGCGCTCAATGAGCCAATTAGAGCATGACACGTGTCATTCAAAGGGGAAAACGGGCTTTAAGCCCATAACCCTAGAAACCGTAAAAAAAGTGGAAGCCCATCAAATTAGGTTAAATAACCGAAGAGGCACCTGTCCCAACAACTCTATAAATACTGATCATTTACATCAGTTGAGGGGGGATTTCAATTGAATACACATTCATCCACACAAATCAGAGAGTGAAACACTCAGATATTGAGGCTGCCTCAGATAGCCGGATAATCACTCCTCTTCCTAAGAGGAGCCTGATCCCATTTACATTCCGCACTTTACTCCTCATACGCGATCAAACTTGATCGTCGGAGGCAGAACTCACACCCCCGAGAGTCTCCGTTGTTTTGCAGGTACATGCAGCCGGAGGTCAGTCTTGGTGTTGAACTCTCCCGCAGGACATCTAAAAAACCCCGAAACATTTGGTGGCCGTCTGTGGGGAGTGCAGTGGTTGCTACTGCTCTATGCGGTTGTCAATAGTACAGTGTCAGCCGGCATTTAGAGGCTGGATGTCCAAGAAGATAGCATTGAAGCCGTTAGTGTAAGCAAGTTAAATCAAGCAGCCGACCAGCTTATAACCAGACAGCATCCGGCCAGGCTGCTAAATAAAGAAAGCAAGCTGTATACACAAAGACATGGGCCGAATGGCCATCGTTACCAAGCAAGCCTTGTGTGATCATAACAGCCACCCTTATCACGCATGAGGGAGGCGGCTCTATGAGAACAGCACAGCCGGGTAAACGCCTTGGCACTTACCATGAAGCCGGCTGTATATATGAGCTGGGCATCCAGCACGCTAATAAAGGCATCCGGCACTAAATCAATGTAACATCGAGGCCGGCTGGGGTGCGTGAGTTGTTATTACCATTTTCATTATGGAGTATTACCATGGTCAGCAACAAGGCATTCGGCTAGAATGCAAACTACCAAAACCGGTTGTGAGTTCGAGCAACCTGTTTAAATGGCAGCAAGGCCGTGGGAAATTGGAGAGGTGGCCTCTAAGTTGTCGAGCACCATGCGGCATTGTGGTGGCCGTGAGAATTCGAAAGCCTCCCCCTGGCACAAGAGCCGGTCTTTCAAGAGAGGCAGGCGTTCCAAAAATACATAGCCAAATGCCGAGTTCAATGCAAGAAAGCTTTCAACTCCATAAAACTAACCCTCAAGTGAGGCTCGCATAGCCGACACTCATTAAAGACCAGCCAATAATATACAAACGACACTTGGGGGGCAGCAGCCATGAGCACTCGCCTCTTCAATGCCAACACCTTGAATGACAATAACAAGCGGCATGATTAAGGGTGCTTGAGTGCTAGGCTCTTCTTTGAATATAGGCGGCACCCTGCTTAATTTGCTACACCATTGAAGCCGGCTGTATGTATGTGGTTTGAGCCACGAGCTATCCGGTTGGGTGATACTTGCTACACCATTGAAGCCGGCTGTGGGTGCAATGATCAATGAGCAGCCGCACTTAATGGCATTGTCACAAGTCTTTGAAGCGAAACATTTGAAACAACCGGCCTTATCATGAGGCGGCCTCCGTGTGTAAGCACAAGCGTGGCTTCGAAGCTAATAGATTGGCCGTATGTATGGCTTGATCATTACCGCATGTATATGGGTCAATGCAACCTCATGAAATGCCATGGGTAATGACCGAGTGTGTGGTTGCCTTGCCAAATAAATAGAGTTCGAGGTCGAGCTTGAAAGCAAGCGGCATGGTTGAAAACCGCATATTATAGCTCGGTTGGCATGAGTGTTCAAGTTTTATCATTATTATTGTGATTGTAAAAATCATTATTATGATTATGATAAAAAAAAGAGGCATCTCAATAGAGAGTCGTTTGTATAATTCGAGAGTAAATTCGTTTCCTGAGCCCTGGTGTCCTGGGTCTCATGACCGCGGGCATCTCAATGTCGTCCAGCATATTGACAAAAATCCTCCATCAAAAGGTACCATTCTAATAATTCAGTATAAGCCTTGTGTGCTTCCGTATTATTATTGATTGATTTTCAATAGTTAGACGGTCTAAGAAGGACCGCATTCTACTTGATTTTTTGAAAGCATTTAATATTGGTTTAAGTCTCCCTCAAAGGCAGCATACCGACCGAAAAAGGTCTAAAAAGTATGATGAACTGGTTAAGTAGAAGCACCGCTTGTGCAATGTGCAGGCGGCAAAATCTAAATCAACCATCTGCTCCAACATGAGTAGTTATAAGCTAAGTCTAAACAACTTAGTGGCTATGTGTTGTTTCTTTTAGAACAACTAAATGAGGCCAATGGCCGGATGATCAAATTGAGGCCAATGGCCGGAATGGTCAAATTGAGGCCAATGGCCGGAATGATAAAATTCAGGCCAATGGCTGGAATGATCAAATTGAGGCCAATGGCCGGCTGATCTTAATAAATAAAACAATCCGTTTGCTCCAACATGAGGAGGCGTCCGGTGACGCCCATTTGGGTGAATTCGTCGCAGAGAGCATCTCCCATTCAGGTGGCACATTGCTTTATAAACTTAAAACAAATGGCCCTACTGACTGTTAAAAAAGGCAAGCTCGCAGCCGTTTGAATTGATCAAATGAAACTAAGATAACAAAACTTCCGGCTGTTAAATACCAGCTGTTTCGGGGTTTTTGGAGTCCCTCGGGAGAGTTAAAATTCCGGGAATGCGCGCCGACCGTCTGTACTTACAAAATCACGAAACCCCGGTTGGGAGGAGTTCCGCCTCCGACAATCAAGTTAGAACGTCTTCGGATGAATAAATGTGCGGAAAGTACATGAGTTTTCTCTCTAATTCAGAGAGAATTCTGCAATTAATATTGCTCGGTTTTTGTGTTTGTATTTATGAATGTGTAATAAATGAGGATTTTCCTCTATTTATAGTAGAAGAGGATCAGTTCCCCTATTAGGGTTACCGTGCCACGTGTCAGCATCCAATTGGATCCCATTGGAGCTCTCTGAGGGCTGACACGTGTCAGCGTGTCATTGGGCCACGTGGCATAGGGTAATTTTACCCCAAACATTTGCCCCTCACAGGTGTGACGTGGCTTGCCACGTGGCACCTGTGACACGTGTCACATTCTGGGAAGGTGACGGTTCGTCTCCTTCCCTCCATTTTTTATTTTTTATTTATTTTTTTAATTCGAATTTCGAATTTGAATTGGAGGGGGAGGTGACGGTTCGCCTTCTTCCCCCTCCTATAAATGGGAGATTTCGAATTTGAATTGGAGGGGGAGGTGACGGTTCGTCTTCTTCCCCCTCCTATAAATAGGAGGTTTCCTCCTCACATTTCACACTTTTCAAATTTTCGCAAAAACTTCCTTGAGAGAAAAAAGCTCTAACACCGGCTGCTTTTGCATTTAACCAGCTCCCTCTTTTCAGACACATCCGGATATCGTTTGAGTGCTCTTTGCTCAACTTACTAAGGTACCGTCTGATTTAGTCAATTTTTTCTTCTTGCATTCAATAGACCCACAACTGGTCTTTTACCGTCTGGGGCATCTTCAAGCAATTTTCTTCAAAAACGCCTGACCATCCGTTTATTTTCTTTAGCTTTCAAAACACTCACAGCCGGTCTCTTCCGCCTATGGTATCTTCAAGCCACATTTTAAGAAAATGGTTGGATCTTCTACAAGTCAGTTGCTCTTCAAAGGGGTACATCCGGGCACCGTCTGGGGTATCTTTAAGCAACAAATCAGAGATCCGTATGCTAGCTTAAAGGAGTCAACCTCCTTCCAAGTTTTTTCAAAACTTTAAGGTACCGTCTCTGCCCCTTGCAACTTTTTTTGAGCTTTTTCGGCTATATTGGTTGTTAGAGAATAATTGACTCACCCAACACACACACGGCACGGCCTAGGGTAGTTGTCAACCGGTCACCGGACATGGCTGAATCTAGGACTGGGGATGCCGTTTGGGGGTGTTTGGACCTCCCTTACTCTTCTGCGAATCCGGTCGTCTCTGTTCATGTGCAGGACAGAATGGCTCAGACAAGGTGGACGGCTGTAGACCCCGAGTACCAGTCAGGTGATTCAGCCGAAACTCTTGTTGATGATGCTCCTTATGACCAACCGGACATACGTAGCACGCCCGGAGATGAGATTCTTGAGGAATCCGGGAGCTCAGACGGTGAGGAGACCGTCCAGCAAT
Organism: Chenopodium quinoa; assembly: GCF_001683475.1. Taxonomy (NCBI): domain Eukaryota; kingdom Viridiplantae; phylum Streptophyta; class Magnoliopsida; order Caryophyllales; family Amaranthaceae; genus Chenopodium; species Chenopodium quinoa. The sequence goes on from NW_018743783.1 coordinate 490,969, forward strand.
CCGACTCCACTGAGTCAACGATGGAGCCGGATGCCCCTCAAGAGGATGAGGAGGCATATAACTGGCCTTCAATAAATAATCCAACAGAGGTGCACATGACCGGGACGTTGTTACTTTAAACGCCACCCTCCCGGCATTTTTGAAAAAGCGCCCGGTAGGGGCCGGATGGGAAGTTGTAATTCCGCATGTGGAGGCAGCCGTCGTCTGGGATGACGACTTGGATCACGCCGATGATTACTTCGGTTACTATGAGGCGGCATTCAAAGCCGGCCTCCGGTTCCCCCTCCACGACACAATTAAAGCCATTCTAATGGGTTACGACCTTGGCATCTGGCAGCTCACACCCAACTCTTGGGTGAACATTCTTGGGTATATAGCCGCCTGTGAAATGCAGGACATAACGCCTAGCTGGGAGGCGTTTGTACATATGCACTATCTTAGCCGTGCCCTAGGCGGCTGGAATGCGTGGTACACGTTGACCACGCATCCGGAGTTCATGATGACGCTTGAGAAGCCGTCTAAGTGGAGCAGCTGGAAGAGAAAGTTTTACATGGTCTGTTCCCCTTCTCCGCAACAGAACCACCGGCTGCGTCGCTCAATAAACACCCAGCTCTCCTGGGAAAGAAGTGTGCCCTCCCCAAAATACCGGAGAGGGCCTGAGATCAAATAATGGAGCCGGGTCTTTTTAAAAAGACCACCCTTCCTCTGGATGATGGGACACAAGTCATTTTCCCTAAGTTCTAGGTCCCTCATCCGGATTGGTTTAAAGACGAGGCGTTCCTTTCCGCCTGCGGTCTTAGCACTTTTTGGAGCAAACGTACGTTGATTGCTAACCAGCATCTTGTGCCGCCTGTATGGTGTTTGAATGTTTCTAATTTTAATTTTCCTTTTTACAGAGAAAGGTCTGGAAATGGTTCCTCCAGAAAAGACTCAGGCTAAGTCAGCCGCTGAGATCAGAAAGGAACAACTAGAGAAAACGAAGGCCCAACTGGCGGCCAAAGACGATGGGGTAAGCACCGGTTGATCTTCGTACAGTCTGTATGACTTGTAGCCCATTTTAATACTAACCGGTTGCTTTGTTTTCTTTTGCAGAAGGGGAGAAAGAACGTTCCTCGTTCCTTGAGGCAGATGATGAAGAGACCGGGAGAGGAACTCTCCCAGCCTGCTTCTCAGAGAAGGAGGGTTCCGGCTGCCCCTGCTTCTGCCAGAAGACCGCCGGCTCCTGACAGGCCTACTTCAGCAGGCAAGAGTCTGCGAGATATGGGCTTGAGCTCAGGGCCAGCTGAGGCCAGAACTGGGGAGCCTGAGATTCCCTTTAGCAGGGTGCTTGCTGTTGCATCCGGCTCTAATGCGGCTGGGGGTGGTGTCACCCCCAGCCTGAAAACCAAGGTACCGCTTTCACCTTTGACCCCCTGGCCGCTTGGGCCTGTTCGAGTCAAGTGCCAAGTTACCCAGTCAGGGGATTCTTCAGGCAGCCGACAGAATATTGGCGCTGCATATGCTCAGTAATTAACAAATAAATCACATGATGCAGATGCCTCTTCTCGTTGGCCGGATCCGCAAAACTATGCCAAGAGAATGCTGAGGACTCTCACCCGGTCCAAAAAGGAGGCGGTACCAGGTATCAACCAGGTCAACATTGACCGCATCAACTCACTGCTGGCTGAGGTAATTTATTGGTTGGGGTACTTTTGTGCAATTTTGTTCATTGCCGGTTGTAGCATAATTGAGAAGCTAACTTCTTTCCGGCTGACTTTGCAGGTGATGTTGATGGTTGATGGGATGAAGGTCCCCTTGCGGAAGAAGCAAGAGGAGGTAAGGGATGCCCAAAGAAGGGCAGTCGACCTTATTGATGTCACCCAATATAAAACGATTATGTATGAACTTGAAACTAAACGCCGGGAGATGAAACAGGAGGAGCTAATCAAGGAGCTCACGGCTGCTGCTGAGGAGGCCAACAAGAAAACAGCCAACTTTGAAACTCAGGTCAACAACCTCAAGGCTGATGTCAAAGCCTTGGGGGAGGCTGACAAGGAGAACACCGAGCTGAAGGTTAAGGTCAGCCAGCTGAAAACTGAGCTGACCCAGACCCTGCGGAGCACAAGGACAAGTTGGCGGCTGAGTAGGACTTGCTGGTCACCAAGAACGAGCGCGACTGCAAGGAGCGCATGAATATGGCCTGGTCCATGATCCATCCGGACACCGACTATGCCTTCTTTGACTTGAGGTACAAATAAGCTACTGTAGTATTTGACGCTCAGGTTCTCGGGACAGAGAAGCCGGCGCCCTTTAATTTGAAGAATGGGCCGGCATCGAGGAGGAGCACGCGGAAGAGATAGTGTCGGGTGAGGCTAGAGAAGCACAAACCCAGCAAACTCAAGAAGCCCCTCCTGTCGGCTAGGGGCAGCAGTCACAATAGCAACAACAGCAGTAGCTTAACATTTTTTATACTTCATGCCTTCATTCGGCCTGCGTGCCGTGTACTTTTTAGCATGTATTTAATTTCCCCGGACGTAGGTTCGGCTGACAATCTTCTTTTTAATATAGTTTCCGACCGTGTCGGTTTTGCCTTGATATAATTTTGCTTCAATATTTTGCGATTTTTGCCTTGAATGAAATATCTTCTTTTTTCTTTGTTGCGATTTGAAGTGATACATGCGATATGCCGTATGCATTGGCTCTTTCTGCCCCTGGACGGTTTTCTGCTTATAGTTAATCCAACTCTAAGCTGGCAGCCGTCCATACAAGCATCCGGATTAATAAATAGGCGTTCCTTGACCGTTTTGTAAAACAGAATTATTCCAAAGTTGGATCTGCTGGCGGTGCCGGCTGAACCCAACCTGATTACGCGCTTAACCGGCTGCGGGTTACCCTTTAGGTATTCGGCAGTGCCGTTGATTGGTATGCAGGCGGCCTGTGGCCGGACGTATGCATTTTAACCAATTGCGGATTAAATGACAAGGTTTTGACCTTGTTTATGGAGTTTGTAGTCGGCTGTAGTGCTTTTTGGCAAAAGCCGGCTACGGACCAAGATTTAATTCACTGTCTGTATTGCCTTGAGGCAATGACCGGTTGTATCTTGATTTCAATAGATCATTCGAACGGCCATAAGTTATCTTTAACCTAGTCGGTTAAAGCCGTTTGAGTTATGACATGTAGAACAATGTACCACCCGGAAGGGAGATGTTCTCTTCGACGAATTCACCCAAATAGGCGTCGCAGGATGCCTGCTCATGTTTGAGCAGACAATTTATAATATGTTTGGCCATTGGCCTTGTTAATAGCTAAGTTCGATACTTAACCTTCTACTCAGTTAGAGCAAACGGTTGCCCGATTGTGCATTGCACATATGGGACTTGGCAGTTTCCTGGTTGTGCATTGCACAGATGGGACTTGATATAAAAGATAACGGAACTAAAGTACTTTCTCATTAATATACTCCATTTACAAAAAATTAACAAGTCCTTAGAAGTAGTACTTGTTCAAGTTGTCTACATTCCAGGTTCTGGCTAGCTGCATGCCGTTTGTAGTTTCCAGGCGGTAGGTGCCGCCTCTAACTTCTTCAAAAATCCGGTAGGGACCCTCCCAATTAGGGGTTAACTTCCCTTGCTCGTTTGCCCTACCGATTGCCTCCATTTTTCGTAGCACAAAGTCACCCACTTTGAGGGGCCGTTTGTTTACTCTCTTGTTGTAGGCCCTCGTCATTCTCAGACGGTATATCACATGACGCAAGGCGACATTGCCCCTGCGCTCCGGGAGTGAATCCAATGCTAGACGCATGGCCTCCCAATTTGCCTCCTCATCATAGAGCATGATTCGGAGTGTTGGCTCATAAAGTTCAATTGGCAGGACGACTTCAGTGTCGTATGTCATGAGAAACGAGGTTTCACAGGTTGCCCCTTTTTCAGTTGTTCTGATGGCCCATAGGACATGAGGCAACCCATCCGCCCATAGACCGCCAACCCTTTCAATTTTCTTCTTAATGCCTTTTGAGATGAGCTTATTGAAGGCTTCAACTTGGCCGTTTGCTTGGGGGCGACCAACTGATGCAAAGCAATGTAAGATCCCTTAATCTCCCAACCAGCTCTTGAGGGTGGGCGTTTCAAATTGAGGGCCATTGTCAAAGACCACAAACATAGGAACCCTAAACCGTGTGATGATGTTTCTCCAATGAAGGAGATGACATCCTTTGTCTTAATGCCCTTGACCGCCTCTGCCTTAACCTATTTGGTGAAGTATTCTACAGCCACCAGGATGTACCTCCGCCCGCCTGTGGCAGGCGTATATGGACCTAAAATGTCCATGCCCCATTTTGCAAATGGAACCGGGCTGTAGATAGCCGTCAAATCTGTGGCCGGACGGTGTATGAGCCGGCCAAATATTTGGCACTTGTCACACTCTTTCACCATTTCCATGGCGTTTGCCTCAAGAGTGGGCCAAAAGTAGCCCTGCCGTCTGGCCCTTTTGCTAGAGTTCTGCCGCCTATATGTGATGCACAAAAGCCCGAGTGTAGATCCTCTAGAACCTGTTTTCCCCTTTCAGGGGTCACACACTTCAGCAACGGCTGGAGGTAACCCTCTCTAAAGAGCTCCCCCTTGTTGATTTCTGAAGGGGCGTCCGGCAAAGTGCCGTCTGCTAGATAATCCCGGATGGCATCCATCCAGGTAGAGCTTCGGTCAAGAACTCCAATGGGATCATGTTCGACGTTTCTTTTTTCCATGACTTCCTAGAAGATTGACCTAGGCGCATCACAAGTGGCGGATGATGCCAATTTGGACAATGCATCCGCCTGATTGTTTTCTGACCTGGGCACCTGACTTAGGTGAAATTCGTCAAGTTTCTCGGCCTCATCTTTGACCGCCTGCAGATACTTGATCATCGCCGGATGGATGGCCTCATAGTCACCATGGTATTGGCTAACGATCAGTTGAGAATCTAAGAAGGCGTCAACTTTTGTTGCCCCTGCCGCCTTACACATGTGTATACCGACTAGCAGGGCCTCGTACTCCGCCTCATTATTTGAGGCTTGGAACTTGAACCGTAGTGCGTATTCATATTTGTCTCCTTCTAGAGACTGGAAAATTACGCTTGCACCACAACCGTTCATAGTAGAGCTCCCGTCTACATATAACTTCCAAACCTGATCAACATTTTCCAGCTAAGCCGGCCTTGTCATCTCAACAATGAAGTCGGAGAACGCCTGACCCTTCGCTGCCTTTCTAGGTTCGAAGGAAATTTCCAGACTTTGCATTTCAATAGCCCACTTGAGCATTCTACCGGATGACTCTAAGATTTTCGTTGGCCGCTTGAGGGGTTAATTTGTGTAGACCACCACCGAATGTGCCAAGAAGTATGGCTTCAATTTCTTGACTGCCATGAACAGGGCGAGGCCAAATTTTTCAACCAAGGGGTACCGCAGCTCAGCATTTTGGAGAACATGGCTAATGAAATAGACCGGGAGCTGAATGTCGTCTCTCTCAGCTAGGAGAACGACACTGAGGACATGATCCGAGATGGCCAAATACATAGAACCTCTCCTGCTAGAGGGCTGACCAACCGTGGCAACGAGTGAAGGTGCTCCTTCAATTTCTGGAATGCAGCCTCAGCATTCTCCGCCATTAAAATCTAGTCTTCTTCTTGATTGCCTGGAAGAAGTAGAGGCACTTGTCACCTGACCGGCTAAGGAATCTTCCCAATGCCGCCAGACAACCGGTAAGCTTTTGGACTTCCTTGACAGTGTCGGGTGACTTCATGTCAATTACCGCCTGTACCTTTTCCGAATTGGCCTCTATTCCCCTTTGATCAATCAAGAACCTGAGAAACTTCCCAGACTCAACATTAAAGACACACTTTTTGGGATTAAGCATGACCTTATGCCGCCTGAGGGTGGTGAAGGTTTCTCAGAGGTCAGCAAGGTGATCCGTCTGGAGCTTAGATTTGACTATCATGTCATCAAGGTATTAATCATCCGTTGGAAGGTAGCAGGCGCATTCTTCAGCCCAAACGACATCACCTTATAACAGAACAACCCTTGATCAGTGACGAATGTCGTCTTCTCTTGATCTTTTTTCCACAAGGGTATCTGATGGAAGCCTGAGTAGGCGTCCATGAAGCTCATCAAGGCATGACCGGTTGTAGAGTCGACTAGACTGTCGATCTTTTGAAGTGGATAGCTATCCTTCGAACATGCCTTGTTTAGATCTGTGTAATCAACACACATCCGCTAGGTCCCATTCGGCTTTTTGACAAGGACGACATTGGCTACCCAATCCGGATAGTAGCATTGCCGAATGAACCCGGCATCCAGTAGCTTCTTGACCTCGGTGGCTGCCGCCTGAGATCTTTCCTCGCCGTGGTTCCTTTTCTTTTGCCTAAGCGACTTATTTTTTGGATCCACGGCAAGTTTGTGGACACCAAACTCCGGGCTGACGCCTGGCATCTCTTCCACTTCAAAGGCAAAGATGTCTTTGAATTCCTTCAGTAATTGGTGCAAGTCTGCACCCAACTTTGCAAAAGCAACCGTCCCCACTTTTACAGTTCGTTCCGGACGTCTGTCATCTAGAACAATATCAATATTTTCACCAGCCGGCTGGGGACGGAGATCCTCTGATCGTCCCCCGATCAGTGATTGCTATTGCTTCTCTTTTTTGATGGCCACCAGGTGGTCCGCCTTTCTCTTTTTGCCGGCTGCTTTAGGAGCAGGCACGGCTTCCTTGAAGTCATCAAGGTCGATGGGTTCCTCGCCTTGCCCGACTGCGGCCATAGTAGGCTTGACGTCTGAGAGATAACACTCCCTAGCCGTCTTCTGATCCCCGTTCAGGGAACCCACTGACCCGTCATCCCTCTCAAACTTGATCAGCATGAGGGATGGGATGATGACTGCCTTGGACTCGTTAAGGGTTGGACGGCCCAGAATCAGATTGTAGGCGGTCAATTCCTCGACCACCAAAAACTTGACGACCATGTGTCGTCCTTCCCCCTTCTCTCCTAGCCGGATGGGTAGGTCAATCCTCCCCACCTAATGCACCACTCCTCCCCGAAAGCCAACTAGGGGGTGAGAAGCCTTGTGCATGCTGCTAGGCTTGTACTTGAGCTTTGCCAAGCACTGGTAACTGATTAGGTCAGACGAGCTCCCAGTATTGATGAGGATCCGGTCCACCCGTTGGTTGGCAACCTTACACTCGATGACAATTGGATCATCATAAGGCCGCCTAACCTTGCCCCGATCCTTCTCAGAGATGAGGACCTCAGGGAAGGCTTTTTTCGACGCCTGACCCTCATCCTTTGAGCTGACCAATTTCCGGATGTTGTCCTTGGTGCCCCGGGATGGTAGGGCCCCCGCCTGCGAAGCCGCCTACTATGGTAAAGATGTGCTCTTCATCAATGTCAGAGCTCACAGCTGGCTTCTTGGATGGATGTCCATTATTTGTTTTGGGTTGCCCTTGGACTTCACCATATAGGACATTAAAGCCCCCTCATCAGCCAGACGGTCCAATGGCCGCCTGAGGCTATATCAACCATTGGTATCATGGCTGACATCCTCATGGAACTGACAATACTTGCTCTTGTCCCGGCTGTTGATGGGACTCTTCATTGCTGCCGGTTTTTCAAGGGTTAACCGATCTTTGATCTCCATGAGGATGGAGGAGCAGTCCTTGTTGAACTCGTACTTGGGGACGTACGGCTTCAACTCTCTCTTTTTCTTCTAGGACGGCTGACTAGAACGATCCGCCGCCCAGACTTCTTTTCTTTTCTTGCTCTCTTCTTTCTTGGCCGGCTGAGCAGACTGGCTCTCTTTCCTGTCGGACCTCTTAGGTTCCGACGAGTGGTTGATGGCGCAAAGCTCCGTCGCCTGTATGTAGGCTTCGGATTCCATCAATGCCTCTTGGAGGGTGGCAGCCCTCTTGCGGACCAGGTCAAACTTAAAGGTCGACCCGTCCTTCAAACCCTTGAAAAAGTCTGTATAGGCAACTTCGTCAGAAAGCCCATGAATCTGAATTCTCATCAGATTGAACCGCCTGACATAGGACCGTAGTCCCTCCTTGTCTCCCTGCTGAATAGCCCCTAAGTCGAGACTTGTCTTTTAGACAGGGATGTTCATGGAGAAGTTGGATGCAAACAGGTATGCAAGCGTCTTAAAATTTTTGAAGCACCCGGCTGGCAGATTGCCAAACCATCGTTGGGCTATGCCCTTCAGCGTTGCCGGGAAGCATCGACACCAGGCGGCGTCTTCCAATCCCTGTAGGTACATGAGGTTGGTATAAGCCATTAGGTGGTCTTCCGGGTTGGTGGTACCGTCATAGGTACCGACCAACACATTCTTAACCTTGGCCGGCTGAACCGCCTCGATTATCTCCCTGGAGAACGCCGACGACTATTCCCCAAAGTTTAACAGCCGGAGCTGCCAGTCCACAGGCTGGACCTGTTGTGCCGCCGGACCCCCAAAGAGGGCTGGCTGCATGTATGGTGATCCATATGGCATGTATGGCTGTTGGGGCACATACGGAGCCAGCTGGATAATCTGAGGGCCAGTACATGCGTGACTGACTCTCTCGGTTTGTCTCCGAATACTTCATTGAAGTATTGCGGAAATTGTCTGGGTAAGTCGACGTTGAGGCCGACTCAGACATTTGTTGACTTCTCTTCTCCTGGATGAACATCCGGGCGTCGGAGTAAGTCTTTTTTGACCCATCCGGCTGAACTTGCCGGATGACCTTCCTTTGCCCTGATTCAGGGAAACGAAGTCTTGAAAGGTCGATCAGGGGCCCATCTGCCCCTTTGGTTTAGGGTAAGGAGTAGGCACCCGGTCTTTGATGTGCTTCTTCCCTGAGGGAGAAGGCTTCTTGGCCGACTAACCCTTGTTGGAGCTAGTTGACTTCTTTATTATGTCCTTGATTTTCCCTTTGAAACTCGTCATGAATTTCATGAACTCGTCTCTGGGGAATGGGGCAGTACCCTCCGCCGCCTGGGGTTGCCCAGCAGGCTTGCCAGCTGGGTTGCTGGGACCAGCTTTGTCTTCGCCCTGTTCCCTTGTTTCTTTGGAACGGGTGCGCCTTGTTCGGAATGACCCGTCTGGGGCCACATAGGTGTCGACCTCAAAGTCGTCACCACTATCCTAGTCCGTATGGACCTCAGGTTCGGCCGTAGGTCGCTTGCCCTCACCAGGCGGTACAGAATCGGATGTCATCTCAGAAGTACTCTCCCCAGAGACGACACCAAATGTTTCGGGGATTTTGGAGTCCCTCGGGAGAGTTACAATTCGAGGAATGCGCGCCGACCGTCTGTACCTGCAAAACCACGAAACTCCGGTTGGGTGGAGTTTCGCCTCCGACGATTAAGTTAGAACGTCTCTGGATGTATAAATGTGTGGAAAGTAAATGGGTTTTCTCTTTGATTCAGAGAGAATTCTGCAATTAATATTGCTCGGTTTTTGTGTTTGTATTTATGAATGTGTAATAAATGAGGATTTTCCTTTATTTATAGTAGAAGAGGATCAGTTCCCCTATTAGGGTTACCGTGCCACGTGTCAGCATCCGATTGGATCCCATTGGGCCTCTCTAGGGCTGACATGTGTCAGCATGTCATTAGGCCACGTGGCATAGGGTAATTTTACCCCAAACACCAGTGGTACCCAGTTACTATCCGATTGGATCCCATTGGGCCTCTCTAGGGCTAACACGTGTCAGCATGTCATTGGGCCACGTGGCATAGGATTATTTTACCCCAAACACCAGCGGTACCCAGTTACTATCTTGGTCAGATGCTGCTTGCTGTTGCTCAAAAGCAATACCGTCAGCTAAATTTGAGGATATAAGCAAAGTCCAAAAACTTAGCGGCTAAGTGTTTCGGGGTTTTTCTGATGTCCTGCGGGAGAGTTACAATTTTGAGACTGGAACCGGACGCCTGTACCTGCAAAACAAACGGATGTTCCGGATGATTGGAGATCCGCCTCCGACGGTCAAGTTAGTACTTGATTAAGGTAATTAATGCGGAAATTAAAGTTATTGGGTCTCTCTAGGTGAGAGTGTTTAATGTGTGTAATCTGCATTCCACCTCTTAATGAGGATTAAGGGATGTATTTATAACCTCGGGAAACGTGCCAATATAGGTTTAGGTTAACCTTGGGCTGATTGGGCTTCCCTCGGAAGTTGGGCCTTGGTGACCGGCTTCTCCATTAGGCATGGAGTATGCCACGTGTCATGACATAATAAGTCCAGGGTGGACGAATAAGCGTGTGCCACGTGGCAAGCCCTGAGAGGTCCAATTGGGGGACACTTGGCAGGACCTGATTGGCCCACGTGGCGCATTCCGATTGGTGGGAGCAAAATCCCCTAATCATTTGCCCCTCACAGGTGGCACGTGACTGGTCACGTGTTACCTGTGACAGGTGTCGCCCTGTAACAGGCCACGGCCTGCTACAGGTGTCACTCGGCGAGAGGCCGAGAGATTCTCCCGCCAAAATTTTGAATTCTGGAAGTGACCCTTCGCCTTCTCACTTTGCCTATATAAAGGAGTGTTGACTTCGGTCATTTTCACACTTGAAAACTTGTGAGAGAACATTCGGACCCCTGAACTTGCTCTGACATTTTGGACCCTTTCTGCCTACCGCCTGCTCTGACAAGCCGACTGCAAAGGATTTTCAGAACTTCATCAATCGTCACTCGTTCTCTTACTCTTAATTTTCTCTTTACTTTATTTCTTTTTTGAAATGGCACCACGAAAACACACGACATGACCTAGGTTAGTGATCAGCTGGTCACCGGGGACGACTGAATCTAGGACTAGGAGTGCCGCCTGCCCTTTTCTGGACCCATCTTTGCCCTTTATACAAAGTCCGACTGTATCTGTGTCTACGCAGAGCATGATGGCCAGAACAAAAAAGACTGCCAGGATCTCAAACTCAGACAGCTCCTCCCATAGGGTGCCAATTAGTGAAACATCTGACCAGGCGCCAGATGTGGAAGTGAAACAAAGCGGCTTGAAAGCCGGCACTTCTGAGGGAGGAGTCAAAGTGACCCCTTCCCATTTTACAGTTGACAATTCTACATTCTCTCCTGCTCCTTTTAAAGGAGAGGAGGCGGGCCCCTCCGGGAGAGGGGAGGAGTCGTAAAGGTACGCCTGGTGACCCAGGAGAAGAGTCTTACTCAGGAGCTCTCAGAAAAGGCCGAGCAAGAAAAGAAAGAGCTGGTCCGGGAGATGATGGAAGACTCTGCTCAAATCCAGCGCATGACTTGGGGCCGCCTCTTCCCCAATGCCGACTTTGCCTCATGGGAAATAACATACCGCCATTGTTCTGATAGATATAATTAAGAGATCCTGGCGGCTGCTGAGGAAGAGGCGTTGGAGGAGGAGGAGCAGCCGGTAGTGGAGCTTGTGCCGCTTGGGGGTAATGCATCAAAGAAGGATGCAGCAGAAGCCGAGTCCAGCAAGAAGAGTGCTGACCAGGCGGCAGCTGCTAATATTGAAGATCTGCCCCCTTCTTAAGCTTTATGTCTTCTTTCCACGGCCTGCGTGCCGTTTGTTTGTATTTACCCGGCCAGGGGGCCGGGGCTCTAAATATTTTGCCGGTCTTTAATGACCGGCTTCTTTTTAATGAATTTTTTTGTTTTGCTTCAAATTTGTTTAAGTATTGAATATTCTGATATCCAATTGTACACTATACCGACTGTTTTACATGGCCAATAGTTGCAGACAGGTACGGATAGTTAGTCACGCCGCCTATGCCCCTGGACGACTGGTTGTTTGTTTCCAGGCTAGACGATCAGTCGGCCATTTATCCAATCGGTATTCGAACCATTTTAAAGACTGGATCCCCTTTAGGCAGGCGGTCCTGTCATTTGTAAAATTAACCAAGTAGGAAAGTTGTTTCCTACTTGTCATGCTTTTAGGCTAGAGACTTTAGGCCGTCTAGGCCGACTGTTTCCCGCCATATTTAATCTAGTGTGAACAGGTGCTGTATGAACACCTTTTTAGTTTCATACTAAAATTTTTAAGGAGTGACCAAGTAAACATGATTGTTACCTAGTCGCCAAGTAACTGAGTAGTAGAGGTATCAAGCGGTGGATACCGGTTGTTCCCCTTTATTCGCCAATGTTTGTTGGCTTTTAACTCATAAGTTGTTAACCTAGCAGGAGTAGTGGTTGAGAGCCCTTGTTTGCTAAAAACAGGCGGATGACTCATACCTTTTAGGCTCCATACTAAGTTTGAGAGAGTGACTATGAGTTAACTTTGGAGTTACTCAGTCGCCGTCACTCCTGCTTGAGTAGTAATGGTACCAGGCGGCGGAGGCCGGCTGAACCTTTTGATTCGCCAATGTTTGTTGGCTATTAACTCAAGAGGTACCCCCTGCATTTATCCCAAGTAATACAGGCGGTCATCTGACTCAGATGCCAACTGCTACCACTGGTTTGGTCAGTGATAGAGTTATCCTTGTCTCAAAAACGGCTACGTGGTTGCCCTGGGGGGCAGTCGTATAGGTGCCGTGTAATTAGTTTATAGAGCAATGTTCCACCCAAAAGGGAGCTGCTCTCTGCGACGAATTTCATCCGGAGGGATGCCGCCGGACGCCTGCTATGATGTTGGGACAGGTCGTATTAGTTTTGAAGATTGGATCAGTTGGCTTGGCGCCTGGTCTGATCATTCGGCCTGTGGCGTTGGTTAGTTCTTGGTGAACGTAAGTGCTAAGTAAAAGGAGGGTAGCCGCCTGTTTAGGCACAGGGTCGGCCAGGCCCTGATCATTTTTAGTTAAGTATAAGGGGGGTGGCTGTGTGTTTGGAACCAGTCGGCCCTCCTCTATGGAGAGTAGCCGACTATATGTCCAGACGGCATGCCCCTATGGTGATAGAGTAAAATATTCAATGGAGAGTAGCCGACTGTAAAGGTACAGGCGGCATGCCCCTCTGAAGATAGAGTAAAATACTCAATGGAGAGTAGCCGACTGTAAAGGTACAGACGCATGTCCCTCTGAAGATAGAGTAAAATACTCAATGGAGAGTAGCCGACTGTAAATGTATAGGCGGCCTGCCCCTCTTAAGTAAGAATAAAAATTAAACATGGAGAGTAGCCGACTGTTTGTCAGCAGGCATGCCCCTCTTAAGTAAGAATAAAAACTGAGTATGGAGAGTAGCCGACTGTTTGTTAGTAGGCGTGCCCCTCTTAGTACAAAATTGAATACTAAGTATGCAAACTTTTATTAAGTAGCCCTTGACTATTTACATCATTCAAAAGAAATATTTCTTAAGATTATCTACATTCCAAGTTCGAGGCAATGGTTGTCCGTCTGGTGTTCCCAGACGGTAGGTACCGTCCCTGACCTCTTCACAGATTCGGTAGGGTCCTTCCTAGTTGGGAGTTAGTTTGCCAGACTCATTAGCCCTACCAACTGCTTCCATTTTTCTAAGTACAAAGTCCCCCACTTTGAGTGGACGCCTGTGTACTTTTTTGTTGTATGATCTAGTCATTCTCAGGCGGTAAATTTCATGGCGCAAGACAGCATTGCCCCTCCTTTCAGGAAGTGAGTCTATTGCCAGGCGCATGGCTTCCCAGTTTGCCTCTTCGTCATATAGCATTACTCGAAGAGTCGGCTCGTAGTGTTCTATTGGAAGAACAGATTCCGCACCATAAGTTAGGAGGAATGGAGTTTCTCCAGTCGCCCCTTTTTCAGTCGTCCTAATGGCCCAGAGAACATGTGGTAATTCATCCGCCCATAGGCCGCCTGCTCGTTCAATCTTTTTCTTGAGACCGTCTGAGATGATTTTATTAAATGCTTCTACCTGGCCGTTTGCTTGTGGACGGCCGACAGATGCAAAGTAGTGTGCAATTCCTTGGTCACCCAACCAGCTTTTGAGAACAGGCGTCTCAAATTGGGGACCATTATCAAAAACCATAGACATGGTAACCCCGAACCGAGTGATGACATTTTTCCAAATGAATGAAATTACATCCTTCGTCTTGATTCCCTTTACAGCCTTCGCCTCTACCCATTTAGTGAAGTAGTCGACGGCAACAAGTATGTACCTCCTTCCGCCTGTAGCAGGCGTATATGGACCCAGAATATCCATGCCCCACTTAGCAAACGGTAGTGGGCTATGAATGGTAGTGAGGTCAGTAGCCGGACGGTGAATTAGTTTGCCAAACCTTTGGCACTTGTCACATTTTTTCACCACCTCCATCGCATCTGCTTCTAAAGTAGGCCAAAAGTAGCCTTGCCGCCTTGCTCGTTGAGCAAGCGTCCTACGGCCTATATGGGAAGCACAGTAACCAGAGTGAAGATCGTCCAGTATCTCTCGCCCCTTTTCTGGAGTAACACACTTTAAGAAGGGTTGAAGGTACCCCCTTTTGTGAATTTCTCCCTTTATTATTTCAAAACTGGTTGCTCGTTTTTTCAGTGCTGCCTCCTGTTGATGATCATCCGGCAGGGTACCATTTGTCAGATATGCCCTGATTGGATCCATCCAGGTTGAGCTTCTGTCTAAGATTCCAATAGGTTCTTCCTCAATGCTTCTCCTCTCCATTACTTCCCAAAAAACAGTTCGAGGAGTATCACAGGAGGCGGATGATGCTAATTTTGAAAGTGCATCCGCCTGGTTGTTTTCTGATCTCGGCACTTGGGTCAGATGGAAATCCTCAAGGGAGCCGACTGCTTGTCGGACCGCCTGTAAATACTTGATCATGGCCGGATGGGTTGCTTCGTATTCGCCATTGTACTGACTCACTATCAATTGTGAATCGGAACAGGCGTCTATTTTTCTTGCTCCTGCCGCCTTGCACATGCGGATTCCAGCTAGTAAAGCTTCATATTCTGCCTCATTGTTTGAGGCCTGAAAACAGAAGCGTAGAGCATACTCGTACCTGTCGCCCTCTGGCGACTGACATATGACGCCTGCTCCACAACCATTTGAAGTAGAACTTCCGTCCACATATACCTTCCAGACTTGGTCTGTAACTTGAGAGTCAGGAGGACGAGTCATCTCAACAATAAAGTCAGCAAAAGCTTGCCCCTTCACTGCTTTTCTAGGCTCGAAAGTAACTTCGAGGCTCTGTATTCCTATGGCCCATTTGATCATTCGGCCTGACGACTCCATGATGGTCAGTGGCCGCTTGATAGGTTGGTCTGTATACACGACGACTGCATGTGCCAAAAAGTAGGGCTTCAATTTTTTAACAGCCATGAAGAGTGCAAGACCAAATTTCTCCACTAAGGGATACCTTAACTCGGCATTTTTCAGTACATGACTGACAAAGTAGACCGGGAGCTGACAGTCGTCTCTTTCAGCAAGGAGAACAGCGCTTAACGCATGATCAGAGACGACCAAGTACATGTAGAGTACTTCTTTGGGCAAAGGGCTGACCAGCCTCGGCAAGGAATGCAAGTGAACTTTCAATTTCTAGAAGGCCGCCTCAGCATCCGGCCCCCATTCAAACCTTGCCTTTTTCTTAATTGCCTGGAAAAGTATAGGCATTTGTCGCCTGATCGGCTTAGAAATCTTCCCAAGGCCGCCAGACAACCTGTTAACTTCTAAACCTCTCGGATGGTACGAGGGGACTGCATGTCAATGACCGCCTGCACCTTCTTAGGGTTCGCCTCTATTCCTCTCTGATTGATAAGGAATCCGAGAAATTTCCCATACTCAACTCCAAAGACACATTTCTTGGGATTGAGCATGACGTGGTGCCGCCTGAGTGTGGCGAAAGTTTCTCGGAGGTCCGACAGATGATCTTTCTGAAGTTTAGACTTGACAATCATATCATCAATATATGCCTCAACATTTCTCCCAATTTGATCAAAGAACATAGTGTTTATCATTCGCTGGAAAGTGGTCGGGGCATTCTTAAGACCAAACGGCATGACCGTGTAACACTATAACCCCTGATCAGTGACGAAGGCCGTCTTCTCCTGATCTTTCTTCCATAAAGGAATTTGATGGAAACCAGAGTAGGGGTCCATAAGGCTCATCAAAGCATGGCCGACTGTTGAGTCGACCAGGTTATCAATTTTAGGCAGAGGGTAACTGTCTTTGGGGCACGCCTTGTTTAAGTCTGTGTAGTCTACACACATTCGCCAGGTGCCATTCGGCTTTTTAACAAGCACCACATTTGCAACCTAGTCTGGGAAGTAACATTGCCGAATGAACCCTGCATCAAGTAATTTTTTAACTTCGGCGGCTGCCGCCTGACTTCTTTCTTCGCCATGGTTCCGCTTCTTCTGCCGTACCGGCTTCTTTTTCGGATCCACGGCCAGTTTATGTACCGCCAGATCAGGACTAATTCCTGGCATTTCATGGACTTCGAATGCAAAGATGTCCTTGTATTCTTTCAATAGTTTGTGAAAGTCGTCACCTAGGTCCCTTAGAGAAGTCGTCCCAACCTTGATTGTTTTGTCAAGACGCGAGTCATCTAACATCAGGTCCGTATGCTCACAAGCTGGCTGAGGGCGGAATTCATCCGACCGCTCCTCTGCTAATGATTTCTATTTTCTGTCTTTTCTTGCGGCCCCTGTCTGGGATGCCTTTCTCTTCTTGCCGCCTGCTTCTTGAACAGGCGCACTCTCCTTGACATTGTCAAGGTCTATTTTTCCACCACTCGACCCAGTGGCCATAACAGTGGGCTTGACATCCGAGAGATAGCACTCTCGGGCCATCCTCTGATCTCCCCTTAAGGACCCGACTGTTCCATTATCCCTCTCAAACTTGAGCAACATAAGAGATGGGATTATAACAGCCTTGGAATTATTCAGGGTTGGTCGTCCCAGAATCATGTTGTAGGCCGAGAGTTCTTCTACTACCAGGAACCGGACTACCATGTGTCGTTCTTCCCCTTTTTCGCCCAGGCGGATGGGTAAATCCACTCGTCCCACTGGGTGGACGACTCCTCCTCCAAACCCTACTAAAGGGTGGGATGCCGGATGTATGCAATCAGTCTAATATTTTAGTTTCGACAGACATTTGCTACTGATGAGATCTGAGGAGCTTCCGGTATCTATGAGGATTCGGCCAACTCTCTGGTTGGCCAATTTACATTCAATAACGATAGGGTCGTCATGCGGCCCTCTTAACCCTCCTAGATCTTCTGCAGTGATGACAATCTCAGGAAATGAATATTTGGAGGGCCGTTCTTGGTGAACGGAATTTACATCTAACCGTCTGATATTGTCTTTGTCGCCCCTAATAGTGGGGCCGCCTCCTGAGAAGCCGCCTGCAATGGTGTAGACGGCTGCATCATCTGTATCGGAGCTGTCGGCCTGTTGATTCTTTTTGGTCGACTGCTTTTTTGAGGAAGTGTTCCCCGTAGATTTCTTGACATAAGTGTCAAGATCACCTTGCTCAGCCAGGCGGTCCAGATACCGCATGAGACTGATGCATTCAATGGTGTGATGACCAACATCTTCATGATAATCACAGAATTTTTCTTGGTTCCGGTTGTTTGCAGAACCCTTCATGGGGACCGGCTTCTCAATTGAGATCCGTCCCTTGATTTCCTTTAGGATAAATTGGCTACTCTTGTTAAACGCATACTTTGGGGAGTATGGTTTGAATTCTTTTTTCTTCTTCTGGGACGGTTGTTTAGAGGAATCAGTTGCCCAAACCTCTTTTCTCTTCTCGTCTTTGTTTGACGACTGCTTCTGTCGTCCTTCTCTTTTGTCGGACCTTTTCCCGTCTAACTGTTTTACCGTACTACAAAGATCAGTCGCCTGTATATAGGCTTCCGCTTCAATCAAGGCCTCTTGAAGAGTCGCCACCCTCTTTCGGACCAAATCAAATTTGAAGGTCGACCCGTCTTTGAGACCTCTGAAAAAGTCAGTATAGGCTACTTCATCCGGTAACCCTTGAATCTGTATTCTCATCAGGTTAAACCGCCTGATGTAAGAACGAACCCCCTCCTTCTCGCCCTGCTGAATTGTTCCTAAATCAAGGGTCGTCTTCTTCGCAGGGATGTTCATGGCGAAGTTGGAGGTGAATAAGTAAGCAAGCGTCTTGAAGTTATTTACACAACCAGTCGGCAGGTTGCCGAACCATTGTTGTGCGATTCCTTTGAGAGTCGCTGGGAAACACTTGCACCAAGTGGGATCATCCAACCCTTGAAGGTATATCAGGTTGGTGAATGCCATCAGATGGTCTTCTGGGATAGTAGTGCCGTCATAGGCGCCTACTAATACATTTTTCACTTTAGCCGGCTGAGCGGCTTCAGTAATTTCCTTGGAGAAGGCCGACGACTGTTCACCAAGTCTAAGCAACCGTAGCTGCCAGTCCATAGGTTGGACATTTTTTGCTGCATGTCCACCAAACGGAGGTGGCTGTAAAAAATACTGTTGTTGCGGTACAAACGGTAAGTTTGGTACCGCCTGGTCGCTATGAAAGCCGGACTGACGGGAGGTGCCGCCTGACTGACTCTCATGATACGACTGAGTATGCCTCATCGAGGTATTTCGCAGACTGTGTTGGAAGTTTGAAGTAGAGGCCGACTCTGACAATCGGTCACTCTTCTTCTGCTCTAGCAGTAGCCGAGCGTCTGTGTATGTTTTCCTCGACCCGTCCGCCTGAATGTGACGAACAGGTTTCCTATTTCCTAAAGTAGGAAAACGGTATTTTGTGAAATCAAGGGCAGGTGGCTCCCACTTCCTAGATTTAGGATGAGGGGTCGCCTCTCGCCCTTGAACTGGCTTCCTCTTCCGTGAAGTGGAGGGTTTCTTAGCCGACTGCTCCTTGTCCAGAGCAGGCGGCTTCTTGTTGATCAACTCTTGAATTTCTCCCTTGAAGTCCCTCATGAAGGTCATGAGTTCGTTCCTTGTGATGGGAGCAGACCCATCAGTCGGCTGCTGCCGAACAGGCGGTGCGCCTGCTGGCTCGCTTCCAGTTTGAAGATGTTCCCGTTCCCTCCTTTCGGTATGACGGGCACGTCGGGCCCTTAGGGTCCCGTCTGAAGCTGTGTGAGCTTCAACTTCAAATTCGTTCTCAGTATCGTGGTCCGACTGAACTAGAGGGTCGTCCAGGGGACGTCTCTCTTCAGGAGCCCGTACAAACGTGGATGCCATCTCAGAAGTACTCTCCCCACAGACGGCACCAAAGAGGCGGATCACCTAGTTCCTTTCCATAAAGACAGTTACCCTCTGCCTAAAATTGATAACCTGGTCGACTCAACAGCCGGCCATGCTTTGATGAGCTTTATGGACGCCTACTCTGGTTTCCATCAAATTCCTTTATGGAAGAAAGATCAGGAGAAGACGGCCTTCATCACTGATCAGGGGTTATACTGTTACACGGTCATGCCGTTTGGTCTTAAGAATGCCCCGGCCACTTTCCAGCGAATGATAAACACTGTGTTCTTTGATCAGATTGGGAGATATTTCGAGGCATATATTGATGATATGATTGTCAAGTCTAAACTTCAGAAAGATCATCTATCGGACCTCCGAGAAACTTTCGCCACACTCAGGCGGCACCATGTCATGCTCAATCCCAAGAAATGTGTATTTGGAGTTGAGACTGGGAAATTTCTCGGATTCCTTATCAATCAGAGAGGAATAGAGGCGAACCCTGAGAAAGTGCAGGCGGTCATTGACATGCAGTCGCCTCGTACCATCCGAGAGGTTAAGAAGTTAACAGGTTGTCTGGCGGCCTTGGGAAGATTTCTAAGCCGATCAGGCGACAAATGCCTATACTTTTTCCAGGCAATTAAGAAAAAGGCAAGGTTTGAATAGGGGCCGGATGCTGAGGCGGCCTTCCAGAAATTGAAAGTTCACTTGCATTCCTTGCCGAGGCTGGTCAGCCCTTTGCCCAAAGAAGTACTCTACATGTACTTGGTCGTCTCTGATCATGCGTTAAGCGCTGTTCTCCTTGCTGAAAGAGACGGCTGTCAGCTCCTGGTCTACTTTGTCAGTCATGTACTGAAAAATGCCGAGTTGAGGTATCCCTTAGTGGAGAAATTTGGTCTTGCACTCTTCATGGCTGTTAAAAAATTGAAGCCCTACTTTTTGGCACATGTAGTCGTCGTGTATACAGACCAACCTATCAAGCGGCCACTGACCATCATGGAGTCGTCAGGCCGAATGATCAAATGGGCCATAGAAATACAGAGCCTCGAAGTTACCTTCGAGCCTAGAAAAGAAGTGAAGGGGCAAGCCTTTGCTGACTTTATTGTTGAGATGACTCGTCCTCCTGACTCTCAAATTCCAGACCAAGTCTGGAAGGTATATGTGGATGGAAGTTCTACTTCAAATGGTTGTGGAGCAGACGTCATATGTCAGTCGCCAGAGGGCGACAGGTACGAGTATGATCTACGCTTCAGTTTTCAAGCCTAAAACAATGAGGCAGAATATGAAGCTTTACTAGCCGGAATCCGCATGTGCAAGGCGGAAGGGGCAAGAAAAATAGACGCCTGTTCCGATTCACAATTGATAGTGAGTCAGTACAATGGCGAATACGAAGCAACCCATCCGGCCATGATCAAGTATTTACAGGCGGTCCGACAAGCAGTCGGCTCCCTTTAGGATTTCCATCTGACCCAAGTGCCAAGATCAGAAAACAACCAGGAGGATGCACTTTCAAAATTAGCATCATCCGCCTCCTGTGATACTCCTCGAACTGTTTTTTGGGAAGTAATGGAGAAGAGAAGCATTGAGGAAGACCCTATTGGAATCTTAGACAGAAGCTCAACCTGGATGGATCCAATCAGGGCATATCTGACAAATGGTACCCTGCCGGATGATCATAACCAGGCGGCAGCACTGAAAAAACGTGCAACCAGTTTTGAAATAATAAAGGGAGAACTTCACAAAAGGGGGTACTTTCGACCCTTCTTAAAGTGTGTTACTCCAGAAAAGGGGCGAGAGATACTAGATGATCTTCACTCTGGTTATTGTGCTTCCCATATAGGCGGTAGGACGCTTCCTCAACGAGCAAGGCGGCAGGGCTACTTTTGGCCTACTTTAGAAGCAGATGCGATGGAGATGGTGAAAAAATGTGACAAGTGCCAAAGGTTTGGCAAACTAATTCACCGTCCGGCTACTGACCTCACTACCATTCATAGCCCACTACCGTTTGCTAAGTGGGGCATGGATATTCTGGGTCCATATACGCCTGCTACAGGCGGAAGGAGGTACAAACTTGTTGTCGTCGACTACTTCACTAAATGGGTAGAGGCGAAGGCTGTAAAGGGAATCAAGACGAAGGATGTAATTTCATTCATTTGGAAAAATGTCATCACACGGTTCGGGGTTCCCATGTCTATGGTTTTTTATAATGGTCCCCAATTTGAGACGCCTGTTCTCAAAAGCTGGTTGGGTGACCAAGGAATTGCACACTACTTTGCATCTGTCGGCCGTCCACAAGCAAACGGCCAGGTAGAAGCCTTTAATAAAATCATCTCAGACGGTCTCAAGAAAAAGATTGAACAAGCAGGCGGCCTATGGGCGGATGAATTACCACATGTTCTCTGGGCCATTAGGACGACTGAAAAAGGGGCGATTGGAGAAACTCCATTCCTCCTAACTTATGGTGCGGAAGCTGTTCTTCCAATAGAACACTACGAGCCGACTCTTCGAGTAATGCTATATGACGAAGAGGCAAACTGGGAAGCCATGCGCCTGGCATTAGACTCACTTCCTAAAAATGATGGTGGCCTGGCCGACCCTGTGCCTAAATAGGCAGCTGCCCTCCTCTTACTTAGCATCTGCGTCCACCAAAGGACTAACCAAGGCCACAGGCCGAATGATCAGACCAGGCGCCAAGCCAACTGATCCAATCTTCAAAACTAATACGACCTGTCCCAACATCATAGCAGGCGTCCGGCGGCATCCCTCCGGATGAAATTCGTCGCAGAGAGCAGCTCCCTTTTGGGTGGAACATTGCTCTATAAACTAATTACACGGCACCTATACGACTGTCCCCAAGGGCAACCACGTAGCCGTTTTTGAGACAAGGATAACTCTATCACTAACCAAACTAGTGGTAGCAGTTGACATCTGAGTCAGATGACCGCCTGTATTACTTGGGATAAATGCAGGGGGTACCTCTTGAGTTAATAGCCAACAAACATTGGCGAATCAAAAGGTTCAGCCGGCCTCCGCCGCCTCGTACCTTTACTACTCAAGCAGGAGTGACGGCGACTGAGTAACACCAAAGTTAACTCATAGTCACTCTCTCAAACTTAGTATGGAGCCTAAAAGGTATGAGTCGTCCGCCTGTTTTTAGCAAACAGGGGCTCTCAACCACTACTCTTGCTAGGTTAACAACCAATGAGTTAAAAGCCAACAAACATTGGCGAATAAAGGGGAACAACCGATACCCGCCTCTTGATACCTCTACTACTCAGTTACTTGGCGACTAGGTAACAATCATGTTTACTTGGTCACTCCTTAAAAATTTAGTATGAAACTAAAAAGGTGTTCATACAGCACCTGTTCACACTAGATTAAATATGGCGGGGAATAGTCGACCTAGACGGCCTAAAGTCTCTAGCCTAAAAACATGACAAGTAGGAAACCACTTTCCTACTTGGTTAATTTTACAAATGACAGGACCGCCTGCCTAAAGGGGATCCAGTCTTTAAAATGGTTCGAATACCGATTGGATAAATGGCCGACTGATCGTCTAGCCTGGAAACAAACAACCAGTCGTCCAGGGGCATAGGCGGCGTGACTAACTATCCGTACCTGTCTGCAACTATCGGCCATGTAAAACAGTCGGTATAGTGTACAATTGGATATCAGAATATTCAATACTAAAACAAATTTGAAGCAAAACAAAAATATTCATTAAAAGGAAGCCGGTCATTAAAGACCGGCAAAATATTCAAAGCCCCGGCCCCCTGGCCGGGTAAATACAAACAAACGGCACGCAGGCTGGGAAAAGAAGAGATAAAGCTTATGAAGGGGGCAGATATTCAATATTAGCAGCTGCCGCCTGGTCAGCACTCTTTTTGCTGGACTCGGCTTCAGCTACATCCTTCTTCGACGCATTACCCCCAAGCGGCACAAGCGCCACTACCGGCTGCTCCTCCTCCTCCAACGCCTCTTCCTCAGCAGCCGCCAGGATCTCTTGATTATATCTATCAGAACACTGGCGGTACGTTTTTTCCTAGGAGGAAAAGTCGGCATTGGGGAAGAGGCGGCCCTAAGTCATGCGCTGGATTTGAGCAGAGTCTTCCATCATCTCCTTGACCAGCTCTTTCTTTTCTTGCTCGGCCTTTTCCGAGAGCGCCTGAGTAAGACTCTTCTCCTGGGTCACTAGGCGTTGCTTTACACTCGCCAAGGATTTCTCCAAGGTTTCGTGTGAGGACATCTTTTGGCGAAGAGGTCTCAGCTCGGTCTTGAGGTTGTTGATGGTCGCCTCCAGCTCGCTATTCCTCTTCTGGGCCGCCTCTAACTGAGCCTGGATAGCGGCGGTAGCCTGCGCCTGATAATAAAGAATATCAATTGTCAGAACTTCATTTTGGGCAATTTGAAACATTGCCTTATCGCAGTCAGAGGCGGCCATAGCTTTTGCAGCCTTTACCTCTTTGTTCTTCCGGTCAAGCGACTTGCGAAGGTCGTTCACTCGGAGCAGGGCCTAAGTAAAAAGGGGAACAAGCGTCAGTTTCCAAACAAAAAAGAAAACAGGCGTCCTGGAATTCAAATACTCAAAAATATGCTAAGTATACCTCAGCAAGGACCCCTGCAATCCCGTCTGGTCAAGGGTTCCGACACCCCTGACCGCCTCCCTTTCAGCTGGAGGTACGGCCTTGATCATAGACTTGGCCACTTCGACCAAGTCAGGCTCCTGAGGGCCGGCTGCATCAAGCATAAACAAACGGATTAGACCTAGTAAAGAAGGGAGCAAGTCTAAAATTTACAAGGACAATTTCATACTTCTAGGTGGCCCAGCTGGAGTTTTAGAAGAAGTGGCCGGCTGTTTCTCAGCCGCCGCATGTTTCCTGGCAGAACCAGGAGAGCTCGCAACAGTCGTCCTCCGGGCCTTGGGGTCCGGCTGTTGGGAAGAAGAAGCTCTTGGAGCGCCCGTCTAAAAAAAAGAAGAAAAGAGTCAGTATATGCATAAACACAACTCCAAAAGGAGGGTGAAAGGTTCGAAGCCCACCAAGGGTGCCCCTTTGTTAGGGGAGTCGGTTGAAGACTGTTGTATGATGGAGGCCCGGAACATGACCGCCGCAGTCTTGGAGGCGGTAATTTTGCTCATGGCGTCCGCTGCAAAAACAAATAGCAAAGTTAATAAAAGTCATAACAAGAAATGCACGAAACAACAGAGTATTCGACAGGCTGGCTACCTCTTGAGCACCGACTGGTGAGGCCACAGGCGGCCAAAAAGTACTCGTCGTAGAGCCATTTGAAGCTCGGGACGCAGTGCAGGGGTACTTGCTCTCATACCCCTGAAGTAGAGTTCACCTTCGACTCTACTTTGAAGAGTCCTTTATCTAGGATCTCTTTCTTAGCCTTGGGGGGAACAGGCGGCATGCTGCGGCCGCCTGCAAGAAGGGGCGGATTCCTGTTCCACCTGTTGAAGCGCTTGTTCAGCTCTGTGTCTGAACTCTCAATGATAAGGAAGGTGCTCCGCCAGTCCTTCCATTTGTTTGCTTTACCTCTCGTCATGAGGTAGCCCCTGTGGCTCGTCAATTGATACCAGCCGGTACCGCCTGCCTTAGGGGTCCGACTGAGGTAGTTCATGTGGGCGAAAGCCTCGAAGTTCGGCTCCACCCCGTGCAGTTCGCACCCGGCCACATAGCCGAGTACGTTGACCCAGGAGTTCGGGGCTAACTGCCATAACCCCAACTCATACCCATCCAAGATCCGCTGAACAGCCGGATGTAGTGGGAAGCGCAGCCCAGCCTTGATGGCCGCCTCGTAGCAGCCAAAGCAGGCGCCATCATAACTGGTACCAGCCGGCCAGACGACTATGTCTTCTGGATCCGGCACGAACACTAAAAAGCCGGGGCCCATTGTGTGGTTTGCGATAAAGCTCCCCACTTTCTCTTGCATGGCCGTGATCCGGCCCCGAGGTACCGTGCAGTAGTAGGGGGTATTTTGCTCTCGGTGGGAGGCGGATGGCTCCGCCCAATCGTCCCCCTTCTCAACTGCGTGAGAAAGCCTCGCCTCTTGTAGGCGACTATTTTTCTCTTCTGTGTCCAGAGAAGCATGGCCAGAAGAGCTAGACTCGGATTCGTCCTCTGACGAGTCCGAAGAGGACGACTCCTCCCCTCTCCCGGAGGGGCCCGCCTCCTCTCCTTTAAAAGGAGCAGGAGAGAATGTAGAATTGTCAACTGTAAAATGGGAAGGGGTCACTTTGACTCCTCCCTCAGAACTGTCGGCTTTCAAGCCGCTTTGTTCCACTTCCACATCTGGCGCCTGGTTAATGTTTCATTAATTGGCACCCTGTGGGAGGAGCCGTCTGAGTTTGAGATCCTGGCAGTCTTTTTTGTTCTGGCCATCATGCTCTGCATAGACACAGATACAGTCGGACTTTGTATAAAGGGCAAAGATGGGTCCAGAAAAGGGCAGGCGGCACTCCTAGTCCTAGATTCAGCCGTCCCCGGTGACCGGCTGATCACTAACCTAGGTCGTGTCGTGTGTTTTCGTGGTGCCATTTCAAAAAAGAAATAAAGTAAAGAGAAAATTAAGAGTAAGAGAACCGACAGTTACCTGAACGAGTGACGATTGATGAAGTTCTGAAAATCCTTTGCAGTCGGCTTGTCAGAGCAGACGGTAGGCAGAAAGGGTCCAAAATGTCAGAGCAAGTTCAGGGGTCCGAATGTTCTCTCACAAAGTTTTCAAGTGTGAAAATGACCGAAGTCAACACTCCTTTATATAGGCAAAGTGAGAAGGCGAAGGGTCACTTCCAGAATTCAAAATTTTGGCAGGAGAATCTCTCGGCCTCTCGCCGAGTGACACCTATAGCAGGTCGTCGCCTGTTACAGGGCGACACCTGTCACAGGTAACACGTGACCAGTCACGTGCCACCTGTGAGGGGCAAATGATTAGGGGATTTTGCTCCCACCAATCGGAATGCGCCACGTGGGCCAATTAGGTCCTGCCAAGTGTCCCCAATTGAACCTCTCAGGGCTTGCCACGTGGCACACGCTTATTCGTCTACCCTGGACTTATTATGTCATGACACGTGGCATACTCCATGCCTAATGGAGAAGCCGGTCACCAAGGCCCAACTTCCGAGGGAAGCCCAATCAGCCCAAGGTTAACCTAAACCTAGATTGGCACGTTTCCCGAGGTTATAAATACCTCCCTTAATCCTCATTAAGAGGGGGAACGCAGATTACACAAATTAAACACTCTCACCTAGAGAGACCCAATCACTTTAATTTCCGCATTAATTACTCCTTAATCAAGTACTAACTTGACCGTCGGAGGCGGATCTCTAATCATCCGGAGCATCCATTTGTTTTGCAGGTACAGGCGTCCGGTTCCAGTCTCGGAATTGTAACTCTCCCGCAGGACATCAGAAAAACCCCGAAACATTTTCGACAGGCCAGCTACCTCTTGAGCACCGACTGCTGAGGCCACAGGCGGCCAAAAAGTACTCGTCTTAGAGCCATTTGAAGCTCGGGACGCTGTACAGGGGTACTTGCTCTCGTACCCCTGAAGTAGAGTTCACCTTCGACTCTACTTTGAAGAGTCCTTTATCTAGGATCTCTTTCTTAGCCTTGGGGGAACATGCGGCATGCTGCGGCCGCCTGCAAGAAGGGGCGAATTCCTGTTCCACCTGTTGAAGCGCTTGTTCAGCTCTATGTCTGAACTCTCAATGATAAGGAAGGTGCTCCGCCAGTCCTTCCATTTGTTTGCTTTACCTCTCGTCATGAGGTAGCCCCTGTGGCTCGTCAATTGATACCAGCCGGTACCGCCTGCCTTAGGGGTCCGGCTGAGGTAGTTCATGTGGGCGAAAGCCTCGAAGTTTGGCTCCACCACGTGAAGTTCGCTCCCGGCCACATAGCCGAGTACGTTGACCCAGGAGTTCGGGGCTAACTGCCATAACCCCAACTCATACCCATCCAAGATCCGCTGAACAACCGGATGTAGTGGGAAGCGCAGCCCAGCCTTGATGGCCGCCTCGTAGCAGCCAAAGCAGGCGCCATCATAACTGGTACCAGCCGGCCAGACGACTGTGTCTTCTGGATCCGGCACGAACACTAAAAAGTCGGGCCCCATTGTGTGGTTTGCGATAAAGCTCCCCACTTTCTCTTGCATGGCCGTGATTCGGCCCCGAGGTACCGTGCAGAAGTAGGGGGTATTTTGCTCTCGGTGAGAGGCGGATGGCTCCGCCCAATCGTCCCCCTTCTCAACTGCGTGAGAAAGCCTCGCCTCTTGTAGGCGACTGTTTTTCTCTTCTGTGTCCAGAGAAGCATGGCCAGAAGAGCTAGACTCGGATTCATCCTCTGACGAGTCCGAAGAGGACGACTCCTCTCCTCTCTCGGAGGGGCCCGCCTCCTCTCCTTTCAAAGGAGCAGGAGAGGATGTAGAATTGTCAACTGTAAAATGGGAAGGGGTCACTTTGACTCCTCCCTCAGAACTGCCGGCTTTCAAGCCGCTTTGTTTCACTTCCACATCTGGCGCCTGGTCAGATGTTTCACTAATCGGCACCCTGTGGGAGGAGCCGTCTGAGTTTGAGATCCTGGCAGTCTTTTTTGTTCTGGCCATCATGCTCTGCATAGACACAGATACAGTCGGACTTTGTATAAAGGGCAAAGATGGGTCCAGAAAAGGGCAGGCGACACCCCTAGTCCTAGATTCAGCCGTCCCCGGTGACCGGCTGATCACTAACCTAGGTCGTGTCGTGTGTTTTCGTGGTGCCATTTCAAAAAAGAAATAAAGTGAACGAGTGACGATTGATGAAGTTCTGAAAATCCTTTGCAGTCGGCTTGTCAGAGCAGGCGGTAGGCAGAAAGGGTCCAAAATGTCAGAGCAAGTTCAGGGGTCCGAATGTTCTCTCACAAAGTTTTCAAGTGTGAAAATGACCGAAGTCAACACTCCTTTATATAGGCAAAGTGAGAAGGCGAAGGGTCACTTCCAGAATTCAAAATTTAGGCAGGAAAATCTCTCGGCCTCTCGCCGAGTGACACTTGTAGCAGGTCGTCGCCTGTTACAGGGCGACACCTGCCACAGGTAACACGTGACTAGTCACGTGCCACCTGCGAGGGGCAAATGATTAGGGGATTTTGCTCCCACCAATCAGAATGCGCCACGTGGGCCAATCAGGTCCTGCCAAGTGTCCCCCAGTTGGACCTCTCAGGGCTTGCCACGTGGCACACGCTTATTCGTCCACCCTGGACTTATTATGTCATGACACGTGGCATACTCCATGCCTAATGGAGAAGCCGGTCACCAAGGCCCAACTTCCGAGGGAAGCCCAATCAGCCCAAGGTTAACCTAAACCTAGATTGGCACGTTTCCCGAGGTTATAAACACCTCCCTTAATCCTCATTAAGAGGGGGAACGCAGATTACACACATTAAACACTCTCACCTAGAGAGACCCAATCACTTTAATTTCCGCATTAATTACTCCTTAACCAAGGACTAACTTGACCGTCGGAGGCGGATCTCCAATCATCTGGAGCGTCTGTTTGTTTTGCAGGTACAGGCGTCCGGTTCCAGTCTCGGAATTGTAACTCTCCCGCAGGACATCAGAAAACCCCGAAACAGGTTTTCTCTTTGATTCAGAGAGAATTCTGCTATTAATATTGATCGGTTTTTGTGTTTGTATTTATGAATGTGTAATAAATGAGGATTTTCCTTTATTCATAGTAGAAGAGGATCAGTTCCCTTATTAGGGTTACCGTGCCACGTGTCAGCATCCGATTGGATCCCATTGGGCCTCTCTGGGGCTGACATGTGTCAGCATGTCATTGGGCCACGTGGCATAGGGTAATTTTACCCCAAACACCAGTGGTACCCAGTTACTATCCGATTGGATCCCATTGGGCCTCTCTGGGGCTGACACGTGTCAGCATGTCATTGGGCCACGTGGCATAGGATTATTTTACCCAAAACACCAGCGGTACCCAGTTACTATCTTGGTCAGATGATGCTTGCTGTTGCTCAAAAGCAATACCGTCAGCTAAATTTGAGGATATAAGCTAAGTCCAAAAACTTAGCGGCTAAGTGTTGTTCCCTTTAGAACAAATCATGAGGCCAATGGCTGGATTATATTTAAAACCGTCTGCTCCAAATATGAGCAGACATAAGCTAAGTCCAAAAACTTAGCAGCTAAATGTTGTTCCTATTAAGAACAACCTAAAGAGGCCAATGGCTGGATAATATTGAGCGCTTACCCCCTACTCGATGGTCGACAGTCTGCTTGATCTGGGGCTATCAGCATAGTGGGGCTAAAAGCAATAAGAGTCGACATCTGTCTAGTTCAGCGGTAGTCATTATTATAATTGATTAACTTTGAAAATGTCATACCATTCAAGGTATCAAAATTTTCCAAGTTAATCAAGTCCCTTTTTCATTGAACTAGAAAAATTCCGACCAAAGAGGCTCAAGGGGTCTCATATTCGAAAGGAACAATACCTCTTAAAAGAGAGATTCTTCCTTCCGAGGGGCTAATGTTTGGGGTAAAAATACCCCTGACAGATGGACCTATGCTAATGCGACACGTGTCCCTAAGATCAGCGCTCAATGAGCCAACTAGAGCATGGCACGTGTCATTCAAAGGGGAAAACGGGCTTTAAGCCCATAACCCTAGATACCGTAAAAAAGGGAGAAGCCCATCAAATTAGGTTAAATAACCTAAGAGGCCCCTATCCCAACATTTCTATAAATACTGATCATTTAATCAGTTGAGGGGGGATTTCAATTGAATACACATTCAATCCACACAAATCAGAGAGTGAAACACTCAGATATTGAGGCTGCCTCAGACAGCCGGATGATCACTCCTCTTCCTAAGAGGAGCCTGATCCCATTTACATTCCGCACTTTACTCCTCATGCGTGTTCTAACTTGATCGTCGGAGGCGGAACTCCCACCCCCGGAAGTCTCGGTTGTTTTGCCGGTACAGGCAGCCGGAGGTCAGTCTTGGTGTTGTAACTCTCCCGCAGGACATTTAAAAAACCTCGAAACAGTTGTGAAGGGAGTTACACACGAGAAAGTCCTAGGATCGACTAATTTAGATTCAAACCAAAAATGCAAATTGATGATTTGTTGTTCACATAGCGGCCCAATTTTATTTATTTTTTTGTTTTTGTTTTTTTTTTAATAAAGATTGATTCATAAATTAAAAAATCCAACATCTACAAAGAGACTTAAATTTGATGAATACATAACAATTGAATCAAATAAAAACATCCTTTCAGTAGAGCTACGATCGTTGTTACAAATCGTACATTCTACTGTGAAGAATTTTTTCGTCTGATTCATCTGATTGTAATCGAAGGATTAACCTCTTTCTCGATCCCGCGTGCACAAATATTTATCCATGAAACAACTTGTACCATACTAAGTTCTAAAAACAAAAACAAAACTAGAACAAAGCCCACTATAGGGGCACGCACTTACTACACTCAAACCCACTATAGAGCTACTTACTACCTTCAAAGAGTGTGGATTTATTGAACTAAATAACAAAAACATAAAGGAAACTAAAGGAAAAGGGTCGGAAATAACAAATTTCCGGAAAATTTGACCATTTCCGGCCTATGTAACTAGTGGCCCAAGTATTTATTTATTTATTATCTATAATTATAGTCCTACCGTCCTATGTAAACCTTTTTATATCTACTTAAATCCTTAAAAAAAAAAAAAATTCTCATTTCTCCGTTGGATGGAGTCTCTAATGACAATGCCAAATCCATTGATGGTGATTCAGGACGGTGGTCAAATGTCAATTTTGAGAATTGTTAGATTGGGAATTTGGATTTGACATGATTGAAAAAGTAGAAGTTTGTTCATAAACTAGAAGCCATTGAAGCTGAACATTTTTTTTTGTTGCATAAAATGGCAAAATTGACCTATACCTGAATACATTATGTGAAATTTGAAATTATTTGAAATTACTTGAATGGTTTGAACGGACTCGATTTGAAGCTAAACAAACCCAAACAAGTTTGCTTGATAATAATCTTACCTGAATTGACTCGATTTAAAATTGATCTAGACAACATGATTGCCACTTCTCAATCAGGGAAGGGCAGTGTACACATGATAATTCTAACCCACTACAAGTTTATTCAAAATCAGACCCTACTCGACTTTGGTTTGGATCAAACTTATTCAAATTCAAAGAGGTCTGAATCAACTCAAAATTAAACCAAATTATATATTAAATCTTGTATTTATACTTAGTTTACACTTTTCTTATACATCCGTCTCCATTTAATTAAAACACTTCTCATTCTTTCCATAATTTATTTTATTTTATTTTAGTATTATTTTTTAATTTTGAACTCATTATTCACTTAATATAATGATAAAAATATACAAGTACTACACTAACTTAGATTTTCTTACAATAAAAAAGAAAAAACTCCCTCGAAAGATAGGGCAAAACTCTCTCGAAAGAGAGACTGTCTCTCCGTCTCGAACGAAATTCTCCGTCTCGAACGGCCTACTCTAGCTTCATGGTTGAGGATTTGGCTCGTCAATGCTCAGCATTACGGTTGGAGGAGGATGAAGGTGATATAATAGACTTATGTAGTATTGAGGAGGAGGGTTCGAAGGACAATATTGAGTTACTATTGGTGGGGCGCCTATGCACAAATCGCCCATACAATGTTGAGGCGTTCAAGCGAACGATGACGAAGGTATGGAATTTACAAAATAATATTGTGATTAGGGTTCTTAGCCCTAATCTGTTTGCTTTTCAATTGTTTCACTGGAAGGATAAAGAAAAATTTTTAAAAGGAAGACCGTGGTGTTGGGAAAACCATTTGTTAATCTTAAAAGAAATTGTTGGTGATGAACAACCTGATCGTGTCAATCTGAATCAATCCCCTTTCTGGATTAGAGTGTTGAATTTACCGTTTAATTGTCGATCGAATGCACATGTTAAAGCCATTGCCTCGAACCTGGGCAGTTTTATGGAACTTGAGGATGATGCCTTTGGACTAGAACGATATAGGAGGGTTAGGGTGATGGTAGATGTTGAAAAACCTTTACGACGCTTCCAGTGGATGAAGGATAAAAGGGGGAATGAGGTGAGGGTGGAATTCAAATACGAAAGACTACCATACTTATGCTTTGCGTGTGGTATCATCGGCCACTCTGAGAAGGACTGTGTTAATGTCCCGAAGATGAGAAGATGCAGAAGTTAGGGTGGGGGCTATTCCTTCGGGCATCCTCTAGGAAAGGCGTATCGAAGAAGGTGAAAGAGGAATCTTTAATTAGGGCGAGTAGGAAGCAATTATTTGTAACAAGGGATAATGATCCCTCCCTTAAGAATGATAAAGTAGAGGAGGAGTACTCTCAGGGAAAGGTGATTAATTTGCCTAGTGATGGGGATGTGACGGCTAAGATTGGGACAGGGGATGAGTCTGCTCAGTGCAATGATCAAGCTCTTATCTCAAATACGTGTGTGCAGAACATAGACATATTTAATAAGGCTCACGAAAATGTAGGAAAGTATAAGGGTGTGGGTGATACAACACCTTCCCTATTTTCGGTGGGTATGGCCAGTCCGAGGAAGAAGAGCACAAGGGTCTTAAAGACTGGTAGAGCTCAGGGTAGGGGACAGGTTGACATGGAGACTGACGAAGGTGGGAGGGAGGAATTTCATGGGAAAAGGAAGATGGGGGAACAGGATGCAGGGGAAGGTAGAGAGCAAGAGTACTTTGCTTTAAAGAGAATGAAAGGCTCCTTGGATAATGATAGATTGGTTGTTGCCAATCAAGTAGCGGAGGTTGGAGATGCCCAACCCCGCGAAAAGCAATGAAAACCTTATGCTGGAACTGTAATGGGCTTGGCAACCCATTAACAGTTAAAGCTCTCCAAGACTGGTGTTGGAGAGATAGGCCAAATATTGCTTTCGTTATGGAAACAAAAATTGATTCTCGTCGTCTTGAGGTGATTCGTAATCGATGTGGTTTTGTTAGTGGTGTGTGCTTGAGTAGTGTTGGAAGGTCGGGTGGTTTGGGTCTCTGGTGGAGGGATATAAATGTGGTGGTTGTCTCCTTTTCGGCCCACCATATAGAGGCTGATATTTGTGATGAGAGTGGCTCTCCATGCTGGAAGTTTGTTGGTGTTTATGGGTGGCCTGAGTCGGTTAATAAATATCGTACGTGGGATTTAATTCGAGGTATTCATACGGGCTGCTCAATTCCCCTGATTTTCGGTGGAGATTTCAATGAAATATTGGGGTTGCATGAGAAGAGAGGAGGACAGCCACGAGGGGAAAGACAGATGGATGCTTTCCGAAATCTGTTAGATGATTGTAGTCTTCGTGATCTTGGCTTCAAAGGCAATCAATTCACGTGGGAAAGAGGACTGTCGACAGAGAGTTTGGTGCGAGAAAGACTTGACAGATATGTTGCTTCGAATGGGTGGTGTTCGATATTCCCCTATACTGAGGTAATCAACTTCCCTATTTGCCATTCGGACCATGCTGCTATTTTGTTGAAGGCTGGACAGAATAATGAAAATGTTAGAAAAAGGAAGGTGTTTCGATTTGACGGCCTCTGGCTATCAAATGAGGAGTGTGGCAAGGTGGTTTCGGATGCGTGGCTGTGTGGCGTCTCTGAGCCTATACACAAGAGAATTGCGAGAGTTGGAGAGGACTTATCTTGTTGGGCTGACTGTAAGTTTGGGAGTATAAAAAAGAAAATTCAGAAGGCTGAAAACAAACTCCAGGAGGCTCAAGGTGGATGGTTTGATGCTCGTAGACTTGAACGGTTCATTAATATTAAACGGGAGATTGATGAACTTCGAAGGCTGGAAGAATCGTATTGGCACATGAGAGCACGATCAAATGAGCTAAAAGATGGGGATAAAAATACAAAGTATTTCCATCACAAAGCGAGTCAGAGAAGAGCAAAGAATTTTATTCCTGGTTTGTGTGATGATGAGGGGGTTTGGAGGAATTCAGTGTCTGGCATGGATACAATTATAGGGGATTATTTTGGGTCCCTTTTTAAATCTGACAATCCGAGTAATTTTACGGATGCTATTGCAGGTATAAACTCACTTGTGACAGAGGATATGAAAGCCGTATTGGAGAAGGAACCAACAGGGGAGGAGATCAAAGTTGCGTTATTCCAAATGCACCCTAATAAGGCCCCGGGTCCAGATGGTATGCATGCTCTATTTTTTCAGAAATTTTGGGGGATTGTGGGTAGAGATGTGATCAGTTTTGTGAAAAGCTGGTGGAGGGGGGAGGTTGAGCTCAGTGAGATAAATTGTACTTGCATTGTGTTGATCCCAAAATGTAATGACCCGAAGAGAATTACGGAGTTCAGACCGATTAGTTTATGCAATGTCATGTATAAAATTGTGTCGAAGACTCTAGCTAATAAAATGAAAAATATGCTCGGCTCTGTTATATCCCAGAACCAAAGTGCCTTCGTTCCAAATCGGCTCATCACTGATAATGCCCTGATTGCTTTCGAGGTGTTCCATGCCATGAAGAGGAAAGGGGAAGGAAAGGATGGGTCGGTGGCTTTGAAACTAGACATGAGCAAAGCTTATGATAGGGTAGAATGGAGCTTTCTTGAAAGGGTCATGCAAAAAATGGGTTTCCCGCAGTCGTGGACTGATCGTATAATGCAATGTCTGGCAAGTGTTACCTTCTCTTTCAAATACAATGGTGGGATTTGTGGCTCAGTGGTCCCTTCCCGAGGTCTACGGCAAGGTGATCCGATCTCTCCCTATTTATTTTTGATTTGTGCTGATGCTTTCTCTATGTTACTTACAAAGGCGGCCAACGAGAAAATGATTCATGGCGCTCGTATATGTAGAGGAGCTCCTAGAGTGTCCCACCTTTTCTTTGCGGATGACAGTATTTTATTTGCAAAAGCTACATTGAATGAATGTTCTAAGATAGCTGATATTATCAGGGTGTATGAAAGGACATCTGGTCAAAGTGTGAATCTCAGTAAAATTGAGGTAGCTTTTAGCAAATGTGTGTCCATGGAAAGAAGAAGAGAAATTATTGATACCCTTCGAGTTAGGGAAGTAGATAAACACGAAAAGTATCTTGGTTTACCAACGATTATTGGGAAATCAAAAAAGGTTATCTTTGCGTGTTTAAAGGAGAGAATATGGAAGAAGCTTCAAGGGTGGAAGGAGAAGTTGTTGTCTCGCCCGGGAAAAGAGATCCTCATTAAAGCTGTAGCGCAAGCGATACCCACTTACATGATGATTATTTTCAAGATTCCGGATGGACTACTTGATGAAATAAACTCCTGTTTGGCCAAGTTTTGGTGGGGCTCGAACGGGTCGGAGAGAAAAATGCATTGGCAAAAGTGGGAGGATCTTTGTCTCCCAAAATCCAAGGGTGGTATGGGTTTCAGGGATTTAAGGGTGTTTAACCATGCCCTTCTAGCAAAACAGGGATGGAGACTCTGTAATAACACGACCTCTCTGCTACATAGTGTCCTTAAAGCTAGATATTACAAGAAGTCTGATTTTTTGAAAGCGGCAAGGGGATATGATCCAAGCTACAGCTGGCGTAGTATATGGGGAGCAAAATCTCTTCTCCTTGATAGGTTGAAGTGGAGAGTAGGGAACGGCTCATCTATTAAAGTATGGGAAGATGCATGGATATACGGTCAGGGATCACATTTAGTTCCTACCCCAAATCCGAACAGCAACCTTGATCTTACTGTTGATCAATTGATTGATAAGGATGGGGGGTGTTGGAACTTAGAGGTACTGAACGAGACTTTTGCGGAGGATGATAAACAAACAATTCTGAGTATCCCAATTTCGAGATATATGCCACAAGACAGTCACTACTGGTGGCCTAATCCAAGTGGTATATATACAGTACGGAGTGGGTATTGGCTCGGTAGGCTTGGTGTTCTGAGGTCGTGGGAACTAGTGCATGGTACGGCAGAAAAGGAGGTGTGGAGTGTAATTTGGAACTTAAATAGCCCTCCAAAACTGAACCATTTCCTATGGCGAGCTTGTAAGGGGCAGAAGGCAGTAGGGGAGGTTCTCTTAAGGCGTCACATAAGCGAATCAGGGGGATGTAGTGTGTGTGGTTGCAGCCTTGAAACAATCTGGCATTCGATTTTTGAATGTAAGTACGCGAGAGAGATTTGGAGATATAGCGACTTTGGGGACCTCCTTAATGAATGTCCTGAGACATGCCTTACTGACTTGCTGTGTTGGTTTGCAAAGAAGGTAAGCAAGGAACAGATGCGAGTATTCACCTCTCTGTGCTGGGCAGCGTGGCATTGCCGAAACAAACACATTTTTGAAGGGTCTGGAGGAATAAGAGCAGTGGAGATAGCTAGGGGCTTTGTGTTACTCTCATCTGATTATGGGGTGTATAATTCGAAGCTGATGAGTGGAGGACTGAGATCAAATACTTCAGCAAACTCGTGGTCTTTGCCCCCTGCTGGGGTAGTGAAGCTGAATGTCGATGCTCATGTAAGGGAAGGGGCTGGGGTCCAATTTGGTGCTGTGTTCCGTGATGATAATGGGGTATTATTAGCGGCTGCTGTAAAGAAATGTGAGGCAAAGTGGTCTGTAGACATGGCTGAGGCTGGGGCTATGAGATACGGAGTTGAATTGGCACGAAGGCTGGGTTTTGAGAAGATAGCTCTGGAAAGTGATGCTCTTACGGCAGTTCGTGTAATACAGACGAAGCAACTTGGGGCTGCACCTATTTTCATCCTTTTTGATGATATTCTGAAACTGAGTAATGAGTTTTCATTTTTCTCTTGTAAGCATGTTAGAAGAGCAGGGAATACAGTTGCCCATTCTGTGGCTCGATGGGATACTAGCAACTCCCCGGAAAGGGTTTGTATGAACTATTTTCCCCAAAGCCTACAAACTTTGGTGGATATTGATTTAATCTAAGCTCGACTTTCCTTTGCGTCAAAAAAAAAAAAAAAAAAAAAAAAAAAAAAAAAAAAAAAAACCTTAGATTTTCTTGAAAAAAAAAACAAAACAAAACAAAAAGCATACTACGTAATAGCTATAATATAGTTCTTGAATGTGTTCTTGATCGTGAACCAACTGCTGACGAGGTCCGTTATGCTCTCTTCCAAATGCACCCTAATAAAGCCCCGGGCCCTGATAGTATGCATGCTTTATTCTTTCAAAAATTTTGGCATATTGTTGGTCTCGATATTGTTGCTTTTGTGAAGAGTTGGTGGCGTGGAGAGGTGGATCTTTTTTATTTAAATAGTACTTGTGTTGTCTTGATTCCTAAGTGCAAAGATCCGACCCTTATCTCAGAGTTTAGACCTTTTAGTTGCTGTAATGTCATTATAAAATCATCTCTAAAACAATAGCTAATAAATTGAAGGGGATTTTAGGTGGAATAATTTCTCAAAACCAAAGTGCTTTTGTGCCGAAACGTCTTATTTCTTACAATCCTTTGGTTGCATTTGAGGTTTTTCATGCTATGAAACGGGTGGAGAAGGAAAGGATGGTAGCATTGCTTTGAAGTTGGATATGAGTAAGGCCTATGATTGGGTTGAGTGGCCTTTCCTTGTGAGGGTGATGGAAAAAATGGGGTTCTCCGGTTCTTGGATTGGCAGAATTATGAGTTGCTTAGAGAGCGTTAATTTTGCTTTTAAAATTAACGGTCATATTTCGGGTTCTGTTATTCCTACTAGAGGGCTCAGGCAAGGTGATCCAGTTTCTCCCTATCTTTTTCTGATATGTGCTGATGCCTTTTCCACTCTGATTTCTAAGGCAGCTAGGGATAATCTTATTCACGAAGCGAGGATTTGTAGAGGTGCTCCACGAGTATCTCACTTATTTTTTGCGGATGACAGTATTCTTTTTGCTAGAGCTAATGTTCAAGAATGCTCTGTAATAGCTAATATCATTAGCAAATATGAGGGAGCGTCGGGCCAAATTGTGAATTTAAACAAAACTGATGTTACTTTTGGCAAAAAGGTGAGTACTAGTCACAGGAATGAAATTATTGAGACTTTGGGTGTGAGGGAAGTTGATCATCGTGAGAAATATTTGGGTCTTCCGACGATTATTGGGAGATCGAAGAAAGTTATTTTTGCAGAGTTGAAAGAGAGGAATTGGAATAAACTCTTAGGGCGAAAAGAGAAATTTTTGTCGATGCCTGGAAAAGAAGTATTCATTAAATCTGTAATTCAAGCCATTCCTACTTATATGATGAGTATCTTTCGGCTTCCGGATTTATTGATGACATTCACTCTATGATGACTCGTTTTTGGTGGGGGTCATCCGTCACTTCTAAAAAGCTGCATTGGCAAATATGGGAGGATTTTTGAAAGCCGAAAAAGCTTGGTGGTATGGGTTTCCGGGATCTTCGGTGTTTTATTCAAGCTCTATTAGTGAAACAATGTTGGCGTCTCCACCATAACCAAGGTACCATTCTCCATGCTATTTTAAAAGCAAAGTATTTTAAACATTGTGATGTTTTGGATGCTAATCGGGGTTCCGACCCTAGTTATACTTCGAGAAGCTTGTGGGGGGCAAAATCCCTTCTTCTTGATGGGTTGAAATGGAGGTTGGGTAATGGTGGTGATATTAAGGTTTGGACTTGCGCTTGGCTTCCTGGTAACTCTTCTGCAATTGTTCCAACTCCCATGCCGTGTAGTGATTTGAGTTTGAGGGTGAGAGACTTGATTGACCATGGTTCTATGTCTTGGCGTATGGAAGTGCTACAAGCAAACTTTTAATGCAGCTGATCAGGCTCGAATTCTTGCAATCCCCCTATCCACGAGATGCCCCAAAGAGAGCATGTTCTGGTGGCCTTCGAAGTCTGGTGAGTACAGCGTCAAATCAGGGTACTGGCTGAGCAAACAACACCCTGATTCGTCCCTCAATCAGCAACCTGCAGATATATGGAAGTTAATATGGAGTCTCCGTGGTCCCCCAAAATTATGCCATTTTATTTGGAGGGCTTGCAAAGGTTTCCTAGCAGTTAGAGAAAGGTTGCATTTTCGCCATGTTGTATCTGATAAGACCTGTGCAGTGTGTGGTATTGGGGATGAGACGATTGTACATGCTACTTTTGAATGCGAGGCTTCTAAAGCTATTTGGTTGAATAGCTCCTTCATGAACATCATTATGCAGGCCCCCCAGGCTGATTTCACTGAGAGATTCCTTTGGTTAGCAACAAAGGTATCAAGAAAAGAGCTCCTTACTATTGCGACTCTCGCTTGGGCTGCCTGGTGGTTTAGAAAGAAAGCAATTTTTGAGAATGATAGGGGATGTCCTGTTCAAGTGGCAGCAGGGCTGCTAAGGTCTGTGGAGGAGTATGGGGAGTATGCGGTGAAAGTGTTCAAGCAAAATACGGGGGTGCAACCTGCTCTAGCGAGTTCTTGGAGATGCCCAAGTACGGGGTTTGTGAAGATTAATTGTGATGCTCACGTGGGCAGTGTGACTGGGCTGGGTGCGGTGATTAGAAACGAAAATGGTGCTATTATTGCTGCTGCGGTGAGGCATGAGCCTGCGGGCTGGGGACCTGCTTTGGCAGAAGCTGCAGCTTGCCGTTGTGGGTTGCAGCTAGCTGTACGGTTGGGCTATGGCAACATGTTGGTGGAAAGTGACTCGCTTGAGGTTGTTAATGGCGTGAAGAGGAGGCTGCAGGGCTATGATCCTTTCTGTTTATTGCTTGATGATATTTGTGCTCTTTCAAACTCTTAATGCTTTCATTATTTCTCATGTGAAAAGGTCGGGAAATACTCTTGCTCACTTTGTTGTGAGGTGGGACAATAGAGGTTGTAACGAATTTGTTTGTTTGGGTCCTTTCCCCCAAAGTCTATTAGCTTTGGCGGAAATTGACCTCCTTTAATAAATTTCCTCGCCTGGTTTGTTTCAAAAAAAAAAAAAAAAAAATTCTACAATGCATAAGATGAAATGCGGACATAGGTATGGGCACAAAATGGATGCAGGAAAACGTATTAGGGGGCATGGATATGGCAAATTACAAATCATATATGAATTACATACTAATAATTCGAAAGTATTTGCAAATTAATGCAATAAATCATCTTTTTTGAAAAGGAAAGATACACAAAAAGTAGGGACAATCACTTGGATACATAAGTAACTAAACATCATTATGGAAAAAATAAAAAATAAATAAAAAAAAAAAGCACATAAAAAAAAATGATAGATATTGTCATATAAGCAAATTAAAGAATTTATCTGAAAATCATGAATCCAAATTCTAAATTTGACAAACTAGCGCCATCTCCAACAAGCATGTTAGGTTAAGCAACCAAAGTCCTGATAAGCACATAATTCTATTCAGAAAAAGATAAAAGATTAATTTGACAGCTAAAAGTTGGTTATTGAACTAAAACATTTCCAAAACAAAATTTGATCTATAATCAAAGTGAATTTTCAACATCAAAGCTACTATTTGGATAAAAATGTGCTAGTAATTCAAATAACTCATATCCATAGTACCACAAATCTCAAACTTAATATGAAATCAAACTGTTAAAAACCCCAATGAAATAAGAGCAAAAGTTTGAGGTATTTCATTATTTCCAATGAGCCAAACACCATCATAAATGGCCAATATACAGATGTAGTCCATAAGCAAATTAGAGTTCTACAAGATCCCCTCACCAATACATATCTGTACTTGTAGACATACAACGCAGTTACGCAGTTCAATATCTTTATTTTTCTCTACAGCAAGTTGTTTGTTCTGCATCATCAACAGCATGGTATTTGTAGATTTCCAGCATAACTTTATCAACATCTAGTTTCGTTTGAGGAAAGTAGATCATGCTGTAGCATCAATGGCCTGGTTAGAAGTGCCCTTGTTCACAATTTTCCAGATACTCCTTCCTGAAAACAATAAGTAGAGATCCAATTTATTTGTCACAAACATTGGTTCATCATTTACCAATTCGTAAGGGAAAATGCCAGCACATACCTGGCCGCCAGATCATCGTTAGGGCGGTTATGGGGAGTCCAAACTGGATCACCAACAAACAGTCTCATGGCCTACACAAAGTTAAGCTAACTTAAGTAAACTGTGAAATAATGAATGAAGATGTGACGTACAAAATATTCAAGACTCGCGGATGAAAAGAGAAAGAATACACAATAACATACGAAGCCTATCGGGCAAAGGATAGTATTACACATCTGGTTAAAGAAAGTTTTGAACTCTCATGAATAATTCAGGTTAGAAATAATACTTTACAAGAACAAGAGCTGAAATAATCATACATCACCCACCACAATTCATAGAGTATGAGTTTAGTTTGATTTCTTATCTTTTTCTTTGTCCTCAATTTTCAAGAAATACCTCATTATGACAAGTGCAATGCGTAAATTTGATATCAAGATGAATAAAGATACCAATAATCATACCTTAATATAATTGTCTGAATCCAGAGTAAACCGATGGTAAATTCCTGCAGGCAATACAATCATAGCACCTTTCTTCACCCATATGCGTATCCATTTATCATCAAGATCCCTCACATCAAAATACCCTAAAACAAAGAATTATACACAAATATCAGTTTATTTTTTCCTTCTAGCATAAGTGCCACCTCCTCTCCTCTTTCTCTCTTGCTCCATGAAAAAAGAAAATAATAATAATAAAAAAAATTTGCAAGCTCAAACATTACCGCTTCCAGCTACACAGTAGCGGATTTCTTCATCAGTGTGCAGATGTTCCTCAAAGAAATGCTTAATCTTCTCATCATAATTTGGAAGCTTTTCAGAGCAAACCTCACAGAAATCCTTCATGCATAAAGAGTGTGTGAGGTGACAAAAAGTCAAAAATAAAACCTTTTTTTTTTTTTAATGATCTCCTCAAAAGAATAAATAAGCAGGAAAAATTAATACCGTGTAGGTATATCCTCGAGCTTCACGAATTTTCTTCAATTCCTCATCAGTTTCATAGTTGTCAGCGTCCAATCTCCAACTCAGAACCCCAAGTTCTTCAGGTTACAAGAGAAAGGAAAAAAAATAAATAACAAGCTAGAGTAAAAGTGTTGTACAAATTGAAGAAAAGTTCATGTAACACACCATCAAGTTTCTCCAGAGAAACAAAATCTTTAGGTTCCTTGTGATGAGGAAGCCTCTGATCCTCATTACTGTCATCCATGTACCATGCTTGGATGACTTCTTCCCTAGGATCCTGTAAAGCATGAAGAAAAGATACTGTGACACTGTATTATGATATAGTCAATAGATCTTGATATTTGAGAATTCAATGCAAGTACAATTGTCTAAATAATAAGTTCACTACTCTCAAAAGGCCTTGCTACCAGCATTTGGCACAAAGTACATGCTCAAAAGGTCAAAAGTCAGTGCCAAGTGCCAATTTCTGAGGGATATAAGCTCCTCAAAGCATCAAAACTACCAATTAACCTAACCTATAACACTAGCGTTGGCACATGTACTTGCAAACGAACATAACATTGATAAAATCTATCAGTCACCCTCTTATCAATTGTAATAAATAATCGAACAATACCATCAATGATGAAAAAGACTTCCAAGCCAACTAAAAAGTTCAACAAAAGAGTATACAGGGACAAGACTGAAAGATACATCTAAGCTGCAATTATAGGCTTTCATGATAATCCCTTATTAACAACTCTATTTGGGAAAAAGGAACAGCAAGTTACAAATAAGGTGGGTTGGAGGTATGCTCCTTATGACGCACCCCCCACACAAGAGGCACATCACTTGTTACGACACCCGGGTTGATCAAGCAACAGCATTACTCCTCGGTACACCCAAGGGCCGAGGTCAATCCATAATAGTAATAATCAACTAGTTTGAGTCAAATAAATAGTTCAACCAAGCAATGGTGATCTAAAAGATAAAGATAAGCCCATACAAAATCAAAATCATTTGAGAAAGGGACTCACTAAATATAAGATTTTTGAACTCAACATCCTAAAACAGGTGTTTATTATTTATTATATAATTTATTCAATCCTGATTGATATCATTTTATCCAAAATTTTCTTCTTCCTTAAAAACTCCTCAGCAAACACAATTACCCATTCAGAATGTAATAAAAGGGTGACTTACATTAATTTCTTATACCAAAACAATTAACCATTATAAAGGGGACCCTAGAACATAATTGGTATAGACGAAGGTATATCATACAGAATAAAAATCAGAAGATTCGGTTATCAACTAGGACTCAACAACAACAGCAAAGTCTTAGTCACAAAATGATTTGGAGTCGGCTAATAATAATATGAATCATCATGTTAACTCATAAAGTAAAAATAACACCAATTCTGCAATCGGACAAACAATTTAGAATTATTTCAGAAAGCCAGAACTTTCCGGCGACAAATCAAATAACCATAACGTCCGTCAAAATTTATAGGAAATGAATCAATCAAGCATAAATTAGAAAGGGGGGAGGGAAATTCATGATTAATCAGAAAATTATGATTAACTAAAGGAGTAGAATTGATAGCATAAACAAAAGAGTAGTAAAATTTACCTTGGGAGCTTCGGACACCATGATTGGTTTGATTTAGAGTTTGTG
Source organism: Chenopodium quinoa (assembly GCF_001683475.1). Classification (NCBI taxonomy): domain Eukaryota; kingdom Viridiplantae; phylum Streptophyta; class Magnoliopsida; order Caryophyllales; family Amaranthaceae; genus Chenopodium; species Chenopodium quinoa. The sequence goes on from NW_018743783.1 coordinate 534,551, forward strand.
TTGCTAGATTTCTGTGGATGCAACGCGCAGTTATGGGTAAAATGTGCTATGTGCGTGTTTTATGGACCAGAGACGCGGGTGGCGTGAAGGGTCCATGGTATTTACGTAAGCACATTGCTCATATATTCGACAGCCTGAAATCAATACGGGGGTCATTGGTCAATGCTAAAATTTTGGGTTATTTCACCAAATAGCGCTGAGTAATTCCCTTATTCACAATATACCCATGAAACTTTTTAAATACACCATATATCCCCGAGTTTAACAAAAATGCTCCATATACCCAAATGATTAACGGACGTCAACTCTGTTAGTCATTAAGGGTTAATTGTGCCACGTGGCATCTGTTGATTGGTTGTGTTTTTTATTAAATCTTTTTAATTAATTATTAAAAAAATAAAAAGTAAATCAAAATTTTGAATAAAAAAAATCAAAAGTTAAAAACCCCAGCCCACACCCCAGCACCGCTACCCACCCCGCCCAGCCTATTATGGCGCCAACCACACTTCCTCCCGCCGGCGCTAGGCCCCTCCCCCACGCCGGCGACCGCCCCACGGTGTCACTGACCCGGAAAATCAAAACCCTGAAACCCCAAATCGAAACCTTAGATTTTGATTTTGGGGCTACAGGGTTTCGAGGTGGTGTTTTGGGGGGGAAGGGGCGGAGATGATTGTGGAAGGGGCGAATTGCGTTCGTCGGTATGGGAGGGGAATTTGGGGGCGCCGGAAGGTGGGAGAGAGGTTTTTATCGAGGGAGGGAGGGGTTTTAATTAGGTGTTGCTGGGATGGTAGTTTGGGCCGGGGGAAAGGGAAGGCCGATATCAGGGGGTCGAGATCGGGCTGGCGCTGGCGTAGGGGTTCGAGGAAATTTGCGGCGTCATCGGTGTCGGCGTGGGGTTCAGTATGCGGCGTGATGAGTGCTATTTATGGCACTCATTTGACGAGTTTTTAGGTTGTTTTTACCTTCTTTTCATAGCATTCTTCTTTAATAAATGCTTAGTTTTATTCATTTTCTCTTTAGTTTCCTTATTCTTTCTTATTTTGTGTTTTTGTCCACTTTTGTGGATTTTCTAGTGTTTTCCCCTTTTAATTGTTCTTTTCCTTTGTTTGTAGGTTAAAGACGAAGCTCAAGACCCGTCATGATGATTTTCCGGGTTGGAAAAGGCTCAAGGTGCAAAGTGGAAGCTTACTTATGGTCACAAAGCAAGAGATGACTTACTCTAAGACTTGATGCTTGCGCTCACATGAAAATATGGTGTTTAACCCACCGTGAACTCATTTCGGGACTGCCATATCCAATGACGATCAAGAGGGGTGCACCACTTACATTGAAGAGCGCACGGAGGAGATGCCCTGTTCTAGTTACGCGGGCGCGCAGGCTTCGGGCACAGGCGCGCCACCTGAGTCCCCTGTTCCGTACCCCGTTCGTCGCAGGCGCGCATGCTGGTGAGAGGGCGCGCTTGTACGGGTCTATTTTTGGACGTTTTCTTTATTTCTCCTTAGTTAGTTATACTATAAATAACCTTTTGCTTCTTTTTATTAGAGAGTTAGTTTTTAGTACTTAGAATTTAGAGAGAGAAACTCTTGGACTTTGATTTATATTTCAATATTGCTACAATCAAGTTTGGATTTCCTTAATTCTTCCCTTAATTCTTCTCTATTGCTTTGATTTTGCTTTTGATTCATGAATGATTGTTTGATTTGTTGATCCTTTGGTTAATAATTTGATTGATTTGAATTTCTACTTGATTTAGTTGAATATGATGATGATGATTATGATTTACCTAGTTTTGTTTATCAGATTCAACATGCTTAGTGAGTAGATTCCTTGCTAGGGTGAAGGGGAAGCATGCATGAATGATGGATGATAGCTAATTTGGGGATTTTTGATTGATTAGTAGATTTGTGCATGTGTTTGGCTTGATGGGAGTGATCAACCTTGATTTCCAAGCAAGATTGCATTGTAATTCCTAATGACATGACCACTTGATTTGGGGATTGCATTTATTGATTGATTTTGAATTGTGATGCTTTTTGTTAGTCACTCATAGAGGAAACCTAGGTTGACTTCTAGGAGATAACCTTTTGGATTCTTTCTATTGCAATTGCTACTTGATTAGGGGATTTTGCTCCCACCAATCGGAATGCGCCACGTGGGCCAATTAGGTCCTGCCAAGTGTCCCCCAGTTGGACCTCTCAGGGCTTGCCACGTGGCACACGCCTATTCGTCCACCCTGGACTTATTATGTCATGACACGTGGCATACTCCATTCCTAATGGAGAAGCCGGTCACCTAGGCCCAACTTCCGAGGGAAGCCAATCAGCCCAAGGTTAACCTAAACCTAGATTGGCACGTTTCCCGAGATTATAAATGCCTCCCTTAATCCTCATTAAGGGAAAAAAACGCAGATTACACACATTAAACATTCTCACCTAGAGAGACTCAATCACTTTAATTTCCGCATTAATTACTCCTTAATCAAGTACTAACTTGACCGTCGGAGGCGGATCTCCAATCATCCGGAGCATCCGTTTGTTTTGCAGGTACAGGCGTCCGGTTCCAGTCTCGAAATTGTAACTCTCCCGCAGGACATCAGAAAACCCCGAAACATTTTGGCGCCGTCTGTGGGGAGAGTACTTCTGAGATGGCACCCACGTTTGTACCGGCTCCTGAAGAGAGACGTCCCCTGGACGATCCTCTAGTTCAGTCGGACCACGATACTGAGAATGAATTTGAAGTTGAAGCTCACACAGTTTCAGACGGGACCCTAAGGGCCCGACGTACCCGTCATACCGAAAGGAGGGAACGGGAACATCTTCAAACTGGAAGCGAGCCAGCAGGCGCACCGCCTGTTCGGCAGCAGCCGACTGATGGGTCTGCTCCCATCACAAGGAACGAACTCATGACCTTCATGAGGGACTTCAAGGGAGAAATTCAAGAGTTGATCAACAAGAAGCCGCCTGCTCTGGACAAGGAGCAGTCGGCTAAGAAACCCTCCACTTCACGGAAGAGGAAGCCAGTTCAAGGGCGAGAGGCGACCCCTCATCCTAAATCTAGGAAGTGGGAGCCACCTGCCCTTGATTTCACAAAATACCGTTTTCCTACTCCAAGAAATAGGAAACCTGTTCGTCATATTCAGGCGGACGGGTCGAGGAAAACATACACAGACGCTCGGCTACTGCTAGAGCAGAAGAAGAGTGACCGATTGTCAGAGTCGGCCTCTACTTCAAACTTCCAAGACAGTCTGTGAAATACCTCGATGAGGCATACTCAGTCGTATCATGAGGGTCAGTCAGGCGGCACCTCCCGTCAGTCCGGCTTTCATAGCGACCAGGCGGTACCAAACTTACCGTTTGTACCGCAACAACAATATTTTTTACAGCCACCTCCGTTTGGTGGACATGCAGCAAAAAATGTCCAACCTATGGACTGGCAGCTACGGTTGCTTAGACTTGGTGAACAGCCGTCGGCCTTCTCCAAGGAAATTACTGAAGTCGATCAGCCGGCCAAAGTGAAAAATGTATTAGTAGGCGCCTATGACGGCACTACTAACCCAGAAAACCATCTGATGGCATTCACCAACCTGATGTACCTTCAAGGGTTGGATGATCCCACTTGGTGCAAGTGTTTCCCAGCGACTCTCAAAGGAATTGCACAACAATGGTTCGGCAACCTGCCGACTGGTTGTGTAAATAACTTCAAGACGCTTGCTTACTTATTCACCTCCAACTTCGCCATGAACATCCCTGCGAAGAAGACGACCCTTGATTTAGGAACAATTCAGCAGGGCGAGAAGGAGGGGCTTCGTTCTTACATCAGGCGGTTTAACCTGATGAGAATACAGATTCAAGGGTTACCGGATGAAGTAGCCTATACTGAATTTTTCAGAGGTCTCAAAGACGGGTCGACCTTCAAATTTGATTTGGTCCGAAAGAGGGTGGCGACTCTTCAAGAGGCCTTGATTGAAGCGGAAGCCTATATACAGGCGACTGATCTTTGTAGTACGGTAAAACAGTCACACGGGAAAAGGTTCGACAAAAGAGAAGGACGACAGAAACAGTCGTCAAACAAAGATGAGAAGAGAAAAGAGGTCTGGGCGGCTGATTCCTCTAAACAGCCGGCCCAGAAGAAGAAAAAAGAATTCAAACCATACTCCCCAAAGTATGCGTTTAACAAGGATAGCCAATTTATCCTAAAGGAAATCAAGGGACGGATCTCAATTGAGAAGCCGGTCCCCATGAAGGGTTCTGCAAACAACCGGAACCAAGAAAAATTCTGTGATTATCATGAAGATGTTGGTCATCACACCAATGAATGCATCAGTCTCATGCGGTATCTGGACCGCCTGGCTGAGCAAGGTGATCTTGACACTTATGTCAAGAAATCTACGGGGAACACTTCCTCGAAAAAGCAGTCGGCCAAAAAGAATCAACAGGCCGACAGCTCCGATACAGATGATGCAGTCGTCTACACCATTGCAGGCGGCTTCTCAGGAGGCGGCCCCACTATTAGGGGCAACAAAGACAATATCAGACGGCTAGATGTAAATTCCGTTCACCAAGAACGGCCCTCCAAATATTCATTTCCTGAGATTGTCATCACTGAAGAAGATCTAGGAGGGGTAAGAGGGCCGCATGACGACCCTATCGTTATTGAATGTAAAGTGGCCAACCAAAGAGTTGGCCGAATCCTCATAGATACCGGAAGCTCCTCAGATCTCATCAGTAGCAAATGTCTGTCGAAACTAAAATATCAGACTGATTGCATACATCCGGCATCCCACCCTTTAGTAGGGTTTTGAGGAGTCGTCCACCCAGTGGGACGAGTGGATTTACCCAGTCAGGCGGCAGCCGCCGAAGTTAAAAAATTACTTGATGCAGGGTTCATTCCGCAATGGTTCTTCCCAGATTGGGTTGCAAATGTGGTGCTTGTAAAAAAGTCGAATGGCACCTGGCGAATGTGTGTAGACTACACAGACTTAAACAAGGCGTGCCCCAAAGACAGTTACCCTCTGCCTAAAATTGATAACCTGGTCGACTCAACAGCCGGCCATGCTTTGATGAGCTTTATGGACGCCTACTCTGGTTTCCATCAAATTCCTTTATGGAAGAAAGATCAGGAGAAGACGGCCTTCGTCACTGATCAGGGGTTATAATGTTACACGGTCATGCCGTTTGGTCTTAAAAATGCCCCGACCACTTTCCAGCGAATGATAAACACTGTGTTCTTTGATCAGATTGGGAGAAATGTCGAGGCATATATTGATGATATGATTGTCAAGTCCAAACTTCAGAAAGATCATCTGTCGGACCTCCGAGAAACTTTCGCCACACTCAGGCGGCATCATGTCATGCTCAATCCCAAGAAATGTGTCTTTGGAGTTGAGTCTGGGAAATTTCTCGGATCCCTTATCAATCAGAGAGGAATAGAGGCGAACCCTGAGAAGGTGCAGACGGTCATCGACATGCAGTCGCCTCGTACCATCTGAGAGGTTTAGAAGTTAACAGGTTGTTTGGCGGCCTTGGGAAGATTTCTAAGCCGATCAGGCGACAAATGCCTATCCTTTTTCCGGGAAATTAAGAAAAAGGCAAGGTTTGAATGGGGGCCAGATGCTGAGGCGGCCTTCCAGAAATTGAAAGTTCACTTGCATTCCTTGCCGAGGCTGGTCAGCCCTTTGCCCAAAGAAGAACTCTACATGTACCTGGCCGTCTCTGATCATGCGTTAAGCGCTGTTCTCCTTGCTGAAAGAGACGGCTGTCAGCTCCCGGTCTACTTTGTCAGTCACGTACTGAAAAATGCCGAGTTGAGGTATCCCTTAGTGGAGAAATTTGGTCTTGCACTCTTCATGGCTGTTAAAAAATTGAAGCCCTACTTTTTGGCACATGCAGTCGTCGTGTATACAGACCAACCTATCAAGCGGCCACTGACCATCATGGAGTCGTCAGGCCGAATGATCAAATGGGCCATAGAAATACAGAGCCTCGAAGTTACCTTCGAGCCTAGAAAAGCAGTGAAGGGGCAAGCCTTTGCTGACTTTATTGTTGAGATGACTCGTCCTCCTGACTCTCAAGTTCCAGACCAAGTCTGGAAGGTATATGTGGATGGAAGCTCTACTTCAAATGGTTGGTCATATGTCAGTCGCCAAAAGGCGACAGGTACGAGTATGCTCTACGCTTCAGTTTTCAGGCCTTAAACAATGAGGCAGAATATGAAGCTTTACTAGCCGGAATCCGCATGTGCAAGGCAGCAGGGGCAAGGAAAATAGACGCCTGTTCCGATTCACAATTGATAGTGAGTCAGTACAATGGCGAATACGAAGCAACCCATCCGGCCATGATCAAGTATTTACAGGCGGTCCGACAAGCAGTCGGCTCCCTTGAGGATTTCCATCTGACCCAAGTGCCGAGATCAGAAAACAACCAGGCGGATGCACTTTCAAAATTAGCATCATCCGCCTCCTGTGATACTCCTCGAACTGTTTTTTGGGAAGTAATGGAGAGGAGAAGCATTGAGGAAGACCCTATTGGAATCTTAGACAGAAGCTCAACCTGGATGGATCCAATCAGGGCATATCTGACAAATGGTACCCTGCCGGATGATCATCAACAGGCGGCAGCACTGAAAAAACGAGCAACCAGTTTTGAAATAATAAAGGGAGAACTTCACAAAAGGGGGTACCTTCAACCCTTCTTAAAGTGTGTTACTCCAGAAAAGGGGCGAGAGATACTAGATGATCTTCACTCTGGTTACAGTGCTTCCCATATAGGCGGTAGGACACTTGCTCAACGGGCAAGGCGGCAGGGCTACTTTTGGCCTACTTTAGAAGCAGATGCAATGGGGATGGTGAAAAAATGTGACAAGTGCCAAAAGTTTGGCAAACTAATTCACCGTCCGGCTACTGACCTCACTACCATTCATAGCCCACTACCGTTTGCTAAGTGGGGCATGGATATTCTGGATCCATATACGCCTGCTACAGGCGGAAGGAGGTACATACTTGTTGCAGTCGACTACTTCACTAAATGGGTAGAGGCGGAGGCTGTAAAGGGAATCAAGACGAAGGATGTAATTTCATTCATTTGGAAAAATATCATCACTCGGTTCGGGGTTCCCATGTCTATGGTTTTTGATAATGGTCCCCAATTTGAGACGCCTGTTCTCAAAAGCTGGTTGGGTGACCAAGGAATTGCACACTACTTTGCATCTGTCGGCCGTCCACAAGCAAACGGCCAGGTAGAAGCCTTTAATAAAATCATCTCAGACGGTCTCAAGAAAAAGATTGAACGAGCAGGCGGCCTATGGGTGGATGAATTACCACATGTTCTCTGGGCCATTAGGACGACTGAAAAGGGGGCGACTGGAGAAACTCCATTCCTCCTAACTTATGGTGCGGAAGTTGTTCTTCCAATAGAACACTACGAGCCGACTCTTCGAGTAATGCTATATGACGAAGTGGCAAACTGGGAAGCCATGCGCCTGGCATTAGACTTCCTTCCTGAAAGGAGGGGCAATGCTGTCTTGCGCCATGAGATTTACCGCCTGAGAATGACTAGATCATACAACAAAAAAGTACACAGGCGTCCACTCAAAGTGGGGGACTTTGTAATTAGAAAAATGGAAGCAGTTGGAAGGGCTAATGAGTCTGGCAAACTAACTCCCAACTGCGAAGGACCCTACCGAATCTGTGAAGAGGTCAGGGACGGTACCTACCGTCTGGAAACACCAGACGGCCAACCGTTGCCTCGAACTTGGAATGTAGATAATCTTAAGAAATATTTCTTTTGAATGATATAAATAGTCAAGGGCTACTTAATAAAAGTTTGCATACTTAATATTCAATTTTGTACTAAGAGGGGCACGCCTACTAACAAACAGTCGGCTACTCTCCATACTCAGTTTTCATTTTTACTTAAGAGGGGCATGCCTACTGACAAACAGTCGGCTACTCTCCATGTTTAATTTTTATTCTTACTTAAGAGGGGCAGGCCGCCTATACATTTACAGTCGCCTACTCTCCATTGAGTATTTCACTTTATCATCAGAGGGGCATGCCGTCTGTACCTTTACAGTCGGCTACTATCCATTGAGTATTTTACTCTATCTTCAGAGGGGCATGCCGTATGTACCTTTACAGTCGGCTACTCTCCATTGAGTATTTTACTCTATCTTCAGAAGGGCATGCCGCCTGTACCTTTACAGTCGGCTACTCTTCATTGAATATTTTACTCTATCACCATAGGGGCATGCCGTCTGGACATATAGTCGGCTACTCTCCATAGAAGAGGGCCGACTGGTTCCAAAGCACACAGCCACCCCCCTTATACTTAGCTAAAAATGATCAGGGCCTGGCCGACCCTGTGCCTAAACAGGCGGCTACCCTCCTCTTACTTAGCACCTACGTTCACCAAGAACAAACCAAGGCCACAAGTCGAATGATCAGTCCAGGCGCCAAGCCAACTGATCCAATCTTTAAACTAATACGACCTGTCCCAACATCATAGCAGGCGTCCGGCGGCATCCCTCCGGATGAAATTCGTCGCAGAGAGCAGCTCCCTTTTGGGTGGAACATTGCTCTATAAACTAATTACACGGCACCTATACGACTGTCCCCAAGGGAAACCACGTAGCCGTTTTTGAGACAAGGATAACTCTATCACTAACCAAACTAGTGGTAGCAGTTGACATCTGAGTCAGATGACCGCCTGTATTACTTGGGATAAATGCAGGGGGTACCTCTTGAGTTAATAGCCAACAAACATTGGCGAATCAAAAGGTTCAGCCGGCCTCCGCCGCCTGGTACCTTTACTACTCAAGCAGGAGTGACGGCGACTGAGTAACACCAAAGTTAACTCATAGTCACTCTCTCAAACTTAGTATGGAGCCTAAAAGGTATGAGTCGTCCGCCTGTTTTTAGCAAACAGGGGCTCTCAACCACTACTCCTGCTAGGTTAACAACCTATGAGTTAAAAGCCAACAAACATTGGCAAATAAAGGGGAACAACCGGTACCCACCGCTTGATACCTCTAATACTCAGTTACTTGGCGACTAGGTAACAATCATGTTTACTTGGTCACTCCTTAAAAATTTAGTATGAAACTAAAAAGGTGTTCATACAGCACCTGTTCACACTAGATTAAATATGGCGGGGAACAGTCGGCCTAGACGGCCTAAAGTCTCTAGCCTAAAAACATGACAAGTAGGAAACCACTTTCCTACTTGGTTAATTTTACAAATGACAGAACCGCCTGCCTAAAGGGGATCCAGTCTTTAAAATGGTTCGAATACCGATTGGATAAATGGCCGACTGATCGTCTCGCCTGGAAACAGACAACCAGTCGTCCAGGGGCATAGGCGGCGTAACTAACTATCCGTACCTGTCTGCAACTATCGGCCATGTAAAACAGTCGGTATAGTGTACAATTGGATATCAGAATATTCAATACTTGAACAAATTTAAAGCAAAATAAAAATATTCATTAAAAGGAAGCCAGTCATTAAAGACCGGCAAAATATTCAGAGCCCCGGCCCCTTGCCGGGTAAATACAAACAAACGGCACGCAGGCCGGGGAAAGAAGACATAAAGCTTATGAAGGGGGAAGATCATCAATATTAGCAGCTGCCGCCTGGTCAGCACTCTTTTTGCTGGACTCGGATTCAGCTGCATCCTTCTTCGATGCATTACCCCCAAGCGGCACAAGCGCCACTACCGGCTGCTCCTCCTCCTCCAACGCCTCTTCCTCAGCAGCCGCCAGGATCTCTTGATTATATCTATCAGAACACTGGCGGTACGTTTTTTCCCAGGAGGCAAAGTCGGCATTGGGGAAGAGGCGGCCCCAAGTCATGCGCTGGATTTGAGCAGAGTCTTCCATCATCTCCCGGACCAGCTCTTTCTTTTCTTGCTCGGCCTTTTCCGAGAGCTCCTGAGTAAGACTCTTCTCCTGGGTCACTAGGCGTTCCTTTACGCTCGCCAAGGATTTCTCCAAGGTTTCGTATGAGGACATCTTTTGGCGAAGAGGTCTCAGCTCGGTCTTGAGGTTGTTGATGGTCGCCTCCAGCTTGCTATTCCTCTTCTGGGCCGCCTCTAACTGAGCCCGGATAGTGGCGGTAGCCTGCGCCTGATAATAAAGAAAATCAATTGTCAGATTTTCATTTTGGGCAATTTGAAACATTGCCTTATCACAGTCAGAGGCGGCCATAGCTTTTGCAGCCTTTACCTCTTTGTTCTTCCGGTCAAGCGGCTTGCGAAGGCCGTTCACTCGGAGCAGGGCCTAAGTAAAAAGGGGAACAGGCGTCAGTTTCCAAACAAAAAAGAAAACAGGCGTCCTGGAATTCAAATACTAAAAAATATGCTAAGTATACCTCAGCAAGGACCCCTGCAATCCCGTCTAGGTCAAGGGTGCCGACACCCCTGACCGCCTCCCTTTCAGCTGGAGGTACGGCCTTGATCATAGACTTGGCCACTTCGACCAAGTCAGGCTCCTGAGGGCCGGATGCATCAAGCATAAACAAACGGATTAGACCTAGTAAAGAAGGGAGCAAGTCTAAAATTTACAAGGAAAATTTCATACTTCTAGGTGGCCCAGCTGGAGTTTTAGAAGAAGTGGCCGGCTGTTTCTCAGCCGCTGCATGTTTCCTGGCAGAACCAGGAGAGCTCGCAACAGTCGTCCTCCGGGCGTTGGGGTCCGGCTGTTGGGAAGAAGAAGCTCTTGGAGCGCCCGTCTAAAAAAGAAGAAAAGAGTCAGTATATGCATAAACACAACTCCAAAAAGAGGGTGAAAGGTTCGAAGCCCACCAAGGGTGCCCCCTTGTTGGGGGAGTCGGTTGAAGACTGTTGCATGATGGAGGCCCGCAACATGGCCGCCGCAGTCTTGGAGGCGGTAATTTTGCTCATGGCGTCCGCTGCAAAAACAAATAGCAAAGTTAATAAAAGTCATAACAAGAAATGCACGGAACAACAGAGTATTCAACAGGCCGGCTACCTCTTGAGCACCGACTGATGAGGCCACAAGCAGCCAAAAAGTACTCGTCGTAGAGCCATTTGAAGCTCGGGACGCAGTGCAGGGGTACTTGCTCTCGTACCCCTGAAGTAGAGTTCACCTTCGACTCTACTTTGAAGAGTCCTTTATCTAGGATCTCTTTCTTAGCCTTGGGGGGAACACGCGGCATGTTGCGGCCGCCTGCAAGAAGGGGCGGATTCCTATTCCACCTGTTGAAGCGCTTGTTCAGCTCTGTGTCTGAACTCTCAATGATAAGGAAGGTGCTCTGCCAGTCCTTCCATTTGTTTGCTTTACCTCTCGTCATGAGGTAGCCCCTGTGGCTCGTCAATTGATACCATCCGGTACCGCCTGCCTTAGGGGTCCGGCAGAGGTAGTTCATGTGGGCGAAATCCTCGAAGTTCGGCTCCACCCCGTGCAGTTCGCACCCGGCCACATAGCCGAGTACGTTGACCCAGGAGTTCGGGGCTAACTGCCATAACCCCAACTCATACCCATCCAAGATCCGCTGAACAACCGGATGTAGTGGGAAGCGCAGCCCAGCCTTGATGGCCGCCTTGTAGCAGCCAAAGCAGGTGCCGTCATTACTGGTACCAGCTGGCCAGACGACTGTGTCTTCTGGATCCGGCACGAACACTAAAAAGTCGGGGCCCATTGTGTGGTTTGCGATAAAGCTCTCCACTTTCTCTTGCATGGCCGTGATCCGGCCCCGAGGTACGGTGCAGTAGTAGGGGGTATTTTGCTCTCGGTGAGAGGCGGATGGCTCCGCCCAATCGTCCCCCTTCTCAACTGCGTGTGAAAGCCTCGCCTCTTGTAGGCGACTGTTTTTCTCTTCTGTGTCCAGAGAAGCATGGCCAGAAGAGCTAGACTCGGAATCATCCTCTGACGAGTCCGAAGAGGACGACTCCTCCTCTCTCCCGGAGGGGCCCGCCTCCTCTCCTATAAAAGGAGCAGGAGAGAATGTAGAATTGTCAACTGTAAAATGGGAAGGGGTCACTTTGACTCCTCCCTCAGAACTGCCGGCTTTCAAGCCGCTTTGTTTCACTTCCACATCTGGCGCCTGGTCAGATGTTTCACTAATTGGCACCCTATGGGAGGAGCCGTCTGAGTTTGAGATCCTGGCAGTCTTTTTTGTTCTGGCCATCATGCTCTGCATAGACACAGATACAGTTGGACTTTGTATAAAGGGCAAAGATGGGTCCGGAAAAGGGCAGGCGGCACTCCTAATCCTAGATTCAGCCGTCCCCGGTGACCGGCTGATCACTAACCTAGGTCGTGTCATGTGCTTCCGTGGTGCCATTTCAAAAAAGAATAAAGTAAAGAGAAAATTAAGAGTAAGAGAACCGACGGTTACCTGAACGAGTGACGATTGATGAAGTTCTGAAAATCCTTTGCAGTCGGCTTGTCAGAGCAGGCGGTAGGCAGAAAGGGTCCAAAATGTCAAAGCAAGTTCAGGGGTCCGAATGTTCTCTCACAAAGTTTTCAAGTGTGAAAATGACCGAAGTCAACAATCCTTTATATAGGCGAAGTGAGAAGGCGAAGGGTCACTTCCAGAATTCAAAATTTTGGCAGGAGAATCTCTCGGCCTCTCGCCGAGTGACACCTGTAGCAGGCCGTCGCCTGTTACAGGGCGACACCTGTCATCGGTAACACGTGACCAGTCACGTGCCACCTGTGAGGGGCAAATGATTAGGGGATTTATCTCCCACCAATCGGAATGCGCCACGTGGGCCAATCAGGTCCTGCCAAGTGTCCCCCAGTTGGACCTCTCAGGGCTTGCCACGTGGCACACGCCTATTCGTCCACCCTGGACTTATTATGTCATGACACGTGGCATACTCCATGCCTAATGGAGAAGCCGGTCACCTAGGCCCAACTTCCGAGGGAAGCCCAATCAGCCCAAGGTTAACCTAAACCTAGATTGGCACGTTTCCCGAGGTTATAAATACCTCCCTTTATCCTCATTAAGGGAAAAAAACACAGATTACACACATTAAACACTCTCACCTAGAGAGACCCAATCACTTTAATTTCCGCATTAATTACTCCTTAATCAAGTACTAACTTGACCGTCGGAGGCGGATCTCCAATCATCCGGAGCATCCGTTTTTTTTTGCAGGTACAGGCGTCCGGTTCCAGTCTCGGAATTGTAACTCTCCCGCAGGACATCAAAAACCCCGAAACACTACTAGTCCTTGCACCTTTTCAATCGATTTGATTTCCTTTGATTGGCATCTCTATCTTGATTGCATGTGGATCCTAATCCCTAGTGCTTTTGATATTGAATTTCTATGTTGTTTTAGTTGCTTGAAATTATAGTCACACATTCAACATTTCCCCATTTTTCGAAGTAGCTTGACCCTAGGCTATAGTAACCCTTCTCCCATTCCTCGTGGTTCGACCCTTGACTTACCCCTATACTTGGTTTAGGATTGGTCGAGTGTTTACAAGTTTTGTTGATAAGGTTTTAAGCATTTAACGACGTGTTTAGATCCTCTATCAAATGGCGCCGTTGCCAGGGAATGGCGTAGTTGTTTGCTATAGTTGTTGAGTCTATTTCACTTTATTTGAAAATACAAAAAGATTTTCCTCTTTAGGCTACACTTGTAGCCGTGTTACTAATATTTTCATTGAGGTTTTTGCATGCATAATTCTCGTGCTCGATTACTTGTTCCTTTAGATCCGAAGATCGGAAGGAAAATCTTTAGTGTACTTGTTGCTTCAAGATCTTTGAGCCCCAATTCATCAAGACAAGAGGTTGAACAAGAGTTTGATCAAGCAAGCATGGGAGAAAATCCAAGAGTAGCCTTGAAGGAGTTAGGGTTACTCGGATCATATAGGTTTGAAAGTGGCATTGCACCACCTACCACACCGGCCAATGATTTTGAAATTTGACCGGCCATGATTACGTAGATTGAAAGAAGACAATTTAGTGGAGCTAAACATGAGAGCCCCCTAAACCACCTTAAGGAATTTGAGAAATATTACAACACAATCAAGGTCAACGGTGTGAATCAAGAGTTCATTCGCCTAAAGCTCTTCCCCTTCTCACTCATAGGGAGGGCTTTAGAATGGTTGGATAAGGAGGTGAAGCCGAATTCTCTAAGGACTTGGGATGAGGTCATTAAGGAGTTCCTATCTCGATTTTACTCCCAAAAGAAGACGGCGGAAGCTAGAGCTCTTTTCAAAGCTTCAAGCATAGGTCTAATGAGAGTCTTTATGAAGCATGGGAGAGGTACAACGAGTACCAAAGAGAGTGTCCTCATTATGGGATCTCAACTTATCAAATAATTCAAATCTTCTATGGGGGCTTGAGCCCTCAAGGTAAGACTTGTCTTGATGCGGGCGCCGGAGGCCCCATTATAAATAGAACGGAGGAAGAAGTTGTGGACATCATCGAAGATATAGTGAGGCATTACATGGATTGGCAATATGGTGAGAGGGAGCCAACAAGCAAGAGTAGCTCCTCGGTGTACTCCGTTGATCATCTAAATGCCATCAACAATTTGTCTTCACAAATCTCAAATCTAGGGAAGGAGATGTCTTCGATCAAAGCCAAATTGGAGAGTGCCTCTTCGCAAGCGCCTATTCTTCCTTCCAAATTTAAGGGAAGAGGTACATCTTTTAACTCTAATCCTCTTTCTTCCTCTAATAACATGTCTAGTGGATGCTTGTCTTGTGATGTGTGTGGTTCATATGATCATGATGCCTCTAATTGCCCTCATGCTTTTCCGGATGGATGTTATGATTTAGATAGTAATGAGAATGAGCATGTGAACTATGTGTCTAATAACAATAATGGACCAAGGTTTGATAATCAAATAGGCCAAGGGAATAGGAATTATCACAACCAAGACAATTTTGACAACTATAACCAAGGTGGTGGTTATAGGAACCAAGGAAACCAAGGTTTCCGAGGTAACTACAACAACCAAGGTTATAGTAGCCAAAATCAAAACCATGGTTACGGTAATTGTTTCGAGGGTTTTTGGAGTTCCTCGGGAGAGTTACAATACGGAGTATGTGCGCCTGACGTCTGTACCTGCAAAACCACGAAACTCCGGTTGGGTGGAGTTCCGCCTCCGACAATCAAGTTAGTATGATTCCGGATGGGTAAACGGGCGAAAAGTAAATGAGTTTTTTGTCCCTGATTCAAAGAGATTCTGCAATTAATATTGCTCGGGTTTGGTGTATGTATTTATCAATGAGTAATAAATGAGGAATTTCCTCTATTTATAGCAGATGAGGATCTGCTCCCCCATTGGAGGTACAATGCCACGTGTCAGCATTCGATTGGATCCCGTTGGGCCTCTGGTGGGCTGCCACGTGTCATCATGCTACTGGGCCACGTGGCATAGGGTATTTTTACCCTAAACATTTGCCCCTCACAAGTGTGACGTGGCGTAGCCACATGTCACTTCTGACAGGTGTCAAGCACAGGGGAGGCGACGGTTGGTCTGCTTCCCGCCTTTTTTCTTTGAAGTTTGAATTCGAATGCTTGAGGCAGAAAGTGGCGATTCGCCTTCCGGGTTTGTCTATAAATAGAGACACACACCCTCTCTCCTCTTCACTTTACAAATTTTGCAAAAATTTCTTGAGAGCTCTGATACCGGCTGCTTAATTGTGCAACCAGCTTCTTCTTTCCAACACATCCGGATACCGGTTGAGTGTTTCTTCAATCGACTCGTTTGGGTATCGTCTGACTCTTGATTTTCTCTTGATATGAGTAGAACCACAGACGGTCTTATACCGTCTGGGACACCCTAAGCCCTTTCATTCATGTCTTGCATTTGGTAGACCCACAGACGGTTTGGACCGTCTGGGGTATCTTCAAACCATGGACTTTCCAATAATGCATTCCATAGGCCCACAGACGGTGATAAATCGCCTGTGGCATATCTGATCAATTGTGTTCAAGGAGTTGCATTCAAAAGACCCATAGACAGCTACATGCCGTCTGGGGCATCTTCAGACAATAGTTGCAACATTTTGCATTCAATAGACCCTCAACCGGAAATATTTTGCCTGGGTCATCTTCAAACAATTGTTCTTCAAAGCTAGACCCACAGACGATTATGGACCGTCTGGGGTATCTTTTCACCAATGATCTTCAAAGCTTGCATCCATTATACCCTCAGCCGGGCTTATACCGTCTGGGGTATGCTCAAGCAAATTTCTTCACAACTCGCTCGTCTTGCATTTGTAAGACCCCCAGCCGGTTCTTATGCCGCCTGGGAGGTCTTGGAGCAATCCTTCACGGATACCGTTTGGGATATCCTTGGAGAAGCCTTCAATAAAACCATTCAATGGGCCCTCAGGCGGAAGTATTCCGCCTCGGGCATTTCTGAGTAATTTTTCTTTTCTTTTATTTTTTTTTTAATTTGCATTCATAAGACCCTCAGACGGTCTTATCACCGTCTAGGGGGCTTTTGAGCAATCTTCATTGATACCGCCTGGGGTATCTTTGGGCAAGCTTTTGTGATACCGTTTGGGGTATCTTTGGGCAAGCTTTTGTGATACCGTTTGGGGTATCTTTCGGTAATTTTTCTCCAAAATGCCTGACTGTTTGTCTTTGTGCTTAAGATTTTCATACGCAACCGGACTGCTCCGCCTGTGGCCTCTTCAAGCCACATTTTGGAATCTCAGCCAAGTCTTCTACAAACGTCTTCACAAATTTAAGGTATCACCTTTGCCCCCTTGCAACCTTTTGAGTTTACTGGTTGTATAGGTTGTTAGAGAATAATGTACTCCCCCAATACACACACGGCACGACCTAGGGCAGTTGTCGACCGGATATAGGATACGGCTGAATCTAGGACTAGGGATGCCGTCTGGGGGTGTGTGGACCACCCTTACTCTTCTACGAATCCGACCGTCTCTGTTCATGTGTAGGACAGAATGGCTCGGACAAGAAAAAACGGTTGTTGACCCCTGGTACAAATCAGATGATTCAGCCGGAACTCCGGTTGAAGATGTTCCTTTTGACCAACCGGGCGTCCTGAGTACGCCCGGTGATGAGATTCTTGAAGAATCCGGGAGCTCAAGCGGTGACGAAATTGATCAGGAAGCCGGATCTACTAAGTCTACCATGACACCGGATGCCCCTCAAGATAATGAGGAGGCATATAATTGGCCTTCAATAAATAATCCATTGGAGGCGCACATGAGCGCCCGGGATGTTGTGACGCTAAACGCAACACTCTTGACATTTTTGGAGAAGCGCCCGGTAGGGGCCAGCGGGAGGTTGGCATCCCGCCCGCAACCGCAACCGTCGTCTGAGAAGACGACCTAGAGCACGCCGACAATTATTTCGGCTGCTATGAGGCGGCATTCAAAGCCGGCCTCCGGTTCCCCCTCCATAAAACAATTAAAGCCATTCTACGGGGTTATGACCTTGGTGTCTGACAGCTCACACCCAACTCTTGGGTGAACATCATTGGATACATAGCTGCCTGCGAGATGCAGGACGTGACGCCTAGCTGGGAGGCGTTCGCGCACATGCACTACTTGAGCCGTGCCCCAGGCGGCTGGAATGCGTGGTACACACTCACCACGCATTAGGAATATATGATGACCTTGGAGAAGCCCTCCAAGTGGACTAGCTGGAAGAGCAAGTTTTATTTCGTCTCTTCCCCATCTACGGCTGCTAATCACCGGATGCGCCGTTACAATAAGAAACCGGCTCTATTGGGAAAGAAGTGTGCCCTTCCAAGGGTGCCGGCTGAGGCTTGGGATGCCATTATGGAGTCGGGACTATTTAATAAAACTACTCAGCCACTGGATGATGGGACATAAATCATTGTCCCCAAATTATGGGTCCCTCATCCGGATTGGTTCAAAGACGAGGCGTTCCTCTCCGCCTGCGGTCTCAGCACTTTTTAGGATAAACGTAGGTTTACTGCTTTAACCGGCGTATCATGCCGCCTGTATGATGCTTGAATTCTCTTACAGGTTTTCTTTTGTGATATTTCATAGAAAGGACTAGAAATGACTCCTCCGGAAGAGACTCCAGCTAAGTCAACTGCCGAGATAAGGAAGGAGCAGCTTGAACAAAAACGAGCCCAACTTGCGGCCCGAACGAGCGGGGTAAGCACCGGTTGATCTTATGTCGTCTGTATATCTTGCAAATAACCTTGATACTAACTTGTTGTTTTACTGTCTTTTTCAGACGGGGAGCCAGAACATTCTTCGCTCCTTGCGTCAGATAGTGAGAAGACCGGGAGAGGAACTCTCTCAGCCTGCTTCTCATAGGCTAAGGGTCTCAGGCGGCTCTGCGCCAACCTCAGCCGGTGGAGTTCCGGCTCCAGGTAGACCCACAACAGCAGGCAAGAGTCTTCAGAGCCTGGGCTTAAGCTCAGGTCCGGCTGGGGTAGGATCTAGGGAGCCTGAGGCTCCTTCTAGCCAGTTGCTTGCTATTGCATCCGGCTCTAATGCGGCTGGGGGTGGTGGCACCCCTCAGCTTGATAACCAAGGTATGGACTTCCCTTTTGACCCCCCCTAGCCGCTTGGGGCAGTTCGAGTTAAGTCTTATGCTTCTCAATCAGGAGATTCTTCCGGCGACCGGCTGAATATAGGAGCCGCTTATGCCTAACACTTAACAAATATATCTCATGATGCAGATACTGCTTCTCGTTGGCCAGATATGCAAAACTACGCCAAGAGAATGCTGACCCTCACCCGGTCCAAGAGGGAGGTTGTGCCGGGTATCAACCAGGTCAACCTTGACCGGATCACCTCACTACTGGCTGAGGTAAGTTACCGGATGGGGTATTCTTGTGCAATTTTCTTACTTACCGGATGAGGTATTTTTATGCAGGATTGCTAGTTGACAGTTGCTATTTAGTTATGACTTTTACTAACTCCTTTTCCGGCTGACTCTACAGGCGCTGCTAAGGGTGGATGGGTTGAAAACCCACTTGCGGAAGAGGCAAGAGGAGGTAAGGGATGCCTAGAAACGGGCAGCCGAATTAATTGATGTCTATCAATACAACTTCCTAATGCTTGAAATCCAAACTAAAGCCCAGAAGATGAAACAGGAGGAACTCATCCGGAAGCTGACGGCTGCTGCCGATACAGCCAATCAGACTGCTGCTGACCGACAGCTCTAGATTGACCAACTCAAAGCCGACATCCAGGCTCTGAAGGATGCTGAGAAGGAGAGAGCTCGGTTGAAGGATGAAGTCACCCGGCTGAGGGAGGAGCTGGACAAGACTAAGAATGAGCTGGTTAAGTCCATGAAGGAAGCTCTAGACCATCTGTCGGCTGAGCAGACCCGGCTGGTCACCGAGAATGAGCGTGACTGCGAAGCACGCATGAAGATGGCATGGTCCATGATCCACCCGGACACCGACTATGCCTTCTTCGACTTGAGGTACAAATACGGAACAGAGGTATTTGATGCCCAAGTACTCGGGCTTAAGCAGCCGGCGCCCTTCGAGAAGTGGGCCGACATAGGGGATGAGCAGGCAGAGGAAGAAGTGCCGGGTGGGGAAAAGGAAACCCAACCCCAGCAGACCCAGGATGCCCCTAATGCCGGTCAGGGCCAGCAGCCGGAGCAACAGCAACAACAGCAGCAACAGCAGCAGTAGCCAAACTACTTTTTTCAAACTCCTACTTCTCATCCGACCTGCGATCCATGTATTTATGTATCACATTTCACCGGACAGGGTTCCGGTTAACATTTTAATTTTTAATATATATATATATATATATATATGTATATATATATATGTATATATATATATATGTATATATATATATATATACATATATATATATATATATATATATATATATATATATATATATGCCGACTATGTCGGTTTCTTTTGTTCATTTCACTTCATTTTTGTTTCAATTCTTGCAATTTTGCTGTGAATCACATTTGCTATATACCAAAATTTATATATATACCGGATGCCATTGGCTCTGACTGCCCCTGGATGGTTGTTTGCTTATAGTTACAAACTCTAACCAGGCAACCGTCCATAATCATCCGGATGGCTCTGACGATTATACAACAAGATTGATCCAAGTTGAATCTGCCGGCTGTGCCGGCTGAATTAAACTTAGGGTACCCACTCGCCCGGCTGTTGACTACCACTTGGGTACCTGTCAATGCCTATGGTGACATGTAGGCGGCCTTGAGCCGGACGTATGCGTTTCAAATCGTATCCGACTGTAATGCTCCTTCG
Source organism: Chenopodium quinoa (assembly GCF_001683475.1). Lineage (NCBI taxonomy): Eukaryota > Viridiplantae > Streptophyta > Magnoliopsida > Caryophyllales > Amaranthaceae > Chenopodium > Chenopodium quinoa. The sequence continues at coordinate 554,740 of NW_018743783.1, forward strand.
CAAAAGCCGGTTGCGTACAAAAATATAGAATACCGCCTGTACTGCCTTTGGGCAATAACCAGGTGGATGCTAAGGTCAACAAGGTTTGACCTTATATATGGGAGCGTGAGTTGGCTGGGGTGCTTTTTGGCAAAAGCCGGCTGCTGATCAAGGTGGATTGAACCATCTGCATTGCCCTGGGGCAATAGCCGGTTGCTATCTATGATGCAATTCACCGGTTGTATTGCCTTGGGGCAATAGCCGGTGAATTTTAAATTCAACAGGGTTGTACTTCAGCATGGAAGTGGGGGCCAACTGTAGTGCTTTTGGGCAAAAGCCGGCTGCTTAACAAGGTATAATTCACTGTCTGTATTGCCTTGGGGCAATAACCGGGTGTATCTTGATTGCGAAAGGTCATTCGAACGGCCATTAGTTATCTTTAACCTAACCGGTTAAAGCAGTTTGAGTTTGTGACGCGTAGAACAATGTACCACCCGAAAAGGGAGATGTTCTCTTCGACGAATTCACTCGAATGGGCGTCGCCGGATGCCTGATCCTGGTTAGAGCAGGCGGTTTAAAATGTGTTGGCCTTGGGCCTTTTGAATAGCTAAGTTGGGTACTTAGCCGTTTACTCATTTGGAGCAAACGAGTGCCCGGTCGTGCATTGCACTGCTGGGACTTGGAAGGTGCCCAGTTGTGCATTGCACATGGGACTTTATACAAAAACAGAACTGAAATAAAGTATTCTTTTCATTCATATACTCTATTTACAAAAATATTTACAATCTCCTTAGAAGTAGTACTTCTTCAAGTTATCTACATTCCAGGTTTTGGCTAGCTGCCTACCGTCTAGTGTTTCCAGGCGGTAGGTGCTGCCTCTAACTTCTTCAAAAATCCGGTAGCGGCCTTCCCAATTAGGTGTTAGCTTTCCTTGTTCATTCGCCCTACCGGTTGCTTCCATTTTTCGTAGCACAAAGTCCCCCACTTTGAGGGGCCGCTTGTGTACTCTTTTTTTGTAAGCCCTTGTCATTCTCATACGGTATAATCTCATGACGCAAGGCGGCATTGCCCCTGCGCTCCGGGAGTGAATCTAATGTAAGGCGCATGGCCTCCCAATTAGCCTCTTCATCATAGAGCATGACTCGGAGTGTTGGCTCATAAAGTTCAATTGGCAAGACGGCTTCGGTGCCGTATGTCATGAGAAACGAGGTTTCACCGGTTGCCCCCTTTTCAGTTGTTTTCTGATGGCCCAAAGGACGTGAGGTAACTCATCTACCCATAGACCGCCAGCTCTTTCAATCTTCTTTTTTATGCCGTCTGAGATGAGCTTGTTGAAGGCTTCAACTTGACCGTTTGCTTGGGGCCGGCCAACGGATGCAAAACAATGTGAGATCCCCTGATCTTCCAACCAACTTTTGAGGGTAGGCGTTTCAAACTGAGTACCGTTATCAAAGACCATAAACATAGGAACCCTAAACCGGGTGATGATGTTCCTCCAAATGAAGGAGATGACATCCTTTGTCTTGATGCCTTTGACCGCCTCTGCCTCAACCCATTTGGTGAAGTAGTCCACAGCCACCAGAATATATCTTCTGCCACCTGTGGCAGGCGTATAGGGACCTAAGATGTCCATGCCCCATTTTGTAAATGGAACCGGGTTGTGGATAACCGTCAGATCTGTTGCTGGACGGTGTATAACCTGGCCTAACCTCTGGCACTTGTCACATTTCTTCACCAATTCCATGGCGTCTGCCTCAAGGGTGGGCCAAAATTAGCCTTGCCGCCTGGCCCTCTTTGCTAGAGTCCTGCCGTTAATTTATGTGATGCACAAAAGCTCGCATGCAAGTCCTCTAGAACCTCTCTTCCCCTTTTTGGGGTAACACACTTCAGCAACGGCTTGAGGTAACCCTTTCTGAAGAGTTCCCCCTTGTACATTTCGAAGCTCAGAGCTCGCTTTTTCAGTGCCGCCGCTTTTAAAAGGGCATCCGGCAAAGTGTCGTCTACCAAATATTCCCAGATGGGGTCCATACATACAGGTAGAGCTTCGGTCAAGAACTCCAATGGGATCATGCTCAATACTTCTTTTCTCCATGACCTCCCAGAAGACTGACCTAGGCGTATCACAAGTGGCGGATGAGGCCAGTTTGGACAAAGCATCCGCCTGATTGTTTTCTGACTGGGGCACCTGATTTAGATGAAATTTGTTAAGTGTACCTGCCTCATCTTTGACCACCTGAAGGTATTTGATCATTGCCGGATGGGTGGCCTTGTAGTCACTATTGAATTGGCTAACGATCAATTGAGAATCAGAACAGGCGTCAACCTTTCTTGCCCCTGCCGCCTTACACATGCGTATACCGGCTAACAGGGCCTTATACTCAGCTTCATTGTTTGAATCTTGAAACTTGAACCGCAGTGCATATTCATATGTATCCCCTTCCGGAGATTTGCAAATTACACCTGCACCACAGTCGTTCAAGGTAGAACTTCCGTCTACGAACAACTTCCAAACCTGATCGGTATTCTTCGGTTCAAAAATGAAGTCGGTAAACGCCTGACCTTTCACTGCCCGCCTAGGTTCAAAAGTTATCTCCAGGCTTTGCATTTCAACAGCCCACTTGATCATTCTGTCGGATGGCTCTATAGTAGTCATTGGACGCTTGAGTGGCTGATCAGTATAGACAATCACCGGATGAGCCAAGAAGTAGGGTTTCAATCGCTTGACTGCTTTGTAAAGAGCTAGCCTAAATTTTTCGATCATTGGGTAACGGAGCTCAACATTTCTAAGTATATGGCTGATGAAATACACCGGGAGCTGTTTTCCGTCTCTCTCAGCAAGGAGAACAGCACTAAGGGAGTGATCTGAGACGACTAGGTACATGTAGAGAACCTCCTTAGGCAGGGGACTCACTAGCCTTGGCAAAGAGTGCAAGTGTTGCTTTAACCTTTGAAATGCCGCCTCAGCTTCTTCTCCCCATTCAAATCTAGACCTCTTCCTGATTGCTTAGAAGAAGTAAAGGCACTTGTCACCTAACCAGCTGAGGAATATTCCTAATGCCGCCAGGCATCCGGTTAGCTTCTGAGCCTCCTTGACGGTGCGTGGTGACTTCATGTCAATCACCGCCTGTACCTTCTCCGGATTAGCCTCTATGCCTCTTTGATCAATCAGAAATCCGAGAAACTTCCCAGACTCAACACCAAAAACACACTTCTTGGGATTAAGCATGACCTTATGCCGCCTGAGGGTGGTGAAGGTTTCTCGGAGGTCGGCTAGGTGATCCGCCTGTAGCTTGGATTTGACTATCATGTCATCAATATATGCCTCTACGTTCCTTCCGATTTGATTGATGAAAACCGTGTTAATCATTCGTTGGAAGGTAGCAGGAGCATTCTTCAATCCAAACGGCATCACCGTGTAGCAGTACAACCCCTGATCAGTGACGAAGGCCGTCTTCTCCTGATCCTTCTTCCATAGGGGGATCTAATGGAAGCCTGAGTAGGCGTCCATGAAGTTCATCAAGGCATGACCGGCTGTAGAGTCGACTAGGCAGTTGATCTTAGGAAGTGGATAGCTATCATTCAGACATGCCTTGTTTAGATCTGTGTAATCTACACACATCTGCCAGGTACCATTCGACTTCTTGACAAGAATAACATTTGCTACCCAATCCGGGTAGTGACATTGTCGAATGAACTCGGCATCCAGGAGCTTCTTCACCTCGGCGGCTGCCGCTTGAGACCTCTCCTCGCCATGATCCCTCTTCTTTTGCCTAACGGCTTCTTTTTGGGGTCAACGGCGAGCTTGTGGACGGCTAGATCCGGGTTGATGCCTGACATCTCCTCCACTTCAAAGGCGAATATACCTTTAAACTCTCTTAGAAGTTGGAGCAAGTCTACTCCCAATTTTTCAAAAGATACCGTCCCAACTTTGACGGTTCTCTCGGGGCGGTTGTCTTCCAGGGAGACATCAACGCTCTCACCAGCCGGCTGGAGCCGGGAGTCATCCGGCTTTTCCCAGGTCAGTGATTGCTATTTTTATTTTCTGGCGGGGGCCAATAGGTCCGCCTTTCTCTTTTTGCCTACTGCTTTGGGAGCAAGCGTGATTCCTCGTTGACAAGGTCGATAGGCTCCTCAGTATTGCTGGCTACTATAACAGTCGGCTTGACATTTGAGAGGTAGCACTCCCTAGCCGTCTTCTGGTCCCCGCGCAGAGCACCGACTGACCCGTCATCCCTCTCAAACTTAATCATCATGAGGGATGGGATGATAACTGACTTGGACTCGTTGAGGGTAGGACGACCGAATATGAGATTATAGGTAGTCAATTCCTCGACCACCAAAAATTTGACGACCATGTGCCGCCCTTCCCCCTTCTCTCCTAGCCGATGGGTAGGTCAATCCTTCCCACCGGAAGCACCACTCCTCCCCCAAAGCCGACTAGGTGGTGGGGAGCCTTGTGCATACTGTAAGGCTTGTACTTGAGCTTTGTCAAGCACTGGTAGTTGATAAAGTCAGACGAGCTCCCGGTATCAATTAAGATCCGGCCAACTCGTTGGTTGGCAACCTTACATTCGATGACAATGGAGTCATTGTGGGGCCGCCTGACCATACCCCGATCCTTCTCAGAGATGAATACCTCAGGGAAGGTGTCTTTCGATGCCTGACCCTCATCCTCTGGGTTGGACAGCTTCCGAATGTTATCCTTGGTACCCCGGATGGTAGGACCCCTGCCTGCAAAGCCGCCTGCTAAGGTGAAGATGTGCTCTATATCAGTTTCAGAGCTTTCAGTCGGCTTCTTTGACGGTTGCCCATTGTAGGTTTTTGGGTTACCCTTGGACTTCACCAGGTAGGACTTCAGAGCCCCCTTATCAGCCAGACGGTCTAATAGCCGCCTGAGGCTATAGCAGCCATTGGTGTCATAGCCAACATCCTCATGGAACTGACAGTACTTGCTCTTGTCCCTATTCTTGACAGAGCTTTTCATAGCAGCCGGTTTTTCAAGGGTCAACCGGTCCTTTATCTCCATGGGAGGAGCAGTCCTTGTTGAACTCGTATTTGGGGACGTACAGTTCAAACTTTCTTTGTTTCTTCTGGTACGGCTGACCAGTGCTGTCTGCTGCCCAGACTTATTTTCTTTTCTTTTCTTCCTTTTTGGCCGGCTGGGTTGGCCGGCTGTCTCTCTTGTCGGACCTCTTGGGCTCCAACGAGTGCTCGACGACACAGAGTTCCGTCGCCTGTATATAGGCTTCGACCTCCATCAACGCCTCTTGGAGGGTAGCAACCCTCTTGCGGACCAGGTCAAACTTAAAAGTTGACCTGTCCTTCAGACCCTTGAAGTAGTCTGTGTATGCAACTTCGTCAGACAACCCTTGAATCTGAATTCTCATCAGATTGAACCACCTGACATGGGACCAAAGTCCCTCCTTGTCACCCTGCTGAATAGCCCCAGGTCGAGACTTGTCTTTTTGGAAGGAATGTTCATGGAGAAGTTGGACGCAAACAGGTATGCAAGCGTCTTGAAGTTATTGATGCATCTGGCTGGCAGGTTTCCAAACCATCGTTGGGCTATGCCTTTTAATGTAGCAGGGAAGCATCTGCACCGGGCGGCATCATCCAACCCCTGTAGGTACATGAGGTTGGTGTATGCCATTAGGTGATCTTACGGGTTGGTGGTACCGTCGTAGGTACCGACCAACACATTATTAACCTTGGCCGACTGTGCCGCCTCGGTTATTTCCCGGGAGAAAGCCGAAGGCTGTTCCCCAAGGTTTAGCAGCCGGAGCTGCCAGTCCATAGGCTGGACTTGATATGTTGCCTGACCCCCCAAAAGGAGCCGACTGCATGAATGGAGATCCATACGGCGCGTACGGCTGTTGGGGCACATACGGAGCCTGCTGAATAACGTGAGGGCCAGTTCGTGCGGACATGCCGCGTGACTGACTCCCTTAATGTGAAAGGAATGGTGTCCTTCCAACAAGTGTATTATTCCGATAGAGGGTTTAGAATTATTACAGAGCTAATTCTTCAGTAAGGTCAAGTGATCGGAATGCCTAGGTGGAGGCCGCTTCCGATTAGTAATATCGAGGTACAATTGATATTACAGCTTAATCTTAACTGAACCCTTCGGGTCGAACCCAATCGAATCTCCGATCCGAGACGTCGAATTAATCCGAAAGGATTTAATGAGTCGACAGAGTTTTACGAATACAGACGTCAGAAATCGAGCCTAGGGCGTCGATACCGAGCGTCGCAAAATCACAAGCAACAAGTATGAGCGTAGCTGTAGCTAGGCTAGGCTATCTCGTAGCATGCCTAGGTGCACCATGTGTGTGCTAGGCGCACCATGGTGTGCTAGGCACAATCGCAGCCTAGGCGCACCCTAGCAGCCCATCGCAAGCTAGCATGGGTGCCTAGGTGCGCATGGCAGCCATCGCAGGCCACACAAGCACCAGGCAGCCCATAGCAGCTAGTAAGCATGCTAGCGTGGTGCCTGGGTGCATGTGGCGCCTATCGCAGGCAATGGCCGCACCAGGCGCACCATGGCAAGCACTAGGTGCTGCGTGCGTGCGTGCCTGGCCTGGCAGCACCATCGCAAGCACCAAGTGCTGGCATGGTTGGCTGCCTTGCAATGGCGCGCCATGTGCGTGTGCTTGAGTGCTAGCGTTCGCATGGCAGCACCAAGCATGGCAGCACATGCGAGAGGCTGCGCGCCAGCTCGATGCTAGACCTCGCACTCGCATCCTCGCACACTAGCCTCGCACAGCAGCCGCACTAATGCATGTGGGCTGGTGCGTGCGCGTGCAATGCCTGGCTAGGTGCTAGGCAGCAGCACCACGCATGCATGTGCGTGTGCGTGTGCGCATGCCTTGCACCAAGCACAAGCAGTGCTAGGCACTGGCTAGTGCTAGCGTGGCGTGGTGCCAGTGCGTGTGGGCATGGGGTGTATGCGCATGATGCGAGGGTCAGTGCGGCCAGCATGCGTGGCTCGCTAGCAGCACGCATGCTGGATGTGCTAGCGATGCGATGCGAGAGGGAGATGCGTGGTGCCATAGGCAGTGCTAGGCTGCCAGCAGCAGCAGTGCCTAGCACTGGCCAGCACTAGCGCCTAGCATGGCCTAGCACCAGGCATGCGAGGCAGCTGGGCAGCACCATGCTAGCTGGCTGGGCTGGCCAGCGCCATGCTAGCTGGCAGCAGCCCAACATGCCCATTGTATGTGGCGGTTTGAGGGAGTGGGGACCAATTGGCTTAGAGCATGCCTTGGGGATCAAGGTAATGGTTCCCCCAAGGTTCATGGTCCATGATCCTCACCTAACCTACTCTCTCTATTTGACACTTGTTGCATTGTGATTAGTTTTGTTTAATAATTTATTTTAGAAATAAATTAATTAGCAAAAATACATTCTCCCACATTGGTGGAGGATGAAAGATTAAGGGATCATTTCCCTATAAATACCAAGCTTGGTATTAGGATTTGATACAACCTTGAGTGGAATTAAAAAGGCAACTCTAAGAAAAGAGTAAACCTTTGATTCGTAAAACTCATAGTTATTTTGTCCGGGTCTTGACTAACCTTCAAGACTTAGGACGCTCGGGTCGGGTCGAGGGTACGATCCGTCGGAGATCTCGTCTTTTCGGGATTTTGAAGTAAGAGCTCTTTAGGAGCGAAGCACGCGTCAAAGGTATAATTCTTGTCCTTAATCTTGTTTGATTATGTTTATTATGCTTGTTTAATTGCTTTAATTAAGGGGCGGGTCTTGGTGGGTTTCCTTCCGCGTAGTGTCGGGTCACCACGAAACCCTACATGATGCGTCTCCGAATGCTTCATTGAAGTATTGCGGAATCTGTCTGGATAGGTCGACGTTGAATCCGACTCAGACATGTGCTGATTTCTCTTCTCCTGGATGAAGATCCGGGCGTCAGAGTAAGTCTTTTTGGACCAATCCAGCTGTGTATGCCGGATGGCCTTCCTTTGCCCTGATTCAGGGAAACGAAGTTTGGAGAGGTCGATTAGGGGCCCATCCGTCCCCTTGGGTTTGGGGTGAGGAGTTAGCACCTGGTCTTTGATCTGCTTCTTCCCGCAAGGAGAAGGCTTCTTTGCCGACTGACCCTTGTTAGAGCCAGTTGACTTCTTGATTATGTCTTTAATTTCCCCCTTGAAACTAGTCATGAGATTCATGAGTTCGTCTCTGGTCATGGGTGTTGTGCCCTCCGCCGCCTGGGGTTACCCAGGGTGCTTGCTGCCTGGGTTGCTTGGTCCAGCTTTGTCTTAACCTCGTTCCTTCTTTTCTTTGGAACGGGTGCGCCTGGAGCGAAATGACCCGTCTTGGTCCATGTAAGTGTCGACTTCATAGTCGTCACCACTTTCATGGTCCGTATGGACCTCAGGGTCAGCCGTATGCCGGCTGCCCTCTGCACACGGTACAGTGTCGGATGCCATCTCAGTAGTACTCTCCCCACAGACGGCGCCAAATGTTTCGGGGGTTTTTGGAGTCCCTCGAGAAAGTTACAATATGGAGTATGTGCGCCTGACGTTTGTCCTGCAAAACCACGAAACTCCGGTTGGGTGGAGTTCCGCCTCCGACGATCAAGTTAGTATGATTCCAGATGGGTAAACGGGCGGAAAGTAAATGAGTTTTTCTCCCTGATTTAGAGAGATTCCGCAATTAATATTGCTCGGGTTTGGTGTATGTATTTATCAATGAGTAATAAATGAGGAGTTTCCTCTATTTATAGCAGATGAGGATCTGCTCCCCTATTGGAGGTACAATGTCATGTGTCAGCATTCGATTGGATCTCGTTGGGGCCTCTGGTGGGCTGCTACGTGTCATCATGCTACCATGCCACGTGGCATAGGGTATTTTTACCCTAAACAGTAATCATAACCAAGGTTATGGTAACTATAATCAAGGTTTTGGCAATCAAAATCAAAATAGGGGTAATTGGAACAATCAAAATAGGGGAAACTTTCAAAACAATGCTCAAAGGGGTCCCCCTCCCGGTTTCGTTCCAAGGACCCAAGGTCAAGGTGATAATTCCTATGCTCAACCCCTCTTCTTGGTCTAATTTAGAAGATATAATTGAAAATCAAACCAAGATTTTGAACACATACATGTCGGTTAGTGATAAGAAATTCAATGAAATGATGACTCATAACAAGGTGTTAGAGAGCCAAATTTCCCAACTAGCTAATGCCTTGAAAGACAATGCAAGCCCTTCTTCTTTACCTCTTCAAGGCTTAGATCCTTAGAGACCCATGAATTCCATTGTGACGAGAAGTGGAAAAATTCTTAAGGATAATTTACCTAAGAAGAGTCTAGCTAAAGAAAGCTCAAGTGATGCTTTGGTTGATGATGAGGGAGATAGCGAGCCTTTGAGTGAGATTATAGTTGAGAAACCGTGTGAAAAAGAGAAATAAAAGGAAGTTGTGAAACCCAAGCTCCCCTACCCCAAAAAATTCATGAGGCACAAATTGGATGAACAATTTGGGAGATTTAGTGAGATGCTTAAGCAACTTCATCTTACCCTCCCATTCACCGATGTTATTGACCAAATGCCAAATTATGCTAAGTTTCTAAAAGACATTTTGAGTGGGGAAGGACTTGTGATGTAGTGGAAACGGTTAACTTAATCGAAAATTGTAGTGCAACCATCATGAAAATGATGCCACCTAAATTGAAAGACCCCGAAAACTTTTCTATCCCTTGTGTGACCTAGGAGCTAGTGTTAGCCTTATGCCATATCCGATTTATCAAAGATTTGAGTTAGGGGAACTTTTGCCCACTAACATTACCTTGCAATTTGCCGATCGGTCTATTAAGTTTCCAAATGGTAAGTTAGAAGATGTTCCTTTAAGGGTAGGAAAGTTTGTGATTCCGGTTGATTTTGTGGTTCTTGAAATGGATGAAGATGACAATCACATCCCAATCATACTTGGTAGACCTTTCCTTGCTACTTCAAGTGCTTTGATTGATGTAAAAAGTGCTAAAATATCACTTAAAGTAGGAGAGGAAGTCATTGAATTTAATTTGAATGAAAGCATGAAATACCCTTCTTCTTCACTTGAGAATTGCATGAGAATTGAAATTATAGATAACACTGTGAAGTCCATGCATGAGCACTTGCTCACATCTAATGATCCACTTGAGTGTGTTTTGTTGAACAAGGAAAATATAGGTGAGCATGGCAAGGAAATGGGATTCTTTGAGACACTCCTTGAAGGGAGCATGGAAGATAGTGATAACCATGTTTACTTGGGAATCACAAGTCAAGATGCATTACAAGTGGCATCAACAAAGGAAGGTAAAGGTGTTCCCATGGTAGAGCTCAAACCTCTACCATCACAACGTAGGTATGAATTCTTGGGTCCTAACTCGACTTACCCCGTGATTGTTAGCTCCTCCTTGAGTAAGAGCCAAGCTCAAGAGTTATGTGGTGTATTAAGAAGGCACCAAGGTGCTTTAGGGTATACCATCGATGACCTCAAGGGTATAAGCCCGGCTTTATGCATGCACCATATTACTCTTAAGGATGGCCCCACACCAAGCATTGAAAGGCAACGAAAGCTACACCCTCAAATGGGGGAAGTATTAAAGAAGGAAATCACTAAGCTATTGGATGCGGGAATCATTATCCCCATATCTAGCTCTAGGTGGGTTTCCTTGGTCCATGTTGTCCCAAAGAAAGGAAGTATGACCGTTGTAGAGAATGAGAGAGGTGAGCTCATTCCTACAAGGACGGTCACGGGATGACGAATGTGCATAGACTATCGACGTCTAAACATATCAACAAAAAAGGACCATTTCCCCCTTCCCTTCATAAATAAAATGCTTGAACATCTAACAAGGCATAAGTATTATTGCTTTCTTGACGGTTATTCCGGGTTCTTTCAAATTCCTATTCACTCGGATGACCAAGAGAAAACAAATTTTACTTGCCCATATAAAACTTTTGCTTATAGGAGGATGCCTTTTGGGCTTTGCAATGCCCCCGTCACCCTCCAACGATGCATGATGAGCATATTTGGAGACATGTTGGAGGAGGAGATGAAAGTGTTTATGGATGACTTTTCTGTGGGTGGTGTTTCCTTTGAGGATTGCCTTGCAAACCTTGGGAGATGTTTGGCTCGTTGTGAAAAGGTGAAATTGGTCTAGAATTGGGAGAAATTTCATTTCATGGTTGAGGAAGGAATAGTTCTTGGCTACAAGATCTCTCACGAGGGTATTGAGGTGGACAAAGCAAAGACTGAAGTCATTGAGAAGCTACCACCTGCGGTTAATGTGAAGGGTGTGAAGTTTTTCTTGGGGCATGCGGGGTTTTATATGAGGTTCAAAAAGGATTTTTCTCTCATAGCAAAGCCCCTCAATGATCTTCTCCAAAAAGACGCCGAGTTCATCTTTGACGATAAATGTTTGGAAGCCTACAACAAATTGAAGAGTGCTTTGGTCTCTACCCCTATTGTTCAAGCTCCAAGATGGGAATTGCCTTTTGAGTTAATGTGTGATGCAAGTGATATGGCGATAGGGGGTGTCTTAGGTCCAAGGGTTGAAAAGAAGCTCCATGTCATCTATTACATGTCCAAGACTCTAAGTGGTGCTCAACGGAACTACACTACCACGGAGAAAGAATTTTTTGCTATAGTTCATGCATTTGAGAAGTTCCGTAATTACTTAGTTGGTTATAAGACTATCGTATTCACGGACCATGCGGATCTTATATCTTATGGCCAAAAAGGAATCAAAGCCTAGGTTGATCCATTGGGTGCTTGAGCTCCAAACTTTTGATATAGAGATTAGGGACAAGAAGGGAGCGGAAAATGTAGTACCAGACCATCTTTCTCGCCTTGAAGATTTCCAAATTCACGATGATGGTTCTCCTATTGAACATAGGATGCTTGATGACTCCTTGTATGCCATTAATGTGACGGAGCTCCCTTGGTTTGCCAATTCGGTCAACTATCTTGCATGTGGGGAGTTTCCACCCTCATTCTCTAAGAATTAAAGGAAGAAGCTCAAGAGAGAGTCTAGGCACTATTTGTGGGATGATCCTTTCTTGTACAAACGTGGTGTAAGTGGTTTGTTACGACGTTGTGTTCCAAATGAAGAAATTCCAAGTGTTTTGAAGATGTGCCACTCGGACCCTAGTGGTGGTCATATGGGTGTTTCTAAAACCGCTTCCAAGATTCTTCAATGTGGTTTGTGGTGGCCGCATCTCTTCAAGGACACATGGGGTTTTTTAAAGACATGTGATCGATGTCAACGAACCGGAAACATCTCAAAGAGGAATGAAATGCCTCAAAAACCTATCCTTGAGTTAGAGGTGTTTGATGTATAGGGAATTGACTTCATGGGACCATTTCTTTCCTCTTATGGGAATTAATACATTCTTGTGTCGGTGGATTATGTGTCAAAATGGGTTGAATCCATTGCCTCCCCAACAAATGACTATAGGGTGGTAATAAAATTGTTCAAGAAGATCATATTCCCAAGATTTAGGGTTCCTAAGGCGGTGACTAGTGATAATGGTTCACATTTTGTGCACAATGCTTTTCAAAGGATGTTGAAGAAGCATGGAGTTCATCAATGCTTTGGTCTTCCCTATCATCCTCAAACTAGTGGACAAGTTGATTTGTCTAATCGTCAAACCAAATTAATTCTTGAAAAGACGGTTGTTAGGAATAGGAAAGATGGGTCGAACAAGCTTGATGATGCTCTATGGGCCTATAGAACGGCTTTTAAGACTTCTATAGGAACCACTCCTTATCGCTTAGTTTATGGCAAGTCTTGTCACCTCCGGGGGGAGCTTGAACATCGGACTCATTGAGCAATTAAGAAGATTAACTTTGATTTAGCTAGTGCGGGAGAACAAAGGTGGCTTGACCTTCATGAGTTAAAAGAGTTTCGCTCGGATGCCTACGATTGTGCTAGCATTTACAAATCCCGATCTAAAGAAGTGCATGACAAGCTCATAAAGAAGAAAGAATTCAATGTCAGTGATAAAGTCCTCCTCTATAACTCAAAGATGAAATTATTCCCCGGGAAACTTTTGTCGGCCTTGTTCACAAGATGTCTCTCTACCATCCACCTTTAAAGGAAGGCGAACGTCAAGCTAATGACTTAAAATAAGCGCTACTCGAGAGGTAACCCGAATTTCTAACCTTCTTCCTCATTTTTCTTTGATTTTTCTTCATTTTTCTTCTTTGGTGTTTTTGGTTTGATTATTTTCTTCTTCATTTTTCTTGATTTTAGGTACTTGCGGTTTGAAGAAAGGTTGATTTCCAACAATTCTAGTGCCATTTTTGAGATTTGAGAGCTTTTATACTTAGTTTGAAGATTAGAGTCGGAATTGAGCTTTGGTGGGTACAATATAGCGCTCTCATGAATTTGGGATGTTGAACCCACTGTCAAATCGCTTCAAAACTGCCATGTCTAGTGGGTATAACAATCTCGAGATGAGCTAGATCCTCGAGTCCACCGAAGAAGCCACGAACAGCAAGCACCCCGCGCGACCCAGACCTGCGCGCAGAGCGCTGCTGCTCGCCATTTAGTCGCACCTCTTCTCTTCTCTTCTCTTTCAATCTTTATCTCTTTCCTCTCTCTTCCTCTATTACTCCTTCACTAACTTTCATGATTTTTAGTGCTTCATTTTATCAATTCGTCACTCTTAATCACTATTAACTTAGTTTACACCTTCCTAATCCCCAAATTTCATGCTCTATTTTTTATTTATCTCTCTTGTTATTGGGATTTTTGGGTATTCTTGTTTGAGGGTTTGGAACTTGCGTTTTCATATACTTGTTATTTTGCACCATCATTTCGCTTCACTAAGGCTTTCTAATCACATGAGGTATGATTTCTATGTTCTTTGATTCTTTTTGCTCAACCTTTTAAATTAGAAATCCCTAGTCTATGCTTCAATGGTGGTTCCTTTTTGCTTGTTTCATTACCCTTTACTTTGTGTGTATGGTGATTATTGATGATTGTTTGAAGCTTTATTATCATGATTTTGCTTGTTTGTTTGCAATTTTGGTGCTACCATTGTTGGTCATCTTCTTTCTCTTTGAGTGTGGTTAAATTAGTGGTTCCATTCTCACTTCACCATTGATTGGAAATATGTTGCTCATGAAATTGTGCTTGATGTTCATAGCTTCTTGCCATTGTTATTTGATTGAATGAGCCTCTATATTTGTTGTGCTTTCACTTGCTCATTTCATCTTTGCTTTTGGCAATTGGTTATTACTAGTTCTTGAACGACATTCTTTGAGCTATATTACTCTTGCTTACTTTCCTTGTGTTATCTTTGGATTAGTTTTTTTTCCCTTTATTTTCTCCTGCTTATGATTCTCCATTGATTTTTACTCTTGAATACTTGTGTTGTAGATGGCACCACTCCGTCTTCCTAAGAGGGCCCGTGGTTCACTTAGTGCCTCTTCTAGAGTGGTTGTTCCTCCTCCCTCAAATTTTAGTGAGACCTATGGGATTGAATTCACAAAGCAAAATCATTGGGATAACTTTATACGATTCTCTTCTAGGAAGCTCCTTTCAACAAGGTTCTACGATGCTTCAACCACATCCAAGCTTGGAATCGATGAGGATGTTCGGCGGTTGGCTCGTAACTTGGGCTTAGAAGATTTAATTGGTCTAAATGCCTCCACTTATGCCCGATTGACTTTCGAGTTCCTATCTTCACTTTAGATACATGAAACCAAAGAGGATGACATCACCATTTGAACTCTCTCCTTTCAAATCTTCAGCAATGACCACATGGTTCCGGTTTCTTTCATTAATGAGATATTCAAGTTCCCTTCTTCGATGGATGATAATGAGTGTATCTATCCGACATTCAATGCATTGCAAAGTGATCATGGTTACAAGGAGCGTCGATGGTGGAGGCATATCTCGGTTGAGGATAGCTATAGACCTCAATACTCAAAGCCGGCCTCCATAATCCATCCCGCTTTAAGATATTTCAATCACTTGCTTACATATGCCTTCTTCTCCAAGGAATCTCTTGGTGCTATATCTCGTGAGGAGTTAAGTTGGTTATGGTTGGCGGACCAACCTTTTGGTGAGATCGAGGTCATTGATTTTGGGGAGCACTTGCTTAATCGTTTCATCGATATTCGTGATGGTGTTTTTCTTTCTGGGAGCATTCAACTTGGTGGTTTGATCACGATTATTGCCCTCTCTCTTAAGAAGAAATACGATCGCATGCTTGTTTCCCTTGCACCCATTCGGGATCGTCGTGAGAAGACTTCTTCCCATCTACTTAATGAGTATGCTTTGATAAATCAAAAGTTTTTAGAGCGCACTTCGAAGAGCGATGTTTACATTTGGAAGGTCTATAGGACAACCGATTGGTTCATCATTCCACACTCGGAGGCTACCGCCCAACGCTTGGACACTTCCCTTCCTCGGCGGCCTCCTAAGTGGCCCATTGATCCGGCTCTTAAAAGTTCTCCTCACCCAAATTTTCGTTAAAATCCGGATGATCTTAATCGTGCTCAAGTTCAAGCTTTGCCCCCGAGATCTCGGGGAGGTACTCCTAATCTCTCGTCCTCTTCTTCTACCCTATCCCACCTTGACTTGCATAGTTTACATGTTAAGATTGACTTTATTGCTAATGTCGTGTGTTCTCCTATTAGACATGATTTTGTTCTTGGTTATGATTATCATGCTCGTCAGGTTTATGATTTTCATGTTAGGAGAGGCGAGATTGAACCTTATTTGAACTATCCTTACCTCCCGGTCCAACAAGGACCCATTCCTCAATGGGCACCTTTTGACCCCCAATCAAGGACCTTCTCTTTGCTATCCTTATTGGGAGGGACCACATGTGCCTCCTCGTGCTATTCTTGGTACCACCCCTGTCACCTATGACTACAAGAGACTGGGGGGGATGTGATTTTTCTTATGACCCGTCTAACCCTATGCCTTTCCCCGACCCCGAGACCTTTGGGAGGTGGGGACACTCGGGCTTTGTATGATTGGTGGCATTATTTTGCGGAGGATAAGGCTTGAAGAGAGAGAGGGTTGAGAGGCAAGGCACCCATGGAGGTCGGAGATATTGTAAGCTCTAGTCATTTGACTTCGGAAGCCGGCGAGGGGAGTACTCATTCTACCCCTTACAATAGTGTCGAGTGATCCCTTCCTTGCTACCCCCCCCCCCTTTATTTGTTTGTTTTACTCTGATATCGTTTCTTATGCCTACTTCTTGTACGAATTTAAGCTTGGGGTGGGGGGGTAGTTTATTATAAGCGTGGGGGAATACTTTCTTGTTGTCTATGTGCTTACTTTTCATCCCTCTTGCTTTTGTTGTGTCACTTCGGCTATTGGCTTTGAGCTTTTGTTGGTTTGTTGTTTGGTTTCTCTACTATCTTTATTGATGATTGATTGTTTTGGATGTTTCTTGATTGATTGCCTGTGGTTTTATCCCTTTGATCCTTTTACTCATTATCTCTTTTCATTACTTAACTCTTTTTAGTATTGTATATAGTTTAGACTTTTTGTTTTAATCATGAAGTTACTAACAAGTATCTTGTGTATAGTTTAATTTCCTTTCTTTTTCTACACTTGCCTTGTAGATCGAGCTTTGCTTCTTAGGGCAACGAGGAGGTGTATGCTTCTTTTTGCTTCTTTTCTTAACTTAGCTTGGGATCGCTCGGTGAGATCTTTCCATTCTTTTTTTCTCCTTTCTTCTTGTGTTTTCTTGCGTGCAAAGTTTAGGTTTTAGCTTAGGTTGGAGTTGAAAGGTTCGAGGATGTATGCTTTTAACACCTAGTGTGTTTGGGATCGTTGACATTATGGTTGAATGATCATTGTTAGTCGATTGGGATTTAATTGTGTATGCTTACGTCCTTTTAACTTCTCAGTCCTACTTTGTTTCTCCTTTTTCTTTAAGCAACCTTATTCAAGGCAATTTTTGCAAAATGTGTTTTTCTATGACTCTTTAGTTGGACAATTCAACTTGGTCTTGTGTACTTGAATGATTTCCTTCTTAGTGGTACATGTGTGCATGATTTATGAGTGTTGGTGGTTGATTCTAGGATATTGCACGCTAAGGTAGCCAGTTTAAGAACTTTAGGGTCCATAAGCCTTAGTTCATTGAAATTAGTAAGATGGTGTTTCTTTTCATAGTAGATTTGATACCTTTGGGTTAGTATTTGTTACAAAAGATCCCTTGTGAAGTATATTGTTCAAAGCCTTCATTGTTGGGTTTTGCGGTGTCCAACACCGTGCGGAAACAAAACCTGATAACCGGAATGCATGCATAATAATTACAACATAAATAAAAGCATGCAAATAAACATAAACATAGAGAAGAGAGAGAAAGAATGCTCACCCTTGTAGCGTGCTTCGCTCAACCGTTGAGCTCGGACTTGAAAGCTTCAAGTTCCGCAAGTGCGAGAACCTCCAATGGCTCACACCCTCGCTACCGAACCGTAACCGGTCCCTACCTTGAAGCTTAGTCGAGGCTAGACCAAAATAACTTAGAGTTTACGAACAAAGGTTTTCTCTCTTTTGGAGATCCCTTGAAGTTCACCAACTCAAGTGGAATTCCCAATACCCAATGATGGGTATTTATAGGGAAATGTCCCGAAGAATTCCCATCATCTTTAAATGTGGGATAGTTGGTAAAATGAAAAATTTAGATTTAATTTAATTCTAAATTAAATTAAAACCCATGAAATAATAATCAAATGACAAGTGTCATCACACAAAGCGGGAGTAGGTGGGAGGACCTTGGAGAATAAGGCAAGGGCTGGCCCCACCCACTTCGGTTAGCCAGGGCAGCTGCCCGGCATTGGGCAGCAAGGCCAGCCTTGCTGGCAGCCTTGCGCCTGCAGGCCCATAGCCACAAGCCCACGCCTACCCTAAGGAGGTCATGCGCCTACCGCAAGCATGCAGCAACACGCACAGGCCCAGTAGCACGCAAGCGCCAGCCTTGTTATTGGCCTCGCTATGCAGGCGTACCAAGCTACCTAGCCAGCCCGCACGCAACGGCCAGCGTAGTTGGGCCTTGTGATGGCTGTGGTGGCTTGGTGCTTTGGTGCTTGCGGCCCCTAGCCACTTGCCTTCGATCCGAGGCGTGGCTAAGGCTCGTGCTATCCTTGTAATTTTAGCACGATACGTCATTTGATTATTTTTCTTGTCTTTGTCGATTCCTAAAATCGACTCGACGTACGACGCTCTATTTCAACGCTCTAAGCTCGGAATCCGACGTCTTAGTTTGTAAAATCTTTATCGACATATTTAATCTTTCGGATTAATTCGTCACTTTGGTTCGGTTACACGATTGGGTGTGACCCGAAGGGTTCAATCAAGGCATTCCGATCACTTGACCTTACCGAATAATTAGCTTTCTAATTAATTCTGAACCCTCTATCGGAATAATACACTTGTTCAAAGGATACCATTCCTTTCATTCATCATCTTTGTTGAGCGGCGTTTTGGATCCTTGGCTATACATGTTTTAATCTTTGGTTTGTCTTCTAGCTCCCAAGATCGAGACCGAGCCACTTTAAGGGAGGTAAAAGGCTCTTTTCATTTTCTTTCTTGTTCCTTTTATTTAGTTACTTTCTTGTTTTCTTTTGCATTCACCCTCTTGCTACCCCTTTGAGCTTATTTCTATTTATTCGATTACTAGCCACATTACAAGCCTATCGACCTTTACCCTTAGTTTTGAAGCTTACTTTGGTTGGATGCTTGTTTTGTCAATGGTTTGGATTCATGGTGTTTGTGTTCAAAAGGTTTGGCAAGATTGAGGTATATATGCATGAAGCACAAGAAATGTACTGTAAAAGGGTGCAAAATGTTTTCCATTTGAAGTGTTATACAAAAAAAAAAGAAAAAAAAAGAAAAATATAATAAGAGCAATATGAAGGGAAAAGAAGAAAGAGCTTTTATCGTTCAAAAAGTGTGAAATGTCATGAATTGCACCATGCAATCTTTGTTATGATCGTTACTCTAGTTTGAGCATTAAGGACAATGCTTTGTTTAATCTTGGGGGAGCGTTGCTTTGCTTTTGTGAGTTAAAGTTTGGTGTATTTGTTGAATAAGCTTGGGGGAGATGGAATTTTTGTTTGACAATTGGTGACTTTAGTTTGTTTTTGAGAGATGACCACTTTTTTGCTTCACTTAGGAATTACCATCAATTTTTCAAATTTTCACCACACCTATACCCTAAGCCATGACATTACAACCTTGCAAAGTCCTTTAGACCTTAGAGGGTTGAGTCTACATCGGTGGAGGGAGATGATTTTCAAGCCTATAGAGAGAAATGTGCATAGCTAAGACGTCGGGATAACTTTCTTATGTTTTTCATTTCTTTACTTTTTTTTTTCCGGTTCCTTTGAGGAACCATGAGGAGCTAAGTCAAGGGTTGATTTGAAGCTAGTAGAGAGAAAGTGGTAAGACTAGTGGGGACGAGGGTGGATTTAGTCTCCTAGAGTTCTCTATGCTTAGCATGTTCTATGTTTCAATCAACCATTGACATCTTATAGCATGCATACATTCATTGGCATTTGCTTCCTCTACTTTTGTCCAACTCAAGAACACTTTGCGTTTCAATTTCTTGATTTTTGATTGCCTTGCCTTGACTTTGGTTGTTAGAGTTATGGGTTAAACTCTTTAGAAACCCTTACGAGAGCATCACTCGTCCTCTAAGGCGATCTAGGGGTTTAAATAACTTGTCTTTAGTTGCTAAAATTGACCGTGATTCCTACGAAAGTGAGTTAGTGTATATTCTCATATCCCCTCTTCTTTTGTTTGTTTGAATAAGCTCATCATTTTCCTTTGCTTGCTTTTGTTTTTCTCGAGGACGAGCAAAAGTTTAGCTGTGGGGAATCTGATGAGTTCTATTTATGGCACTCATTTGATGAGTTTTTAGGTTGTTTTAACCTTCTTTTCATAGCATTCTTCTTTAGTAAATGCTTAATTTTATTCATTTTCTCTTTAGTTTCCTTATTCTTTTTATTTTGTGTTTTTGTCCACTTTTGTGGATTTTCTAATGTTTTTCCCTTTTAATTGTTCTTTTCCTTTGTTTGTAGGTTAAAGGCACGCATGCTGGTGAGAGGGTGCGCCTGTACGGGTCTATTTTTGGACGTTTTCTTTATTTCTCCTTAGTTAGTTATATTATAAATAACCTTTTTCTTCTTTTTATTAGAGAGTTAGTTTTAGTTCTTAGAATTTAGAGAGAGAAAGTACAGAGAGAAACTCTTGGATTTTGATTTGTATTTCAATATTGCTACAATCAAGTTTGGATTTATTTCACTCAATGATAATTAGTGAGATTTTATTCCCTTAATTCTTCTCTATTGCTTTGATTTTGCTTTTGATTCATGAATGATTATTTGATTTGTTGATCCTTTGGTTAATAGTTTGATTGATTGGAATTCTACTTGATTTAGTTAAATATGATGATGATTATTATATACTTAGTTTTGTTCTTCAAATTCAAAATGCTTAGTGAGTAGATTCCTTGCTAGGGTGAAGGGGAAGCATGCATGAATGATGGATGATAGCTAATTTGGGAATTTTTTATTGATTGAATGTTGTAATTAAATTGATTAGTAGATTTGTGCATGTGTTTGGCTTGATGGGATTGATCAACCTTGATTTCCAAGCAAGATTGCATTGTAATTCCTAATGACATGACCACTTGGTATGGGGATTGCATTTATTGATTGATTTTGAATTGTGATGCTCTTTGTTAGTCACTCATAGAGGAAAACTAGCTTGACTTCTAGGAGATAACCTTTTGGATTCTTTCAATTGCAATTGCTACTAGTCCTTGCACCTTTTCAATCGATTTGATTTCCTTTGATTGGCATCTCTATCTTGATTGCATGTGGATCCTAATCCCTAGTGCTTTTGATATTGAATTTCTATGTTGTTTTAGTTGCTTGAAATTATAGTCACACATTCAACATTTCCCCATTTTTCGAAGTAGCTTGACCCTAGGCTATAGTAACCCTTCTCCCATTCCTCATGGTTCGACCTTTGACTTACCCCTATACTTGGTTTAGGATTGGTCGAGTGTTTACAAATTTTGTTGATAATTAGACGTGTTTAGATCCTCTATCACGGCGGTGTAGATGGTGGTGGCGATGGCAGAGGCTGGGTTTGGACTGTTTTTTTTTTTTTGTTTTTTTTTGGATATTTTTTTATTTTTTTAATAAATAATTAAATAGATTTAAAAACAACTAATCAGTAAATGCCACATGGCACAATTAACCCTTAATAACTAACGGAGTTGACGTCCGTTAGTTATCATTTGGGTATATTGGGCATTTTTGTTAAACTTGGGGGTATATGGTGTATTTGGAAAGTTTCATGGATATATTGTGAATAAGAGAATTACTTAGGTGTATTTGGTGAAATAACTGTAAAATTTTAGATACACTATGAGTTTTGACATTCGTATAATGATTTATTTATTTTATTAATTAATAAATAAAAGATAAATATCATTGTATAAAATATTGTTGGATTTTTTATGATATATGCATTTATAATATCAATGTTCGATTTGCTTTAAAAAAAATTAATACAGTAATATCAATATTCCATTAATTTTACTAACATATAATTAGATAAATTGATGGTTAAAGTCATGGTCTCAATATGCATATTTGGTTAAAGTGTAACACTTAAAAAAACAAAGAGCAAATACATCCAAGTCTAATACATATTATTTGCAACTTTTTAATTTTTTTTTTATTTTTAGCAAGTTTTTATAGTGAAATTACTAAATTAGTCCTACTTAAATACTGCTAATTTGAATTAGATACTGCATGTAATCAAAACCTATTACAATAATAATCTAACTTCATTTATACTATTATTAAAAACACAAACCGAACATGCCACATGTCCGCCTCCTCATTCACCTTTCTTTATAATTATTATTTTTCCTTATATTTACATATACGTTATATATTATTGTAATATTGGTTTCACTTATTATACTTATGTAGATGAATTTGACTTTTTTTTTTTTTTAATTTACATAATAATTTCTTTACACTGTGGCGATATCTGAGATACAAATTTCTATGTTAATTAACCCTCACAAGGGAAAATAGCAAAATTTTAGGGTTAATGAGTTACCTAGTTATTTGAGTACATATATATAGATAAATAGAATAGATATAGGGTTGCATATTATTGGAAGCTTAGATCCAAAACCGGTATTAAACTAAACATACAACTTTTTAAATTCACTCTAGAATTAATTATCGATGTTAATACTAACTCTATAATGAATTAATGAAATTCAAAACTTTTGATTATCCAATATAGACAATTTTAGATATAAATAAACTAATTGTGTTGGATGTAAAATAAAAACAAATTAATGTTGATAATTGAAAGTGCATAAATGAAATATCAATAGTCCCAAAAGCTCAGCCAATGCCTTACTTTGACAGGCCTCTCGTCCCTAGAAGATACGGGGTAATAATTACATTGAATACATATTGAGTTTATTCTTTGAGTATCTAATTTTTTTTTTTATTAAACTAGGGTGCCTAACGTGCACAATGCGCACGCCATAGGTTGCCTTTTGTTCGAGAGATTTTTCAGTTTTTGGTTACATTAATGAAGGAAATACGTAAACAAATATCTTAGGGGTATAAATGCTCGCAAACTATTCTAAATAGTTAGTTCAACTTTAAAAAAGGCAATTAAAATTAAGGAAAAATTAGAAAATAACACCAAATATTTCTCAAAAATTGGATTATAACACCACAAAATCTCAAACTTTTATTATAACACTACAAAAAAAACCAAAAATTGGATTTCACCATAATCTAACGGATTTTTGGATGGAATTCGTTAGTGGGACCCACCAAGTACACGTGTCATTTATTGATTGGTTTAAAAAAAAATAAAAAAAACAACCTAAACCCTAACCAGCCCCACCGCCGGCAACCATGCAACTGCCGGTGGCAACCCCTCTCCCCATCCTATCCCCATCGTCGGCACCCCCAGCCACCGAAAAACCCACCTAACCCATCCTTGAAACACCCATGCCCTAGCCTGGATTTGGTTGGGTTTCGGTTTCTGTGCAAGGGTTGTGTAGCAAGGGATGGGGTCGCAGACTAGGGTGGGGATCAAGGCGGGGGTCGTCGTCGGCAAGACGGAGTTTTATGGGTCGTCGTCTGGGTGCTGGATTCGATACGGTGGCGGTAGTGCTTGAGATGGTTACGGGGGCATTGGTGGTTTTAGGGGAAGAGGAAGGGGGGAATTGGTGGAGTCGGCGGTTTTAGTGGGGTCGGGGGTTCTGGCAGGAGGTCAAGGGTTTCCGGCGGTTAGGTCATGGGGTTCCGGCGGTTGGGTTTGGGCTGTCGGCAGTTTGGCCAGATGGCTCTGGTGGTGGGGCTTGGTTGGGTTAGGATTTAGGGTTTTTTTTCTTTTTTTTTTTAATTTTTATTTTTTTTTATTTATTGTTTTTAAAAATAAATCGCTGAGTGACAAGTATCCACAGTAAGCCCCACTAACAGATTCCATCCAAGAATTCGTTAGATGGTGGTGAAATCCAATTTTTGGATTTTTTTTGTGGTGTTATAATAAAAGTTTGAGATTTTGTGGTGTTATAATCCATTTTTTGTGAAATTTGTGGTGTTATTTTCTAATTTTTCTTAAAATAAATTAAGGCAAAAAAAAAGACAATCAATATTAATGAAGACATAATAACATATTAATGAGGGTAAATAAGTAAATGTACATTTTGAAGGGTATAATTAGCAGCACACTATTCATAAGAGTAATCTTTTACTTTTTATAAGGTAGGAAAATGGACATTTTGAAGGGTATATTTGGCAGTACACTACTCATAAGAGTAATCTTGTACTTTTTATAAAACTAGGGTGACCTACGCGCGCGATGCGCGACGAGGCGTACTCCCACATGCGGGAGAACTTTTCTTGAAGACTCACTTCAAAGAAGTTCCTATAAAAGGACAAGTTCCTGCTAGTAGGAAAGCCAAGGTGATTGCATTATTTTCAATATTTATAACTTTAATGTTATTAATATGATGAATAATTGTTATTTCAAGTGGTAGAAAGCTATGACTACAAGTATAGGACATGATTCAGTGCTACATGAATAATTTCAATGAATATGTGGATTATAGGAAAGTAAGTAGTCACATATGGTCCTTTTGAACTAGTTTCAAGCAACTTGAACCATCAATGTTTTAAATATGAAACTTATTGGTAATTTAAACCGGTTGAAAGCTATAACTATGAGTATAGGACATGATTCAAGTGTTAAATGAATAATTTCAATAAATATGTAGATTGTAGGAAAGTAAGTAGCCCCACATGGTCATTTTGAACTAGTTTCATGCAACTTGAACCGTAAATGTTATAAATATAAAACTTATTGGTAATTTCAAGTGGTAGAAACCTATAACTATAAGAATAGGACATGATTCAAGTGTTTCATGAATAATTTCAATGAATATGTGGATTATAGGAAAGTAAGTAGCCACACATGGTCATTTTGAACTAGTTTCATGCAACTTGAACCTTAAATGTCACAAATATAATGATAAAGAATGGATATTTAAAGTGGTAGAAAGCTATAACAATAAGTATAGGACATGATTCAAGTGTTTATTCTTTCATTCCATTGCATATGTGAATTATAGGAAAATAAATAGCCAAATGTGCTCATTTTGAACTAGTATCATGCAACTTGAACCTTAAATGTCATAAATATGATAAAGAATGGTTATTCCAAATGTTAAAAAGTTATAACTATAGATATAGGACATGATTCAAGTGTTTATTCTTTCATTCCAATGCGTATGTGAATTATAGGAAAGTAAGTAGCCAGCAATGCTCATTTTGAACTAATATCATGCAACTTGAACCTTAAATGTCATAAATATGATATGGAATGGTAATTTCAAGTCGGGGTGAGCATGGGTCGGGTACCCGTACCGTTAACACTATTGGTTCGGGTACCCGATAACCAATAACACTAAATATGATATCCATTAAGCGAACCGATAAGTTCGGGTATTCGAACTTCAGGTACCTGAATTTTCGGATCGGTTATTGAGTACCCAATATGCAATGAAAATTTGGACTTTATAATCTAGTTATTATGATATCATTCAACACTAATTACCAGTAATACCACATGATCATGACCAAGTTACTAATAATATTACTAACCATTTAAATTATGAAGTGATTAAGAAGTAAAGTAAGAGTTTATATTTTGGATAAATAGATTTAAGTAGGTAAAACATGAAAAAAAGCTAAATTTAAAATGATACCTAATAACCGTACCCGATAACAAATTATCGGATCGGGTACCCGAACCGTTATGGTTATCGAAATGGGTACCCTAAATTTCGGTTTGGTTACGTGCGGTTCGGGTTTTCGGTATTTCGGATAATTTTGCTCAGCCCTAATTTCAAGTGTTAGAAAGCTATAACTATAAATATAGGACATGATTCAAATGTTTATTCTTTCATCTAATGCATATGTGAATTATAGGAAAGTAAGTAGCCAGAGATGCTCATTTTGAATTAGTATCATACAACTTGAACCTTAAATGTCATAAATATGCTAAAAAATGGTAAGTTCAAGTGTTAGAAAGCTATAACTATAAATATAGGACATGATTCAAGTGTTTAATCTTTAATTGCAATGCTTATATGAATAATAGGAAAGTAAGTAGCCAAATATGCTGATTTTGACCTAATAGTAAGCAACTTGAACCTTAAATGTCATAAATATGTTAAAGATGGTTATTTAAAGTGATTAAAAGCTATAACTATGAATATAGAACATGATTCAAGTGTTTATTCTTTCATTCCAATGCATATGTGAATTATAGGAAAGTAAGTAGTCATTTATGCTCATTTTGAACATCTATCATGCAACTTGAACCTTAAATGTCATAAATATGACAAAAAATAGTTATTTTAAGTGTTAGAAAACTATAACTATAAATATAGGACATGATTCAAGTGTCTAGTCTTTCATTCCAATAATGCATATGTGATTTATAGGAAGTAAGTAGTCAAATATGCTCATTTTGAACTAGTATCATCCAACTTGAATCTTAAATGTCATATATATGATAAATAATGGTTATGTCAAGTGTTAGAAAGCTATAGCTATTAAGATTGGAGACGATTTAAGTGTTTATTCATTCATTCCAATGCATATGTGACTTATAGGTTAGTAACTAGCCAAATATGCTCAATTAGAATTAGTATCATGCAACTTGAACCTTAAATGACATAAATATGATAAAGAATGGTTATTTCAAGTGTTAGAGAGCTATATATATAAGTATAGTACATGATTCAAGTGTTTATTCTTTCATTCTAATGCATATGTGAATTATAAAGTAAGTTGTCAAATATCCTCATTTTGGACTAGCATCATGCAACTTGAACCTCAAATGTCATAAATATGATAAACAATGGTTATTTCAAGTGTCAGAAAGCTATAACTATAAATATAAGACAATATTCAAGTGTTTATTCTTTTGTTCAGTGCATATGTGAACTATAGGAAAGTAAGTAGCCAACTAGGCTCATTTTAAAATTGAATAATGCAACTTAAACCTTAAATGTCATAAATATGATAAATAATGGTTATTTGAAGTGTTAGAAAACTATAACTATAAATATTGGGGCACGATTCAAATGTTTATTCATTCATTCTAATGCATATGTGAAATATAGGAAAGTTACTAGCCAAATAACCTCATTTAGAACTATTATCATGCAATTGAAACTTAAATGACATAAATATGATAAAGAATGGTTATTTCAAGTGTTTGAGAGCTATAACTACAAGTATAGGACATGATTCAAGTGTCTATTCTTTCATTCCAATGCATATGTGAATTAAAGGTTAGTAAATAGCCAAATATGCTCATTTTGAAGTAGTATCATGCAACTTGATCCTTAAATTTCGTAAATATGATAAAAAAATATATATATATATATGGTTATTTCAAGTGGTAGAAAAGCTATAACTATAAGTATATGACATGATTCAAATGTTTCTTTTCATTCCAATGCATATGTTAATTATAGGTTAGTAAGTAGCCAAATATGCTCATTTGAATTAGTATCATGCAACTTGAACCTTAAATGTCATAAATATGATAAAGAATGGTTATTCCAAGTGTTAGATAGCTTTAACTATAAATATAAGACATGATATAAGTATCTATTCTTTCATTCCAATGCATATGTGAATTATAGGTTAGTAAGTAGCTAAATATACTCATTTTGAACTAGTATCATGCAACTTGAACCTTGAATATCATAAATATGATAAAGTGGTTATTCCAAGTGTTAGAAAGCTATAACTATAAATATAAGACATGATTTAAGTGTTTATTCTTTCATTCCAATGCATATGTGAATTATAGGTTAGTAAGTAGCCAAATATGCTCATTTTGAATTAGTATCATGCAACTTAAACCTTAAATGATATAAATATGTTAAAGAATGGTTATTTCAAGTGTTAGAAATCTATAACTATAAAAGTAGGACATGATTCATGTTTTTATTCTTTCATTTCAACGCATATGTGAATTATAGGAAAGTAAGTAACTAAATATGCTCAATTTGAACTAGTATCATGCAACTTGAACCTTAAATGATATAAATATGATAAAGAATGGTTATTTCAAGTGTTAGAAAGCTATACCTATAAATATAGGAAAATATTCAAGTATTTATTCTTTCATTCTAATGCATATGTAGATTGTAGGAAGTAAGTATTTCATGCAAATTGAACCTTTAATGTTATATATATGATGAAAAATGGTTATTTCAAGTTAAACCTTTGATGCAAGTCGAACCTTAAATGTTAGTATAATGTTCTTTATTGCTTTTATTCGACCATATTTTTTAATTGTAGGAAAGTTTCAAAAAAGAATGGATGAATCAAGTAGTCAGGGTGTGGCTTGTGACCCTAATCGGGTGTGCTTTGAGATTCTAGAGGGCCAAAATAGGGGTTTTATGAAAGGACTTGGCCAGAGTGATCACTTGTACTATGGCTCTCATGAACTACATGGTGCATCCCAGGCGTACACACCGTCCGTTGTGTCTCAGTTACATACACAATTTGAGGAAAGGGAGCAAGCGATGCAAAAACAAGTCCAAGCCGAGTTCCATACACAAGTGAAAAATGAGGTACAAGCACAAGTTCAGCCACAGGTTCAAGCATAAGTGGAGCAAGCTTTGGCCATCGAACAAGCACAAATGGAGAAGAGATTGGAGGCTTTGCATGCAGAACTTAAGAGAGGAATGATGCAGTATAGGTCTATCAACTTTGACTCCACACCATTTTCTTGGCACCATCCCAATAGTGGTCCATGCAGGTGGTAGTTCAGGGGCAACATGTGTCTAGGACTTAGATTAGTGTGACTAGGTTGGTAGTTAATGTGGTAGTAGATACTTGTGTAATTTATATATACCGATACTATTGCGAAACTTTTATGTATATAGTAACTACGACATATGTTTTATTGTATATTTCTATTGTGTTATATGCATGTCGAGTTTCATTGCAATACTGGTTCTCAATCCGATATAAAACAGGTTTACTAATATAAATAATAGTTTAATAACATCAATGCTTTATACAAAAACTAGATTAAATTTCTGATGGCTTTCTTACGTTACCAATGGCTTCAACCATCGGTAAAATATTTTCAACATTTTTTCCAAAATCCACGTTAATATTACCAATGGCTATGAACCAACGGAATTCTAATTTACCGAGGGCTTAAGGCCATCAAAAAAATCAATTCACTGATGGTGTTAGGCCATCGGTAAATTTTAGTAAATTCTGATGGCTACACACCACCAGTAATTTATTAATTCCGATGAAAAATAAAAAACCATCGGTAAATTACCAATACCGATGGTTTTCTTCCATCGGAATATATTCCGATGGTTGGTTTAAACTATCGGTAATTTTTTAAAATCCATGATGTGTATACCCATCGGTAGATAAAACACTGATGATTTTTGCATTGGTATTTTCTGGAATACCGACGTATGCAATTCCAATGGAGAAATAACGATGGCAGTCATCGGTAATATCTTTACCAATGATTTTAATCCTATTTACCGATGGATTTTGTCCATCGATAACGACTTCATTCTTGTAGTGTACGACTTGGCCCTAAAAGGTAGGCACACCACACCGCGCACGTGCCACAAACATGAACCGAAGCAGTTGGACGGTGATGATGGCGCGCGTGAGGATGCCCCCTTCTAGACCACAACAATAGGGAAAGCACTTCAAACAGCAAAGCATAAACACACACATTTAAACCAAGTAATACTTACTTCTCCAACTAATGTGGGACAAAACCCTTTTCTTCCAATATATAAAACAAGTAAAGTCTTCCTTATCCCACCAATGTAGGACAAAGAGTTTTCCTTCAAAACAAATAGCTTGTTTCCTTATAGCATTTTTTCCAACACTTTCATATAGTCATAGCATATAAAGAAGACTTAGTGGAAGATAGGTTAGTTTAAAATGATACTTATGTTTTCTTTTTATGGGAGAGATTAATATTAATATGAGGCATGAGTAACTTATAATTTCCTCAAATAACTTAATTCAAAAATATTTTAAGAAAATATTAATAAGAGGTATAAATAAAAAAGGATGACATAAATTATAATACTCATTTCTTTCTCCTTCTTGAAGTTCTTAAAAGTTGTATATCTCCCTGATCTTTCAGACTTGATATTCTATGATCTAGTGGTTGGATTTGAGCATATGATATGTATGTAAAAGGTCTATATATCTTCTATAACATATTAAAAATTGGAATCCATCTAACGATTACATTAGGAGATATAGATTTTTCTTTAAAATCGCTCCAATTTGGGACGTTCATGGGGGAATTGGGTGGTAATGGTCAAAATACTTCAAAAATGTCATGTACTCATATTCCTTGTAAGGGTATATTAAGGACATATATATAAGTGCTCTGCATAAAATTCTCATTTTTTAGAAGCTATTTGATATGTTATATAAAAATAATAATCTTGGTTGGAAAGAGTAGTCTTGAACCAAGTTAATGTTTTAATACCCTATTTTGTAAAAATCATAAAAAATAAAGTATGCATCCTATGAGGATGTATGACCCCAAGTTAGAAGGAAAATGATAGAGTGACCCTCTCTAAGGGTTATCAACCTTGTGATGTGGAAGTTTAGTTGTCCACATAATTTTGCTTTGTTGGAAATTTTTTTTTAATTAATTTCAAAAATCATATGGAAAGTTAAGCCCTATGCTAATAAATAGTCAGCTAATAGTTTTCCATACCCCTTAATCTAGAAAAATACAATGGATTCCTTCCCTCTCTTTTCTATTTATCATTCCATATTTGAATAAACATGGTGCATGAATAAACACAAATATCAGTTAATCTTCATTTATGTTTTTCACCTTCAACATACCTTATTTTTTTTTTTTTATACAAAGTAAAATAAATTTCTGTCGACGTTTCTCAAGTGGGATTAATTGATAATTATCCTTGAAAGGTATGTGTCGACATTTAATTTGATTAGAATTTGTTGTTTTTTTTTATTTAATTTAAATTGAATAGTTATTATTTCAAAATTTTTGCTTTGTTAATTAGTTGGATTGTGAATGATATGATTTATATTAGCATTATCTTTCCTCACAATAAAAAATATTAGTGTTATCTCAAGTAATATTATGTGAGTCTAGATTATTTTGTGAGGATAGAAATGTTACTTTTGCGATAATTTTTTTTTTTGACAAATATTTTGTGAATTTTTTTTACGTAAATTGGTTTGATAATCTCTTCTTTTTTTTTTTTTTTTTTTTTTTTTTTTTTTATGAAGTAAACGATTTTTTTTCTTTCTTTTTTTAATGAAGTAGATGAATTATATATTAGTAGTCTGTCTTTTATAATGCTTCAAAACAAAGTAAGTCTTTTATTACAATGAAACTAATAATTTTTTCTTTTATAATGTAGATGGATCTTCCAAAAGACTTTGACTTGAATATTGAATACTCAAATAGACAAGAAGAAAATGAACTTGTGTTTAATTTAGAAGATGAATGTGATGACTCTAATTAATGACGAGCTTGATCTAAACTTTGACAATAGATAAAACATAAATTCTAATTTTGATGACGATGAAAGAAAACAAAATGGTGATAAGTTGGACAATGTGATGCATAAATTTTTGTGTGATGAAGAAAAAGATATCATTCCTCCATATGTTGGGATGGTGTTCGAATCCGCCGATAAAATGATTTATCATTGTCATGAATGTAGGCATTATGTTGGATTTAAATTTAGAATTAGAAGCTCTGAGAAAATAGAAAAATCGGTAATTATGACTCCTGATTATGTCATTGAACGAAATCGACATATACAAGACTATAGTGATTGTAAGAGTTTAAGGTTAGTTTGTTCAAAAGAGGGCAAGTTTGAATCAAAGTCAAATAATACTCAACGAGAAACTAAATCTACTGTTACGGGATGTCAATTCAAGGTAAATGCATCACTTTGTTCCGATGGTTTATGGAAGTTAACTAAATTTCTCTTGGAGCATAATCATCCATGTAATCTAAATAATTCCAAATTTATGAGAAATTATAAATTTATTAGTGAGCAAAATAAGAGAACGATTTTGGAAAATGATACAGCTGGTGTTCCTATTGCCAAAAACTATAATTCATTTGTTGTAAGTATGGCGGTCATAACAATGTTTCTTTTGATGAGAGAAATTGTCGTAATTTGATAAGTAAGACAAGAAAACTAAGTTTACAACATGGAGACTTTATTGCGATGAGGAAACTTTTCTCCGAAATGATATCGAGCAATTCAATTTTTTTTACATGTATGACACCGATGAGAGTGGCTCATTGAAAAATGTCTTTTAGGCAGATGGTAGGAGTAGAGCGGTATACAAAGATTTTGGAGATGTTGTGTCATTTGATACTTTTTATGTCTCAAATAGGTATAAGATGTCATTTGCTCCATTCATTGGAATCAATAATCATGGTCAATCGATCCTTTTTGGTTGTGCATTGTTAGCTGGAGAAGTGATTGATAACTTTGTGTGGTTGTTTAATGCATGGATAACATGCATGTTTGGGAAAGCTCCTAATGGCATTCTAATCGATCAATGTCAAGCAATGGGTTAGTATTTCCAATATATTATAATTCCATAATAATTTGTGAGTTCTCTACTTTTTTTTGTGGATTGTTAAGGCATCATTACTAACATTATATGCGCATGAAATGTAGGATTAAAGCTCAATCATATTAACTTATTTTAGAAAATTTATAAATGCTTCATTAATAAAAAAAAATTAAAAAAAAGGGAGAAGAATACTAACCATAAATTGAACATATCTGTATCAAGCCTTGTTACTATATGCATTAATCTTATATTTTAGAAATTAGAGAATTTTGTTTTTATTTAGTGGACCTGGTTTTGAGACTTTATCAAGATATATCATATACATATATAAAAAAATTAATTAAATAGAAAAAAACTTTTCATATTGGAATTCTTTATCAGGGGAGGTGATGGACTTGGTAAAATAGAGAATAAGGAGTGTCAAATTTAACTTTTACGTATCTTTTTCCACCAAATTCATTGTTTTTTATTCATTTAATTATTTTTTTTTTTTTTTTTTGTAAATAACTTGTGCTAATTTTATAAGCAATGTCGTGGCCGAAATTTTCCCAAATACTCGCCATAGATGGTGTTTATGGCATGTAATGAGGAATGCAAAGAAACATCCCAATAAGCATCCCAAATGGGATGAAGTTTGTAAAGGGTTAAGAAATTCTCTCCATGATTCACTTACCATTACAGAGTTTGAAGAAGTGTGGCATGATTGGGTCAACATATTTATGCTTAAGTGTTATAATTAGTGTAAGGACATGTATGATTTAAGACATTGATGGGTACCTATATACTTCAAGGATACATTTTGGGCTGGCATGTATGTCTAGCACTCAAAGGAACGAGGGTATGAACTTCTTTTTCAAGGGATTTCTCAATATCAGCACTACTCTTAAACAATTTGTTGAGCAATTTGGATTTGCACTGGCCAAAAGAGTAAAGGAAGAGAATAAGGAGACATTTATCTCTAATGATTCACCACTACATTGTGCAACCAACCATACATTTGATCGTGTGTTTCAAAAACTATGCACATCAACAAATTCTTTGAATTTCAACAAGAAGTGAAAGACATGACTTACAACAATGCCACTAAGATTTTTGATGATGAGAAACAATGTGTATATGATATCATAGTGAGGAGGAAGTGGTATGATCGAATAAAATGCACTATTTTTCAAGTTACTATGGATAAGGAAACATTAGAATTAAGATGTGATTGCAAGAATTTTGAATTTAAAGGGATCATGTGTAGTCACTCACTACGTGTATTTCATGAAGAGGAATGTGATTATATACCCGAACGATACATTTTGGATCGATGGAGAAAGGACTTGTCTAGGGAGCATCTCAAGATCCAAGTTCCATATTATTCTTTGTTGATGAAAAAATCAGAGGAGATGAAGAGGTATGAAAAATTGCAAAACACATTTGAACCCATTTGGTCGCAATGGTAAATGATATGTTTTATAATGAGGTGTTGAGTGCTCTTTCGGAATTAAGTGTGAAGTCACAATCCATCACGGAGGATGAGCATGGACTCATGTCGTGACTAAAATTGGCAAAGTATATGGTAGACGAGTCCCTAAGAGTAGGGTTGTGCAAAAATCTGGCCGAACCGGAATTTTGTACCGGATCGACCCACACCAGACCAAATATAGTCCGGTCTTCGGTTTTAAAAAGGAAAAAATAGGTTTCCGTCCGATCCGGTCAAAACCTAGTAAAAACCCAGACCAGACCCAAACCCAATTTTACGTATATGAAAATTAGTGTGGGCGTTAATTGCTAACAAAAACCCTTGGAATTAAACTTTCTAAACTACTTCTAGGGAAATTAAACGTCACTATTCAAAAATCCCTTAAAGTTTCTTCCATTTTCGCAATTCTCAAGAAAACTGCAACCCTAAACTCTCCAAGTCTGCAACCTCGTCATCCCAAATTTCCAAAAGTCTCTTATGGTTGATTAATTGATTCGCCTCTCTAAATTATTATCATCAATTTAGGGGAAGTGGAGTAGTATTGTTGATTTGCGCTGGCAAAGGTGACGAGTATTTTAAGTTCCTTTTATGTTTAATTACATGATTTTATTAATTGTATAAATGTATTATACTTTCATAATTTCATGGAGTGGAAACTCATGGTGTAAATTGAGATTCGTGTTTATTCTGCATGAAACTATTGTAATATGCACTTGAGTACTTGACAACTTGAGTATTTATTTAATGTACAGTTGCCACTTGCATAGTTGCATTCATACAATTGTTTATTGTTTAACATAGATACAAAACTACTACATTATATCATTCATATGTTTTATATAATCTTGCATCTTTATTAACATACTCAAAAAGATAGATTATTTGCATATAGAGGTAAAAAAAAAACTACTATATTATATTCTCTAATAGTTAAAGATAAATTATAGCACTAAAAAAATCTACTATATTATATTCTCTAATGGTTAAAGGTAGATTATATAGCACTAACCACTAATAGCACTATAGGTCTATAGCACTAAAAAAAACTACTATATTTTATACATGCTACTAGCCTACTAGGTGTATTACTATATAAGCAAACAATTAGCAATTAAGCTTATAGCACTACTGACCTACTGTATTGTGGTTAATTGCATCTAACGAATTATATACTATGTATACAAAATGCTTCGTAATAACAATTTTTTGCCTACATTTTGTTTGTAGATGTCAAGCTCCAAATCAACAAATAAGAGGCCATTCTCCGAGTTTGAAGATTCAGAGGCAAATGTAGATGAAACTTTTAATGAGGATGATGTTCTTGATAGAGTTGATATGGAGGAGCAAATTGTCAAAACACTACTACCACCTAGAAAAAAGGTGGAGGAAAGACATTATGTTCCAAAGGAAAGAGGAAGGAGAGTAGAATAGAAGTACAAGGAAAATGGTAAGCTTAGAGTTGAGTGTATGTATAGTGAGAATAAAAACCTTTGCTTGTGATGTTAATGCCAATGGGTCAAAAAGCATGAGAAATCATTGGCTTAATTGTCCAGCTAATCCTAAAAACAAAACTAAAAAGAAAAACAAACCGAGATAGCTTTTGACCATGATGTTGATGTTGGACAAGATAAAATGAAAGCTTTTAAATGTTGATGATGCTAGAGATGCTCTTGCTTACATGATTATTGTGGATGAACTACCTTTTTGTCTTATAAAAAACCTGGTTTTAGGCATTTCATATCAGTAGTTTGTCTTAGATTTCATATACCATCACGTACCATTATTGCACGTGATTGTTTACAACTTTATGCAAGAGAAAGGACACAATTAAAAGAACTACTAAAAATGAAATGTCAACGGATATTTATTACTACCGATACATGGACAAGTATCCAAAGAATCAATTACATGTGTCTTACGGGTCATTTTATTGATACTGAGTGGAAGTTGCATAAAATGATCTTGAACTTTTGTCATATTTATAATCACAAAGGTAAAGCTATTGATAAGGGGGTGGAAGAATGTTTGACTTCTTGGGGTTTGGATGAAAAATTATTCACTATTACTGTTGATAATGCAAGTTCTAATAATGTTGCATGTTTGAATTAAGGATAATGATGCAAAGTAAATTGTTTTGTGTTGGTAATGGTGATTATATGCTTATGAGATGTGTTGCACACATTATTAACCTTATAGTGTGGGATGGTTAGAAGAAGAATAAGAAATCCATCAATAAGGTTAGATATGTTGTGAGGTTTGTTAAGAGTTCTCCATCTAGATTGAAACTTTTAAGGACATAGCTACAAGGTATGCTCCAAACCATTCTTCATTGTCTCTAGATGTTCCAACTAGATGGAACTCCACTTTTGATATGCTAGAAAAAGCACTGAAAATATATATTTATATGTAGTAGTGCTATAGTGTAGCTCAAAGGCCATGAATATGCATGGATGCATCATGCATGAACATTAGACGTAAAAGCATGTGTAAATCAATAAAAAAAAAAAGGCCAAATTAGAAAATAACACCTATTAAAATCACTTTTTTTGCTTATAACACCAAAACATTTAGATATTTTATTATAACACCTATTAAAAAAAAAATTTGGTTCCACCACCTAAATGGTTATGCCGTTAGTGAAACTGTTAGTGGGGCCCACTGCAACGACTATTTTTTGCTCAGTGATGTATACAGTTACGATAAACTTCAAAAACATTCAATTGTTGACGTTTACACAAAATTTGGGTCAAATATTACGAATTGAACAACAAAATTGCACAGATTGTTCGATTTTAGCATAATTGTCCAAGAGAGGAAGATTTGAAATCAGGTAATTGCGTCAAAACCACTGCAGAAAACCCCAATTTATCTTACTTAAATTTCATGTAAATCAAACTATGTTGTTGAATTAAGGGCATTATTCAGTTCGCATGTGTTAGTATTCATCAATTTCATTCAATTAGGGTTCGTTGTGTGTTAATTGTTCTATAAATTGCGAAAAGATGAAATTAGGGTTCGTCGCCAAAATTAAATTGGGGGTTTTGATTTATAGTAGTAATTGTTTAATTTCCTTGGTGGAATTGTATGGTTTTTCAAAGGGCGAATGGTTTTGCTTATTGTGGTTGGCATTTTGATGCAGGAAATGTCTTTCATAGCTTCGTCTCCTTCAAGGGAGAAGAAGTGTAAGTGTGGTGTTCCTTTTGCGAAGCTTACTAGTTGGACAAGGGAGAACCCTGGTCGGAATTTTAGAACGTGCAAGTTCTATGATCCTGTAACTGAGAGTAGAGGGTGCAAAGCATTTGAATGGGTGGATGAACAAGATGGAACAGTCTGGCAAACAGAGGTGATCAACAATTTGTTGTTGGATAAGAAGTTGTTGAAGGGTGAAATTAGTGACTACAAAAGGGAAGTTGATGATCTTGGTGGACAGATGAGGTGTTTGCTCAATGAAGTGGACAGGTTGAAGTTGAAATGCAAGGCTCTAAACTCTGACAAGAAGAACATGAACAGAGAGTTGCATGGAAGAAATGGAAGATCAGAGCACTCTGTTGTTTGTGTTGCTGTTGGGATTAGTCTGGTCATATTAGTGATGCTAGTTATTGGGGGGTTTGTAATGGTTAAATTATAATTTGTCCTGTGTCATTACCATTAATAGTAATGATTTTGTAATGTTTTATAAGTGGGAGTGAACCACTTTTTCAAAGTAATGAACACATATTTTGTAAGGAATGATTTGATCCAAGCACCTAAATATATGATATTCCAATGAAGAAAATGAGCAAGTTAGTTACATTGCTTAATCATACAGGCTTTTACAGCCTAGCACCAAATAGTTACTTTAACAAAATAGGCTGCAACACTAATTGTTCAAAATATTTCATGCTAATGTTCATAATTGTACGGTTTCGTAGTGACCCGACACTACGCGGAAGGAAACCCACCAAGACCCGCCCCTTAATTAAAGCAATTAAACAAGCATAATAAACTTAATCAAACAAGATTAAGGACAAGAATTATACCTTTGACGCGTGCTTCGCTCCCAAGGAGCTTTTACTTCAAAATCCCGAAAAGACGAGATCTCCGACGGATCGTACCCTCGACCCGACCCGAGCGTCTTAAGTCTTGAAGGTTAGTCAAGACCCGGACAAAATAACTATGAGTTTTACGAATCAAAGGTTTACTCTTTTCTAGAGTTGCCTTTTTAATTCCACTCAAGGTTGTATCAAATCCCAATACCAAGCTTGGTATTTATAGGGAAATGATCCCTTGATTTCCAATCTCCCATCAATGTGGGAGAGTTGGTAAAATTGACAATTATTTAATTCCAAAATTAAATAATTAATCAACTCAATCACAAATCGACACATGGCACAAATATAGAGAAAGCCAAGTGAGGACCAAGGCTTGGGGGGACCATTGCCTTGATCCCCAAGGCCATGTATTGGTACCCACACACCATGCCCAAAACCGAGTCTAGGTGTGCTAGCTGGCTGCCAGCTAGTATGCCAGCTGGGGCTGCCAGCTAGCGTGCCTTGCTGCCCAGCACCCAGCTAGCCAGCCAGTGCACGCTGCTGCTGGGCTGTGCTGGTGCTACGTGCTGGCGCTGGGTGCTGCAAGCACCTAGTGCTGGCACTGGCCCCCAGCAGCCCCACGCACACACGCACACTCTTCGCGCCTCATTGCTAGCACAGCCAGCATGAGTGCTGCTAGCGAGCCACGCATGCTGGCCGCACAGTCTCTCGCACCATGCGCACACGCACGCCTCCCAGCCCACACGCATCAATGCGCCTGTAGTGCGAGGCTGCTTGTGCGAGGCCTAGCATCACGCTGGCGCCCAGGCTCTCGTATGTGGTGTGATGCTTGGTGCTGCCATGCGAAGGCTAGCACACAAGCATCCACGCACATGGTGCGCCATTGCCAGGCAGCCAACCATGCTAGCACTTGGTGCTTGCGATGGAGCTGCCACGCCAGGCACGCACGCACGCAGCACCTAGTGCTTGCCATGGTGCGCCTGGTGCCTGCGATGGTGCTGCCATGCCAGGCACGCACGCACGCAGCACCAGGGCCTGCGATGGTGCGCCTGGTGCGCCCATTGCTGGCGATAGGTTCCATATGCACCCAGGCACCCACGCTAGCACGCTGCTAGCTGCGATGGGCTGCCTGGTGCTTGTGTGGCTTGCGATGGCTGCCATGCGCACCCAGGCACCCATGCTAGCACGCTGCTAGCTGCAATGGGTTGCCTGGTGCTTGTGTGGCTTGCGTGGTGCCTAGGACACCATGGTGCGCCTAGCACACACATGGCGCGCCTAGACTTGCGTTGAGCTAGCCTAGCCTAGCTATGGCTACGCTCATACTTGTCGATTGTGATTTTGCGACGTTCGGTCTCGACGCCCTAGGCTCGATTTCCGACGTCTGTATTCGTAAAACTCTGTCGACTCATTAAATCCTTTCGGAATAATATGTCGTCTCAGATCGGAGATTCGATTGGGTTTGACCCGAAGGGTTCAGTTAAGATCAAGCTGTAATATCAATTGTACCTCGATATTAATGATCGGAAGCGGCCTCCACCTAGGCATTCCGATCACTTGACCTTACTGAATAATTAGCTCTGTAATAATTCTGAACCCTCTATCGGAATAATACACTTACTGAATAATACATCATTCCTTTCAATAATATCACCCTAACACTAATTGTTCAGAAAAACAACATCACTGAGTCAAATTTGCATTTTTTAAAGTCTGCAGCTTGGCTCTCCTTGTTTGCACACCACTGAGTTGAATTGTGGCTGGCCTTGTTGACTTTGTGAACCTTTCCTCTTACTTAGTGGTTCACAGCCTGGTTGCTCTTGAGGAAAGGTCTTGTTCCAATGCTGTTTGGACCAGCCCCTACTGCATTTTGTGTTTGAAATATAAGTAAACATTAGTATAAAAATCCAACTCCATCACAAAATATACCCAAAAATATACAAGTAACAAAGAATACCTTCTTAGCAGCTCTGATCTCACTCTTCTTCCTCTGTTCAACAACCCATGGTGAGTTCAAAGGGGGCCTTCCTGCAGTTCTGTCATTAGTGGGTTCAGGTACAATTGGGCGCTTGCAAGTCTTGGCATAGTGGCCAAATCCACCACAGCTTTTGCACTGACTCTTCCTTCTCTGTGCTCTCTGCTGCCCTCCTGCTGCAGATGTTCCCTCACCAGACTCAAGCTTTCTTTTCTTGGATTTTGGTCTTTCAGGTTGTACTTTAAAGGCTGGTGGCTGAGGCTCTCTCATGTTCACTCTCTCCCAGTGCTTTGGGCCTGGCATTGGTTGAATTGCAGGCTCATATGCAGCCTTGTAGCTCTCCATACTGTAAAAGGGGTGCACATATTGCTCAGCATCACTCCTTTGGTCCATAATGCATGCAAAGGCATGAACACATGGGATGCCTGTCAACTGCCAATGATTGTAGGAACAAGTTCCATTCTCCAAGTCAACTAGAACTTGGTCATCATTTAGTTGTACTTCAAAAGTGTCATCCCTGGCAGCTTGCACAATGCAATGCCTAGACATATAGCTCATCCTCTTAAACAACTTATGCACATATGGAGTGAGGTTGCTTGTCAGTTCCTTGGAGTCCTCCCACTTCTCATTGTTCCTCCTCATCATGTACCTCCTCATCCATTCCATTTGGGTGAGGATAGGTTTATCTCTTGCATCTCTTATAATTGAGTTGAAAGTCTCACACATGTTGTTTAATAACATGTTGGACCTGCAACTATCACTGAATGCATGCCTGCACCAGTGTTGAGTGGGGATGTTGTTCAAGTACTGATAAGCCTCCTCATCAAGCTCCCTTATCTCTTGCATTGGAATCTCAAACTCAGGCTACAAACACAACACAACAAGGTAATGCATCAAGTTTAAAACACTGATAAGGTAACACTGATAAGGCTACAAACACACTCTTGCATTGGAATCTGAAACTCAGTCTACAAACAAAATAAGGTAATCAAGTTTAAAACACTGATAAGGTAACACTGATAAGGCTACAAACACACTCAGGCTACAATCTGAAACTCAGGCTACAAACACAACAAGGTAATGCATCAAGTTTAAAACACTGATAAGGTAACACTGATAAGGCTACAAACACAACAAGGTAATGAATTTGTTCAGCATACTCTAAGCAACAGATAAGGTCTTACATGTGTTGTTGCTCTTGCAGCACTCCAGAAAAGCTCCTTGAACACTGATCCACTAAACTTAAGCTTGAAATTTGACCAAATGTGCCTAACACAGAACCTTGTTTCTGCACTTGGCACAACTTCAGCTAGGGCTTCAACCAGTCCCTGTTTAACAGGAAAAATAAAGCCTTATCATATTACTCAAAATGAACAATAGCACTGATTGAAAACTACAAACAAACAAGATGTTTTTACCTTCTGCCTGTCTGACATGAAGGTGAAGCCAGAGCCATCTGCACTCCCAAGGCTGTGCATTAGTGATTCCAGAAACCAAACCCAATTCTCCCTGTTTTCAGCCTCACAGGTTGCCCAAGCAATAGGGTAAATGCTGTTGTTCCCATCTTTGGACACTACAACTAATATCTGCCCAGGGTAAGCTCCTTTCAAGTGGCATCCATCCACCCCAATGATTGGCCTACAACCCTTCAAGAACCCATCTTTCAAAGGCCTCAAACAGACAAACATCCTCAAAAACAATGGAGGCTCAGGCTGGTCAATGCCATCTACCACCACATTACAACCAGACCCTGGGTTGTATTTCATTATTTCCTTCCCATAATCCCATACCCTTGCATATTGCTCTCTTGCTGAACCAAAGATTATCAACTTTGCTCTACATCTAGCCATCCAACATTTGTAGTAGGTCACTTGAACCCCAAGATCTTGCAGCACCCTATCCCTGATCTGCTTAACTTTCCAGTTTGGGTTACTTCTAAACTCCTCAAGGTACCTCTCTGCAATAAACTCTGTAGTGACCTTCTTGTTCTCCCTGCTTCTCACACACATATGCTGTAACCTCATGCTTTTAATTTGCCAAGTCTGCTGTTCTTTTAACTTAGTAGCATGGACCTTGAAATTGCACTTCACTCCACCCTTGCATATACACAAAGGCATCCTACTTGTCTTTGTTTCATACTTACACCCACATCTATTCCTACATTGAATAGTAATCCTAGTACTATCATTGTGCAAAAAGTAGTACTCATACCTATTTTCTATTGCATGCACTCTAAGAGCTTTCCTCAAAACACTCACATTGCTGAACTTAAGCCTATTAACAAGTACAATAGGCTTACTGAAGTCATATTTCTCATTAAACCAAGGACTTCTGTCCTCTTCATCTGATGACCCATCCAAGCTCCTTAAATCATCTGAATCTCCCTCAACTTCTCCCTGCAGTTCAACCTCACTCACATCTAAGTTCTCTGTCAACTTAGCCCTAGGATCCTTTACAGCCCCCTGATCTTGTAAATCCAATTGCTTCCCAAGACTTCTTGTTACCTTCTCCAATATCTCTTCAGAATTCTGGACAAACCACCTCTCATCCCCACTATCATACTCCTCCTCACCAGGCTCCCATGTTATGTCAATGTCACTGCTATCAGTAGAAGAATATCCCTCCTCACTACCAGACTCACTGCCCTTATTGTTATCCCCAAAATCCAATCCCTTTGCTGCAGATTTCTTTTTCCCCTTCTCAGTACCCTGAACCGTACCCTTTCACACTTAACTTTAGATTTCCCCTTATCCAACAACTTCCCTGTACCAGAAACCCCCTCATTCTTAGCAGAAACCCCTTCACTCTTTCCTCTCCCCTTACCCTTATCCTGTCTAGATTTAGGTTTAGGAGAATCTAAAGGGTGACTTATGTTAAGTCTTGGGCTCTTCCTAACTGGTACAGGGTCCACTGTACTTTTCTTGCCCTTTCTCTCTGCCTTTTTTGGAGTGGCCTGGGTTCTCTCTGCCTTTTTTGGAGTGGCCCGGGTCTGGGCCTCATGTATGGGCCTTAAAGTTTCATCTGCAGTGACAAAAATTTCAACAGACCCATCCCCATTCACTGTCTCTAAAAGCCCCTTGACTTCCTCTTCATTTACTATTTCCCTCCTCCCTGTGTTAAAGGTCCTACCTCTTTGTTTATACCACAGTTTGTAGTTTGGAGGGACATGGACATTATAATGCACAAACCCATGCACAGCGCCTTCCCTTAAATAATGTACATCTATCTTATCCACTACCACATCCCTCCTCCAATAACATAACCCACCACACCAGCAAAGCAAGGCTTTTGATTTTGACACTTTTTTGGAAACAAAAGTACCCCCAACTCTGAATACTATATCAATTAAGCCTTCTTGATTGTTGGCCATCTATGTAACCAATAAACAGATGTAAAGCAAGTCAAAAGAAGCCAACATATGTTACCCCATTTAAACAGTCAAACGCACTACTTTTTTCAAAACAACCAAACATATTTTACACCAATAACAGGACAAAGCAATCAACATTTCACCTAAATCAATGAATTATACTAAACAATTAACCATTAAACAATTACATACTTAATTACTCACATATTACTTTAATGTCGCACATTACAGACTGAAAATCACACCCAATTTAATATTTTTTAGGGTTCCAAAATTTTTGTCCAATTTACCCAACATTTCTCAACACAATGGCATATTAACATCATCAGTTTATGAAAACTACTTTAAAAAATTCGAAAGGTACCTCTTTTGGAATCTTACTGCAGTTGCTGTCAGAAACCACGAAAAATCCAAGCTTTTTGGATGTTGAAAATGGCCGACGACGCTCGCTGAGTTGTTTCGCTGCAATGCTGACACCTACCCCTTGCAATTCAATTCCTCAACCACAAATTTCAGTTTAGGGTTTGTTAATTCTCAGTAAATTTCGTACTTCAGTATGAGCAGTGAAAATTCAATGAAGATGGAGTAGTTGTGTAATCAATGTAAGGAGAGAGAATCGAAGGGAAGATGAAGAAAGTTGGACAGTTAAGTTAGTTGTGGGCCCCACACACATTTTCCGTCACAGAATCTGTTAACTGGTGGTGGAACCAATTTTTTTTTTTAATAGGTGTTATAATAAAATATCGAAATGTTTTGGTGTTATAAGCAAAAAAAGTGATTTTAATAGGTGTTATTTTCTAATTTAACCAAAAAGTTATGCATACATATGAGACAATCATGACAGTACAGTAAGACAATCTCCATTAGTGAGACACAACTTTGAGTATTAAAATACAAAATGAGTTGTTTTTACCTCCAATGGTGATACCCAACCCACTCCTCAATTTAGCAACTCATGTGAAGTCTAATTTCCCAATGATGAGACTCTCTAAAGTATACTAATGTCACTTTCAATTTATGGCCCATCAAATCCATATTGTAAGTTTTTCAAAAAAAAAAAAAAAACTTAAATAAATTACAAAATATATTATAATATAGATAAAGGGCCCACACTTTTTATCAAATGATGAGACTCAAAGTTAATATCTAAACTTAGTAACTTTCTTTTGGAGTTGCTAAGTTTAGATACCAACTTATTAGTATCCTTTGCAAAAAGTACTCTGTCTCTCCTAAAAAAACTCTCTCAACTCTCACCATTAGAGATGGTCTAATATAGTTATAACTTACAATGTTCAAAAAATAAAGCTCATAACAAACAAGGTCCACGTTAGAAAACTATTCACTATAATTT
The DNA here is from genome assembly GCF_001683475.1 of Chenopodium quinoa. NCBI lineage: Eukaryota > Viridiplantae > Streptophyta > Magnoliopsida > Caryophyllales > Amaranthaceae > Chenopodium > Chenopodium quinoa. The sequence goes on from NW_018743783.1 coordinate 599,103, forward strand.
AAAACAGTCCGGTCCAGGGTCTAGACCGGACCAATCAGTCTGGTTCGGTCCTGGACCGAATATGATCACAGATAAATTTTATTTTTTTTTAGGAAAGTGAATCACAAGTATGTGATTTGATTAATATATATGAAGAATAATTTAAAATACGTAGTTGAAGTTAAAAAAAAAAAAGGATTTTGGAGGGAAAAATAGCACCAGGACGTGACACGTGTCATTCCTGGTGTCTATTTTAGTATTATGTTATTGATTATTATGTAAACTTTGCTACTATAATTTAGTTGATCCTTTTGAAAAAAAAAAACAATAAAAAAATAAAAAAATCACTACGTTGTTTGAAAAAAAAATTAAATTCCTATAAAAAAATAATAACAAAAATATAATTTATAATAAGCATATAATAAGAAATCATTTGATTATATTCCAAAGATAATAAGGTATTCCGTCGACATCCTTTCAATTACTACATACGAATTAAACTATTAAGACCAAAACATAAGATGATATTTAAAAACATAATAACCAAAGACTTCATTATATTATCTCAATTCTCTTAGTCTACGTTGACGAACACGCGGACAATAGTGTGTTCACCATCCTTTCCCTAGGAAGTACCCACCTTCTCTCCAAAGTTACCCACCTTTCCTCCAGAAGCAACAACCAACATTTAGATTTTTTGTTGGACGGGGGTGTCCAGGAGAAAAGTTGCTTCCTAATTTTTGGAATTTTTAAAGTAAGGCAAGCTTGTTCGGCATACATTTCCAATAACTTACCAAGAGGATCGTTTGACAAAACATTCTTCAATGCATTAGTCTCCTCCATTTTAATGAGACATTTAATAAGCGCTTTCACTTCGATAGTTAGCCGATGCGACTAGCTATAGTAGTTTCATACATAC